>NC_135265.1:126666924-127331210 GCF_051311805.1 Agelaius phoeniceus
ACACCGTACCTTTGTAGTGTCTCTTTTGGATATAAATTCACAGAAGTACTGAATATGTATCATAGACTTCACATACACTCAGAAGCAAATTTATACATGAGTAATGAAGAGAAAGGATAGATTTCTAGGTTCTGTAGTCAGTTTTATCTGTAGCCTTACTCCCTTCTTTGCAGTCTTCTCAGATCTCTCTAATGAATACACAATAAAGCCAGGTCACTGAAAAGTCATCTGCCAGATCACCTACTGATTTAAATGGAAGAAAATGGTGTGGATCATAAAGTGGCACTATAAAGCATGAGTCACGGAGATATGATAACAGAGACATCATTCCAAGCTCTGCTCTAAGTTATTTAAATCAGTGCAGCTGAAGTCTCAGTATTGTCTCATTTCAAAAGTCTGTTCTGCCACAATATCAGAACTAAAATTTTGTTTTGAGGTTATCTTCAGTCAGATTTATTCACATGGAATTTCTGAAATATAACTTTCATACCTAACACTCTTATGGAGAAAGAAATTAAGTACATGTTTAGATGTATAAACTTAATTTTCCTCAATATATTTAAACACATTTACATATCAGAGTAGCATAGATGAGACTGAAACCAGGCAGATGAATGTCACTATCACTAGTGCACATATCACTAATAAAGTGCATAGAAACCAACTTTCACATTGATTGTGAAGCTTGTCCTCTTGTTTTTATTTATTAATTTACCTACATTAAAAAAAACCAGTCTATTTAACTAGGAACCTATTTTCAATATTCTAAACAAGTCCCCAGTGGAAAGGGAAAATATTTTGACAGGTTTTAAAATAGCAAGCAGATGTGTCTTCATTTAAATTATTTCAATTTAAAACTCTAAAATACTTTGCTTTTATTTCCTATGTTAATGCAAATTATCATAAAGTGCTTCTCCCAATACTCATCATAATCACGGATCACTCTATTTCTATAAATTCTATTTTGAGGGCCTCTGTAGTTTCCATGGTATTAACATTTTCTGTATTTTAATTTTTAAACTACAATTAAGTTTACTTCTGTTTCTGTCATCATCTCTTTCAACAGTATATTAATTTTCCTATCATGTTACATAGAAGGAGGATTTTTCTTATATTTTCCTCCTGTATTGCAAAGATATAGGGACTTGTCTTCAGGCCTCAAAGAATGCTATAATTTTTTTGTATCTTCTATGATACCCTAATAAATATCCATTCTTGATTTATTATCTGAAAAATTATTGTCCAACTTTTGTTTTCATTTTGAGAGAAAAAAAATCAGTTTATGTTGGCTCTTATGTGAAAACCAGATAAAGGAAATACATTTCTTATAAGGCATCATTTAATAGTGTAGTAGGCTTTGGGATTTTCTTGCAATTCTGTTCATTAATTTATATTATGTTCGAACAAACTACTCAGTATTATTACTCAAAAATTATTGAACATTTATGACCAGCAGAGATTTCAGCACCACACAGATGGTACAGCTTTCTGACATTTCCTTTTCAGAGTTTTAAAAAGTCATTTAGCTGCTCAAGACAATCTCCTGTTTCTTTACAGTTCCTTGTAGCTACGACCAGGGAGATTTCTTCTCACTTACCTGTCGGCACAGATTTGAAGGCAGTGACAGGAGCAGTGAAACCAGTCCCACTATGCTGGCAACCTTTGGTCTTGCACAGAGCTGTCCATGCTCAACCAGCCTGAGCTTTCTCCAGGATGATGCCCTGCCTGGACCAATGTGGAAGGAGAACACAGGGGAAAAGAGGGAACAGAAACCTTATGGCACAACTGGAAATAAAAGAGCTTGTCTTGTCTAGACAGGGAATATAAAAAGGCTAAGAATGCATACAGTTACTGTCACACAGAGCAGGAGGGACAGACTGATGAGCTATTGCAAACAAAAGCCAATATCAGCTACAAACTGGCCACAAATTGTTTCAGAAGTGAAAGAAAAGTTATAATATCACTCCTAAATCTTACACTTTTATTGTCAGATTTCATTATCAATAAAATTTTCAGTGCAATAACATCAGGACAAAGGTCCTGAAGTTTTTCTTTAGATTGAAGATGATTTTCAGATGGAATTTGTATGTTGCGGTGCTTGAGATAAAAAAGCACTGAACACTACATTGGCACTACACATCTCCTCTGCTTCTATATTCCCAAATAATCTCAACTGACCTCTCTAAATGGTATAGGACTAATTGAATTTTTTCTGTAATTTCACAGAGTCTTTTAAAAGGTGGGTGGTGTGATTTGATAGACTGGCCCTCAGTGTGGCTGGCACCAGCAAGATCTGAGTGCCATGAAAAAGTTTGCAATGATCACAGACCTGCAGAACTGAAAAGGTCTTCAAGTAACAGGAAAAGAGATTGTTGCCTTCTTTGCTTTTGTGAACTCTTCTATGTACTAGATGTCTGATGTAATTTCGTTTTTCCTTCATTCTTGAAATTAAACAGCATTAAGCTTTCTTACATAATTTTTCCCTGAGGTTCATTTGACTCAATCAGTTTGCTCAACTCACATTTGAAGTATAACTGCCAATTGAAAACACAATTTTTCATTTGGAGTCCAAGGAGCACCTTGGAAGAGGTCTCCCATTTTATTTTTTTTTCACACCTGTGAAATTTTAACGTTGTATGAGAATGAGAAGTTCACTTTTCATTTTCTTTTTACATCTACTTTATAACTCATTTACTTGTCCAGTAAAGATCTTGAAAAAGGTTATTCTTAAATGTTTACATAATGCCTAGCAGAAATTGCTCCTATACTCAGTTGTATATTCTAAGAAAACTGAAATACATGTAAAGGCCTTGTAAAAGGTTGTTATTTCTATTACTGCTAATGAACAGCATCCGTCAAAGTTATTTAGAAATTTAAAAACTACCTTTCTCCCCTAAATTCACTAGAAATTCCCAAGGTCTTAGCTCTCCAGTAAGACCTGCCATCATTTTAAAAATGGGCACAGAGTACAATAAGAAATTATTCCAGCCCACTGGATAAAGACTTCTTCATGCCTGATGTCATGTTCATTGAGCTAATTTAGGTTTCACAAATTACCATAACACTGTGTATCAGTTTACTTTGTCTCATCTTAGAGCTGCTGTTTTCCATGAAAGAGATGGATAGGCAGAGTAAAAGCTCTTAAACAACATGACAAACCAGAAACAGAATCCATAAGGTTGGAAAAGACCTTCAACATCATCAAGTCCAGCCTTTGACTGAACACTGCCATGCCAACCAGACTAGAGCAGAAAGTGCCATGTCCTGCTATTTCTTGAACACTTGCAAGGATGGTGACTCTACCACCTCCCTAGGCAGCCTGTTCCAACTACCATTTCAGTGAAGAAATTCTGCCTGCACCTCCCCTGGTGCAACTTTAAGACTTTATCCTCTTATCCCATCCTTATCACTGGTTGCCTGGGAGAAGAAACCAAACCTTTCCTTGTTACAACCTCCTTTCAGGTAGCTGTAGAAAGCAATAAAGTATCCCCTGAACCTCCTTTTCTCCAGGCCAAACGGCCCCAGTTTCCTCAGCCGCTCCTCATATGACTTACTCTCTCTATAAGCCTGTGAATTCAGTATCCCCAATATTTTGAGATCACTGTATCATCTGAAATAAAGGGGAGCAGGAATGGTGGCAGGAAGATCATCATGAACCAAAAATTTTAAAAAAGCTATGTCTTCCATTTTCTTTGAGTTAGTGATATGTGCTTTTGACTTTAAAAAGAAAGAATATTTTACTTACCAAAAGCCTCTAATTATTAATAATGGAGGAAAAATAAGAATTTAATCTAGAGAAAAATGTCTTTAAAGTTGTCATTATTTCTTTAATTTAAGTGGTTGTAGGTTTTTCATAGCAATGTGACTAAAGGATCTATCACAATTCTTATCTTCTAATTTCCTATTTTTATAAGTTTGTGCCACACTATTACTGTTATTTAAAAGCAGAAGTTGGCATTTAATTGCTTAATAATTACTCAGTTGTAAAGCGTTTATAAAGATTAATGACAGACTGACAGACATTGATTATCCTCTATGTAGTCAAGGCTACACTGCACAGAAAAAAAGTGGAATATGAAGGTACAGGAGATCTATTAATTTCCCTCTATTCCCAAACAGTGTCACTACATTTACATATATATTTTTGTGTATATATGTGTACACACGTGTCCATGCATATAGGCATAAAATGGTTTTCTGTTAGTAGCAGTGCAGTCATCCCAACAGTCATGACATTGTAGATTTGTTTGCTACCTGTGCAAGTCACAACTCTTTATTCTCACAAGAAAGGGGTCTACAGTAACAACAGGTAAAAATATCAGCTCATAAATACTGTTTATTGCTATAGTAAAGTAGCACCAACATCATGCAAGAAAAGAATATTAAAAATATAAAAAAGAAATAAAAATGAAAATAAAAATTTAAAAATTAGTGGATGTGGCTTGAGGTGTTAATAAAACAAAATTAATCATAGATAAGGGAACTTTGACATGGTAAAAGCAGCAGAATGGAATGGAGTTCCACATTTCTGCAGACTCTCCACTGTCATCTGAGCTCCCTGATTAGTACCAAGACTGCCTTCAAGTCACAGGTTTCTCTTTTTCACTCACATAAATCAAGATCACAAAAGTTCAGGACCTTAAGACTACAAAAATCTATTCCTTAATAATTTCAAACAGCAAAATCCTGTCTATTCCACATGTTCATTGAGCATTGAAAAAAATCTTTCAGTGGGAAAATTTCTGCCTTGTGGGACCAAAGAATGATTTAGAATTGTACAGTTAAGTTTTGACAAGACAGAGATGGATGTGTACTAGGTTTCTTATTTATAATGATACTAAAGACAGTTCTTTTTCTGTATCATAGTGATTCAATCAAATTGATTTTTTGCAATAAGTGAATGCATGCATGTATATATACAACATGTGTATGGTAGGTATTGTACTTAAATATATACAAACATGCACTATATGTTATACTATATGCCATGTATTATACTATAAGGGTGATTATAATTATTATTGCATACCAATAAACAAAATTTCAAATAAGCAATACATTTATATCCTAAAGTTTTTTGTTCAGACTCAGATCAGTTTCAGTCATAAAATCTCCCTAATACAGAGTTATTTTTAAGTTTTTGAGACTCTCCACTGTGAATTACTTCACTTCTAGAAGAGAATTTCACCAATTTAAATATAATGATATGAGTAATGATTTCATGAGGACTTTTAGGCAGGAAATAATGACACCAGCCGTCCACTTTAGCCAACCGAATGAGGTATTGTACTGCTTTCAAGGCAAAGCACCTGGAGTGCTCTGCTCCCTTTATCTCAGTCCTTAAGCTTTCAGGATTAAAGGGTTTTGTCCTAACTTGTTTCATTTAAAAACAGGCTTTAGAGCTCCTAGTTCAAAATGCATTACTGAAATATTGGGGTCTAACCTTCTTCCACTATTGCAACTTAAAACAGATATGCTAACACTAAAAGTAATTGCATTGGGAGTTTGAAGGAAAAAGACCTCTCAGTTCAGACCTGGCACAGATTGACTCTTACAAAGGTATATTTCTGTTAACTTTCCCAGAGACATTCCAGATTAACAGATGTGGAAGTGGTGCAACACAAGGAGATAACTCCTATCAAACTCAAAGGCTTAACCTCTTGGTTAAAGTGATGTTAATGAAGGAGTCAAACTGAGCATCTCCTTTTCCACTCTCCTTTCATATCGGTGTTGGGTTAATGTAAGAATAATAGTAGCTTATAATTCTTTCACATAGAACAGTGTATGGCCCCAATACTACTTTTGCTTGAACATGGCTAGACTTTTTTGACTGAAATTTTAGTTTGAAAGGGTATTTGAGGTATTACAGGCCCCTTGTACTAGCAAAAGGACAAATGAAAAGGGGACTCCCACTCTAGGTGAAGTCTTGTTTGTTTTCATAACACTTATGCTGCCCACCCCTTGATGACATCAGGATATTACTGTGCTGGCAGGCAGTACACATGGGCAGCTACAGCTCTGACTGGCACAGGGGTCTCTGGCCTGAAAGGGGCTTTAACTGTGCAGGGGTTCTAGGGGCTGAGGGTGCACCTTGCTGGTTCTCTTCAGCATCCCAGAGCCTTCTCTTCAGAGCTGCACCACCAGCCTGGCCCCTGACCCATGGTTGTGGGGCTTTACCCTGTGGGGTGCCCTGTGTCCTTCTGACCTCTTCAAGGCAGTTTCTCCAGCCTGTGCTTGCTCCCCTGCAGGGCTGCCCTCCTGTCCCTCAGTGTGAGCTGCCTTTCTGTCCTCTCCAAGCTGGATTAATGCCCAGCTTGGTGAAAGGGCAGGTTTTGTGAAGCATTAGTCATTCCCACAAAACTATATAAATGTAAGAGTGTTCAGGATTTAGACCAATGCTTCTGCTCACAGTGCTCAGATTTGTGAGCAGCTAATGTTTGCCTAATTGCCTGTTTGCTTATGCAAGAAGTTCTGGAAAGATGGGAACATTTATTGAGGTTTTAAAAGAACTTCTACTTCCACCAGCTCCAAACAGAAATGTACCATCTTACAGTGCTACATTTCATTCATACAGAAAAAGAATACTGGCTTCTCTGGGTTTTTTTCCTCAGTAAGTTAATCTTTCAGTTTTCTCAGATAAAAGTTTTCAATAAATGTGTTGACATACAGGTGACAACCTCCATGTGGATGTATTGAACATGAACATGATTCATATACAGTCACCATGTGAAGTGTGGACTCCAGCAGCACTGCAGTAGCAGCACGTGTAGAAGTAGTAGCAGTATTTTTTCCCAGAGAATACAGAACTGAAGAATGCCATTCTCTGTCTTTAGCCATTCTTAAATACAGCTCTAATGTGCTCTCTTGAACACCTCAGTCCAGCAAAAACTGGATTGTCCCACTTCTGGATTTTTTCTATAGTTAAAAATTGAATGCTTTATTCTGACAGAAACTGAAGTAATCTAACCTTGAGGTACAATTAAACATATCAATTAAATAGATCATATATAACATTATGGAAAATGGGCATTGCAAGTGACCGAACAGAATATAGACATGTTTTGCTGAATCAAATCTTTGGATTTTAATTGTAAATGTTCTGTTAATGTTTCAGATTAAAACAGTATTTCCACCATCTCTTCTGTTACTGTACAGGAGATGGACACTGGTAAAAGTATCTCAATATATGTCCAGCAGCTAACAAAATAGCTTGTTAACACAACAGGCCAGCCCAAGAATTCTCTAAAAGAAATATCTTCAGGAATTACTTGCCTTCTGGAATTAGCAGTCATCCTCTATTATGGCCCATATATCACAGCTGCAATGTACTTAATGTTCATCTAAGCTTAGTTCATCACATCTCCTTCTGTTATAGTGTGAAGTGCAGCTGCTGTATTTTTAATTTTTTTTAGTGAGTTCCCTAATTTACTGCAGGATTCTCATTACTTCAGTATGTCATGTATTGTTGATTTTTGTCTGCTTTTTTGCATGCAATTCATCTTCCTGTAGCTCCATTCATGATCTACGAGGCAGATGATTTCACCTGTCAGCTTGCAGTGCCTCACAGATCTGCTGCAAATGAACACATGGGAGGCTGAGGTGAAGAAGCAGTCTGTTATTTGCTTGTTTCTGGGCTGTATCTAAGCTGTGCACAATTCTTCTCCATTTATATTGAAAGTGGTTGTTTTGTTCTCTGGTTCAATAAAGCAAAATGTCTGTATGAAGTGTTAGTTTGCTGCTGTGTTGCATGCAGTGTTGAAAATAAGCAAAACAGATATCTTTCCTGTATATAAAGCTTGCAGGAATATTGCTGTGCTAAATATAGCTGAAACACAGAGCTCTGGATGTGACAGTCTTAATATGATCACCACGTTTTAGGGGCTGCAACTGAGAGCAGTCTGTGTTTAGTTGGAGAGCATATGGGTTGCTATTTCAGATACTACCAATAATACGACTCTGTGTTTTTATATATATAGAACCAGGTGAAAGTGT
Source organism: Agelaius phoeniceus (assembly GCF_051311805.1). Lineage (NCBI taxonomy): Eukaryota > Metazoa > Chordata > Aves > Passeriformes > Icteridae > Agelaius > Agelaius phoeniceus. The sequence goes on from NC_135265.1 coordinate 126,674,917, forward strand.
TTCTTTATATTCTACAAACCTATTCTGAAATTATTTCATGAGTGAGTCCAGAGCTAAGGGACTATTCTTCTATCAGAATAGACAAAAGCATGGTTTATAGGGCATTACTGTGTATTCCTATTCTAGCTTTTCTGTAGTAAATAGACATTCACCACAAAATTCCCTTAATCTTCTTTCAGAGCTATTTTATTACTTTATTTGAGAAAAAATAATTATATAATCTTTGAAATAAGACTACAAATGTTTTTGTTCCAAATCCCCTCAGAGTGTCTTACTCTCCTTCCAGGTTCTGGACAGAAGGACTTGTGACTCTTGCCCGATAAATATTTTACTGGTGGCACAAAATCCAACACAGTGTTCTTTTGGGCTGCTTAGCTTGTTTGAGTACTTTTTGTGATTAAGACTTTTCCCACTGGCTGTCCTGACCATGATTCTGACTTTTTTTGCTGATGGTGGGGGTGAGTTTTTGTTTGGTTTTGGTTTTGGTTTTTTTTTTCCAGTTCTGAAAAGTAATTTTGCTGAGGATATAAATTTTTCAACATCAAGAGTGGCTTTTATGGCTAGGTAAAGCAATAAAAACTGCATTACAGAAATGTTGATTTGCCACAGTTATAATATTAATAAAGTCAGAAAGACTTCTGTGTTTTTACATAATTCAGGCAATATATATGTGCAGTATATGTCAAACACTGTGGCATAGATTTGACAGAGGCAATAAGTTGTAATTCTGATACCATCTAATGCCTGGTGTTTAAAGAGACAATCAACCACTCACCAGAAAGTCTCTGTCACATAAGATCTGCTATATAGGTCTATATGTACCTGGCTGTGCTTATGGCACTTATCTGTCTTCTTCAGGGAGACAAGTCTTGTCTTTAAAATACAGAGTTATCAATGCTTTGAGTGGTACAGAAATACAAATACTATTCTCAAAATTTTACTGTGATTGATGTTTATTGCACCTGCCTACTGCCAAGCAAAATACAGAAGACATTATTTTCTTGAGTAATTTTCCAATATTATCATAATACTTGAGCAGAAATTGAATAAAAAAAAGTGAAATTCTTTTTTTAGTACATTATGCTAAGATGTAGTAATGAATTTAGTAATGATGAAATAAGAATATTCTTCACAATGTTTTATTTATAATTTGTCTCTTTGTGTGATCATGCCATCTAAAACTCACCCATAATAAGTTCTCAGCAGTCTTACCCAGCTACTGAACCCCCTGCCAAACTCAAAGATAAGTCCTTCTTGTGCCATTGCTCCACCCTCTAAAATTTTGTTGAAGAGAGAGGTTCAGTTCCTTCTTCTTGAAAACAAGAATTGTGAGAACCCTGTGATTATCCATTTCCTCTGGTAGCAGCAATTTAGCCCGTCCCCTGGACAGGTACATTCAGGAGAAAAGAAAAATTGGTATTTACCAGTTCTGTCTCTATGCAAGAATATTCTATGCGGTATGGTGGGGTGCATTACAGGGAGTTTAGAGGCAAGGTACCATAAATCTCCAGGACACCAAGATTCACTGTTTTGGCTATTTATGAACAATCACAATTGAGCAGGATCATTTGTTGAATACAAAACTCTTTTCAGAAACAGTCCAGAGACATTTACAATATTTTTCAGTGTAAAGGTTTTGATTGAGAACAAACACTCAGGAGAGAAAGGCTTGCATCAAAAGGTTGACCTTTTCAACATGAAGCAAAAATTTTGACACACTTCCAGTTTGAAGTGGCATTTAAAAGGCTTTGTTTTCATGCCAATGCAGAATAAAAATAATTTGGAACTTGAAAACTGTTAGTAAACTAAAGCACTATTTTCTAGCAAGCTTTACTTCTTGCTTTTGACTAGAATAACTTAAATATTTACAGAAATTTGGGTGTAACAACACAAAAGTTGAATATTAATATAATAGTTTCTTATGCATTTCTTAGAATCTATCAAGTCACTTCATCATTAATCTTTTTTATTTTTACAAAAGCAGCATCTATTGCTTAGATTGGTGTAACACTGAGTATGCATATTATACATGAATATTTTAGAACACTGAATGACAGCCATACAATTGGACAGATACATAACCTAAATAATTGCTGCTCAAATAAAAAATTGCAGGCGTAATAGTTTGTAACACTCTTTTCTAGTTTTTTAGTCTTTTAGTAGTCTTTTTGTAGTTTTATACTAGATGAAATCCATTTACTGAACTGGGTATTCCTAAGTCTTTTAAAAATACATCAGAACAGTCCCAGCTGAATGTAGCATTTAGCCATCATTGATTTCTGTGCAGGGATCATCAAAACACATGAACTGAAAGATCAGAGTTTCCAAATCTTACCTAGAGTATGCAAGTGTATAATTAGTGCTAATAAAATGAAAAAGACATTTCAAATGGTTTCCACAGTACATGTAAAAACACATTTGGAAGAAAGAAAATCTCATACAGTCACATTTCCATACAGCTCTTTTCCTTCTATTTGTCATAATTTCATGCACCTTGTTATCAAAAAAATTATACTTATTACAAACATTGCAATAATGAACCTTGATTTGGACTTGCAATAGGGGAATGTGTCATTCAATTCAATGAAACCCTAAGTAGTGTTTTTATTCATATTTATCTTAATGAATTAATTTACTATTTTTTTTCACCTTGTAAGGGTATCAAGAGTCCTCAGTACCTATTCTGGACCCAATTTCATGGATGCTGCTTGTAAAAAAACAACTACAAAATATGGAATAATAGTTTGGGAAAATAAAATCTAGAAAGCAGACACAAGCTATGAAATAAACACTTTTGTTTACTGATCTCACCACGTACTTGGTATTTATTCTTATTAAAAGGATCACTCATATAAACTTTATGAACTTTATGAGTCTATATGAAATGGTTCCACATTTTTCTGTATATATCATTTAGGTCCCAAAAGTGTCATGGTAAAGATGCATCAAAGAAATCATGGGTGCAGAGAAACTTCAACTGCATGTATGTGAGGAGGATAACCTCAGGTATCAAGATCTGGGAAATTCAAAGATGAAGAGCAGGTGCCATGAATCTGCTAAAACCCCAGAGCAGCAGCCACCTTTGCCCACCCTCAGGTCTGCCATGGAAATTGCACAATTACACAGCTTTCTAGAGTCAAACTACTTGGTTGTAAACAAGACCAAATTTTAACTCACCCAAAGCATGTAGAAGCTTCTATCAGTCACTGCTAAAATAAATAATGCAACAGACACCCAAGTAATAATTCCCACAGGAAAGATACTGGAGACAGTCCGACACTTTTTCTTAGCACACTTCAACTTGTACAAGAAAAGAAGCTGAAAAAGACTCTAACTTTCAGAAATTAACAACCATCATGGAAAAATTTGGTGATCCAATTACAGTGAATGCACTTCAAAGCTAGAAAACATTTTACTATGTAGTTGTAACGTTGCTCTTAATAATTTTTTTTCTGAGACAACACTTGGACATGACAGAAACCCCGCATCCTTTTTGGAACTGTTTGATATTTGTTGTTATTTTTATACATTCTGCGTTAGAAATCTACATAAAATCATGTGTAAACAGCAGTTTTTAAATGTCAATATGCCTGAGATAGAAGTTTCTCTGCATGTCATTGCTGAAGTTTAATTTTTTTAAACAAGTTCCTTAAGAAAACATTATAATTGTCAGTCTTAGTAATTTAATCCATTGCAACACCTAGATACTCATAACAGGATCATACTATAGCAAACAAGCTTTCCTGATGTTTGGAGTTTTTTTGCCATTCTTTGACAGCCTGTTTAGTAGATGTTTATGCTTAATTTAAAGTTGAGTTCTTTAAGCAATTAGCAGAAGAGATTCAATATTCTAATAATTGATCTTATTCTTATTTTAGAAAAATAAGAAGATAGATATCAGCATTTTTTCCAGGTACTTGGTTCATAAGTGTATTTTCAGGATAGGAAACCATTTGTCTATAAAGGTTTTGGATGAAAATAGATTCACCATGAAACCAAAATTAAAATACAATTTATAACATTTGTCAAAAGGTTTGTAAGAATTCCTCTATTGACATTTTACATTTTAATTTTTTTAATATGAATACATGAAGAGATGAAATGACACAAACAATACAGTCAATATAACATAGAGCCAGTTCTGTTTTTCAATCTAAAATTTCTGTGGCACTGAACTTCGAGCTCTTGGTAATTTTATAGAAGGTATACAGTTGAAATCAATATTTTTATATATATTTATATATTATATATATATATATTTATATATTCACAAGCAGCAAATTCTCAGTGTTGTTGTTTATTATTAAAAAATATGAGAACAGCTCAGATCTCTCTAATATATCTATTTTAAGTGGTCTTTATTCCTGAAAGATTCAGAAAATTCAAAAATAAATTTGATGCGTGCCAAAGGGATATGGGTGTGCAAGATGTGTGTTGCAGAATATGTCCTTCCTCTCTTGCCTTCTGCTAGCTTTTCAACTTCTTCCAAATGCTTTATTCTACTCATAGAGAATGTGAAACAGACAGGGAAAAGGAGAGGGCCAGCCTTGAGTTTTAGACACTATTTGTAAGGATTGGTGCAATGTAGGGCATTTGTTTTGTAAGAACATCTGGTTAAAAGGCCAAGACAAGGAACAGGAAAGGCAAAGAAAAAAAGAAACACGTACAGACTTGTGAAGGAAGTAGTTAATGAAACCTGCCAATGCCACAGGTTCCATCTTTGTAGGGGCCATCCGTTTAAGTGTTGGACTTGTTCATTCTTCTGGGTCCCTTCCAACTCAGACTATTCTGTGATTCTGTGAAAACCAGAGCTGCTAGATGGGCTGGTAAAGGCACGAGGCCTCTGGTGACTTTGGGCAGATCAATCACAACTTTGTAATTGGTTAAAAAGGAAATTCGAGTATCCTGGATTTGGTGTGAAAGAGAAAACTTACTATAGGGTATCAATAAAAAAAAAAATTTAAATGCTTGGAGGGATTATGGGAATTTGCTAAATTTATTATAGACAGCTTAGAAGGATCAAATATCAGAAAAAAAAATGCATAGAGGCTATTGTAGAAGGCAGTCTCATGTCAACAAACTGCACTTGCGTGAGTCCTGTCTGTGATCATGGTATGGTCTCTCCTTGCTTCTTGGTAAATTCCTGTTTCTGTCCTTACAGAGACCTGAGCGAGTGCTCATCCTCTTTTTTGTGTGTGTGTGAGATGCTAGCAAACTCAACTCAGACTGACTGGGGAGAAGGCTAGCTGGCTGGTCTTGGAGCTGGATATGAGTGGAACCAGACCTGGGCCAGGCTGGAAAAGGTTGAGGGCTTTGTATCATTTATATGAGTGTTATTTGTGTGTATTTGATGCATCTAAAGGCACTGCAGTCCTGTCTACATTGCCTGCTGCTGGTCAGTCATGTCTACTTGCATGTGTGTGTTAGAGAAACATGCTCGTCTTTACTACTGGCTGAATCTTGTACAGAGAACCACAGGAACTTCAGATTTCCCTGGGGTCATGAGGTTCATTGGGTTCAGGGTTTTTTTTGAGGGGACATAATTTAAGTTGTACTTAGAATGGTTAAAATTTTGCTTGAGTTACCTTTCTTTCCCTTTTCTTCTTTCCTTTTTTTTTTTTTTTTGGAGAAGTATTGCAACACTGATTACAGTGAGGATTATTTTTCAACATAGCAAAGTATTGAAATGCTATGCATATTTAGGAGGAAAAATGTGGGTTTGGGCTTGCTGGCTTTTTTCTGTTCAGTGTATTTTTGTTTATATTTTAATTTTTAAATATGATCTGTGTTTCCCTCATTTCAGCTTGTTATTTTCTTGTTATTTTGGGACTGTGGTGTTTTACTGTGAAAGTAAAATCTTTCCGTTTCCCATTATATTATTGCTAATATAATGACTAAATAGAGCCTTCATAAAGGTAGGCATAAAGAGACATACTTTAATATTTTTTGCATAAATGTTGTTTTTTTTGCAAGGGAAAAAGCAGAATTCCTTTTCAGAACATAATTAATTGGGTGGTTTTTTTAAAATCAACATTATGTCAAAGGCTTTGTATAAGTTTATATATTTATATGTTCAGAATTTTGCATGCATGAGAAACACTGGAAAATTATGTTTGTGGTGACCTATTTTCCTGTTCCCATTTTTCACATTTTTACTACTGATTATTGCAGTACAGAAGGATTGTATTTTGCTGGCAATCACTCACTGATAAAAAGGAGGTGATGGTGTGTGCAATGCAGGAGGTATCTTCCCAGGAGTCATCTCATCAGAAATTGTGTTGCTTATTTTTATAAGAAACTTACCTATTTTCATACTACTTATCATGGCACAGAGACTGGTAATTTACCCTTTAACTTTGCCTGGTTATTTTGGAGTCTTTGCAATTTTTTCACACTTAGACATAGATTGATGTATGCCTGCCAAAATTGATGATATTTATGAAAACCTCATCTTTGAAGCTTGTATTGTTGGACGAGTTCAAATGATTTCACATCATAAATCTGTGAGCCTTCATCTATAAATGTGAGTCTGCTTTGCTGCCATTTAACCCTGGCTTTGCAGAGAAAGAGAACCAAGGCAAAAAAATACTTGGAAGTCAGAAACACTGAGAAGCTCGATGAGAATATTCCTTTTTTAAAGTATTTTGTGACAGAATATAGGTTATTTTAACTAGAAGCTACTCTGAACTTATGGATGGATATACAGAGATAGCAAGTTATCATTTCACAATGATAGAGTGCTTTAGGTTTGACTTCCTCAGAGCCTGGATGTCTGTGTCTACAGAGATGGCTAAAAATCAACCCAGGTTCTCTACCCATAACCTGAGCTGACTAAACAGAGCCAGCTTTAAAGAATGTCTGAGTATCCAAGCTAAGGAGCTAATATTCTGCTAAGGGGCATATGCAGAAGCACAGTGCATATTGGCATGGTCATAGCATTGACACAGCTCTGAATAAAGACAGAACCGTCCAGATGCAACTGCACAGACACACGTAAATACATCCTCTGGCAATATGTCATTTAAAGCATTTCAAAATACTATAAATTAAGCTTCAGATGCTTCTCTATGAAAAGGGTAAAACTTATATTTTTTGATTTGTTTGTCCTTTAGCCCTTGTGGTTTTGCCTTGTCTGGAATTACAGACAATTTCTGTGCAAAGCCCAATGAAGTCCCAGTTTCATATGAAACCTCTAAGAGCTGCTGAAAAGAGAGCAAACTGATAGTTCTCATAATTTATGTTCCTGATTTAATTGAAGCAGGTAGGGTAGAGTTGTGAATCCAAGTTCTTCAATTAAAGAATGCTTAAAAATTAGTAAAACCAAACAGCATTCAAAATGTCCACTGTAGAATATTTTTATATTTATGTTCTTGTTTTTTTTTCTAGCAAGAGAGCACAATAATGCATCCTGCAAATACTCAGCAGATAAGGAAAACCTCCCTACTTTTATGTATTTTCAAAACCCTGTGTATTTATGTTCCTATATAATACCAGAAATTTCTGAATTATTGATGAGATCTGAAGCATTTGCTCGGCTGAGTTCACTTTTTTGCTGCATCTTTCCATTGCTGCCCATCATTTCATGGGAAAAGTGATTTTGGTTGCCCAAGTCATTTTTGCATCACCATGATTTCTGTCCTGGGCAATGTAGGAGATCCATAATACAGAAAAACCCAACCCATACAAACTCATTTTTTTGTGTGTTAATGTGAAGCATTTTCATGCTGTCCTAAAAAAATTGAAACAAATGCTGGATTTTTTTCATATTAAAAATACATGATTATTGTCATCTTATAGATCTATTGAGTATTTCAATATTGCATAAATAGTGTTTTCTGTAAGGCAATTCCTAGAATGACCTGTTGGTAGAAGTAAGCTACAGAAATACAGATATCAGATCTGTTTTACTTATTCACTTAAAAATCCAAAGCTTTAAGGACACAGCATCAAGATTTGTACCTAAGACAAGTTATATTCTGTCTTGACATGAATGAAGACTGCATATCATTAACATCCTGAGGTCAGTTACAATATATAATCATTATTGCTGCAATTCTAAATTACAGTCCTTACCTATGAAAGTCAACTTGAATACAATTGCTTTGTGATGTAGAGAATTGTAACCAATGCAAACAGATAATCTCAGAGAATTCCTGTCTGAGTGGTAATAGGCAATATTTTCGAAAGTATACAAGAGATTTAGGGGCTTTAGGCTGTTAGTTTTTGTCAGGATTAGACTCTTAAATCATATAACTATGTTATCTAAAGTAGCGTTACCGTTCAAGCCAAGCATCCTGGCTTGAGTACTTTTGGTTTCTTTATTTTTACAATTTCTTTGAATTCATTTATATAAGCAATCTGGTGGGTGGTGGGGGGGGGGGGGGGGGGTGTGGGTGGAGCTTAGATCCCAGAAAAATTAGTCAGGGGTTTCTTAGCAGACTCAAAGCAATAGCATGTGTTGTGTCCATTGAGACTAGCCAAGCATTTTTTTTTTTGCTACAGGATAATGATCCAACCTCAAAAGGTCTTCCCTGGAAGCAGAGGTTTGGATTGGCATACTCTAATGTGTTGTTTTATATAGAAATCTGATTAATGTCTAGAATTGTACTAACCTATAAATTTTACTAATAGCTTGTGAGAGTTCCTACAATAAATTAACCTTTTGATCTCTCTTTTTGGCAGTAAATCTCTTTATAAGTAGGATTATAAAAGTTAATTTAATAATATCACAGGAGTTTGCATTTAATACTGTCAGAATGGATGAGCATGCCAGTTTAAAAACACAGAACTCCTTGACTACACCACAACATTTTGGACTAACTTCTTATAGCAGAAATGCATTCTATATATTTTTAAGCCAACAGTTCTATTGAATCAATTCAATTCCTTTTGGGTCATCTAACCTATAAACCTCTGCTGACCTACTTGAAACTATTTCCTTCAACAGAATGATAGAAAAATATCAAAACCTGTTGTTCTGTAGCTTTCAACCTTGCAGGAGAGAGCACAGTGTGTTTTCCATAGTGTAGTAGGAAATTCATAAGAGTGAGAAGGGCATCCCTTAACCCTGCTCTGAAAGTGTTATGAAAAAAGTGCCAACTTGTGTAAAAGACTGAAGATAAGAGTAGATGACAAAGGAGTTCTCCAGGTAATACATAACTTTGTAACAAGAGAAATGCAACTAAAATTAAAAAAAATATATATTTATGATTTTTTTTTAACCCTATATTTATTTAGGTCTGTTTAATTTGCCAAAAAGTACCAAAACCTAACGAAAGTACGAATCCAAAAAAAGACAAATATATTCTAGTGAAATAACAGTAATGCAGAGCAGATCTATTTTGCATTTAGGCAGATGTGTCAAGGTTACTCTGTGTGTTTTTCTTCCATGGAATACAGCAGACAGTGCATCATACTGTATGCCTACTGCAGGACTCATCCAAGCTGTTTTACTCTATTCCTTTTCTCTATTGCAATCAATTATATTAACAGAGTAAGGCAAGTTAGGGAATGGGAGAGGGCAGAATAAAGAAAGAAAACACAAACAAGCAGCCAAAACCCAAAGTATCCAAACCCCCCAAAAAAATCCCACATCACCTTCAGTACCTAGCTGACCCCAGAAAATTATTTTGCAGGTGCTACTCAGTTCACACTGGAAGATCCCATGATTCATGGCATTCATAACTCCCTGTGCTCTTGAATAACTCTACCTCATATTTCTCCATAACCACAATTGCCAAGAACACACAGTATTCCCTAGGAATAAACTTAGGTGAAAACCTATGGATGAAAAGGCAATCCAGCTAAACCATGAATATAAGAAAATGTTCTACTTTTATCTTTCATTCTATCTGTTCTTGAATTCAGCTAAGAATGTTCTGATTTCAAAGAAGATTTTCCTTTTACACTCTTTGAACATTGAAAAAACACATTAAACCATTAAAAAATAATTTAGAATACATTTTCAGTCCACCCCTGAAACACAGATTCACAATAAACTTGAATATCAGTCTTTAGTTCCACTTTGAACTATCAAGTGGGCACTGATGTCCCGAGTTAGCACCTTTTTTTTACAGGGTTTTTTACAGGGTAGTTCCTCAGGAGCTGCAGGAGTTCCTCATTAGACATAAATGTTATCGTAAGAAGTGCATGGAAGTTCAGGTGGGAACTTGTAAGGAGCCAACCAAAGGCTCATGAGTCAGCTTTAATGGAAGGACGGGGATAGGTGACATTATGTGAGGGTCTGCTACAGGCCCCCCAATCAGATGAGACCCTCTAAAAACAGATAGGAGTGGCCTCATGTCCACAAGCCCTGGTCCTCATGGGAGACCCTGATATTTCTTGGAGGGACAACACAGCAGGAATTCCTGGAATATATTGCGATAACTTGATTCTCCAAATGAGAGAGAAGTTTTAGAAGAGAAGTTATGTTGGACCTTGTTCTCATCTACAAGGAGGTGCTGGTGGGAATGTGAAGCCCAAGGCAGCTTTAGCTGCAGTGACCTTGAAATGGTGGAGTTCAAGATCCTTAGGGCAGTGAGGAGAGCATACAAGAATATTTTAAAAGGGAAATAAGGACGACCTGTGGAACTGCTGACTGGTCAGTCTTACCTCTGTGTCTGGCAAGATCATGGAGCAGACATTTCTGAAAACTACAATTTACTATAATACTTTAACAGGATAAATATGTTCTTGCCATAAAACCAAAAAATAATATTTATAATGCTTCCCTCCTTCATATTTCTTATGAAATTTCTTCCAGATATTACAAATAGTTTTCTTCACTATAAGATCAAATATTGATTTGTCTTGAACTTTTTAAATTTACTCATTAAACTGAAACAAAGATAAGTAATTACAAAAATGTAACAGGTAAAAGCAATTATAACTTAATGCACGATGTCATATCTGTTTTTATGCTCATGGAGAGAACAGAAAAAAGTAGATATATAGAAACACTTTCATGTGTTATTTCATATAGATGAATATTTTATCTTATCATATTTTGTGAAGAGTGAGTTTTAAAGTACTGGCTGTAAATTCTTTCATCCATTAATCCCTTATACTAGCATACCAAGAAATTTAAATATTTGAATTTTTAAAATTTTTCATGTGACTGAATAATTTCCTGATGTTTCCTCGATTTAAAAATATTTTCATGCCATTGGTGCCTCATTGGTAGCAAAAGTCTTCCTCCAGAAATTTGCCAAGCAATGTCTTTAACAGAATAATTCACATTAAAATAAACTCCATGTGGAAGGTTAATTAAGTCACAACTGCTTAATGCTATGTACCCCACTTCCCAAATCTGCACTGCCTGTATAAGATAATTAAAACTACAAAGTTAAAGCTTTGTCCCAGCTGCTCATTTCTATAACATCAAGTTTACCATTTGAGCATGTCTAATGTTAAATATGTGCATGATTTAGTGGTACACTAAATGTTACGATGAAGTTAGATTAATGTTAACGTTTCTGAAAATAAATGGGGTCCTGCTTATGATTAAATGCTTTTCTGGAATTGGGAGGTACTATGAGCATAACCTTCCACTTCAGAGTTATTAAAAAAAATTTTGTACCATGAAAGGACATTTTTCCTAACTAGTTAGAGAAGGAATGGAGCTGGCAGACCTTGCATTTTGGTGTGATAGGCTAGTTATATTTTCACCTCATAACATCAATTCACAAGCAAAAAATAATTTTACTAAACCGAAAGTGCATACACAAGCACTTTCACCTTGCTTGGACATGGGAGCATGGAGCTGCAGCAGTCTGTCCTTAATGGATCCCACAATATATATTTTCTCCAAGAAGTATCTTCATTGTTTATATACACATATATTCCAAACCAAAGAGTTTGATTTGGTTCAATATGTTATTTTGTGAAGTGTAGGTGAAAGAACTTTTATTTTGGGGAAAGACAAAACAGCAATCAAACACATTTTTGTTCTCCTGTCTCAGAAAATCATTAGGTGTCCTGATCCCACTCATCTTTTTTTTATCAGTCTTTTAAATCCATAGATCTGTGCTTAAAGGCAGGTTCTGGAAATCTCACCTGTTGTTTGTAGAGTTTCAATTCTTTTCTTCCATTAGGACACAAATCAATTTATACAATTTAATTTATCAACTATGTACAAAATCATGTTAATTTAACAATTGATGGCATTGTTTCACTGTAGCACTGAAATCCAACATTGCAGATAAGCACTGCAGGTAAACCAATCTAATCACTTATGACAACAGCTTTACCCCTGGACATATTATTATTATTATTATTATTATTATTATTATTATTATTATTATTATTATTATTATTGTTATTATTTTGTAGCTAATGGAGGAAAAGTGCATTTCTTTAGCAGTTCCAGTGTTTTCAAATGGCTCTCAGATGATTTTCTCAAATTAACACAGATCATCACCAGGTTACTTCTCCATCACCAAAGCTAAATGTATTTAACAAATTCTTGTGTAAAGAAAGTGTGCTTTGTTCAGATTGTTTTTAGATATTGTACATAAATGTACTTAAGCCCATATTTTTGAGCACACATAATGTTACAGAGAAATCCCTTCTAGAGATTTTTTTTCAAGAAAGGCAAATAGTTTTTTAATTTTTTTTGTCTAGAATATAAGATTTTGCTTTGTTATATTTGATCTGCATCAGCCTGGAATGCATCCTGTTTCTTAGATTTTGGATTTATGGACTAGAGCACTGTTTTTTTATTCAAATAATCTTAATTCTTCTTCTGCTTAGTCAGGACACTGATGTCTATATTTAACTAACTGAGTATCCAAACTTCAAATGTCCTTTTATGGAAATTGTTTCAAGTTTTGAGGAGGTTCAAATGTCTCTAAATATTGTGAAGTGTTTCCTTTTTAGCTGTGTTTGTCACCTCTGGGCTACCACGTAGGGAGGGGTGGCAGTGTGTGACTGAAGGTGAATGTGATAACTGTGACTGTGTTATCTGCTGAAAGTGATGTTTTCACACTCAGCCTAATGAACAAAGACTACAAGAAGTTGGAAGCCAATATGAGCTTCTTTTAGGCTGCAAATTAATAACTGAGGGTAATCTTTTCCTTTATCTCACTATAAAACCTTTCTTAAAGATTAAGAGAAATTACAGAGACAACTGTAACCTTCAAGAGATGATGAATTTACTAAAATTAATACAAAAACTATAAGCATGAAGTTGGGAAGGTAAGACAGATGTGGTGAAAATACCACCAAGTTTGCAAAAGGGTTGAAATTTAGGAGGATGAAGCAACCTGGATTCCCAAACTGAAGGCTTATGAGGTATGTTCCCTGTTGAAATGAAATCAGGAGGACATGAAGTCTTCCCATTTCAGACCAGTGAGTGATCTCTAAAAGGTCTCAGTTATATCTCACAATCTGATCTCCCTTTCTAGTAAAATGAGTTCACTTTTCTTCTGACACACAGGCAAACACTCTGTGCCTGCTGCTGCTGCTGCACCCTTCCCTTGTGGCTGTTTGTCTGCACTGCCTTTCTCCGTGGTGAAGTGACTGTGCCATCTGCATTTCTTCATAGCCACAATCTCTTTTGCAACTGCCTTGCAAAGTAGTGGCAAGGATGATTTTGCATAGCACTTAAAGTATAATAAGCTAAGCCACTAGGGGATAGAGAATTCCTGCAGCTCCGAGATGATGATCATTATGGAGACAACTGCTTTCAAAACTCTTAAAAATGAGAGTTTGTGAAAAGACAAACTCTCACCCTATCTATGGTATGCACTGTGTAAGCAAATAGCACATCTGGCAGCTGACATACATTTTTTTCTCTCTTTAATTATATGTATTTTCATGAACAGGAAATGTCTGATTGCAGCATATACATCTAATGACGTGAATTTTAAGCCAAGTGTTTAATACTTTGTCATCAGAAAAGCTTGCATGACTGATTTGTGTTGGGTGACACCCCCAAAATACAAGGTCTATTGAAATTTGATCTTGCATATCAAAATCTGTTGTTTATGCAGAACTAGATTTGCAAATCTTGCAGACATTGGCTGCCTGTTTCATATGAATTTAACTCTTTCACCTGCATTTAGAATCTAGTAAAAAAGGCAGATTTTTTTTCCAAGTCTTTTGGACGAAATAAATAAAATATTAAATTTTGGAATCTAGTGCTATTTTGCTTTTTAGGCCACATATTCAAACCTCATTGTCTCACTTATTTAGTAGTACTCGAATAATTGATATGTAATGGATAATATTGACTTCATACAACTTAATTGACCAGATAATATAAAACTTAATAAACTTCTGTATTTATTCACTTATTCTGAATTTTTGAAAAAAATAAAAACCAAAAAAAAAAAAAAAAAAAAAAAAAACAACAAAACAACCAAAAAACCCCTTATTGAATAATTGACTGGCTAATATGTTTAGACAGTTTATGGTACACAAGATGAATGATTTAGAAACAGCTTATTTATCCATTCTGTATTGTGCCACATAGGTATATTCTTCCATAAAGTAAAATTTTAATTACGTGGACATAAGGAAAGTTGAGTGACAACAAAACTATGTCAGATGGTGTGCAGAAGCACTTAATATATAGGTCAGTACTTTGTATTCAACAAAGATAGCAAGGGATGGGGAAGTAGTTCCTATCTTTCTGTTGAGGGATAAGTCACTTCCACTTCAACTGCCATGACTTTCAAGACTTCTTCATGCCTTTAAAAATAATTTTACAGTAAAAATGAAACTATCACTTTAAAACAGAGGCAATCTTTTTTGAAGTTTAAAATTCTAAAGTGAAATGTCCTTAATCTGTGTTAGACACTTCAAGAAGTCACTGAACTCTGACTAGGAGCTGAACCCTGGGATCCTTGTGTAAATTCATGCTGATGTCAGTGTTACTGATGTCAACTATTACAATTTTCCAGTAGCAGGGAATGTTTTACTAGAAGAGAATTGACCTTTGCTTGAAAAATTAAGATCATTGTATTTCTCTCCAGATTTTCAACACATCAAGGACTGAGCAATATAATTATTATTATTTATAATTTTGATACAATGATAATAAAAACTTTTAGGGTCTGGTTATGTTCCATAAACTGTTAATTATTTCTAAAAATGTAATTTTCTTTTCAATTACTGGTAGGCATCCCAGTTCTGACTGATGTTCCAGAATCACTGCAAATACCATTGTCAGTGGAAGATCCTATTTCTCAACCCACTCTAGAATCAGGGTCCTTAAAGACATTAAATGCACTAGTTGAGTTATTAATATGGTCTTTTGATATAATCAAATTGGGGCATCAGATTCAAGGCCTGGTGATTACATTGCTGTCTCTACTTTTTTTTTATCAAGCAAATTACCTTCAGTGTTGGAGTTGCCCAGGAAACAAGTCCTTATTTTTATATACAGCCAGGAGCTAAGTACCTCTACTCTTTTGTAATTTTCAAGATAATTCACCATAATCTTCATCTCCATTTGGTTTAGTTTTTATTATTCTTGGCAGTCTTTCCCAATACATTATTCATTGTCTGCAGGTGATCCACATTTGATAAATATATTATTAATCCTGCATGTTCTAATGGCTCATTAAAATCCTTGTCTCCCTGCAGCACTTGGGCAGCAGCATTTTTGAGAAAATCTTGTGTTACACTGAGGAGGAGACTTGAAATAATCTATCTTTCTTTCTCTTTGACAAATATTAAAGACATCCAAGGAAGGGAAAAGTAAGGACAATTGGAAGAGGAAAAGAAATTATAATGGACTATACATTATATAGTTCCATATATGAAGGCCATGTGTATCACATATCTACATATCAGTCATTCTTAGGATGAATAATTTCAGGACTGCTTCAGTAATCTAGATTGTGGACTCAAATTCAGGAAATAGACTGGGAACATAAAATCCTACATTTTAGTGAAAAAGAATTTGAAGTTCAAAACAAATCAAACCAAAGCTCTGTTTAGCTCAGTATTATTTCTATTACCTAATGCCATACCCTTTTCTTTTTCACAAGCATAAAAGCAAGACCTAGTGAAGTTTAAGACTTCCCTTGGTGTACCCTCTGTTCACTAGCCAAGTTTTGTGACATGAAAATAGCACTCAGCCAACCACACTTTGTAGTGATCAATGCATCCCCTTAATTGAATAAGATTAAAACTACTTTGAATCAATTTATATTGCTGGTGTCAAAAAGATCTTTTGGCAAGGAGCTTCACAGTTTTATTAGGAATTGTATCCAAATAGGTTCCATTTTTCTTTAATTCTGTTACTGAGTTATTTCATAGAATGACATAATGAATAGAATAGAATAGAATAGAATAGAATAGAATAGAATAGAATAGAATAGAATAGAATATTCACTTGGAAGAAACCTACAATGATGATTTAGTCCAACTGCCTGACCAATTCAGGGTTCACTAAAGTTAAAGCATGTTATCAAAGGCATACTCCAAATGCCTTTTAAAGACTGACAGGCTTGGGACATTGTTCAACTCTCTAGGAAGCCTGTTCCAGTGTTTGACCACTTCAATCAATCTCAGTAAAAAAATGCTTCCTAATGTCCAGATCAAGTCTCCCCTGGTGAAGTTTTGAACCATTTCCACACTTCTCTGGATAACAGTGAAAAAAGAGCAGCACCTGTCTCTCCACATCCCCTCCTCAGGAAGCAATAAGGTCATCCCCCAGGCTTCTTTTCTCATAACTAGATAAATCCACAGTCCTCAGCTGCTCCTTATAGGACATTCCTTCCAGCCTTGTCACCTGCTTTGCTGACCTCCTCTGGACATGTTTAAGGATCCCCACACCCTTCTTAAACTGTGAGGCCCAAAACTGCACCAAGCACTCAAGGTGAGGCTGCACCAACACTGAATAGAGCAGGATGATCTCCTCTTCTGACTGGCTGGGGATGCTGAGTTTGGTGCATGTCAGGATGGGATTTGCCTGCTGTCAGACTCCACTCCCATATCCCTTTCTATAGGACTGCTCTCCAGACACTCTCCTCCCAATTTATTCTCATGCTGGGCATTACTCTGTCCTAGGTGCATGACCCAGCATTTTGACTTTTTAAATTTCTTCCCATTAATCATTGCCCAATACTAAAATCAACCTAGATCCCACAGACTCATTTTCCTCATCAGGTCAGAGGGATCCCATCAGGCCCCAACGTATTTTGTCTCTTGAAGGCTCTTCTGTGGTTTAGAAATCCAAAGTTTTGGCACAGACACCAGTCCTCTTGTCAGATAATGATATAATAGTCTCACCTGCTTCTACCAAGGCATTCTCCCCATTTCTGTGAGGATTGAAGGCAACATTACCTATGCCCACAAATTTTTTAGTACTGTTCTCAGGGCTCTGAAATCCCTTTTGATTGACCTCAGACTTCCAGCTGTAACACCATTTGTATACATGAAAAAGAGTTTGTAATTCTGAAAAAAAAAAAATTATTCCCCCCACCACTTATGTATATCACAAGCTTTTTTCACAGTTCTCTGTTCTACTTTCCAAGCAAAAAAAAATCTTTTTTAACCTTTCATGCATGTGATTATTCAGCTTAGGGAATTCAGGAGTGAGTTTTCTGTTCCTTTCTTAATATTTAATTCTTTACATAACTTGGTAAATTAAGCCAGGGACGACAAGAGCTAATCATCCCATACTCACAATGCTTGAACAGCAGAATACAAAATGGCCTGTGCTACATTTCTGTCTTGTGTCCTAATTGCTGAGTTATTTGTGTGTTTAAGTAATCATAAAATCACAGAATGGCTTGGGTTGAAGGGGACCTTAAAGATCATCTAATTCCAACTCCCTTGTCATGGGCAGGGACACCTTACACTAGACCAAGTTACTCAGAGCCCAATCCAGTGTGGTCTTGAACACCTCCAGGGATGAGGAGTCCGCAGCCTTTCTGGGCAACTTGTTCCAGTGTATCACCAACCTCACAGTAAAGAATTTTTTCCTAACATCTAGACTAAAGCTATTTTCTTTTGGTTTAAAGCCAGTGTTCCTTGTACTTCCACTGCACATCCTTGTAAGAAGTCTGTCCCCATCTTCCTTGTCATTCCAGCTTAGGAACTGAAAGACAAAAAAGAGTTCTCCCTGAACTTTGTCTTCTCCAGGTGGAACAGTCCCAGTTCTCTCAGCCTGTTTCCATAAGTGATCCAGCTCTCAGGACTCTTTCCAAAAGGCCTTTCTTATGTTAGGAGCCTGTTTTGGGAGCGGGTGGGCTACAGGGGTGGCTTCTGTGAGAAGCTGCCAGAAGCTTTCCCATGTCCAACAAAGCCAATGCCAGCTGGCTCTGGCCAGGGAAGAGCAGAGTGAAAATGTGTGAGAAAAACTCTGCAGATGCCAAGGCCAGTAGAGCAGGAGGGGGAGGAGTTGCTCCAGGTGCCAGAGCAGAGATTTCCCTGCAGCCCATGGTGCAGATCATGGTGAAGCAGTTGTGCCCCTGCAGCCCATGCAGGACCATGAGCATGCAGAGGTCCACCCACAGCCCATGGAGGACGCCCACACTGGACCAGATAAATAACAACATGTGATGAAATGAACATAGCCCACATTCCCCATTTCCCTGCAGTACTGGGCGGGAGAAGGTACAAATGGAAAGGAGGGAGATATGGGAGAAAAAATTGTTTTTAAGATTTGTATTTACTTCTCATTAGCTTGCTCTGATTTTGTTTGTAACAGTTCAGATCCCTGAGTCAGGTCTGTTTTGCTGGTAGTGCTATTTGGTGAGTGATATCTCTCAACTTGTGAACCTTTTGTTATATTTTCTCTCTCCTGTCCAGTTGCAAAGCAGAGTTATAGAGTGGCTCTGCTGGGTGCCTGGCATCCAGCCAGTGCCAACCCACCACAGGGTCCCAAAGCTGGGCACAGTACTCCAAGTGGGGATTGCACACAAGAGAAAGATGGAGAGGATCATGTCCCTGGACCTGCTGGCCATGCATCTGATATAGATCAAGATGTGATTGGCTTTCTGGGTTTCTGGGTTTCAAGTGCACATTGCCAAGCCATGTTGAGTTTTCATCCACAAATACCCTCAAGTCTTTTTCCCCAGGGCTAGTCTGGATCCATTCTCTGCCCAGAGGGTGTTTGTCCCTGGCATATGTGCAGGACCATGCAGTTGGCCTTGTTGAACTGTATGAGGTTCACAAAGGCCCACCTCTCAGGCCTGTCAAGGTCCCTCTGGACCCCCTTCCCTCCAGTGTCCTGCAGAGCTCGGTGTCACCGGAAAACTTGCTGAGGGTGCACTTATGGACACTGTCCATGTCACCAACAAAGAAGTTAAAAAATGCTGGTCCTGAAACTGACCCCTAAGGAACACCCCTCATCTCTGGTCTCCACCTGGCCATTGATCTGTTGAGTCCAAACCTCCAGCCAATTTTTTATCCACCGATTGGTCCATCCATCAAATCCATGCATTTCCAGTCCAGAGACAAGGATGTCATGTGGGACAATGTCAAAGGCTTTGCACAAGTCCAAGTAGATGATGTCAAATGCCCTTCCCTTGTCCACCCCTACAGTAACCCCAAACCTGTCAGGCCTTATTTGCCCCTGGGGAAGCCACGTCACCAATCATTTGTGCCATTAGTCACCAATCAACTAATTATTTTCCATGTGCCTTAGCACAGTTTCCAGGAGGGGCTACTCCATGGTCTTGCCAGGCACTAAGACCTGCAGTTACCTGGGTCCTCCTCATTTCCCTTTTAAAGTAATATTTCTAGGGAAAAAGTGGTTTAAACATAAATAAAATATAAAATATAAAATATTGCTAAAACTTGATTCTATGTGAACACTAGCATCTTTGATGAAAAAATTAAAAATAAATTTTCTCCCATTTAATTTCATTACCAAGACTTTCTTAGTGAATTATAATATAATTTTTGGATGTCTGACTCACTGCTTTCAAACAACTCAAAATTATAAAAGATCAGAAAAATAATTTAAGGCCAACCTGTGCTCATTCTAGTTCTCTAGCTTGTGCCCAGAGCATATGGCTGGGAGTCTGATCTCTGCACACTAATCCAAAATCTTGTAGGTGTTAATGAAATCTGATTGCTACATATTATTTTAATGTTTTAGTGGGTGTGATATATACAACTCATATAATTGATATCTGTATCAAATAAACCCTGTCACAGACAGTCAGAATGATTTATCTTTGACAAATGTCCCACTTATATGTTCTCAGCTTGTCTTCTGTATGGAAGAATATTTTGATCTTTGAAGCAGTATGTTTTGATTGTATTAGTCTGACTGTAGTCATAACCCACAGAATTGTCATCCCACTGTTCTTTCCCGATCTGAAGCATTTAAAAGTGTGATTGCAGACTGGTGTTTGAGTCCCTTTTTATGGAGGGAGAAATCCAGTTGCCTAAAGGATAAATAAACAGTTTAAAGTACTTGTGATGATTTTTTTGAATTCAATATTTGAAATTTCATGGAGGTATTTTTCTTCGAATAATCTACCAGAACTTAATCACCTGGTGGAAACTCAGACACATTTATACCTTATGAAATACATAAGTAGATAAAAACCTTTTTGCCTTGGAATGGTATTATGTCAGCAGTCTTAACCCATCTGTTTGGCAGAGCAGCATTACATTTAATATTATTGCTAATTCTGATTTATTAGGACAAATAATTTATCAGAAGATATTTGCATCTTCAGTCTTGCCAGTATATTACTCAGTGATTCCAGTGTCAAATATTCCCTGAGTCATTTATTAAGACCCTTAAATTTTGATGGCTGGGTAACAAGTCAGCCTTGTATGCTACACATCTGAACTCCCACTGTAGCTGGTAGACTTGGTATAGTTCCCTAACCACAGTCTGCAGATGATGGAAGCTGGAGGCTGACATAATTCAGTAGAAAGCAAAACCTAAAGCTTAATCTAAAATAAGGCTTGAACCTATTACCTAAACATAAACACCTAGGGGTGTGTGAGACATGCTGGGATAATTTATGGTCTGAAGTGTAGGTTTAGACACAGATGTGTGGCCTACCTGCCAGCTCCATGAAGATGTCCTGGATATTGATTGGTATTGCACACATATTGAGACAATCAAATTGTGCTTCATCTGGGTGGTCCAAAGCAGTCTCTAGAATCAACTAACTCTTTTCACCAGGATGCCAATTCAGTTGCTTAAACAGTGGTTGTAGTGAGACATTAAATACCAAACACACTACATGTACACATATGGGTTCAATTTATGTGTCTGTATTTTGAAGCAAATCCTTCCACATTCATTTGGGGAGGAGTAGCTGATTCTTCACTAGATTTTGTTTTCCAACTGCTGGCACATAGAATTTTGGGAGTAAAAAAAGCTGGAGAAATGGTTTGTAGTGCCATTATATAAGTCCTACTACATATAAGAATCTCAGAATTAGTTGCTGAAATTGACATTCAGGCTGAGAACCAAGTAAGATGGAAATGCCATGAATGGCTCCATGTCTCGTGTTTCCTTAGAGGAACAGAAGCTGAACTAACTGAAGCCTGACGATCATTTCCTTGACTGTGGTGTCACAAGAAGTATTTGTGGTGTAGCACACGTTTTAGAGTAAATAAGCACTAAAAAATGGAAAAAAATATGAAATTTCAATGGAAAATGGTTGTTTGCTTTTCTAACTTTTTAGAAGAACTGACTGAAGTATGCTTAGTTGAAGACAAAAAGTCGATTATTAACTTGCACTTTTGACTGGTCATACTGCAGAATTATTAGCTCTGTTTTAGACCACTCCAACTTGCACTCAGTGATGAAACATGAATATTTCTTGGGAGATTTTCAGCATGAATCAATCCCAAAGAGCAAACAGCACAAGTCTGAGCCAGATTTGCCTCCCTCCAGCTCACACAGAAGAGTTTATATTTCCAAATGCTCCACCTGTTTTCCTGACATTCCACAGAGCACACTGCAGGCACTGTACTTTCACACTATAAAATCTTTAACATGGAGTTAAAATTGCTTTGAACAGAGGAAAATATATCTAAACCACTTAAATTTTATGTGGGGGTCACAAAGAAGGTCCCAGTAAAATTTCCATGTTTTGAATTCAAACACTTCTCTAAAAAGGTAACCAGACCAAAACAGGAGGACTATAAGTCATCCCACACAATTTGGTCTAGGGCCAAGGTCACCCCATATCTCTCCCCAGTTTAGCATACAAGTTTTAGTACTAAATTTATTCTTATGTTTTATTTGTCTGTTTATACAATTTTTAATCAAGATTTTAGTCACAATAGTCTTTTCTGGTATCCAATTTATTTAAAATAAATGTTCAGAGAAGCTGGCAAAAGGGAATCCCTTGTCACTGAGTTATATTTTCTGCATTCAGGGAACATTGAATTTCCAGTTGCATAAACAAGACAACTTCTTAGGGTTTATCATACAAAGTAGGGATGTCTTTATTGCAGTGAACTGTTTGGAGTCCTATATTCACATTTCTTGATAACTTTTTCTTACCCTGATTTCATCTTCAATGTTTGTATATTTACTATCATCCCACCTCCTAGAGTCAAATTTTCATGTTTCAAAGTCAAGGGATGGTTAAATAATTTATTTTAGGAAGGAATAATACATGACAATCTGTATTCAAAACTGAAGGTGTTACATGTACTATGAAAAGAAAAAAAAATAGTAGTAGTTTATCTCACTCATTTTATTAAAAACTGTTTAAGCTAACGCAAAGGAAATATAAAGCAGTCTAGCAGTCTTGAGAGAAAAAAATTAAAGCTAGTGTTGCTATTCATATAGTAGTGCATATCTGGTAATATTCTTACTCAGAGCATGGAATTTATCTCATCATCTGGCTGTCCAAAATTTGGTTTAAGCTTGTAGTTTATTATTTATTTATTGACAAGTGAGAAAAAAGGCAATTCCAGAGGATGAATAATTCCATTCCAGGTATACATATATATATGTTTATATGTGTGTATATATGTTATGTATGTATGTATCTTTTGGAAGTGCCTAGAGGTTCTCTCATTTAACTTGAAATAAAAAATAAATTAAACATACTCTAATGTTTGGACAGCTAAAATGAAGCTAAAGTTGAGATTAACCATGGGCTTTAAAATATATATTCTTTCTTTCTTATCCTTATTTTTTCTATTTTCTACTTAAACAAAGGAACCTCCCTTATATCCAGGCAAATTGGTAATAATTCACTGCTATTCACTTCAATCCATAATGAGAGATTGGCAAAAACTGCAATAATTCAACAGTGAAATAACTCACCTTGTTTGTAGTTGAAAAATCAAACTGTGAAAACAAAAAAAATATACAGCCATGTATTTCAGTCCAGACCTGGAAATCATCAAGAGAATCCACTTACCTAAAGAATAAAAAACTCAAGACTGACAGCCAAATTCAAAGTTGCTAATTGAACATAGTCAGTTACGTGCAGATGGGACAGACATCTGAGTTGAAAATACAATTCATCTTGGAAATACAACTGATTTTAGAAGACAGATTTTGCAAAGGCCACAGTATTTGCCTTGGTTCTGGATAGGAATGCCCATCTACTTGGGTAGAACTGTAATATTTCCAAGTGATGAGCAGCAGGGTCTGCCACAGCAGCTGCTGGAGCTCGTGGTGGCTGTTCCCACCATCCACAGCAGCGGGCACAGCCTGTGGACACCAGCGCCAGCTCCTCCGCCCCGCTGGTGCAGCTGAACTCAGAGAGAGGAAAATAACCTTCATCTCTGAATAAAAACAGTCTCTGTAGATGACACTCATTTTAATTATTTTTGCTATTGAGCTGAGTCTATTGTTTTAGCTTCCAACAGAGTTCTTAAAATCAAAATAATGCATCTCATTTAAAGCAATTCCTTTTAGCTGTTGAAGTCACTCTGTTCTGCTGCATCTTTTCTGACCAGATTGCAGTCTGCTCTCTGCAGAGTATGCAGAGAGAGTAAAAAATGTATTGGTTTGGGGGTTTTGGTTTCAGTTGGATTGTTCTCTTTAATTTAGGGTTTATTTTGCTGGCTTTTTTTTTTTTTTTACTGCAGGTATATAAAGCTTCTGGTCTCACCACAAAACAAGTATGAAAGGGAAATAAAAACTCAACTACTACATGTTAAAAATGTACTAGAACAGTAGACTACTATATACATTTTTCATGTCACTGTCCTGTTTTTATTATCTGTACCATATTTATTGGAACAAACAAGTCCTTACTGATGAAAAAAAATTTAATGTGACAATTCAATCCTTAATACATTATTTGCTTAAAATGACTTTCAGTGGTTGGAGGAAAGATACAGCTAAATTTTACCTTTTTTTTATTGTTTTGGTTTGTTGTTTTTTTACTTTTTGTAAGTTATTCTTTTTCTTTACATTAACCTATGGAAGTATTTCTAATATGTTTCATTTTACATCAAGTTAAGAGACTGAGCCTCAGATTATGTGCAAAATCAAATAATTAGATGGTTCTTATTGTAATTGCTGTACTGTTTCCTTTTGACCATAACAATTTGTTTTAGAAAATACCCCTGAATTGTCACTATTACAATACTATTGAATGACTGCAAAAGAAATCTGACTTTCCACTAACACTCTTTATAAACTTTCCAATGCAATTCATAAAGTTAACTTGCAACTCTAAAAACTACTTGATATTGAGGAAATGTCAGCTTTTGGAGGATTTTAAGATAGGTGAGCTATTACAAATCTCTTGTCCATTTCCACTGCCTTACAATCAGACCAATTCTTCTTGAACTTGTATGATGAGATGCTGGAGAAGAAGGGAAGAGAAAAGATAGGGAAGGATGCAGCTCTCATAAATGCAAAGTCTCATTTACTAATAGGAAATACTAGTGAAGAGTTTTATTCTGTTTTGTTTTCTATAACTTAGGTATCACTAAGTGAATCACTAAGTAAATCACTAAGTAAAAGGACATCATACTCTGTACATTTTAAAACCCCACCTAGATTTGTGATTTCATGTATGAAACTTCTAATATTTTTTAAATGCTATAAAAAATTGACCTTAGTCTAGTGACTTCATATTAGAATATTTTCATATCTTGACACCCATCTGGAGATTTTCTGTAAGTCCATTTGCAATTTCATTAAATTCAAAAGTAAAGTATAATAGTCAAATTCTGAAATATATCAGCATGGTAACAATTTTTAAAAGAGAGGCATTGCTTCATACTAAAGTGAGATAAAAAAATAAGTTTCTTTTCTAAGGTGATGTGAATGTTATTATATTCAGGAACATCCTTTCAATGAATAAGTATAAATTTTACTAAACTTCAGAAAGCTGTATATTTAAAACCATTATTCCAAATTATTTTTGCCCAATGTGATGATAAAAAGTATTAGTAAATTTCCCGTAATTTTTCATCATGAGAAGTTGTAACACTTTCTTATCAATTCATTATTGATTGCACCTTTAGAGTTCAATATTTCAAACAATCAAAAAGAGATTGTTCATTGTTTGTTTTCTCAATAGTCTCACTAACAATGTTTTTACCACCAATTAACTCTTTTGAAATGTCATTCTCATTCAGAATGTGACCCTGAGGATGGGAGAATCTAGGATGCTGTAGGGGGTGAAAGGAGCACAGCTCAGAGCACAGAAAAGGAAAAGGGTGTTATATACTAGTGCATTATTTAAAATTCACTGCAGTATTGCTCCACCCTGTTAGTGTAGTTCTGTTTGGAACACGACCAAAACCTGTTTCAATTCAAAACATGCAGTTTAATTTTGATCATGTTCCAAGCTAAATTACATTAGTAGAGTATTGTAAATAAAGCAGTTTTAATGGAGGAATGAAAATATGACAGCTTTTGCTCTGCCCCTCTCTCCATTACATCACTGGCTCTTCTGTAGTATTGAAAAGGTGGAGTGAAACTGAGCTCTTCAGGATGCCAGCTTCATGATCTCTTAAAGTTCAAAAGAACATTCTGGCAAGTGAACAAGTGTTAGTATGTCAGAGAAATGTTAAAAACAACAATGATAAGAGAGCGGGGAAGAGCAGCATGACAATGTGACACTGCCAGTCTTCATTAGGCTGAATCCTCTGTAGATTTCAAGGGCTGAAATACAAGATGCATGAATTTGGCCATATGCCTTGAATTTCCCATTGCATGTATTTATAAAATACTGTCCTTTAGCACAGTGTATATATGTTGGAACAGTCTGTTAGACTGAATTGGACTTGTGCATCAATAATTCTTAAACTGTCTTCAAAATACCAACCTCACTGAGGGGAAGTGCATCTGCTTATGTGACAAATAGGTCTACACAATCTAACTAGGGGATATTTCTTCTGTCTGAAAAACAAGTCAAATTACCAATGTCATTCTAGGTAAACACTAATAAACTTTCTATAATACATAATTACACCCTTGTGTCTCTATATGCCATATTTCATATAAATGTATATAATCATAAATTGAAAATATTTTGTTTGTTTAATTTTTTTTGTTTGTTTTAATACTTATTTAGAGTCCCTCCAACTAGAAATATCTGCAATGCAGCTGGGATATTTCCACAGCTAGTATGATTCATGCAAGATAGTCTTCAGCCAGACAGCTTAAATATTGTGGCTGGGAAAGAAGTCCAATCAACATGGATGCAAGGATCAAAGTGATTCACTGATTTATTATCAACATATAATTAACCAACAATCAATGAACTAGAAATGTAGAATAAATATCAACAATGCAGGAGATGTACCACATTATCAGACAATTGCAAAATGTCATACAGATAAATAAATACCACCAGGTTCCAGTATTTAAGGGATTGCTACAAAGGAAACGGAGACTCCTTTTACAGAGTCACATGAAAGAGATGAAGGTTGATCAGTAAAAGTTACTCTTGGGAAGATTTCTATTGAACACAAAGTAAATTTTTAACAAGAGAACAATCAGCCATTCAAATCATCTCCTCAGAGAAGTGATCGATTCCACATCAGGGGACACTT
Source organism: Agelaius phoeniceus (assembly GCF_051311805.1). Taxonomy (NCBI): domain Eukaryota; kingdom Metazoa; phylum Chordata; class Aves; order Passeriformes; family Icteridae; genus Agelaius; species Agelaius phoeniceus. Next base: position 126,701,833 of record NC_135265.1, read on the forward strand.
TTTAAGATCCAGCTGGACGGGTGCTGGACTACCTTGTCTAAAATCTGCTTTTGTCAAGCAAGATTGGATTGGATGATCCCTGAGGTTATTTTGTGACAGACTGAAATGATTAATGGCTTAAACATCAGATCAGCAGAGGACTTTTGTCCACTGTAGCAAATGGTGCAAAAAAGCAGCTGCTCATCTGGGACCATTAAAGCCCACCCCTCCCCAAATATGCCTACTAACTGGAATTTGGTCTGTCATGGAACTTGAGATAAGATAAAGGTGATGCTATTGTACAATTAGCCCAAATCTAAAGAGAAGCAAACAAGGTTAGGGAGAAGAATGTATCCACAAGTGTGAGAGACTGGAATGCTAATGTCTCAATCTCAGTGCTAGCTCAGGATTTGCCACCTCAGGCTACAAGCTGGTGTTGTACAAGATAAGGGAAGATGCTGATAAGAGACAGATCCTGCAAGGGAGGATAATGCTTTTTATCACGACAAAGTCCTTACACAAATGGCTCAGCTTTGAAAACTCCCCTCTGGAGAAATAACAGGACATTGACAGTTGACACAGCTGTAGCATATTGGGAGGTGTCATGGAGGACTCCCAAAGTGGCCCATCAGCATTACACCAGTGTGCAATTCCCTGCCCCAGGAGGGGTACCTAGGTGTTTCACCTGAACCTGAGCTAATGAAATCCATGAAACCTTGGCCTTTTGTGGACTTCTCTCACCACCTGACAGATCCAGTCTGTTGACCACCACTTCAACAGACATTGAAACTGCAACAACCAAGGTTGGTTGCAAGGTGCACAGGTGGTGACATCTTTCTACTTTTACCCTTTCCTTCATTTTCTTTTTACATTTTCCTCAGTATTACGTTTATGCTTTTATATTGCTATACTACTTTAGATTATCCTTCCTCACATATTAATGCCACCTTCTTGAATTCTGTTTAGCCTTGTTTTCAAGAAAAGAATTTCTAAAAAGTCCATCACAGGGGTTGCAGGCCCACCTCTTCTGGGCATGTGGGAATCCCTCCTTGCACACACTGCTCTAGGAGACCTGAGTGCCCTGGCTGCCCTTCCAGGGATAGGTAATAGTCCCAGAAGATGAGCTCACATCCCCTGGGTGGAGGTGCTGGAGTATGCCTATGGAGGGTGTGGTGAGATGTGGCAGCAGCTGGGGATGTCTGTAATGTGTCCATGCTGACAAGACCAGAAGCAGCCCACAGTGCTGAGAGACCACATCTGTCAGGGTCACATTTCCCATTCCTGTCTTCTCACACCTGTTACGAATCCATGTGTTTTGTTTGGTTTTGCTGATTCTTCTGTTTCAAAAATCTCAATAATTCCTTGGATGACTTTTAATGCAGTTACTTTCCTCTTTAGCTTTATCAGACTGAGATGAAAAGTCCTGTCAGGTAGCTTGGTGTCCCTCTTACACACATGGTAACACACATTCCCGTCCTGCTGTCTGCTTTTCCAGGTGTACCATGCAGACCATGATGAAACCACCCCGCCATGAAGCTCAGCATGAAACCTATCCAAGAATCAGAATAAGTGCTGGGTGGGCTGAGCACCTTTTATTAATTGGTGTGTCAGAAACATTTCAAAAACCAGAAGTTTTAATCTTCAGGGCACTTGATTCCATTTACCTGAAATATTTTGGCTTGCAATTGCATCTGAAGCTTCAAGTACTACTGTAACACAGACAACTAATAGTCATATGAAAACAAAGCTCACAAAGGGAACTTTGTCTGTAATGGATAATGCATATGAAAGCCATGAATGAGATCAGGTGAAGATTTTCCTTTCAAAAGAAATTTTGAATTGTTGGTATTTTTTGTATGCTTTATAACTTAACTTTAGCCTATAGTACACTACTGACATCAAGAATAATGTAGCCAGTGGGACTAGGGAACTGATTGTCCCACTGTATTTGGCACTGGTGAGGCCATATCTCAAATTCCCTGTTCTGTTTTGAGACCCTCACTTCAAGAAAGACATTGAAGTGCTGGAGCATGTCCAGAGAAGGGCAACAAAGCTGGTGAAGTGTCTGAAGCAAATTTTATGAGAAATGGCTGGGGTTGTTTAGTCTGGAGAAAAGGAGACTCAGACCTCATCGCTCTCTATGACTACCTGAGAGGAGGTTGTAGTGAGATGGGCATCAGGGTCTTCTGCCATGTCTCGAGTGAAAAGATGAGAGAAAATGGCCCTAAGGTGCACAGAAAGAAGTTCAGATTTGATATTAGATTTTTTTTTTTCACTGAAAAAGCAGTCAAGCATTGCAATAAGTTGCCCAGGGTCATGGTGGAGTATCTGTCTCTGGAAATGTTCAAGTGGCATCTGTATTTGGCACCTGGGGATATGTTTGAAGTGATAAAATCATATGATGATTATGGTAGTGCTAGGTTGACAGCTGGACAAGTTGATCATGAAGCTGACCAACCTTGATCGTTCTGTGGCTCTGTGAAATCATCACCAAGCTCACATTGTTTGCACAGGTAAATAATGGTATACATACCTACCACTGTGTGAAAATTCATGTGCCCATCTCTATAAAACTGACATACATATGTATACACCTCAAAACCAATAAATGTACAAAGTGAGTGTTAAAATAACATACAAAAAAATGAAGAAGAAACTATGAAATGTGAAGTATAGAACCTAAGACCTACTCACTTTTGTACTCTTCAGTAGTAAGAAATGGATCACATAAGAACATCTGAACCTAAATTCAGATATGTGATATTCACATCTGAACCTAAACCTAGCTGAACATGCTAGAAAGCACAGAACACAGACTGTTCCTACATTTGTTTAAAACCCTTACCAGTAGGAAAATTGGATTTCTTTTCCATTCCGATGGAAAAAATAAAAGTGTAAGAGAATGAACTGTTAGGGAAGCCTGGTGTGCTCAGGTTACATGGAAACATTTGTCTCCTCTCTATCTGTAAACAGAAGGTAGGACATATTAAGCCTCTGTATGGGTCAGTGTGCCTTATTTCACATTGAACTTTGTTATAACAAAATCTAGTTTTGTACTCAGCCAGTACAAAACTAGATTTACTAGATTTACTAGATTACTGGTAGGCTATATAAAATCATAGAGCCATTTAGGTGAAAAAAATCTTTAAGATAATTCGAAATATAGAATTGCCAAGTCTTAAGCTTTAATACCTACCACACCAGTATTCTGCAACTGCAGGAGTAGGTAATATTAACTGGAGTAAATCATTGGAAAAAACCAACAAACTCATGCAGATGAAAAGTATTGCACATACCTACCTGATATGTTGGTTCTGTTTATTACCAGGAATTCACCTTTGCTTCATGGCCCACTTTTAAAGCAGATGAAAGATGTACTTTATTAATAGCTTATATTAAATGCTGGTAAAATACAGCCCTTAGCCACTGTAGAGCCATTAGAATTGATAAGGTCATCCCATCATTAAATGTAGCGGCAAAACCAGGCCACAAGTAGCAAGTCTGTTGTAATGAATCTTAGCTATTACCATATTTTCACACATAAGGGTCTTTTAGAAGTGTTATTGCTTAGATGCCTGTCCTATTCACTTTTCTCATTGGGTGCCAAGGATATAGGGCTTTATCTGCACATTTAAACAAGGTAAAATAAAAAGGACACTGCTCCACTGTGTGATCATTTAGATAAGAAGTGTACATAGAGCATTTGCCTTTTAAAAGAGTCTTTCCCTGCCACAAATACAGATTCTTCATATATAAACTACAGTCTACAATTATACTATAAGTAAATAAATAAAGAAATAAACATAATTTTTAATCAAGAAAAATTTCATACTGGTTTTAGTAAATTTCACTTAGTAACTGCTATGTTAGGAAGATGCTTGGCTCAACATATCTGGCTTTGATTTCTAGATCTGATATAGGCAACAAGTAGAATTCTAAATATCTCTTTGGGATGACTGGAAGCCTATTCAAGCCACTATAATCTGTACATTGATCTGCCATATTTCTAATCAAGTCATCAGTTCTTCAGCTGCCTGTCTGTAAAAAGAAGGAGAAAATTATGGTTTTTTATGTTTAACAGTGGTGATGTGAGGAGGCTTGTGAAATGCACAATTAATAAAGTAAATTCAAGAAAAAAGTGATTCAGAGCATTACATGAACCAGTACACTTACCATATAACTTACACAGCCAATGGAGAGAAACAATCCTGATGTCCTAATTAGACACACAAACAGTGTTGCTTCATTTTGATACTACTACTGCTTCTTGTATCTAGCAAACCTGTATGTGTTCTGAAGCTTGGATATTCAAACTGATATTGTTACCCATGCTGTTGATATTATGGCATTCATAATACCTGTTAAGAACACTGACTGCAAGCAATCTCAGTGTAATCAGCTGCAATAATGTACAATATTAGATAAATGTAAACCATCTGGGTACAAAGGAAGCAGGTACACATTTAATTTCTTTCAAAAAGAATAGTTATCTCTTTTTTTTTTTTTTATAAAAGTTGCTAATGAAATAATTTTCACTGGAAAAAGTATAAATAACTAGCTCATTACCAGTGCCGCATCAGGTGGTCTGCCAGCTGCTCTCTTCCATAAGTTCATTACCAGACTTGAGAAAAATCTCAAGATAGCAAGGTCTCAAGCAGTGTTTGGAAGTGGTCAGTTTACCATATGGTAAGTGAACTTGATGAAAAACCATGTTTTTGCTTGGTCAAAGTTCATCTACCAATTGCAAAATAAAGAGGTTTAAACCTAAGTAAAATTTTATATGGAAATTCTCATCATTTTCTATTCCATCTTCAAATTTTTTCAGCTTTCCAAACATACAGACAGAACTGTGCACAGGTTTTTCTCTTCTTTCACAGCTGCAAAGAGTTTTATGTCCCTTGTATGATACTGTATTCTTCCACCAGGATAAGATTTCCAGCTTCAGCTGCTGATTCAACAACTACATTTATTCAATGAGATTTTTTTTTCTGGGTCTTATGAAGTGTGATGACAAAGTATTCTCAGATGAGGCCTAAAATAATACTTGGGAAAAATGATTTCTGAATTGAATCTGATCTAATGATCTAAGATGTAGCTTTTTTCCTTGTCCCAAAATAAGTACTGTAATACTTTCCCAGGCACTAAAAACAGCCTTAGAAAGATATTGTAGACTAACAGTAAAAAAGGAGAATTCTAAGAGAGGGGGAAAAAAAGGTGGCAAGGGAACACATTTGATTGAATTTTATAAGCAGGAAACCTTTTTTATTCTATGATCTTATAATGATGTTCATCAACAGTAACCTTATTTAACTCACCGAATAAAACCAGATACTAGTTTTATCACAATCATTAGCAAATGTCTCCATAACTTCAGCAGACTGACAACACAATGTTGATCCAACCAGCTAACCCACCAGATTTCACAATTCCTGAGGAATGGATAAGGAAATATCCCTTCATTTTCTGCAGAAAAGATATGCATCGTTGTGCAAGCATCATGTTTTACAAGACAGTGTTTCAGGTTTTGGATTAATCAATTATTATGGTACAACATTATTACTACTTGCAAAGTGTTTGCAGATTCTTGCAGAAACAGGCACTGGTGAGCTGCTACATGTGATGACCTGAAGGCATATCTCAGATCAAAATCTATTTTTTAACTAAAAAATGTCTGTCTTTAAGCAAAATTGTGTTTTACATATTAAATAGGCCTGTTTTGCAATTTGTAAAAAGTAAATTTATTAAGTCAAGCCACATAGCTACTCAGTAGCAGAGTGAAAAACAGTATAATTTGAATTTTTTCTTGCGTGTGCTAAGTCTCCTACCCTGGCTTTGAAAGGGATATGATCTTAGCACTAGTTCCTAGCTTCCTACAGAAAACCATTCATACACTTTGAGCTCTGGAAGTCTTCTCATTCATTTCTTTCTGTTGGTCAAAATGCCAGTTGCCATACACTCATCTAACTCTGGAAAAAGTAAAGACAAAACAATTCTCTTAAAATTCTAATACTGGTGAACAGCTCTCAAATGTTTTAAAAGACTTGCAAGTGGGTTTATATATAGGAATATGCAGGAAATTAGAGGCTACTATGATGAGTGTTCAAAAAAATCCTGCCACTTTTCCAGACTGGTATTCACTAACAGCACGCTTTGTGAATGGAGAGCTCTTGCTCATTATCAGTCGCTGCTGCTGAATATTCACATAATTATTGTTTAACAATATTTTTCTACATTACCTGTGAGTGCAGCACAAGAGTATATTGCAATACATAAGAGCACTGTGGAGCTGATGTCATGTACGATGATCCATTTAGTCTTTGATGTTCTTAGCCAAGGTGAAGATGGTTCCGTTTGGGAGGTCTTTCATGAAGGAAGCTAAAATCCTTTTGATTCCTTTCTTTCCCATCTTTCCTCTCTCATCACTGGTGAGCTTACACTCATCTCCCTTCTCAGAGGGAACATTATCTCATCTTTTCCTCACATAATTCATATTGTTTCAGGAACAGAGACTTGTTCTGTTTCTGCAAACCAATGTCTTACTTGTCCTGTGGATTACTTGGGTTTCTTCAGGCACTTTTCCTGCTTGTTTTGCATTTTTTGGTTGCTGTTTTACACATTCTTTTTCTACTTATACATGCATTTCCGTTCTCTAGTTGTGCAACTGTCCCACAAGTGACTGTTTGCCCCTTTATTGTTTAATATATTATATTACATTCAATATATTTATGTATTTAAGAGGTGGAAAAAGATGATTAAGAAAACAACAATCTAATGATTTTCCCATGCTAACACGCAGTAACTATTAGCCTCAAAAATCATGTCTGAAATCCTTAGAACCAAAGAAGCAAGAGAAAAGAGAAGTGAGATTATTGTCTAGGATTGTAGCAGTGCATCCTTATAGCTACTTATGAGGAAGAAGAATCTAGTTCTCCTAGACCCATCAATCCAACATGAACAGAAACTGGAGAGCTTTGCTGAGAGGAGAGTCTGGACGAATCAACAGGAAAATGAGAGAAGCTCCACATAATACGATAGCCTTGTGAGGGCCTAAAAAGTACTGAACTCTCCTGCAATTTTTGCCAATGCCTTTATGATACTTTAGTGACCTTAAAATTACCTCTTCTTAACAAGGCATATTAGATATTGCTTATAACTTCAGTACAGGCCTTTGTTTTACACCTCAATAAGCATTTTTGTTGCCATAGGTTTGTAAGTAAAGATTTAATAGAAGAAATACACGGAGATTCAACAGAATGATTATGAGGAAGTGATGGATTTATTCCAATATCACCCATACATTCACACATGCATATTACATATATTCATCTATATGTGAACATATGAAAGTTCTATCTCTCTGCCTGAATTACTACTATTTCAAAATAGTGTCAAAAGTAGGGAGCCAACATTGCCCCTCAGTAACAAGGGGCAGTAGGGAGACAGACAAAAATGAGCTTGCTGGAGAGAAGACATTTTACCTGTGGTAAAATTTCCTAAGAAAACTAATGCATAATTAAGAAGACTGGAGTGTAAGTGAAAATTTACCACTGTATCAGGAAGTACATGAATATGACATGTATCAATATCTCAGGGAACATTCACTTGGCAGCAATGCCAGAGAAGGGCAAGCTGCAGTTAAATGGAAGAAAGTATTTCAAAAACAAAGCTGGCTGCTGCTGTTTTCATTGCCCATGTGGCACTGGTAAAAACTGGGATTATGGCAGGATTACACAGCAGGATAGGCAGAGGAACACTGGTTGTTCTGCTTTCTCATAATTAATTGAAAGAGGCACTGTGATATTCTGGGCACAGGAAGAAGAATATTTTTTCTGGCAGGCTGCCCCTCTCCCTAACCCACAACAGCCTAAGGTTTTGCCTGTCTCTACTCTTTACAGAAAAGGCTGCTGGTTCCAGCAGTGGATGCACAGTCTTGACTGCCAGGTGGGGACAATCAGAACATCAATCATAGCCAATTATTCGCTTTTGGACATTTCTGAGCTTGGAGACTATTTTAACAGAAGAGGAGGCTTGTTTACAGTCTCCAGGCTTTTCTAGTTCTGGGAAACAAGCTGCGTGTCACAGCCTTTAAAAATCACTACTATATATTTATGAAATAAAAAAACAGTGTCTAACTAAATGTTAATCAGAAATTTCTGGATTCCATCCTAGCTTTCAGATTTTATGATGGATGATGACTGCCTCCTTTATTAAAAACTATCCCTCCTTTCTCTAAATCACTTAACTCTGTTTTGTTGGTGGACAGTTGCAGCTATGCAGGCAATACAACAGTTTTGCACCTGATGTTGGACATTCATCTTTTTACATAGACTCCTGTCACTTGTTCTGCCAAAATCTTTAGCAGAATAAATTTTCTAAGAGTATCCTGTTATAAAACCTTGAGCAAAACAGAAGGTGGCTGAGGAAGAAAAGAGTTGGATTGAAACAGATATTAAGAGAGCTTTAGCTTGCAACCCTTTGATTGATTAGGAGACTATTAATTTCTGATCATTCTTTCTTAATAAATTTGATGCATGGCTTTCCCTGGGGACAGGATACATTTGTTTGGGTTTTTTTGGCTAATCCAGAAATATCAATCTATATTTTTCAGAAGGAAAACATCTTCAATTGCATTTTGAATCACATTTTAAACAACTGCCTCAGACATGAAAATGCAGTCTCACTAGAGGACAATTAATTTCAGCTCAGAGCTAGGGCTTTACTTTGTCTCTGACAGACTGTCCAACTGGCACTTTCCTTTTAACACCAGATGCAATACTGTTAATTTAAAGGACCATATTCAAGACAGAGATACATATTTCAACGAGAGATTACTTGCATTACTCATCGCAAACTAGTGAAACAAAGATTTTTAAATATATAATTTAGTTTTCATAATTCAAACTATTGATTCACTTTAAGCATATCATCCATCTTGGACTACAAAACCCTGGTGATCAATTTTGTAATTTTTCATAATAATCTTTCTCTTGCCCAGTGCTTGTGCTCCTCTTTCCTGTCGTGTTGGACATGAACAGAGATAATAATGTGTTGTTATTTATTTTTAATAAAGTGTTTGAGTGTTTTTCAAGATTACAGTATACAAAAATGACAAAATACATTATCAAGGTTACGACATAATTATCTAAGGGCACAGCAAAATTTTAAAGTAAATCTCCTGACACTTTTTAGAATGTTCTTTCAGCAACTGAGAAAACAAAATATCAGTCCTAAAATAAAATTTCTTTTTATTAATTACACTATTCTGTTATAAATTCTCACTTTGTTGGCTTCGCTATCAAAAATTTCAGAATCAGCTTAATGTTCTCCTCAACACATGCTAAATCCAGCATCACATTTTGCAAGAAATATGGCACTAAAAATCTCCTAGCAAAAGGAACAATACCTATATTTTCATATTTACATATGTTTATCTATGTATGTGTTATTATGTATGAATGTTGGGAATTATCAGACCTGAATGCTTCCTTCAAAACAATTTTTTGTTTTCAACAGCAGAAGACTGAATATTGTATCAAAGGAGGAGAATAAATAGGAAGGTAAACTATTGCAGTCTACTTCCTTTTTTACCTCTCTCATTTTCCATGAGAATGGAAATGTGAAAAGTGTATTGATTCTAGTGCTAAATTAAAAAAAAAATCAAACCAAAATGTAGTTCTTTAGGACTGTGCAATGGAAATAAAGATATCTCAAAAGCTGACTGGGTAATCCAATGCAAAGCATAAGCATATCCCCTCATAATTTATCCCGGAGTTAAACAGAACATATATGTAAATTAGGACAATGACATTGGGTTGCTATTTTGAAAGATTTAGAAGATAGTATACACCTGCATGTAGTCATCCCTCTGTGTATGCTCTGATTTACCATGTAAACTTATGCTATCTACCATGAAAGTCTATCCCAAGATGTCACATCCTCTGGTTTAATGAAAGAGTTGAAAATAAAGCAATAAACAAAAAATGGAGTTACCTTAAATTGATCTATGCATTTACAAATTAAATATCTTCAGAATGAACTATGGTATTTTATGAAGCTTCTGGGAGATATGTGAGTAGATTTCTATTTCTTTAATTATGCTACGCTGTGGCAACAGCTCTCTGGCCACAGAGAGCAACACACAACTTTCCCAGGCATGGTCCTGGGGAAGGCTGTGAGAAGGTCAGAGAAGAGAATGATAAACAATTCTTATCTTCACTTGCTGCACCTGTTGTTGTGAACATGTGGAATGTGTTATGGAGATTTGTTTACCAAAGGGTGGTTTCTTAATTGGCCAGTGGTGGTGGTGGTGTTTAGATTGAAGGACCAATTGGGTCCATCTCTATCGTGACTATCTGTAAGGGTGATGGGTTTCTTAATAAGTATAGCACAATAAAGTGATTGATCAGCCTTCTGGAATAATGGAGTCAATGCTAAGTATTACCCAGCTGGGGCTGCCTTGCTATGACACTACTCTACCCAATAAAGAATGGGCTTCTCCCTCTCCATTTCACAATTATACCCAGTGTCTAACTTTCAAAATCAGGTAAATTAAAAAATTCTACACTGTTCCTAGAACAATGTCTTATTATGTTTTTATTTTTAGTACAGTAAACCAAGTGTATCTGAGGTTTTACAAATAAATTGAATTCTTACCGTAATCTCTGTAATGTTCAGCATTGTCCCCAAATTAACGAGATGGGCATATTTTCATCACATTATGGGCAGGATTATTTTCAATAAATTTAATTTATTTTCATGTATGAGTCACAAATTATTATCAAATATAAATTTTTGGTTTTGATAATATGTTTGAATGCAACTCATCATAAACAAATGCATGGTTTTTTACCTGTAGTCCTGAATGTGAATAACATTGAGGGGAAAATTAGGTTCTTTATTACATAGACAATAATTTACTCAATCATCATGAAAAAAATTAGTATATTGGTTTAATATATGAATTTATGGGTATATTATTATCACTTTCTCATATGGTGCATCTTTTATATATTTGAAAAAAAGTCTTATTTGTGTGATGAAATATTGATATTTTCTTTTAGTATTTCATGCATTCTCATACACATCTTAGGAAAGAGATGTATTTCTTCCCTCTCTTTTTCCCTCAATATATAATTGCATACACAAACAGGAGGCCACACTAGTAGAAAATTCAGCAGAATCTACAAATTATTTCAAACCAGATACTTTTTAGGAAAGTTGGATACTTAAGATTTTTAGTTGGATTACTAATATAAGTCAAGGTATCATACCAACAAATTCTTTTAAAAGTACATAACTTCTGTATCTGTTTCAAAACATTTTTCAATAACAGAAAATTAACTTAATTGCTAGGCAAGTTCTTCCACTAATTTATTTTTGTTATTTCAGTTTACTAACTTCAGATTTAAATATCATATTTTCATGCCTTCTCTTTCTGGATTGTCAGAAAAAATTACTATTAAGAAATTACCGTCCATAATTAAGTTACTGTTTCTCTATCCTTTGCAACTAAACTGCCAGAACTGTACACTGTTCCTTTAGGATTAAGCTACTGGTGTTAATAATAGCAGATTGAAAGAAGCATCAACACTGACAACTTTACATGGTTGTGTCTGTCCTGGTGACTTTTGCTGTATCAAGGCAAGTTCTGCCTGCTAGAGCTAAAAGGAGGAAGCTAAAGAGGGAGCTAAAGTCCCTCTTCTTTCCACACATCCTGAGCACAAATGCAGCAGTAGGTAGTAAAAATAGCAATTCTGTATCACAGCTAATAGCTATGGACAATTATAGACTGTTTGCAGCCCAAGTGGTACAAGCTGATCCACCTCTATCACTCCTGTTTCTACTCTGGCACTTTGTCAGCAAGCTAAATATGTCAGCACAACTTTTTCTATGTCATGTCATGAACGATATCCAAGCAAAGATCTGGCTAAAGAACATCCTCCCGGGCAGCCGGGACTATGCTGTGGGTCCTGCAAAAATGACAGTAGGCTTCAGAAATGGACATTGCAGTCTTGATCATAAAGTGTCCTTGCTGTTTTTGCTGCTGGTTTACATTCTAAAAGGCTTCCCTTCCTGAGCACATCGCTGCAGTGTCGCTTCATGTAAAGATTTCCACTCAGAATGTTGGAGAACTCTGGCAAAATGGCAGTGAGCACATTTGAGTGGGAGGTGCTGTTGCAGTCTGTGAAGTGCTTGGTGGTGTGCTGTTCCCACTGAACGTTGTCTGGTGGATGCCAGCAGTAAGGCAGCACTGGCTGGATTTCCCACGCAGCTCGGCGTGGCAGAGCCTGCTGATCCATCACAGCCTGTCAGCGCTCTCACAGCATGCCTAACGAGGGGCTCTGTGATGATGTGGAAGATAGGCTATTCCTTTCCCATCAACTGATCCTTGAGCTTCTGGGTGATTTGTCTTTGATTCTTCTTGCAGCAACTTACAAAGCCGCAGGCTAAAAAGCCAACAAATTTTTCTTCCTTAACTTAGAGGATGCCTGGAGTCAAGCACTAAGACAAATATAATAACAAATGATGTGTACTTAGAAATCGTACATTGGACACTAAGCAAAGGAAACAAAGCTTATTATGTTTCTGCTGGGATTTCTCTTTTAGTTTCTAGTAATAAAGGATTTTAGGAAAAATTTTTATAAAATAATAGTTTTGCAGATGTTAAAATCACAACCAAAATTAATGACAATATTTGAAAGAGAAAAGTTAGAAACTAGAACTCACCCAAAGAAGTAATTTGTACACAGACTTTCTGTTTGGCTTGTGAATTTTATTCTTTACATGCCTATACTGGAAACTGCTACTTTTTTGTTCCAAGTAAAGATTATAGTTTGACTTGCTCTTGCTTCTCAAAACCTGTTCATTCCCAAGCATTAGCAAACTTCAACATAAATGGAAGGTGATAATTCATATAGTAATGTCGTTCTTCTTTTGATTCTCTTACAGCTGTGGGTATACAAAATTTTTGATAGGATGAACATTGGTTAAAGAAATAATCTGAACTGGGTAAACCCAAAGAGAGGGGAGTGGGAAATATGCATAACCAGCTTAGTTGTCGGTTTTGCTCAGAACTTTTTAACTACTCCCTCTAGCCCTTAAAATGCCTCAGGAATACAGTCAAGGAATACTAAAAATGGTACCATCATATTTTTTTCCATATATTTTGAAACTGATGGATCTCATTCCTTCTATTTTTTTACTACCTCATCTCCAGCATCTCAGCTGCTGGCAGTCCCAGGCAACTGAAATGGTCTCTTTGCCATGTTTTTTTCTGTCAGTGTAGATTCTACAAAACCCCTAATAGAAGATGCCAGTCTCTTCCACTGATGTCAGATACCACTTCACAAAGTCAGTTTAGTCATCTTAAATGCTGCTGGGTTCGCTTTTGGAGTGGCATACCTAGACAGAGGTCAGAGCTTTCATTAGGAAACCCAGAACAGAGCAAGGAATATTGATAGAGTTCATTGTTTCCTAACAAAAATCTTTGTTGCTGTAAGTACTGTGCAATTTTCATTGGGAGTTCAATAGCCATTAGTTCTATATGATGTTTTAATAAGCTATAAAAGGGTAAGATTTTAATTGCTAATTAGCAATAAACATTGATTTTTTTTGCCTCACTGCTCTCCCCAGGACAAGCCACACAGGCTCTTTAGCCCATATTGTCAGCATTTAATTTCAGCTGTTATCTCCTTCCCTGCTCTCACATTTTTTTTCCCACCATCCAACTCTTGTTACAGCCTCCAGTTATAAACTGGAAAACTTCCAATGTTGAAATTCATATAGAGAGAAAAAGACACAGTGGGGCCAGGACGAATGGGAAACAGAAGTTGAAATGAAAGACTAATGAAGGATAAGACCAACAAACAAAAATCAACCTCATTTTTAGTAATGACTTTTCAATAAAAGGAGTCTATAGCCTTTGAACTATGCTCAGCAAATATATGTTCAACAAAAATATAAAAAGAAACAAACAAACAAACAAACAAAAGACCCCCATCAAACAAAGAAAACAAACCCCCATGAGAAAAAAAAACCCAACCCCAAAATCTGTCAAGATTATCCTCAGATTACTTGCCAGATTACTTTTTGTCCCTGAATTTAAATGCTGTCTTTTCTGACTGACATCAAGATACTGTGGACTTGTATTTTAACTGTTAAAGTTACATTTTAATTAAATAAGAAAAAAAAATTGCTTTCCTGCAACTTTTGGAATCACATTATTCTCAAGTAAGTGTCCCCATGGAAACAAAATATTTCCTTCTGCAGTACCTTCCTTTCTTACTTTTTAGTAAATCAAAAAGTTTTGTAATTGTTTTGCTACTGTCTATTGCAACTTTGACAGACTACTTTAAAGCTACAGATGTGCCATGAAGAATAGAATTATAAGAGAGCCAGCTTTATGACGTTAACAAGAAAAAAAAATTAATTTAAAACTATTATTTTAAAACATACATTTTAAGTTAACATATCTATATATGTGTAATGGATTTTTGTATTTTATTTTTATTTTGTTTTCAGAAACAAACCCATGATTTAGTTCAAATCTGGAAATAAAATGTTTCAAATTATCAAAATTTTCAGTAAAATGCTAGTAATGACTTTCACCCCACTTTATCAGCTTCTCCTGGATTCTATTTAAGGAGCCTTTTCTCATTCACTCCCTGTTCTTGGTCAAATCACTCCAAGTTTCCCAAATTCCTGTTTCATAAAGTGAATTAAGTATTTACTTACTGTTAACTCCCAAAGGGCTTTCTGTGGGTTAATTACTTAAATATTTAACTTTGAAAATTTCAAGTGTTATATTAGTGCCAAGTGTTATTATTATGAAACCTATTAAAACCACAATGAATGATCAATTAGCTCAGGTCAAAGGACGTGTAGCTGTAAAGGATCTAATTAAAAGTTGATAAATAGAATGGTTGAAAGATGGTGATCTGTTGTATTACCTCACACTTAAAGTGCACAGAGACCTACTAGTCACCACTATGTTGTATTCCTCCTGTCACAGACTGAACAGCCAGAGGTTTGAAAAAATCCAAAATTTTCTGTAGTGGTTTAAGAGCCTATAAGCAGACTGAAAAGCCCTCCTCTGCAATATCTAGAGGCCTTTATTAAAAGTGCAATACAAATGTGGCTAGGCAAATGGAAGAAGTGCCTCTGAAATGTAATAATATAGGTTATAAATTATATTTTTACTACTCAGAAGGCCATACTGTTTCCTGGTAAGTCTAAAACCTAAAGGTTTTCGGTTGCAAATTTAGTGACAGAGCTTTTTAGTGACAATAGAAGCTCATCTTATATTGTAGCATTTGTGTTAATATTGTCAAAAATTTGCTTTGTCTAAACCAGGACTTCTGCTTCAGAGATGATGACATGGAGTATTTAGCTGCAGTTTTGAAGTTGGGAAAATATATCAATATTTTTTAGCATTTCTTGTCACACTGATTTTCTGGATACAAATGGAAAGGTGGAAGGATTCTATCCATAAAGATGTATTTATACTCTTCATCTTTTGAATTGCATCTCTATTGTGTTTTGTACCCAAAAAAACCAAGCAAAACCAAACCCAATGCATCAGATTACAGCATAATTTGAGATTACACTGTTAATTTATTAAGGCATTTTATCAGTGGTATTTAAGTGAATTTCTTCAGTGCTAGATCTTCAGAGATCTAAAATACTGGTTGTTGGAGCACTGGTCCTCTTTGGGCTGTTGAGTGGAGTACAGCACAGCACTGTTCAACATAAGGAAGAGAACCATGGCAACCCCAGGAGACCATGCTCTCCTGATCATTTTACCTATAGGTTAAAATATCATTCTCATGAAATGCTATTTGTTAGAATGAGATACGGTAACTTTTTCTGTAACCAAATAAAAGCTTTGAGTGGTAGATAAACTGCATGGACTGTCAAAATAATTTACTCTGGTCAGTGGAACTATGAAAACTCACGTAACCATTGTGATGTTCATGATAGATATTGACTACTCACAGCTTCCCTGGAGGTCATATATTATTTTTTAAAAGTAGTAATTTTTTTTGTCAAAAATATCCACTATTATATAACACCCATGGTAATTTCATGATCTATATTTATTATGTCTTTTAACAGAATGCAATGAACCATAGTCTAAATTATTATTATTATGGAATGAAGAAAGTACTATTCAAAAGCCAAAGTGTGTTCACAGAAAGGCTCAAATAATAGTTTACCAACTGAAATATCCCTGGTAAAGCCACCTAACATTTTATGCTACCAGTGCAGATTTTTGTCTGCTTTAGTCAGTCTCAAAAAGCTCAGATAAATGCTCTGCAATAAATCTATTTGAAATAATTATTTTAAGGAATTTGCTCTTCTTCTCTACACCAGTATTTACCAATAATATTCAGACTATGCATTATTGCATCTCGTAAATATGCAAAATAAAATTATATTGTTTGCTTGACAATTGTGATCATCTCAGAAACTTCCATGAGAAGAGTTATCTTGCTTTCAGTAGCAAGCTTGTTTCTTCTAAAGGAATAGTATTAATAACCATAACACTGCGGAATCAAATAGCTTGTTTACTTTTTCAGTAAAGTTTTTTTCAGGCCAAATATGTGGGTTTCCATGTGGTGAGTTTCTTTGTTAACAGTGGGTCCTAAAAAAAACCAAGAAAAAATGAAAGAGAAATCTCAAGGAGAACTGGGAAATCTTTTCTGGTATCCAACAGCATCAAAATAACAGCGTAAAATGACTTGATTCATCATCATCCAACTGAAAATTCTACAAGTATTAGTCAAATATTCAGGAAAAAACCAACATCTTAAAAATCAGCAATTTAATATTGCTACAAAATTTGTTTTTTCTTTTGATAGAATTTATAAAATTTTCAAAACCTTTTAACTTATATCTCATTTTCAAGGTTTTTTAATGTTTTTCACCAAATACTAACTGAAGAAACTGCATGAAATTGAAGCCTGCTGATAATGTTTCCTTGAAGCATCAGATATTAATGGATCATATATCAATTAAATTTAGTAGCAGTTTCCATGAGATACTTTTTCTAAGGGTTTTTTTTATTTTTTGGATCCTCCAAAATCTCAGTCTTGATCACTATTTTTACACATCTGAACCAAAGGAACCATGACTGAATTAAAAAATAGTATAAAATCTCCACAGAAATCTGGATAAATCATCAGATAGACTCACACACAATGGTTGTGGGAGTTCATTCAAAGAATGCCTTCAATGACATTCGACTTAAATTGCAATCTAAAGAAATGAGGATATTAAAAGATTCTCAAAATGTCAGATTGCGATGCGCTCAGTACCTGTAGCTGTGATCAGTGTTTCCAAAAACCTCCATTCTTACTTAAAGGTAAATGAAGATGCTCTAAAATGTTTTCTGTTCAGATTAGTTGATTCAGATTAGAAAAATCACATACAGCTACATTTATAAAAATTAAGAATGCTGAGCCATTGAACAACTTTGAAATCTACACCTTAGTTCTAAAAAGATACATAGAAGATTTCTGAACTCTCTTGAGTATCTAGTTGTGTGATTGAAAGTTTCTTTCATAAAATCTGATCTAATTACTCACAATAATAGATTCAGAGATTGTTTTCAGTAACACTATGAATCACAGCTGCAGTTTGAAAGAGGTTTGCTTTTTTTTAATTAAAAACAATTTTAACAGCTCCCAGAAAAAAGAAACATAAATTCAGACATTTGTACCCTGTAAGTTAGATGTGAGAATGAAAAATTAGTAATAGCAGCAGGAATATTCTTTAATTATAAAGTAAAATAATTTTTTTTCTATTGGCCTTAATCATGACATCTCATAACATTACATGGTTTGTGTTGTTTGAGTTATGGTTGTGTTCTTTGTTTATACCTTAAAAAAAGAGAACAAAAATTACATTAAAAATGTTATAGGCCTTTGTTTGAGATTTCTACTTCTTTATTTATTTTTCAATATCCTTCTAAATTTCATCTTATTAACCAATTTTTTCAAAAAATAGAGCACCAAGTCTGTATGTCCATAGTGCAACAGTCCATCTGCTCTATTTACAACATACAGAAGTAACAAAATACAGCTTACATAGCTATAGAGGGATCAGAGCAAAAGTTAAGACTTTCCATTCAAGTGAAAGACTCCAAAAATCCCTGCTCAGCTACTGCAGAATTCAGGTGACACCTTAGCACCAGGGTTCTTCATTTTCTTAGGGTCTTCCCTCATGTCTCAGTCTCTCTGGTGAAAAGAATGTGACCATTCAGTTTGAGAGCCTCAAAATGGTGCATGTTTCCAACCTCATCTGATTAATGCAAATAGGGATTTACAGAATGCATTTAACTTCCCATTTTCTTTCAAATATTGTCAAAAGGAAATGGAAGGTGGCAGGTCAGCTTGTAGTTAAGCACTCATGCCAGGGCAGGAAAGTCAAGTTCTTGTTTATGCATGAGACATCATGCTCCCTACAACCCCAGCTGCCACAAGTGAACCTTAGGAAGTGCCATTGACTGGTCTCACTGAAAAGGGGGGAGGAGGAAGAGAAACACCTGCATCTTTGGCTGCTTTTGTCAAAATTGTGTTCCTGTGAAGAAAAGAGTTCTCAGAGTTGCTTCCCAGCAGGTCAAGCCCTAGCTTGTGCTGATGCATGAGGTTATTCCTCCACAGGTGCAGGACCCTGCATTTATATTTGTTGAATTTCAGAATTTTATGCTCTTCCTATTTCTCCAACCTGTCAGGATCCTTCTGAATGGCGGCACAACACTCTGGATGAACAGTTAACAGACATTTGCAAAGCTGTGCTGAAGTTTAAAAGATTTCCAAAGCTGGGACTCCTTCCTGTAAACTGATGGTCTTGTCTGGAAATGAAATCCAGGTGAATTAATGGTTTTCTTCTAGTCAAATCAGACCTTTGTATTAGAATTAATTAATTGAGCCTCATTACATCAATGTGCAGCAGACTAGTTTTCTTATCAACTAATGTTGAAATGAAAGCTTAGATAATTATCTGCAATTCAAGAATTTTTGCATCCTTTATATATGATTTTTTAAAAGGAAAAGGACATGTGTTTATATATGCACACACTTTTTTATTTTTAGTTTAGAAGAAAACCAGTTAAGACTGCTATAATGAGCAATCATGCCAACAATAAATCACATTTCTTCATAATTTGTGTAATGCAGTATTATAAATTATACATGTGGGATCAATAATTGGCAATAAAATATCAAGCTATAATTCTTCAACCTCCATGGCTGTACTACACATGCTTATGTAAAAATAGAACTTAATTTTTAGTATACTGTCTATAATTTACTACATAAGGAAAAAAATAGTTAGGGGGTCTTGTCATTAGAACAATCTAAAACACTCCCTGAAAAACTAGAAAGCATTTGGAGTGGGATGCAGATAAGCTTTTAAAGCAATTTCAGGAGTCCAAGGATATCTCATCTGCTTTACATCACCATGTAAGAAGTGTACAGAACCACTGAAAAATCTGTTAATCTGCCAGACCTATCTAAAATGACTGATTACAGTGAGGCATTTAAAATGGTAATAGATGCCTTTGATGAGGCAGCTGCATATTGTATACCACTTCTGAAAACTTGTAAAAGTTCTCCAGTGGAACACACATTCACAAGCAAGGAACAGTTAAGAGAGAAAAATGCAGAACAAAATAATTGATCTTCTGCCCGAAATTTTGTGAGGTGGAAAACCTATTTCCCTAACAAAAATCTAGCTATTGTTATCTCATTTTCTTTTCTACATATTGCATGCATGGCCCTTCTCTAAAATCTGGAGGGATTTATGAAGAAATAAGGGACAGACCAAGTCCACTAATCTTGCATTTGAATGATAGTGCTTTGGAGAGTAAAATATAATGGGGAAAGTCCAGAGTTTAATGTGAATGTTTACAGTTGATAGAAATGACAGTTTGAAGGGAATTCCTAAATTCTGTATTAACCTTCTCAATTAGGCACAGTTTCTTCACTGAAGTTCTTCAAAATAAAATATTCCTCTTAAATGTAATTAAATTAATGTTTCAAAATTCTTGCTTCCACTGTAGTATTTTTAGTTCTTTCAAATAGGATAACATATCAGAGTTGGTTACTATTCCTTAGAGCTTAAGGACAGTTTAAAAGTCTTTTAAAATTTTGGCTAAATCACTGTGAGCTTCAATCAACAGCTCAGCTGCAAAGAAACTTGACAGAATACGACGTGGTGGTCCTGGAGGACACCAAGTTCAAGATGAGCCAGCAATGTTCTCTTACAGACAGAAAATGGTGTCCTGGGCTGCAAGAGAGCCTGCCCCTCTATTCTGAACTGGTGAGGTCACACCTGGAGTATTGTGTCACATTCTGGAATCCTCCATGCAAGAGAGACATGGACCTGCAGAGACAGTCCAGTGGATGGCCATAAGGATGGTGAATGGACTGGAGCTCCTATACTGTGAAGAAAGGCTGTGAGAGAACTGTGACTACTCAGGCTGGAGAAGTGAAATAGCATGATGGATGTCATCACTACATATAAATACCTGAAGGACAGGCCATACCTGGAGTCAGGCTCTTTTCATTGTTGCTGAATGACAGACCCAGAGGCAATGGACACACACCAAAACAAGGAGATTCCCTCTGAACATCAGGAAACATTTTCATTATGAGGGTGGCCGAACACCAGAACAAGTTTTCCAGGGAGGTTGTGAATTCTCTCTTAGAAATATTCAAAAACCACCTGGACACAGTCCTGGGAAAATAGCTCTAAGTGGCAAAGCTTGAGCAGAGAGGTTGAAGCAGGTGATCTACAGAGGTCCTTTCCAGAATCATCAAGGTTGGAAGAGACCTTCAAGATGATCAGTACCAACTGACAGCCTAGAACCCCCATAATCACCCCTAAACCATATCCCCAAGTGCCACACCCAGATATCTCTCAAACACTTCCAGAAATGATGATCCACCACTTCCCTGAGCAACTTATTCCAGTAAAACTGGATGTTGACTTCTCCTGTCCTGTACACTGAGAGTAAGATACTAGGCACGTCTTCTTGCAGATTATAGTATTGGAATAAATATAAACCTGATAAACAAATATTGTTTTAATAATTATAACTGCCAGTGATGTGTCTAGTGCTTTCCCAAGCAAATTAAAAGGAACATTAGCCCAAGTGTCATTCAGAAGAAATTATAACAGTGTGCTTGATAAAAAGTATATACAATCCAGAATATCTCAGGAAAAAATGCTGGCATATATTTTGAATTCTCTGAAGGAAAGAACTAATGAAAACAGCACTACCAACCATAACTCCAATTCTAGTTCCTGACTATTGAAACAATGCAATAAGGACACTGGATATGGAAGAATTACTCACTCAGCCCTTCACAATAAATTAGTTTGATATTGCCACATTTTATTTCCAGTACATCCTCCTAAAGTAAGATGAAATAGTACTTAATGCAGAATAAAAAAATCATTTCCACTGAGGTCAAAGAAATAGCTACATAAATAAGGGTAGTTTTGAGTTTTGATTGACAATTCAAATCTTCAAGACTGGCTCAGAAAAACCTACATTATAGTACTTCAATATCCATTTGAAAAGCATTGCAAGGTGGTTTATATGACATAAATTGTTTAACTGCAGGATATTATTGGCAGTTAACAATAACCAGGTAAAAAGGTAATAAACAAGTGTAAAAATGCTTTCAATAGGCATTGAATATGCAGTAAATAGATAATAATCAAGGATCATTTGTTAGGCAGAAGGTCAGACATGCCATGGAGACTATGTATAATGAATGGAAGTTTGATATATGCATGAGTGATATTTGACCACAATATCAATGTAACCCTTTTAAGTATGAGAAAATAGAGAACAAAACAAGGATAGCATCTAGTTTCACCATTGTTGCCCAAACAGAATAGGTATGCTTTAAATACTATTAGCATAAAGTTAACAATGTGAAAACATGGCAATTACCTCAAAACATATCTTCCCCAAGGGAACCTCTAGCTCTGATTAAGCCAATGGACAAAGCTCCTGCTACCTTTCAGAAAGCTGAGTTTTCATCTCCTAGTATTTGTTAGGAGTCTTATCTTCCTGACATTTGTCAAAATATACCTGCAGTCTTTGTTCTCATTCTAGAAAGCACATGCAAGGGAAAAAGAAGCTTATGTTCCAATATGTTTTTTTCTATGCCATGCCATACAATGCACACAATTCTACACCTTTCAGGTTGTAGACTGGCAGATTGGGAAATTTTATTTTTTTCTATAAGTCTATTAATAGACTTCATGTAATCATCACTAAGAAACAACATGCACTGGGCACTACAGAAAAAAAAGTTGAAATAAATGCATGAAAATTCTTGAGTATCCAACTCATATTAAATATTTACAGCTGTTATAAATTGTTTAGACTGTGACCTTGATAGTGCAAACACTTCCCTAGCAGTTTGCTATTGGGCTTGAATTTTAGTAATGATGTTTAGAGAACATTTTATTAAAGATATTAAAACTTCTAACAGCCAAGTGTAGAGAATGTATTTGCAAAAAAACCCATAACACTAAACAGAGCATTACAAATGCATACTGGAAATTCATTAATAAAGGGAACTAGGTATCTGCTTAAATTAAACATTTATCTTTCACTGTTGGGGGCAAAGGTTTATATCTAACACTAATGAGAAGAGCTAAACTATTGGCCTCATCAGTTGTTTGAATAAGCTGTTGCAAAATTAATTTCATGACCTCACTATCTGTTTGCAAAATACACCTACAAGAACATAAGCCATGGTCCTCTGCTATTGATGAACATATTGATACTAATGGAAAATTCAATCTAAATAATACAGGCCTCAGGGGCAAGAGCCTGTACAAAATTTTTTGGTTTCACCATTACACCTGTAAACCTGACTTCTTAGTAGAAACTGAGAAAATGTGATCTTTAAGTGGTGTTTAAACATGAAATTCTGCTCCTGCAAAATGATGTGGAGTAGAAGGTCCTACCCTACTTTAGAATTTCTTTGCAGTATTTGGATTGTACAATGAAAAGATACTGTTTTGAGATATGTATTCTGTAGTATACTAGAATAGCTGGATTTCCCAAAGAAATATAAAATACCTTAAGATTATATGCTGTAATATGAAGATCCAAACACATGAGGCTTTCTCTCTCCAGTTGATAAATTCTTAGGAAAAATTTACAAAAACGTCTGGTTGATTATTAGTCTGTAGCCTATTTCCTGCATAATCACTTAATGCTAACTCCCTGAATCATTCTGTGAGGAACCTGATGGTCTTGTACATTCTCATGTAACCCAAGTGTCTCAGTCATGCCCTTCTGTCACAACTTCCTAGGAATAGAAATAAAATACCAAGTGCCTGATTTCCTGAAGTACTTGCCAGGCACCTGTGTAACTGCATTTCAAGACAGATGCAGAAGTCTAACAGTTCAGAGATATCTTCCTCTTTTTCATTTCAGCCTTCTTAGTCAAAATAAAGTACAGCTTAGGTGCATTTTTCACTCAGTGAGCTAGCATTCTAACACAAAAGTTAGTCATTGTTACTGAGTTTTGGCAATCATGAATATTTAATCATCTCTGCTATACTATCTAGGTTAACAGCTCATGCCTATTCTCCATTATAACAAAGAGACATTATTTTCCCTCTTGTTGCACTCAATAAATCTGTCCACTCCCCAGCAAATATGTCTTGGCCGCAGTCCAGTCATGGGAGTCACTAACAAGATGGTACACCTGAGGTCAACCAAATCACTCTTTAATACAATAATCACATCTCAGTTTGGCAGTCCATCACCTATCATTCTTCCCAAATGAACAAACAAAACTGCAGGAGAAAATACTCCTGGGCACCCTCTTGCACTGCAATGGTGGCAACAGCTGGTCCAGCAGATGCTTCTCATGTGATTCAGCACCTGTGCTCTTGCATTGCATTTCTGCCGTGGGCAACATAAATAGATATTTTTTTCACTTTTTCAAAATGAAATGTCCATACCTAAAACAAATGTTCAGAGGAATTTAGCAGAACTCTATTTCTCTTAAAGGAAACCATCGAATTGTAGAAAAGAGCCTGAAAGAACCCTAGAAGTCTTTATTTGTATAATCTCTCTACTTTGCAATTTATGTGTGAGGTTAATTTGAGACCCCTCAATCTTTCTGGTACCCTGTAGATCTGAAAGACATATGGCAAAAAAGAGAGTTAGGCAAAGTTAACGCAGATGAGATAGGTACATATATGCATTTTAAAAATAAAACTCTGAAGAACTCTTGATTTGGGGACCATTTATTATTAGAAATAATAATTTCTTGCTTCCTAAATATAGTAATGGAATTTTGCTGTTTTATATACGTTAAAAATTTAGGACAGTGACCCAGTTTTCTACTAGAGGTTTATTAGGCCTTTCTATTGAGATACTTATAAAATCACGTGCATATAAAAATTCTTAGTCCTCAAATAGTCTTGAAAATCTTAGTACCACATGGAAACCCTTAGTCATGATTAAGAGGTCCACCCATTTGGAAATCTAATGATTTCAAAATGAACATTTTAGAAATTGGACTTGATGTTCGCTATGGGTCCCTTCTAACTCAGGATAGTCTATAATTCTATGACTATATTTCATGTACTCAAATCTGTCAGAAAAAATAAAGGAAATACAGATAAATCATGCTCTTGCTTTCATCAGAACTCTCTCCCATGTGAGAAAGCCAGAAGATAAAAAGAACATTATGTAGCATCATTCATCTATATGGGAACCACATCTTTGCCTACTACCCTCTCCTTTCCAGATAAGCTCATATCTTTAATGGACCCTTGGTAGTTTATGCATTTCACTACTGCCATGAAAAGCATTTCTTAGGATGGAGATCAGACTGGACAAAATAAAAATCACAAAAATTTGTTCTCTGGAATTCTTACCTTCCTGTAGTACTGCATTTTTCTTTTTTCTTTTTCTATTTTTTTTTTATTTCTAAAAAACTCTCATATTGTGAAAATACAGGCAGCACAAGCCTTGGTGGGGTACTCTTGTAACTCAACCTATGTATTAGTAAAAAATGGAGGCTTTTTCTATGCATATAAGTAATGTCTAAACTGTTGCGCTCTAAAGTAATAAATCAGCATTACAGTAAGCAGTGACCTGGTGATCAAAAGGATCTAGGGCTCTTTTGACATTTTCAGTGTTTATAGCAAACAGGAGTATTGTATTGCTGAGTGAAAATATAAATTGGTCACTATGGCTTAAAATGTCACTTCCCATTGTTTTTACCTAATTCCTGGGATAAATTCAAAATTATTAAAATTAATGAATAGAACCAGAGGAAATATATAAACCCTAAGCCTTTTCAAATATGTCTTGATTTTTTGTTTTGTTTTTAATAATAATAATAGATGTTATTTTTAGTAGAGACATTATTTGCTTTTCAAAAATAGTATAATTGATAAAGTACCCATTTTGCAGGTAGAAGTTTTAGCTGCTACCAAAACTAGCCTGGTAATACCCATTAAAATCCATCTCAGATACTTTTGAGAAAGAGAAAAATGTATTTTGAAAATGAAAAGGAAAAGAAAAATGGATTCTTTCAGGACAGAAATACCTTGATATAAAGTGAAATTAAATGTCTTTCTGAAGTTCTTATGCTAACTTCTACCTTACTATGAGAATTTAGTACATCAAAGATGAAAAATGCAATTCAGGTGTCTGGAAAGCTGCAGAGCACTGTTAAAAATGATGAGGCCCCAAACCCCATTAAGATTGTCCATTATTCCTTTAAAGACTTCTGCTTTTAAAATATATGAACTCAATCTGAAGCTCTGCCTCAAATATTTCCTTCCTATGTGTTCATTGACAAAGACACAGTGATTGTTAGACACTATCTAGACATTTGAGGACCTTTCTGTCCTCGAAAAAAGTGACTTGTCAGTTCTCACATGTCTTGCAGTAGTGTTAAAATAGGTAACAAAACAATTGGAACAGTTAGCCATAAAACGATGTGTGTCACAGGAAACTTGGGCAGCTCAGTGATGTGACTTTAAAAAAAAAGCAGCAGTATCAGAGTTAAATAAGGAAAAAAATTACAAAACACTTAATGTCATAAAGTGCTTCCCAAACATTTATATAGGAGATTTTAATTTCAAAAATCAGCTTCTGCCTATGTTTTTCACATTCTATTGTAAAAGGCATTTTCTGATTTTTAGAAATAGCGGGGGCTGGCCTCTACCAGCCACTTTGAATGGTAAAAATAGATGATGTAGTAACTAGTAAATAGATGACTTAGTAAACTATTTAATCAACTAATGAAGTTGCAATAATTTCTGGTTGATAATAACGGGAAAATCTAAATCAATAAATATCTATCTTTCTACATATATCCATCAAACATAGCTAATGTACAATAGCTTTATAAAAAGAAAACTTCTTTCCTAATGTATTTTTTTAAAATAAAAGAATAAGATATATGATAATGTCTCAACACCAAAAATAACATTGTCCCTAAAGCCATCACAAAACTCTAGTCACAACTTTATTTAATTATCTAAAGATTCATTAACAACTTGGAGGATTTTCAAAATTGCTTAAAGAGGTGACAAGTGCTTCATATATTTTATTTGTAATACTCCTTAGTACCTATCTGAACCTTTAAACAAATATTTTTGATAAGCTTTACTCTGATGCTCAGATCATAAAGGGACTTAAAAACCTAAATCAATGGAATTCTTATGTTACTTATATACTTTGAAAATGTTAAAATCTCATTAATTGCTAGTGATACTGGAAAGTCAATTTCAGTAACTTTAAAAGATACTAAATTTGAAGGTTTACTGAAAGTGAGTCATATAATTGCTGGTAAAGCCAGACTTGGAGAACTTCTAGGGACTCCTGGAATATTAAGCCTTTTTTTCTTTCAAGAATTCCATATTTACTATTAAGAGCAGATTATCAGAGCAAATACTAAAGTAAAACTTCTCTGCCATTATGTTCTGAACATTAACTAAAAATATAAATCAGGGAAAATTTATTAAATTGTTTTCCATAATATCCCTACCCATAAGATATATCAAGCAACTAATTTTACATTACTTATGAGGGGTATGGTAGTTGTGCTTAATTTTCAGCCAACAAGATACAAATTATCTCATTCACATTCATATGATAAAGAAGAATAAGAGTATTAATGGTTCCTCATAATGCAGTAAAGCTCACTCCAACTCAGAAGGCCAGAAAAATCCCTATCAACCCTTTAAAACCTCAAATCTGATTGCAACTGTTGTCAAGATGTTTTGTATAGATCAGTTATCACAGGAAAAAGCCAAAAAGGTGTATTGGTGGAGGGGAGAGCTCAGCATGTAGTTGTTAGCACTTTGGAAATAGAGCACATTCCTGAATATCTTTTGTCAGGACTATTTTGATGACTTTCACTGACATAGCTATACTGGTCACAGATGGTCATTCAATGATCCCTGTAGAGCATAGCTGGGAGAAACTGTTGGCATATAAGATATGCAGTCAGACCAGTGATGTCATGTCTTTCATTTGGCTGTGAGTGTTTCACTGCATTGATATAAAATGTAGTTTTCCTTATCTAATTGTGTTATACCATGAGCTCTCAGAATTTCTTTAAGAAAAGTGATCCTATATTAGCATAAACTATCTTTTCTTACTTGTTCCTCTTATGCTTAAATTAAAAATTCTGAAAACTAAAATATAGAGGAGGACTATTATTGATATATTTCCTCTATTTTACATTATTTTAGGTACTTTATGTGATTATAAAACAATTTAAAAAATAATCCCACATGAAAAATAGAATTGATGTTTGCAACATAGGCTGACATTAGTTGGAGAGTACAACTTGGGATTTACTGGTTCAGTGGTAAGAAAAGGTGAAGACACTCAAGAAAAACCATGTTAAAAATGATATTCTGAACATCATCCATGTGACTTGTGCCTAAGAAGTTGTAGAGAATTCTACCTATCTATCCAGCATGACAATGGTCTGGCACTGCAGCTCAAGTGTCATAATCAGACCTAAAAAGTTTAATAAAGCAAAAATATTTCTCAAATGGGAAAATTATAGAATAAAATTCACCATTTAGGAAGAGTTTATGACATAGCAATGTTAATGGTCAGAGGTTTAGAAAACACAGTCTGCAAGGACCTAAAAAAACCAAAATCCTAAAAAAGTAGAAAGGGTAGAGATGAAAGTAAAAGATGAGAACTATTGCAGTCAACAAACCCATTACAAACAGTAAAAGTTTAGTTCCTTTTTCATGTTAGACAGAATAGAAAGTAATGGGCATAGGTTACAATAACAGAGAGTCATGTCTAAAATTCAGATTAAGAAATAAAAATTTCAAGTGGTGAAAATAAATTAAACTTAACGGCACTTTCTATGAATCTCCATAATTTCAATATTTAAAAATTGGAACTATCCACAAAAGATTTCTTTCTGTCTTTTATAAGAAACTGACTCTTGAAAGTCTTATGTGCAAACTTACATTAACCTTTTGAAAACAGGCCAAATGAAAAGACAGGATGAGGCACCCTTCCTATTCTGGTGGAAGTTATTATTGGCTTTCACATACAGTGACCAAAACATATGCTCAGGTGCTTCTACTGTTCAATTAGATTTGATCTCCAGAAAGCTTCAGACAAGCTGAATTGACTAAAATCTGGGTAGCTTAAAGTGACCAAGGTCATGTAAGAATTTATTTTAACAAACACAGCTTTGTCTTTTCAGCTTCCGTGGATTTTCATTACAGGTGTCATGTCTTCATTAAGTATAGCTATTCATAATGCCAAATACATTGATCCACTTTTCCAGCTGTTCTACTGTTGGGATCTGACAAATTCAAAACTGGAGCCAGAATGGTGAATGTCTGTTTCCTGGTGGGGCTGCTCCCACACAGCTTCACAGGAAAATACAGTAAGCAAAGTTGACAAAGGTACTTCAAAACTGAAAAACTGTGCACCATAATAGCTAATTCTTGGGACCCTGCTCAAGTCAGAGGTCTGTGCTAAGCATTTAAGTTCTTTCTTTAAGGGGCAGGTGTGCTGGTTTCAGCTGGAGTAGAGTTAATTTTCTTCACAGTGGCTGGTATGGGGCTATGTTTTGGATCTGTGATGAACACAGAGCTGATAATATGGAGGTGTTTTTGTTGTTGCTGAGCAGGGCTTACAGAGACCCAAGGCCTTTTCTGCTTTTCATACTGCTGTGCTGGTGAGAGAACTGAGAGTGCTTGGGAGGTCAGGAGGAGACACAGCCAGGAGTGGTGGCTCAAACTGACAAAAGGGATACTCCAGATGATACATCAGGCTCAGTATACAAAAATGAGGAGAAGAAGCTGGAAGGAACATGTTTGGAGTGATGAAATTTGTCCTCTGAAGTAGCACTTGATGGGGCTCTGCTCTCCTGGAGATGACTGAACAGCTGCCTGCCTATGAATAGCAGTGTAAATCCTTGTTTTGCTTTGTTTGTGTGTGTGGCTTTTGCTTTCCCTGTTTAACTGTCTTTATGTCAACCCATGAGTTTTTCAGCCCTTACACTTCTCACTTTTACCTCTCCAGCTTTTACCCCTTGATCCCACTGGCAGGGAAGTGAGCAGGCAGCTGCATGGGGCTTGGCTGCTGGCTGGGGTTAAACCACAGCAGTGGCTGAGGCTGAGCAGCCTCAGAATAAGATCCACAACCAGCAGCTGCCTGAACAGGAGGTACCTGTTCATGAACTGGAAATACTGTTCTGCCTACTTTCTTATCCACAAAAATCTCAGAAATTTCCGTAATAAAACTCCATTACATGGAGTTTGTTTTTGGGGTTTTTTTTGTGTGTGTATTTTTTTTTTAACAATGCCCTTATTTTATAATACAACAATACTGCAGATAACTTTTCTTTAACTTAGAGAAAATGTCATACAACTGTCCTGTCTGACTCACCTGTGGCTTTTTATTATTTCTATTATCTGTTCACAACCAAGGTAAACATCAGTTTAGTGAAAAATTATTGCACTTGGTATACATGGAGTTAGGGATGAACACTGATTTCTACTGAAGCTGCAGAAAAAATAAATTATAAAGGATGATGCTCAGTGTGCCCTGACATTAATCTTTTCTGTTCCTGTACCTCTGAGTCACAGATGTAGTCTGCCCTATGTTTTAAGTAGGCAGTGTTCTATTAAGAGAGTCTTGTCTTTTGAAAAAGGATAGCATATGGATCTGAGCCAGAATATTAATAGAAAAAAAAAAAAAAAAAACCAATTCTGATCACTCCAGTGGCATTCTGCAAGGATTCTGGAAATTTACTTCAGTCTGTGCACTTCCACAGAAATGCCCAAATTCCTCTCTACTATTCAGAAAGGAAGATGTTTTTCACCAGTGCCCTCAGTTGTTAATGAAGCTACCCACTTTCTCAACATAATTCTTTTGGAACAGTTTTCATTGGATAATTTCAAAGCAATGGTACTCCTTTTAAATCAAAGAATACTTTCTTGCACTAAGACCTGCAGGTTCCAGAACTGTAAGATCCAGTAAGTAAATCCAGCTGTTTAAAATGTCACACTCTTTGCTCAGGAGGAAGATTAACAAGTTTGACCTGTATGTTTTCAAACATTCTGAGCTTTCTTCAGTTTATAATTTCAAACCTGAACAAATTTTCCCTTTGATAGCTGCTGCAAGCTACTGTTCCATTAAAAACTGAGAGAACAACCCATCTCACCTAGCTATGCTCGCAGTGTTTCTACTCATAAAGCCAGGTAGAAAAGTGTATAAGCTTGGAAAACCAATAGGGAGCAAAGATCAGGAGATAGAAGATAGGGCAAGGAATCTGAAACACAAGATGATAAGCAAAGATTTTATCATAGTAAAATTCTGGAAAGGGGGTTTGGAGAGAGAAATATAAAGAAGATGAAAAATTGTGAGTCAAAAGTCAGTGGTGAATACTAAAATTGATTTTGGACATTACAAGAAACGAATAAAATGAGGTACCTGTGTGAGTGTGATATTTATCTAAACAAGGACATAAAATGGATATGGGCAATTCTAATATATAAGGAATTAGTCACTCATACATATATATACACATGAGGATCAGTGGAACATGTGTTGGAGTTATAGTTGAAATCCAGATCAAAACTTTTAAAACAGAGGAATCATTTGATGACAGAGGAATCATTTCATGACATTTTATGATCTATATTATTCAAGAAATCAAGTTGTTATAATGGTATTCTCTTTTCCAAAGACCCGAAATTAATTTAAGATTTAGATTCCTTCCAATAGAAAACAATAAATCACTTCTTCCTTTCTTGAATACAGGCTGCTGGCATGTGCATGTTATACCTCTGATCCTGGAAACTGAGAGAGGACAATGGAAGATGTTGATTTTTCTGTATTTTTCCCAAAACTCTTTCCTTAATCACCCTCACTAGGAAGCTGATGAAAAGCTTATATGGATGGATCTTCTGCTACATTTGGGTTAATGTTTTAATGTTATTTTTTACAGTTTCTTCATTTGTCATGAGACCAGGTTACAAAACCTGGTTGTAGGGTCATCTAACTTAGTCCAATGTCTACCATTCATGTCCTTACTTGCTTTCCATTTTCTGATTGCCCAGGAGTAGTACAGGGCAAGAGCTGACCCTGATGTCAGTGCCAATCTTATGGGGATGACGGTATACTTAAGGAAAAAAAAAGGAACAGTTGAATAAGAAAACTGGAAAGATGGAATTGAGTAGGGTTTCTATGGGGGACACACTTTTCCCTGGGGTGTAACAGATTTTGGACAGCTTTAATCATGCAGTAAGTTGGCTTTCAGGCTGGTTTTCAGAATAAGGTGGTAGAGATCACCTTATGCTGGATAAGCAGGAATAACTTTTGTCGTAATAGTCATTAAAATATATATATAAGTTATATCATAGAAAATTAAATGCAACAATTTTTTGAAGGAGATCCAGTTACTTTGAGAAACATAGTGAAAATTTGTATCTATAGTCTGAGAAGGGCATTGAAAGAGAGAAGGGACATTGGTAATATGTTAGAAAGCACAAGAAAATGAGGCTTATTTTTCTTATAAAATGAACCATGATTTTTATAGCCTTAAATGCCTGGTTTAGTCATTCAAGCTTTGCATGCCTGAAAAGAACATTAGGAATAATGAGACAAAGAAGATACGGTTAAGGCCTTCCTTAATATTGCAAGGATTTTCTTTGTTTTGGTGTAAAGTTTTATCAGGAACAAAATTTTTTCCTCATAAAATGAAGAAAAATAGGCACTTGTGCTGTTAAAGCAGGTAAAAAAGTCTAAATAATGCATACAAAATACATCTACAACATGTCTGGAAAGAACCTAAATTCCTACACATTGGACTCCTGTGTTTTAGGATTGTCTCAGGTTGCAAATCCAAGATATGGCCAGAGGTGTGTATTATACTGCCATTTGTTAGAGGTGGGGAGCTATCTTCTGTTAATTGGGCCACCTGTTAAAACCAGGTGGGGCAGTTTTCTTTATCTCTTCCACAGTCAATCCTCCCTCCAGGAAGATATCTTCTGTTAATGGGCCATTGAGTGTCACTGCATGACTGAAAAAATTACATCATCCCATCGTGAGATGCTCCAGCCAAGGGGAGGAGCCAATCTGAGATTTGGAACACTGCAGACAACCTTTTCCACTGGCTTCCCAGAGGAGCAGCTTTCTTTTCCCACTGGCTTCCCAGAAGACCTGGCCCATCTACACCCCCATGGGACATTCAGAGGAAAACTGCACCCATCTACAGGATCACTGCTCCAACAGAATCACATCTGTCACTCCAGGAGGGCTGCAGCCACCATTTAATGGGACTGCTACCAACACCCTGACCCACAAGGTGTCAGGTTGTGTTCTGACTCTGTCAATGTTGTTTCGTATTATTGCATTTTTATTTTATTTTTTTTTATTATTTTTCCTTATAAAGAACTGATATTCCTACTCCCATATCTTTGCCTGAGAGCCCCTTAATTTCAAAATTATAATAATTTTGGAGGACAGAGGTTTAAATTTTCCATTTCAAGAGAGGCTTCTGCCTTCCTTAGCAGGCACCTGTCTTTCAAACTTAGACAAGGATCCTAGTCTGAGGAGGAGAATCTAGATGAGATGCAGAAGTTTTAAGATTTCTAAGCCAAGCAGAACATAGGAGCCTCATTTTCTGGACAAAGAGTTTCAATAGTGAAACTAATAGACAATTTATTTTTATCCTCCAGGAGCAGCTTTCTGAAAGAAATCTAGAACTGTGTGTGTTAAGCTTATTGCTAATGCGCCACCTGAACCAGCAAAGGGAACCTCAAGTCTGGGATATCAGCAAACCTTCTCACAGGACCATGATCAATGTAGAGTACCAGCAACTTTGGACCTACTGTGCTTCTGTTCCTTCTGATCCAGCCACACATCCCTTGGGTACTAACAAGCTCAGATAACCTTGACTGCTCATTACTCTTGATGTAATTATTCCTTTTTTATTTCCAGTGCCATGATAACAAATGTATATTTGTTATCAAAATGACAATGTCTTGCCTAATCTGCAGTGTGATTTATTTTTGTTTTTCATGGCTTGCATTTCCAGACTGATATGTAATTAAAACATGCAGCTTGCTGTAAAGCAGAGTACTGTCATTCTACATGAAAAACTATCTGTTGTTACCATTACCAGACAATGAAATTGGGGTCAAAATCTTGGGTTAATCAAGAATTAAAACAGACAAAACCAAACAAAACCAAACAAAAACAACTCCGAAAATCAACCAACAAAACAAACAAAAAATCAAGCAAAAGCCAAAACAAACAAACAAACCAAACCAACTAACCAATGAAAAAACAAAAAGCAAACAAAAAAACCCCTACAAAACAAAACCCAACCAATTACCTGTCTTTAGAATTATAAAATGGCATGGGGGTTGGTCTTTTAATTAATGAATAAACTAGTTTAAAAATTAAAATTAGCCAACCAAAAAATAGGGAAAAGTTCAAGTTATCTTACCTCAGGGATACCAATAAAATTAAGTTAAAATATTATACATTGATGGCAAATAAATAAACTTGCTGAAATGCCACTTTACAGTAATGCTGTGCTATCCAAGTGTAACTGTAAAGTTTCATCCTGACAAACACACTTATGTCTATGTGCAAAAATATCATTTGACTGAGCTATGTGTAAATCTGCACTGCTCATTTTGTGAAGTTTTGGCAGCATCCAACACCTATCAGACAGCTGAAAACTGTTGGACAAGTCACAGCTTCTTACTTTACCCTAGGTTTCCCTTTCTGTTTTAGTGTTTATCCTCTGTTATGCCTTCACTGCTCCTGAAGTTGTTTTTCCTGAACCTTTTTAAAAAGCCAATAATATAACTGTAATCTACAGTAGTCTGTCTACAGAGAAGGGTACCGTATTTTGCAGAAGGTAATTAAGCAATTTTTAAAAAGCAGTATTAAGAGAATGTCAGGAAAAAAATATGGAGTCCATGAGCACTGTACAGCCAAGCACTTGTTCATGATGCTGCTTTTGAGTCCAGAGAACTGGAATTTTTATGGAATGATAAGTGTATCCACTTTCAGATGCAAATTAGAAAATGAGGAGCCCTGGAATTCACTTTGCTAATCACTGCTCATTTTCTCAAGAAAAAAAAAAGTTAGATCTTTATGTAAAGGATTCTGAAGTAAAGGTAATTGTCTCTAAGGCAGGAACCACTAGAGTATGATTAAAGTAAAGAACTGAGATAAAAGACAAACAGAGGAGCAAAATGCCAAAATGAATAGGTAGTCAAAACCAAGTGTTTTGCTGGAGTATGGGACACTTTCTATAAATTAAAGGAGCAAGCAAGACAACCATGTAAGAGAGAAATGTGAACCTGTGGCCACTGAGACAAGAATTTGATCTGGACTTGGAAACTGCCCCCAAAAAAGCAGGGAGGTATGGTGAAATTGTAAGCCACACAATTTTATTGATAAGAATGTTTATGCAAATATTGAAATTAACTATATATACAGCCACACCATGCAGGGCTTTTTTAAGTCTACCAAACTTAAAAACAGGATAAATGATAGCTAAACAAATTATTTTTTTTCACATTATGAAATGAAACCTATAGCTTGTGATAAAGACCCATTGTTGCAGTGTGAAGCAATATCCTGTTTCACCTTTCCCAGTCCCTCAGGTGTGCCAACCTCTCCCTTCCCCTCCCCCTTGCTAAGTGCTGTCCGTCCATCTTAACATCCCAGCAAGGGCGTCATCCGGTTGGTCAAGTTCAGAAGATGCCCCTCAGCCCTGGGGTCATTGGCCAGTCCAGGTGTCATTGTCCTCTGAGACTGCCCCCCTCCCACCTGGTTGGTGGCACACCTACCCCTTCCCCTCCCCTTTCCCCTGGCTTGAAAAGACCCAGGGACCATGGGGTTTGGATTCTGTTGGAGCTGTTACCAAGATTTGGAGATCTGTCACCATGGAATAAAACTCTGGGTTAACCCTCCAACACAATCCATCTCCTTTTCCTCTTCACCTCGCCTAAAGCCTTTCCATTAGAGGTAAAAACTGAATTCCTGCTTGCCTGGACTTGTTCCAAGTGCCAGCTGCAACATCCAGCCAGCCAGGGGTGTCTCTGAGGTGAAAACACCACAGTTGCCACCTCTGGTCAAGCAGCAAGGGCCAGAAGAGCCCAGGCATGTTCCACCTGGTAATATTGGGATCCTATTCCAATAACCCATGACTTTATTTTATAAGATCCATAATTTCTCACATAATTAACTTTTAAAAACCCTTACTGCTATGAGTCTTTGTAGACTGTATTTCACATGAAGAAAACACTTGGGGCTTAACTATACCTTTCAAATGAGCTAATATTGGGGAAACTGGTAGATTTTTAAATATGCCATTGTGAAATCTCCTGTGTTCATTGTTCTTCATTAGTTCTTTTTTTGAGGATTATTAGAGAAACAGAAAGATGGCAGGTGAATTTAGAGATTAATCCATTAAACTGTACATGCTTCCTTTTCAAAGTTTGTTAATTTTCTTTCCTCTTTGTCAGTTTTAATTTGTCACTAAAACCAGAATGAAATAATTGTGTCAGTGTCTGAGTTCTGTTTCATAGGCAAGGTTTTAGGGAGGGTATAAAATTGGCTTTTGGATTCTACTGACAGTGGTTAAATGGTCATGGCGGAACACATGTTGAGTCAAGGCTTCTGACATGTCAAATTAAATCAAAATTAGTTCAATGGCAGTCTAATTCTTATGCACATTGGTAACATATACTGTAAAATAGCTATAAAGTTACTGCATGCAAAATATTAGAATAGAAAATAATCATTGTCTTTGGAAGCTAATGGCAAGGAATTATAAACAGTGAAATTACTCAGACTTGAACTCTGAAATACCTTTTCCTTCTGGTAAGTCACTACCTCATTTAAAATAGGACTTTACAAAGCGCCTGTCTGTCACATTAATATTCTATGCAATGATCAGGCACCAACACTATCAAAGTCATTCTAACCTTTCAGAGCTCTCTTTGGCTAGTTTCCCACATTAGTCATAAAACCAGTACAAAGTCTACTTCCATTCAGCCTTTTACAGCTATTAAAAAAATTGGAACATTTAATTCACACTCTGACATCCTTACAGAGGAGAGTGCAGGCAGGAGCCTTCTCCAGGCTTTTGTAAAGGGTCATCACATTGAATTCCAAGGCTGCTCCATATGCACAAATAAAATAACATCTTCATTTCTGAAAACAGCTACATAAACAAAAGAATCATGTACTTATGTGAGACTTATAAAATAAATAACAGGGCTGGGATACCAAATTCTACTGGTTTAAGTCTTACTGCTACAGACAGGGACAGACTTTGAAATTTATTTAAACATGAAGACAAGGTGATTAAACCCTAAAAGACCTTCTATTGATATCTCTAACCATGATAGAAAACAGTGAGTATTAATTTTTACTTGTTTTAGACACTTTAATAATGTTATCAGGAGATCATATACATGGAATAACAACATTGGCATTAATATCCTTTTACAAATATGAGTTAGTCATAAAATTAAGAGCTGTTGAAACAAGACTTTAATTTCTAACATATAAGTGATTTTAAGATTAATTAAAAATCCATCAAGGTTGTGATAAAATTTCCAGTGTCTTCAATAAAATCTAAGCTGAATGGACAAATGAAAATGCGATGTTTCACCTAAAAGCAACAACAGATATAGTCATGATTAAAATAATTTGCCTTTCTGATGAGCTGTAAAAATCAAGTCAAATGTATTGCTCTTGTTAGCTGAGGCTCTCTGGGCCCACTTTAATTCAGGCAACTGTGTATGCTGTGTGACAATGCTGTTTAGTGATAAAATACTGCCACATAGCATCACATTTCAGCATCTGACACACCACATGCTGGCTAAAATGTTCTGCACTTATTTGCCAGTTGGTGCTTTACCACTGAATTCACCAGAAGGCAACACAAGTAAGGAAAAAAATAGGTGTCTAACTTCACCGGCAGATTTTCTCATTGCTTTGGTGATAATAGAAAATTCAATTGCTGAAAACAGCAAAAAGAAATAGGACTTTATATAAAAATAGGCCAATATCAAATCCATTAAAAAAAAAAGTAGGGAGACCAAGGCATAAAAACCTGAAGTGACTGGTTCCAAATTATTCAGGCAGCTTACAGAAAAAAAAGCAAATAGAGGAACTCATAGTTGTAAAGTGTCAGGTCAGCAAAAGCCAAGCCTTTGCCATTCTGAAGGCAGAAAAAAAGAAACTTGCCAGTTTTTTGAGAAGTTAAAATATGTGGTGGTTCAACCACGAATTCTAGATGTATCTAAGGCACATTAGAAATTACACTAAGATGAAATTCATGTTTTGGTATCAATCAATCATTTTTTGTCATTAGAAAGTCCAGATACAACAGAAGTAAAACTTTGAAGGGAAAACATAATTTCAAGAGAAAATATATTCATCTCATCGAGGTTTCTTTCAGGAAGAATTGCATAGGCACACAATAAATACTATAATACAATAAAAAGTATATTCTTTAATGATGATGGTTTGGATCAAGCATCTTTTCTTCTGTAGTTTGTATTATCTGTCAGTGTCCATTAGGTATGTTTTGGTTTTTTTTACCTGCTTTACTATAGTCTTTATAGATGAATCACTGTGTTACATTTCCCTGCTATGGGTACTAATAATATATAGGTTAAATGACTACAATGAACTATAATAAAGTTCAGAATGACAAAATCCCATTAAAAAAAACCCTCAGCAGTAATCATGGATTCCTCATGGTCTATTTCATTATTAAGACCCATCAAATTAATTTTTGTAACCTACATATATTTCATTAATCACATTGTATGATTTTGTGGTTTGAGGGAAGTTTTCCTTCTTTATGTACATCATCTCTACACTGCATTGCAGAGGAATTAAACTCAAAATTCCAGGACTTCCCTAATTAATGTTTGAAAGCAGTGAATACTTACTATACCAGGATTACCACAAAGGGTTGACTTCAGTTTTATTTTTTTTGACCTTCCTCTGTCTTTGAATTTTGAATGGCTTGTGTGTGGCAAGTCTTCCCTACATGCATCAGCTGAGAATTTTTCTCTGTTGTGGTGAGCTCCTCAGCAGCTGAATTAAGGAATTAAAATTCACTTTGTTCAACTCAAGCTGTGTAAGAATGCCCTAAAAGGATATTGTGAGGTGAGATTACATTTTAATCTTCATCTTGATGAAGTCAAGGCACTAATACAGAACTCATAAGAACCCTTTGCCTTATAAAGCTAGACAAAAATCACACTGTTTCTTTCTATTTTATGCAGTTTGCAAAGCATAATTTAAATTTAGCAAAGCATTCCAGTTCATTTCTTTGAGATAGGATATCTAATCTGTAATCATCAGTGTTCCCAAGACAGGACATCTTCAAATATACAGTTTTTAGAAACAATTAAAATCTGCTTCACATATTGCTGTTTTAGAAAGAAAATAGCTCCAGTTTCATTGCAAAAGGGTTTCTTGCAGCTGGTCATGATATATAAGTAGATGAAAAGAGATTGATTAGAACCAAGGACCTCCACAGGTCTCCAGTTAAAAAAAAATGTATTTTAGTATGTTGGACACAGTATTGTAACACTGAAACATTCTAGCTGGACTGTATTAAAAATGAAGGGTTTAACTTCCTTCTATTATATATTTTAAAGAGATTCTATGGTGCCTTCATCTTTGAACAGATTTTCTGAGGTTTATCAGGGAGATGGAGGTGTCAGTACAACCTCATGGTACGTGGTCCAGAGCTTTACTTGTTTCTCTGCCTCCTAGAAGAGAGGAGGCAGAGGAACAAGAAAAGCTGTCTATATTCTTTCAGAACCACTGAAGTTCAGAATGGACTGTGCAATTTGGTAATATGAGTTTTACTTTTTTATTTACATCAGTAGTAGATTCCCTCTTTTCTTAGACTTATGCCAGAGAATAACATCAGGAAAAAAAAATAAAAGTCAGTACTACCAGGCAAACTGTTATATGCTCACTAGTTATGAAGAATCCAGCCTAGCAGCATG
The DNA here is from genome assembly GCF_051311805.1 of Agelaius phoeniceus. NCBI lineage: Eukaryota > Metazoa > Chordata > Aves > Passeriformes > Icteridae > Agelaius > Agelaius phoeniceus. The sequence continues at coordinate 126,741,379 of NC_135265.1, forward strand.
AGTGTAAACTCAATTATATTGCCCAATCATATACTAACATTGGGAATCTCTGACCAGGTTCCTATTAAGAAGGAATACAATCTTACAGGGCTGCAGTCTGTGCTCTGGTCCAAAGAAGCACACTGAGTGCCTGACATCTGTGTAGAGTCAGAGCACCGATGTCAGTCCTCTCTCACTTGGTGGAACCTTCATTTACATTCTCTAGAAAACACTGGGTTCATGTGTGAGAACACAGCATTACTATGAGGGACATTACCATGGTCTTCTAATTAAACATCCTTCCAAAATAATAATATACAATATTTTAAATTAATTTTAATTAAGATCTCAATCTACACATTTTATCCCAGTTTGGTTTTATGGTATACCCTGCATAATAAAGGTTATTAATCATTAAAGAATTTTCTTTTCATGTTCTGTGGCAAGTTGGTGAATAGAAATAATGCTATCCTGATCACACTTAAAATTTCTCCTATGTTATCAGTCCTTGTATTAATCTCCCTCTAGAACAGATACAACTAAAGTGTATATACAACATTTTTAAGCATATACAGAGATATATAATTGGCTATTGTAGATAAAACTGAGATATACAGAACTCAGTCCAGAAAAGAAACAGACCAAAAAACTCAAAAAATATTTTATTAGTACCAGTCTCTAGCTTTTGTTTTTCTGAGCAAATAGCCCTTCTCTAGGAGGTCTTTTAAAATAAGTCTGCAAGACTAGTGAGGAAAAGAACAGGTTACAGGGAGAGTTTAATTTTTATTTTATTTTGGTTGTTATCCAAATAAATGCTCTTGGAGTGCAGCCCAGTTGGAGCTCTGCAGCAGGGTTTATAAAACTCTGACAATGCTGACTTCAACCAGGGTTTCTGCTTCTCATTTTTGCAGAGCTTGGGAGCTGATCTTCAGTTTGAACTGTAAATCCTGGAACCTTCAGCCTCAGTTCATCACCTCTGTATGATAGGGCTGGTGTGTTCAGCTGAGCCTCCTGTCAGACAGAGCCTGAAAGGTTTCATAAGAAATATTTTGCAGTCAATGAACTGCCATTTACATACAAATAGCCATTTCATCCTAAATATATTCTATTGCTTTTACTCAGAAAAGATAAAACAAAAATAAAGCATATTAAAACATTCTGTGACTTCCATCAAGCAGAAGTAAAATGATCTTCCTTCACTTGCTAAAGGGGGATTAAGATATAGTTACCCAATACCACTTTACATTTGAATTAAAACATCCATGCAAAGCTCTAATGCTCTCTAGCAAATCTGTGATGCTAAATTTCTTTTACTTCTCCTGAATGTCCTGTGCCTTTTTGATATTAATTTCTGCTACCCCTTTACAAACCTCTTAAAAATTTTCATTATTTACCAAATTAGATAATATGTAGTTAATTTAAAGCACATAAACACATCCATTGACGCTTCACTTGCCCTTTAAGTTAAACATATACTTTCTGAATGGTATCCTGAAAGTGAGTTTCTTCACTCATAAAGAGTGTTTTGGGGATGTCATATCTGCAAGGTGCTGATCACTCTCCTCTTTTTATGATCAAAAGACAAATAATGAATTCTCAAAATTTCTTACAAGTTTTCAGTACCTTGCAGTAACAAATCTATGCTCTATCAGTCAGCAAAATCAAGGTCTGATTTACATTTGTCTACCTGCCTTTGCAGTTTGAGTAATTTGTGCTCACAAATCACTGACCTGAATTCCTGTGCCTAAAGTGATTGTGAGCACAAATATTAGCTCTTATCTAATCACCCAAAGAGTATTTGCACCTGTTATGAATTATGCATGCAGAAATTCAGCTCAATTATTTGTATATGCAAAGTTAAATACACAAAAAACCCATTTCTTAAAATCTAGGACAAGATGTTAAACCTACTATATTTTTTACAAGTACCAGCTTATCAGAATATTGAATATTTTATGTCTGGGTAAGTGCATATGCTTAAAAGTAGTAAAATATGGATTAATATAAGATTGCTCACATAATAACAGGATAATGTTTCTTGGCTGAATTCTGAATATTTTGAATGCATTTAGTAAACTTATTCAAAAAAGACAACGAACTGTCATTAGAGAGCATAAATTTTTGTATTTGTTTAGGTCGATTGCTGTGTTTAAAAATAGCACTTCTTAAATGTCAATTCAATCAAGATATAAGAAAAAGAGTCAGAAATCTTTAAGAAAGTAAAATGGTGAAAAGAAATAGAAAAAGTTCCTGAACTAATATAACAGATACTTTCAAAAGAAATAATATTTACTGAGATGAGCTGAGGTCTTCTATCTTGTTTCCACTGATCTGCCTGCTACTGCAAATGAACAGTTATAACTATATGAAACTAGAAAATATTTTTTTCCCATTATTTCTTTGGTAAGGATGACTGCTATTGAGGTAAGTCAGAAAAATGCCTATTAGCAGGTAAGACAAGGGAAAAGAATCAACTAAGAGCTCATGTTCTGACAGTTGACAAGGAGAGATCAAGAGGGAAAAAGATTCTGACAAGCAGAGGAGGTGCAGAGACTTACCAGATATCCTACACAGCCCATCCAAAAGAAAGTTATTATAAAGAATATTATAAAAAATACTATGCAAACAGGGATTCCACATTTCTTGAGCTGTGTAGTTTAATTTTTGGTGCTGTTTCTTTGCATCCTGGTCAGCTCCCTGATATAACTTTACAGCAAGTGCCTGCTAGTGTAAATCATGTGATGGGATTTTAGTAGTGAGAATTAATCTGGCCATTCAGTCTATGTCAAATACTAAGTGAAAAACAGTCTCGAGATAACAACTACCTTCTTTATATTCAGTATGGAAATAGGGTTTTGACTTCAGACATGAGAGGCATAGCTGAACAAACATGACCCAGATTCACACTTGTCTGTGCTATGAATTTTGTTTTTCTTGTTGCACAGTGAGCAATCTAAGCTGTTTTAAAAGACCTACTTAGAGTGACTCAAAAATATAGTTGAAAATATTCTAATAACATTTTCTTTCACTCTTTCTAGACAAATTACCACCAGAAAAAGTAGTAATTATTTTAAATTTTGAACCAGCATAGCCTTTAAAACTAATATATGAAAAAGGATTTATTTTCTTCATATCCTCCCAAATACTTGTCTGTTTACTGTAAGGACATCTAAGAACTTCAAGTCTAAACAGGAGAGGAAGAATTTAGTCTATGCTATTTTAAGTTCAGAGAAATCTTTAGGCAAAGCAAAACATCCTAGTAATCACCACAGATGAAACGGAAGTGCTTCAAAGAAGTAAATTTGCAATTTTGAGTCTCTTTTTCATTTAAGAAAATGTCCTGGAAGTCCTTGAATTTTGACAGTCTTGAATCAGCTAGCTGCCTGCAGCATTCCCCTGGGGCTGCTCTTCAGATGTTCTCAGGTTGGGATCTATAGTAACACTGCTTCATATCACAAGTGCAAACAGCTTTTCTTGCATATTTATCTCGTTGCTATCTTGGAAACTGTATGCACAGCACAATAGCTTTTCAAATATTGATGGAATATTCAGTTGTTATCTCCCTTCCAGCTCTCCCTCAAAATGCAGTACAAACATTTTCAGCCTTTGCTTAATATGCTATATACCTGCTTCTTGCTTTTCATTGCACATATTCAAGTTAAAATAACAGTTAAATTAAAAATAGCTGAACAAGAAACAAATTCTTAAATAATATAAAAGATACCGGCCAAATTTTCAAAAGCAAGTGACTCCATTTTTCTGAATATATTATTATGACGTAACGCAGATTTGCCAGGACAGACTCAATTGGAAATTCACCTCCCAAATCACTCAGCTGGCATATCACGTTTCTACAGATTGCATGATTATGCAGCCTTTTCCCCCACATCCATTTGATTTAATCACAGGATCCAGTAAGATAAAATCTTTACTTTCCATGTCAGTCAAGAGTTCAGTTAAGACCCCCAAATGTATGTATCTACTGTATATTGGTGTAGTAGATTAGTTTCCTGTTACTTGTCACTGTTTAGTTGCTGCTCCTAAAGAGCATAGGCATGGGTGTGAGTCCCAAAAATACTGTCTCTACTGCCTCTGTGGAGAAGTGAACATCTCAGGATAGCTTAAATGGTACATGCTGCCTCTGTTTGACACCTGAATCAAGCTTATTTTCCCTTTATAATCAATGAGTATCTGGTCAATACAATAAAGAGTATGAAAAACTATTCACTTCACCCTCAGTAGATGTGCATTCATTGTTCAGCTGATTTTCTCTAGAGACTCCATTGATTATATCAAACATAATGCAAATTTAGGCAGTGGCTTACTTGAAGATACTGACAACAAAGTACAGAATTTAAGAGTTCTATTTCTTAAGATGACCCCCATTCCTCAATTTCCATAAGCAAGGACATGCACTCTTTCTCGGAGGTGGAGTTATGTGTCCTCATGTATAAAGTATGCAGGTATCTAAAATGGGATTCATGCCCGTTGAAGAGGATAATCTACAAATCCATGCATACTTTGGCAAGAAGATTTTACCATTGCATTTAATTTTAACATGCACTTCTAGGTTTGTTTTTCTGCTTACTCCAGACTGCCACAGGCTTGGACATATTTCAGGAATAAGCTTGATTTATTAAATATTAAAATAAATATATAAAATTTTAAGGGACTGATCTCCCTACAAGATGATAGTTCTCATTATTGGGCAGCAGATTATTAAACCTATGCTTTCACAAATCATGTTGTATCAAGCCACTGTTTTGGAAAGGAAAGAACTCTAAATTAGAACCTTCTTAAAAGGTGTAGGCATTTCCTTGATCATTGCCTTAAATGAGATGATCTCTCTCTAGCAGCCTAGCTGACTAGATAACCAAAGTTTTAGGTATTTGAGGCTGGGTGACCAGTGTGTTGTCCCGTCTGGCAGTCAGTGGGGCTGCTGCCACTACTGCTCCACCACAAGCAGGACAGGGAAGAACAGGAAGAGTGAGAAAACCCATGGGGCAAAATAAAACCAGGGAAATTATGCATCAATTACTGTCACAAGCAAAGCAGACTCAACTCTGGGGAATTTAGTTCAATGTAAAGCATTTAATTACAGATTTAGGTATTGGAAACGAAGAAGACAAATATTTAGCCCTTAAGGAAGACATCTTTCCTCCCCCCTTCCCCAGCTCACCTTCACTGCAGGCCCCTCCTCACCTGGTTGCTGCTGCAGATTATGCTCTTTCTCTTTGGTGTACGTGGGGCAGGGGGTTGGGGTCAGGGAATAGAACTGTCTCCTGATGTTCTTTGTTCCTTGCTTTGCTTCTGCTCCTTCTTTGATGCTTGTTTCCTCCTCTCTGGTGCAAGTCCTCCATGGTTTACAGCCCCTCTGTAGGAATGGCCAGCTCTGCTATGAAGACCCTCATATGTTCTCATGTCCCTGATCCTTTTCTCTCAGTGTTTTACTGATCTTTCTTAAATAAGTTGATCCAGATGCACCTCCCACTAGGCAGAGGGGTTCAGCTGTGCCCTGCCCATGGGTGGGCTGGAGCAGGTTGTGTCTGGCCTGGAATGGCTCCAGTCTCCTTCCAAAGCCTGCCCAACAACTCGTGCTACCTTCACCCTGCCCTTTATATGCAGTGCAGAGAGATGTGTCCCCTCTAAAACAACTTACCATCAGTCTGCAGAGGTGAATCTGCAGTCAGTCACCCTCCAGATGGTAAAAGGGACAGCAGCACTTTGTTCCCTGGTGCCTTTGATGCTCTGAGGTAGTGTGTGGTGCCAGGCTGCTCATTGCCCACTTGGGGTGCAGCCAGTTCAGACCATGGCCTTAATCACTGGCAGGAAAAAGTGTCTGGTAAATCTCAGGACAAAACACAGAGTTACTAACACGACAGCTACAAGCATTTTTTTTCCTAGTGTTCAACTTCTCCTCTGTCTTCAATTTTAAAACAAATACCTTGTTTAGCAAGACTCCCCTGAAGTGGTTGCAGAGCTTTTACCGAGAAGCCCTAAATGAGAGCTCCCACTGTGTCACCTTGTCTACCGTGGTGGCAATAATTTCAAAGGATTTCAACAAACTAGTCATGCATGATCTTGATCCTTTCCTGAACCGCACTAACAGCCCACACTCAGAGAGCTTTTTCTCATGAGTCTCTTCCACTTTGATCTCAGAGTCTTAAAATTTTTCCAAGCTGATGCTAAACTGCATTCTTTATAATTCCTTTATGTCTGTGCTTGTATGTCTTCTAGCCAGTTTAGCTCCAGTCAAGTTATATGGAACTGTTTTTATCTTCTACATACAGGCCATGGTCAAATGTTTTCCTTAATGTTGTTTTACCATAGGCCCTGGGATTTTGGTCCTCATCTGCAGGTAGGCATACACCCTGGAGCTACAGAGATGCATTGACCACAAGCAGATACCTGGAAAATTAGAAGCAAGTCATTGGACTTGCTAAAATGCTAAAAGATGTGAATTTTAGGTAAAAAAGGAAGAAGAGTTACGGTATTTAACATCCTCCAATGCTTGCTGCGTTCATTAGAGGGGTGACAAGAGGCTCCCCACACACCCCTGCTATTATCTAAGAGTTAATATAACAGAACAGCACTGTGGATGCTTTCCTATGTGTCACTGATATCTTGGCAGAAATACAGGAGAGGCAGTTGGCAGTAATCAGTAATCAATGAAATTTCTGCTGTTAAAAATTCCATAAGTTGGATATATGGATCCATCTACCAACTTTCCCTGCATTTTGCTCTGGCATTTACCAGATGAACAAGAGAAATATTGTACAAAATATATACAATGGTTTGAATACCTTGAGTAGATTTAAAATTCATAAACATATCATTTTAGATTTTGTGATGAAAAAAATTAGAGTGAACTTCCACAGGTTCATAAGACATAAGGGAACTGGAAACACAATTTCAAATAATGGCAAAAAATCTAGATACAACATTTAAAATTAAAGCTTTTAATTATTTTTTTAAGAATAAGACTTCTGCAACTATAAGGCAGGTTTTCTGTTTGATTGCTTAATTGTTTTATGGGAATACAGATTAAATTCATTAAATGTATATAAAATTGGGGGGAAAATTCTTACAATTAGAGGAAAATACAGCATGTTTCAAGCTATAAAACAGTGCAAATGCAGAATTATCCAGTAGCAACTCTTTATTCATTTGATTCTTTGAATTGTAAAATTTATTATGTTGTTTACTTACTATGCACATGTAACTACAGTTTAAATTTATAAGGCTACTTTGCTTAATCATGCATATACTAAAAGGTATAGGTATTTTCTATTCATGCACATATGTAATTGTGATTATTCAGTTTATCAAGCAAGAAGTGAATAAACAGTGTCACTAGGTTTGTTTAGGCTGACATATTCTTCCATTGTTACTTTCAAAGTCCAATGGTTTCTGAGCTAAGAGGGCAACAACTTAGACATTCTGGGCAGTGAAGCAAAAATTGCTTTTTGTCATTAAAACCAAACCATCCTGAAAAATAATGATTTGCTTTTAATGGATTTTTTCCTTTACTCAGGTGTTCACATGCATCAAGCTACTTTTAATTTGGGTGGTTTAGGATTTTGCAGAAGCAGAGCAAATATATACAGCTGCTAACAAATTGTAAAGCATCGATGTGTTTACTGATTCTCCACTAGATTTTATACAAAGGGAAGGAATTGTCAATTGCACTTGATAATAACTAAACTTGTTCTATTTTTCCTTTCTCTGTAGTGGCATCATAACTGCATCATTTATTCTGCAATTTCAAAGTTGTGACTTGTATTTTGTAGTCGTCTCTTCACTGTTGGGATTTCAGTATAGCTGTAAATATTTTCTGAATTTGAGCAGTCATACTCTTTTCTGTTCAAGAAATGGTATTGCAATTCTCCCTCAGAACGGTTAAAATATTTATAAAATGACAGAAAACTGTTCATCAAAAAAACCTTAATCTTGCTGTTCACTTGCTTTCAGAATATTAAGGTCAACCATCACTACTGAGTCTTGTTCAGGAACCCTGAGCCAGAGCAAGAGAGAAAAAAACAGATGTTATATTTTGGTAACAAGATTCACTACTTCTTTTCTGTAACTGTAGGCATGGAATTTATTTGTCCGAATATGACAGAAGCATAGAAATTAGAGATGTCTGTCCCATTGCCACTTTTGATCTTCATGGTATGTTTTGATGGCTAATTAATTGCTGTGTTACCAGTACTTGGTTGGCCCAGCCTTGACAAAGCTTTCAGAATCACAGCAGCCAGCCAGACACAAACAGGCCTGCAAGAGTGTGTGTGAGTGGGATGCCCAAATTGTCTAAATGGGTGATTTCTAAAGTGATCTTAGTAAATAGGAATACAACCATCAGTCCATGTATGTATGTTGTGCATGTATTACTATGTTGGGGATTATTGTAGCAGGGCATTCCCAATGTGGGAATAGTGTGCATTGACTCCAAGATTGCTGAAGGCTGATCAAATGCTTTATTAAGCTATACTATACTGCACTATACTATTAAGAAAATACTATACTATACTATGTTAAGAAAATGCTATACTATACAATACTATACTATTAAAAAAAAAAAACATTGTCCTTGCCAGGCAGTCTGATAGAGACACGTGGATCCAATTGGTCAATGAATCAAAACACCATCACTGGTGTCCAATTAAGAAATCCCTCTTCAGTAAACAATCTCCATAACACATTCCACATGTGCACAACAACAGATGCAGCAGGTGGAAATAAAAATCGCTTATCATACTTTTTCTGAGCTTTCTCATAGACTTCTCCTGGAAAATCCTGGGAAAGTATGTGTCTCTCTCAGTTTAGAGGATATGTGAATACCAAAGGGGATCAAAAGACTGATTAAGATTTATCAGGATTATATAAGGCATTTAGGAAGCACTTTGATGCATATTAACACTTAGAATATTGTGGCTTAGATGTCCCCTTGCTAATATTGATCCTGAATATATAGTGTGCTGATTCTCAATTAATTACACCTAATTAATAAATCAGTAAAACCACTTGAATCCTAATATGATTTAAACTTCATGACCTGAACAGGTTTTCTATTGTACAGGGGCTTGATTTACTAATGAATGTCTAAACTGCTATTAAGCAGCTTGGAAACATGAAAGCTTATGTAGCTGTACCCACCACTTTGCTTGCCAGTCTGACAGCTCCTATATGATTTTAATTGAACTCACATGAAGTGAAAACTATTTTGCTGGCAGTTCTGCTCCTCTCAGTTGAGCAGTCTAGGATATGTTAGAGGGTTGGAAAGACCACATTTTTTGAGCTCTATTTGGGGGAGTGGGTTTAGGGTTCTATTATTTTGTTTGAGCATTTCACTGCTTATTTATTTCTTTCTAATTTTGTAGAGATTTTGGGTTTCTTTTGCTTCTCTTCTTGTTTTTTACAGTCACAGTGGCTCTTTCAGAAGAACCTCTTAGCTCATGCTCTCTTCTTTGCCTCTGCATTATACTCTTCTCATTGATTTTCTGATTGTGGAGAACATGATAAATTAAGTTTGGTACAGAGACATGGTCTTCTATGAATTAAGGATGTTTTGCCTTTCAATTTGTGGCCTATCACAGAATAAAAATACCTCTGATTGGTTTTTTCATACATCCAACATGTCTAATCACTTTCATTGGCTCAAAAGTTCAAGCATGTTAATCACCCTTGACTGTTTCCATCAAAAACTCAGAATTAACTGAAAATAGTAGTGAAATCACTCCACTGTATTTTGAGGTCGACAAAAACTGATGCATGCCTTAGCTTGACAAGTCTTTTTTTATCCGGAGGCAGATCATGATCAACAATTGTAATTTATGGTATGATTCTAAGCCAGACTAAAAGTTGTTCAGTGAATTGTGAAAGGGGTGTAAGAAAATACTTCTCTTTTCAGAGAGCTTTAGGTGAGTCTTTTGATACATTCCTTAAATAAAATAGCAGCTGAGGTTTCTACTGACTGAAAATACATTTAATAGGCTAAATAACTTGGCAAACCTCCATAAGTGAACGTATTTGATTTGCACTAAATGTGTAGTAGGAATATTTATTTTGTCCTTTACCCACAACACTATCAAACTGATTAAAAAATATACTTTGGAAGGTCAGGCCTGGAATTTAATACCAGGTCTGGTATTTAAAATTACCTCATTCTTTCTGCATAGTTTGCAACCCTATTCGTTGGAGATTTTGTAAATGTATGTTTACTGGCATAGTGTCCTGTGGACATTATCCTGTAAACCATTATCTTTTCTCATTCTTCTTCAGTTTCTACTCCTGTCTTTCCTCCCTCAGTTATTTATTCTTTGAAAAAATATTCAGCCCTTTCATGTTAAAGAAATAAGTAGCATCTTTATGTGTAATATTTTCTATCATCTTAAATGTAATTCTTGTCACACAATCACAGAATAATTAGGGTTGGAGTGGACATCTTGAGATCATCTAGTCCAATCCTCTGCAAAAGCAGGGTCACTTAGAGCAGATTATACAGGAGTGTGTCTGGGAAGTTTCTTATTCCTATCTTGATGTTTATATACTGCAATTTCTGTCAACCCTCATAGACTGGTTCAAGTGCATGTTACGTGGTACGTTTTCAGAATTAATTATTTAATAATTTTCAGTGCGTTGACTATTTGGAATGAAAGAAATTCTTTTGATATATTATTAAATTGAAATTACAGACGAAGTTACTGCCTCAGAGATGGTTAATATGCTATCCTTATTTTGAATGGCAAGCTGCCCAATAATGTGGACTGATATACAATTTAAGTTATATTGGAATAACTTTCATCTATTAATTTTTACAGTGATGACATTAAAATGCATCAAAGAGTGCCAAAACTATAGGCAATTTTCCAGATCAGGGTATCAGATTGAAATCTTTGTTGTGTATATCCAGATAACTATCCAAGGAGGATTGAGGTGATCTGATACAAGTGCCTAAGGGAACTGATGAACATTCCTTCTTTAGGGTAGACTGCTTCTAGGGGGCCTTTTTGAGCCCTGTGATTATTTTGACAAAAATTACAGGCAAGTGACTGAAAGGTCAGTATCAGGTGCTTCAACAGCAGGAAAAACTGTATCATTATGTGAGACTTCTGGTATAGTAATTATAATGTATTTTACTGGAACCTGATTGATTTTCTTTCTTAATTTTGACTCTTAGCACAAGGGACGCTTATTATTATTGTACTCTATCCTCTACGCTAGCTGTGCATATTAATGTTTCTCATTCTTATTAATCCCATTAATCTCAGAATTAGATAGTATCTCATAGCAATTACTTACATATACTAATTACGTGTTCTGTAAATTAGCTCTCCAGGTTTAAAATTGCTTCATAATTAAATTGATTGGACTACCTTCAAAAAAAAAAAAAAGAATAGTTACATCTTTTTATTAGTAGATATCTATTTTTCTAATCTTTGAATATTCCTAATCCTTAAAATACCTTCTTACACTAAAGTTCCTTTATATCTCTAATCCTTCAGGATCTTATTCAGAAACCACAGTAAGAAATAATACTCCTGGGAAGCTTGATATTCTACTGTTTTTTTTAACACAAGAGTAATCACATGAATGAATTTGCAGGTGTACTTTCTAACCAGAAGATCTGACTACATATTTTAAGTTCTTATCAAATGTTCTTCCACTGGTATTCTAATACCACAGAGGTTGGATGGCAGTTCTGGAGACCATCTATTCCAGAGCACTGCTCAAAGCAAAGCAGGCTCAGCTAGAGCAGGTTATTTTGTACCATGTCCATCTGGTTTCAAATATCTGCATGAATGGAGAGCTGCACAGCTTCTATGGGCAACATGTGCCTAAGTGGAAACAACCTCACAGGAAAAACTCTTATATTTAAATGGCATTTCCTGTGTTTCAGTTTTCCCCATTGTCTCTTGTCCTGTCAATGGACAAGGAAGAGCCTGAAATCCATTTTTTTTCATAGCCTCTCATCCAGTTTTATATATATTGATAAGACCCCTACAGATCCTTCTTTTTTCCAGGCTAAGCATTCCCACATACCCCAACCTATTCTCTTGGGAGAGACATTAATAGGAGACATTCCAAGACATTAATAATGTTGGTGGCACTTTCTAGACTGCCTCCATTATTTTGTACTTAGAATTCCAGAACTGGATACAGTGCTCCAGATGTGCCTCAGCAGGGCTGAGCAGAGGACAAGAATCTACAGGCAGTGTTCTGCTTAATGAAGCCAGGGATGCTGATTACCTTCTTTTCTGAAAGGGCTCATTGCTGGTTTGTGTTCAGCTTGGCATCTTTCATGACCCACAGCTGCTTTTCAGCAGGCTGCCAGCATATACTGGTGCATGGTGTTCTTCTTGTCCAGTTTCAGAGCTTTTTACTTCCCTTTGCTGAATTTCATGAGGGTTTGGTCAGCCCCCTTTCCCTGCTTGCCAAGGTCCCAGGCTGGCAACACAATGTGTAGGTCCTTCAAACTCACAGTCTTGCTTTCTTGCGTGGATGCCAATATGCATCCAACACCCACCAGTAGATCTGTCCTTAGATCTTTCCAAGGTACCAGTTAGCCCAAGAAAATATAGCTTCTGATTACGACACCAGGCTGAGAAAGGTGGGGCTATTCAATGTGCAGATGAGAAGGTTGCATGGAGAAGTCATAAAAATCTTCCAGTATCTGAAGATGCCCTAAACAGAAGTCAGAGAGGGACTCCTCATCAGGAACTGTAGTGTTAGGACAAGAAGTAATGGGAACAAACTGAAAAAGGGAAAATTTTTATTAAATGTTAAGGAAGAAATTCTTTACTATGAGATTGGTGAGACACTGGAACAGGTTGTCGAGGGATGTTGTGGATACCCCAAATGTTTATGTTCATTCTACCCATATTGTTTAATTTCAGTGTGAAAAATATTTTTACAATCACCCTGTAGGCCATTGTTTCTAACAGTATACAGGAAATCAGCCATTGATCATATGGAACATTGGCGCTTTATGTATTGATTATACTTGAAGTAATCTCTGACCTTACTAGGTTCTCAGGGAATAAAGCAATAAGGTTGTTATTTGCTATCTGAAGCTCCCTTTCACCATCTGATGGTTTAGTGCATGGTTAGTGGTGTGATCTTGAAAGTGCTCAGTGTAGGCTTAGATCTGTTCCCTGTTAATTCTGTGGGAGTTTTATTACTGGCTTCAATGCAAGCACAATAAAGCCTCCATGCAGCCTGCTTTTGAAAATCCCACCTAATAGCAAATACTATTTATATTCATTCTTATTTTATTTTTGGTTTATATGCCTCTTTATTCTGTGATTCACTAATACCTTTTCATATTCTCTTGTGATGTGGGTTTAAGAGTTTTTCCACTTTTATTAAACCACTTGTTCTTTTGATTTGAACTTAAGCTGAACATTTAATTTAGCTACTATTTAGATTACTGCAATGTCATGCATTTTGGTATATTTTGAAAGACATTCATGAGCAAGAGAAATTGAAATTGAGACCTTTCATGACTTGTTTTAGGAAAACTTGGAGGTTTAAAATTTTTATTACCAGCTTCTTTAATTCACAAAAAATACTCTTCTTAGAAGTATTTTATAAATAAGTCATATATTTCTGTACACATACATCATTATAACTAGGTCACTAGAGTGTTTAAACTAGAATTCTTTTAGAGAAATAAAGAAAAACATCTCTTCTAAATATACCTACAAGAGCCTAAAATTGAATTTGCTTTTCACGATACCACTAATGTTCAGAAAAATGCCCATATTTAAAACAAATTCAAATTTAAAGTCTTAGGTACTGCATTGTTTTTATTGTTATAGGGCTACAAGCACAATTTTAGTTCAGTTTGGCAGCTATATGACTGAATGTGTCATTTTGACCAAATTTCTAACAATCAGAGGGTATGTCTTCAATGATTTTTTTCTAATTTTCCATCCTCTCTCAGCTTACATATGTGACACTGAAGTATTTTCACCAAGTTTTTTGTCCTCTATCCATGTGAATTTTTGAGTTTATATTACTTTAAAAAATAATCACTGACAGTGCTCTACCACCTGCGACATTTTTTGGTATTGTTTTAGGTAACGTCTCACTTGCAATGATAAATAAATAATACCAAAAGCTTTCTCATCTAGAGAAGAAACGTGGATAAATCCTTTTTTTTTGTTCCACTCATCTCTGGAAAACAAAAGAAAAATTTTAGAGCTTTCCAGTAGGACCTACTAGAAAAGCAAGACTCAAGCAGAATTTATACTAGTATATTTCCAGGTAAAAGAAATTCCTTGTCGAGTTCAGATAAAAGTTGAGGAAGATGGAAGATTGTGTGGTTAATATTAATGGATAAAATTCAAATAACTTTGGTACTAAATAAGAAAAGAGTATGTGTTTAAACCCTCCATTGATTAGTTGCATATAACCTTTGTTACTTTATCATTGGTTTTATTTTAAGTCATTCAGATTTTTCCATGCTGAAATTACCCTTAGTTTCACTTATTGCTTGACTATTTTTATTGTTTCAAATGCGCAGAAGTGTTCCACAAAAATGTTTTGTTATATAGCTAAGTATAAGAGGGAAGTATGCTGATTGTGTCTGTAAGCCATTCTACCGAGGCTCCCATAAAGGTCACAGAAACTCGTGCATGGGAAGCCAGGCTCCCCAGCAGAAAGGTCATGCTGCCACTAAGAGAAGAGGAATGGTGGGATCAGCATAGAAGCCACTCCTGTTAAAGGAAGGTAGAACTATCAGACAGTATCAGAATGTCTAATTTTCAGATTATAACAACTCATACAAAATACTGTACCTTTTTCTTTCTTCCCAGCTATTGTAAGGAGCATTCCATCTTATAAGACTAGTTTTGGTCAGTGGTCAGGAAAAAAGGTTGCTTTTATAGCAAAGGAATAGCATAAATTTCAAAAAGGACAGTTAGATATTGAAGTGAACTTGCCTCTCAACTGACTAACACACTCCTGTGATTTTCCTACCTGAGGGAACAGTTGTTCCCTTTCACCATGTCCTGTCCCAGGTCAGAGGAAAGCTGAGGAGGCAGCCTATGGCAATCTGAGTTGAGTCACTTCTGTCTCCTCAGCCACAGCTACAGGCATTCTGCATTTAATGATTTCTGCATTATTTGCAAAATGGATGAAAAAAAATCCTTGAGCAAGATGTGTCACTGTTTAAAATGTTACAGTGGGTAAAAATTGTATTTGCATGAGCCAGTGGCTTCAAAGAAAAGTTAAGAGGATGTCTTGTGAGATTTTAGTTAACTCTCCAGTAGAGATTCCTGGTTAGTTCACCTCATACTCGCATTACCAGCAGTTCTGGAGAAGATAGAAAAACACAGGAATGGAGGGAAAAGCTGGGGGAGAGCAAGCTGAGTTCAAGGCATATGAATTGAGGTCATTGTAACTGTTATGAAATAATGTCTGGAAGAACAGACTGATGGGGAAAAATACCAAAATTTGTCCTGCAGATTTTTGGTCCAGCAGTGTCCTTCAAAACTTATATCTCAGTAGAGAGGGGCTGAGATACTAGTCCAGGATTAGTGCAAATTCTGTTCCTTCATCCATCAGCTGATCTTCCAACTTCTCCAACAGTGACAGGAAAGGTTCTCAAGCTCCCTTTTATCTGCATTTCTACCTACTTGTTCACTTTTCTGTAGAGTGTAAAGTAGGTAAAAATGAATTACAAAATGTTTCCATTTCTGGGCAACATCATAAATACAGAGGTCAGTTTAGGGACCTCTTGGATTTAGGTGTTAAACCATTTTCCAGGCATTGTGATCTTCATGATCCCTCAAATCAGAGAGAGTTAATGAAGAGCTATATGTAATTGTCTTATGTAATTCTGTATGAAATTTGTTGTGTTCAGAAAATCCCAGGTTTGCTTTGTATTGACTGATGTGAGCAAGTAGTTTATTCCACACATTTGGCTTTTGGGGGATGATTGATATGAACATTTGAATTAAATTGAGTAAGAAAAATGTGAGGTTAGTACTAGGAGCTCTATTTCTTTGTTGTCTGTTTATTCCTTTTCACAGTCTAACTGTACATTTGAGGAATTCTTGATTATGGTTTGTCAAATGAAGGTAATGTTTACCTTTTGTTTCTCTGTTATGTATAACAGGAAAGTTTTTAGGATGGTATGGGTCACACAGATTCCCTAGATGGGTGGCCACAAGAAGAGTAGAAAAACACCCAAGAATGTGCTTTTCTTAAGTACTTGAATTAACATATTTCTATCTACCTGCTCCCTGTAAAACATAAAGCTACAAAAGTTTCAGTTCATCTATCTGTAACTTTTTTCTGGTGTCACTCTCAGGCAATGGAAAACACAGAATCACAGAAAGGCAGAATGGATCAGGTTGAAAGGGACCACAGTGGGTCATCTGGTCCAACCTCCCTGCTCAAGCAGGGTCATCCCAGAGCACATGGCACAGGATCACATCCAGAAGGTTCTTGCATATCTCTAATGAAGGAGACTCCCCAGCCTCTCTGGGCAGTCTGTTCCAGTATGTGGTCACCCACCTGAATATGAGGAAGAACAAAGATGTTCTTCCTCATATTCAGGTGGAATTTCTTGTGTTTCAGTTTCTGCCCATTATCTCTTGCCTTGTTGCTGGCTCTGCTGAGAAGATTCTGGACCCATCTTCTTGACACCCTCCCTTCAGACACTGATAGATACTGATGAGCTCCCTTTCAGTCATCTTTTCTTGAGGCTGAATAGGACAAGTTCCCTAGGCCTTTCCTCAAAAGAGAAATGCTGCAGTCCCCTCATCATCTTTGTAGCCCCCCACCAGGCCTGGTCCAGGAGCTCCATGTCTGTCTTGTACTGAGGAGCCCAGAACTGGACACAGCACCCCAGATGTACCTCACCTGAGCTGAGTAAAGGGGAAGGGATAATAAGATAAGGCAGCATTAGGAAGCAAAATATTTCTAGGCCTTGTTGTTATAACTGTTGGGCAAACATCAGTGAGCTCAGAAGTAGAAGCTGTTTACAGGTTCAGGAGGATGCCATATGCCTACTCTGACACCTGAAGCTGTGTGTTTGCTCTCTGTTCATTGCATATCTTCACCAGAATTAACCATTCCTTGCTGTATGATGAGAATGAATCAACAGTTGAATTAGATTTTTTTTTTTTTCAGATAATAAAACAAGTCTGAACATTGTCTCTTTTTAGCTGCTTGTTCATACAATTGTACTCGAGACTGGCAGATATAACTTTAAATCCCTTTTGGCTCTGTTTGTAGTAAGGATAACTGTGTGGACACCTTCTACTGTGTATTGAGAAAGCTGAAACAAATTTTTCTTCTAAAATACAAAAATAGTTATCTTGATTCAATGAGCAGTTTCATCCAGATAAATGGTATTGTGGCCAGTAGCCCATATTCAAGCAATGATCCAAAACATAAAGCCAGTAGTAGATGTTTCTCTGAAGGAAGTAAATTTTTTTCTAAGTGTGCTCTTTATCTTTTATGTCAGAGTGACCTTTCTTATGACTGAAATAAATGTTATAAATTATTAAATAATTTATCAACAATTTTTTTTCTATTTTTACTTTTTGTTTTGATGAATTGGAACAACTTCCTTTTGTTTTATTAAGATGTATTTGTAGGAAGTTTAATTCAAATAATATTTCAAACATGGACTCTGCATCCATACATCTCCTCCATTTAAGTCATCAAAACATTGAGAAATTAGGAGCTTGGGTTCTTAATCATCATTTTCTGTGATGTTTCAAGTTATGATAACTGCTGAATGCAGAATAAATATAAAGATAAAAACTAATTTTAAAAAAACCTAACACCCAGAAACATTACCCTAAGGGAAAAAGAAAACAAAAAAGAATCAAACAAATTTTAAAAAAGCAAACAAAAAAAAAAACAAAAACAAAAACAAAAAACACCCACAAGGCTTAAATTCTCTAAAGAAACTTTTTTTTTTCTTTCTGTAAAAGCATTTTATGAAACATTGATTCCCAGATGTCAAATGAGTCTACCACTTATTTTCTTGTCTTGACATTTTTAGTGTTGGCTACTGTTAAGTAAAAGATCATGTTATGTAACTCTCCTGTGAAAATTTACATGAAAACAACATTTTTCAAACACATGGTTCATAATCTAAGGAATGTTTTATTAATGGAAGCTAAAACCTTTCTAAACCTAGTTTTGACTATTGTGTGTATAGCAGGAAGATAAGCTACTCAGATATTGATGTTGGCAGCACTCTGTTTTTGTCATAAAATTTTTTTTGTCATAATTTTTTTTCTGTCTTTTAACATGTTGCATCTCTGTCTCTGTATTTCTAAGTTTGTCAATTCTTTATGCTGACTGCAAGATGTCTTTCTCACTGGATCTGGACATGGCTGTGGGCCAAAACTTTCTGTTGCCTAGAATTTGGCATGGAACACATGAAATGCAGAAGTTTATCTTCAGTGCTCTCATGATGCCTACTTCAAAAATCATTTATTTTATCGAGGGGTCTCTTTGTATCATATCTTGGTGTATCCTGCTGGGCAGTTAAAGGAAAGGAAGCCTGGTTAAAGATGGAAGGAAAATCCTTCATCGTGAAGGTGTGAAGATGAGTGAAATAAAAAATTTACAAAAGCACAAGAGCTAACTTTAATAGAAAGATGTCAGAATATGTATAAAGGGCATGTATTCAGGTCTTTCAGTCATGTAAGAGTTCTTCTCTGCTTCCCTTACTTTTGAAGATGTCAGGATTTTTGAAACATACAAGCCAGAAAAATGACATAAGATAAACCTAAAGCAAGTGTTCCCATGTTACTCTATTTCTGTCTCTACCAAAGTGCCTGCTCTCTGGCTATGCACAGCACACAGGTAAAATATGCAATGAAATTATGAAGATTACTATTTGGATGCAGAAAATACAAGGCATTTAAATGGATGAAGAAACAAATCTAATCACTGAGAATGTGGAATGATCATATGAAATGCATTTGCATAAATGTCATCCTGGTTATATTGAGCTAATATTTATGTAGTGTAATAAAGAAAAAATATGTGTATTGGTACATTATGAGCTCAGAATATGAATCTGCCATGCTGCCTTCCTAAATGTCTTCTTTCTTACTTGTGTCAATGCCAGAACACAGGACACTCACTTGTTTTGTTGCTGAATTAATTTCCTCCTTGCTCATGATGAACTTCACAAAGAAGTCAAATAAACCACTCAGGTTACATACAGAAGAGATTTAGGACTACATAATTAGAGTTGAAGCTATAGGGACAGGAAGATAACTAATTATCACAGTAGTCTCAGCTTAAACTAATGTGAAACCCAGACTGTGCAGGCTTGGGAAATCAGAGTGGGTAAGGAAGGTTGCACTGAATGCTCAGAACAGAACTTACATCCCAGTTGTTTGCAATTATGTTAATACACCCAAGCTGATGCTACAAATGAGTGCATGTGCACTGTCTTCTGGACCCAGGATCTCACCTGTAATTGATTCAAAGTAGCATACCTGTATTGCCTTCAATAAATGCATATTACATAAGGTCAGCAGTAGCCTTTCTCTGTGTGATTAGCACAAGGACTCTAACTTGGTAGATTGAAATATGGAGTGAACAATGAAAAAAGAGCAGGCTAGGACTGACCCAAACAAAACCAAGAATTAATTAAATTACTAAAAGAAAAGGTTTACTAAAAAACAGCAGATAAACTGGCTGAAGCATCTGTGATTCTGGATTATGATATGAAAATGAAATATTTATAACTTCAACATCCTAAATTTACTTCAGTTTTAATTAGAAGAATCATTTCCTTTCTTTGGAATAAATCAGGATTTTTAAGACCTGGGACACCAAGATTTTTCTTTGTTTTCTTTGAACATCTGGGAAGCAAATTTACTGATGCCTGACCTAAATTTGAGCCTGACAATGTCTAATATAGACATGGCTGTTTTACGTGTTCGTTCCTGTTTCTAAAAATAGTAATGGTGAAATACAAACCACTAAACTCTGACATAGTTTTTTGCTGCTTTGAGAACACAGCAATGTTTGATGTGTTTAGCAGCCTCTTAACTATTCCAGCAGTCCTACTATATCAAGCAGTCCTTCACTGCTTGTAAAATTCCAACCAACAGCCAATACTGGTTAAATCTTAAAAATTAGCAGAACTCTCTCATGTTCACTGGTCATGGCCAAACTGTCAGCATGGGACTGATTGAGTCATTCTCTACTTTAGAAAACACATAAATTCTTTTTATTTCAGGCCATAAGCAATTAGCTGATAAAAAGTCTCAATGAGTCTGTTGTCAAAGAAAACCAGGATTAGTGAGGACACTGACAAATTCAGGACAGTTTGTCTTCTGAAGCAGCACTCTCTCAGGTATGTAAAACCTAGAGCTTCCTCAAGATATAAAACTCTGTTCCAAAATAAAATATGTTCAGGGTTGCCTGTAGCAAGGGCTAAACAATGTGGGGAAAGTGGGCACCAAACAGAGAAGAAATATATTGAATCAGCTGTTGGCAGCTACTTGGCAAGAGGCAGAATGAGGGTTGGGAGGGGGAAGGGAAAGAGGGAAAAGGATTGGGCAGAATCACAAGAAACTGAGGCCAGATGTCTGCTCACTGGTAGCAGAAAAATTTTTGCAAGGCTTGATTCTAAAAACTGACACCATGATTTTAGAGCTCATATTCTCATGTCTTTTTTCTTTTTAATCAGGAACGTGTATTTCACATAACAGATTGCATTTCAAAATAACTCTCAAGGGAATATAGAACTGATGAGAATTCATTATTTAGCAGACTGACAAGCAGCAAGTTATTTTTAAAATGACTAGCATAAGGACAGGTGAATGAATCTCATATAAACTAATCTATATGAATGATTTAAAATGAGATCAGATTAAATGTTAATCATCCACTCTGCTATTGAAACATTTCATAGTTACTGGTTTTATTCACTAATAAATAGGTACAGTGAATTGAAAAGAAACATTTCACATTTTTCCATGAGAAGGTTATATCTAGATGCAGTACCTTTCCTCTCCTTATGATTTAGATTTTGAAATAAAGGATCCCCTATAAAAAGGCTACCATAAATGAAAGAATAAACCAAAAGTAGAATGCTTATCTAATAAGATATAGGGAAATTAATAGACTCGACCTTGGGGTTTTTTGGGGGTTTTTTTCCTCCTTAATTATCTTGCTAAATGGCAGAGTGGAATTGTTTTATTTAGAGATTTAATTTGTCAAACCATTACTCTGTGCTCTCCTTTACAGAAAACTCTTCTATGCTTTACAGGGAGATACTCACCAAAAAAGATCTACAGCTGCACAACTTTGCTAGTGAAACTTTATGGCTTGTGCTAGCGTGAAAGCAGAAGCACTGTGCATAAATATGAATGCATTCATACATATATGTCTGCGTGTATAAGAAAAGCTACACACAGACTTTTTGAAACTTGTCAATAAAATATTCTTATGCCAGTCTTCAAAAGAACTATGCCACAGAAATTTGTCACATAAATTTAACTTCAGTTCCACATTCTTTCTATCTCCTATAGAGAACTGTTACCATAGATCAATTATAACAGAGAAGTTGAAGTTTTAGTTGCTGAAGATTTCTCAGCAGTAGATGTTCTATGCACAAATGTTTCAGAATGTCATCACAATAATTGGATGTCAGAAATAAAGGAAACTTCAGAAACTTCAGCATCTGACTAGTTAAGAGCTGTCATTTAACAAACCTGGCTTAGTTTTCAGAGTACTCAGTCTGAAAGGCTTGAGGAACAGAGTAATTTACATCTCCCAGTCCTACTGGTCCTGTAATTTACCACTCCCTGTATTTCTTTTACACTGTTTCTGACATTCCTTCTGTCCAAGAGAACTGTAAACATAGTTTTAAAGATTAGTTACTAGGGCAATTTCCTGCTGCAAAAGGTGGATCCTAAAATAATTTTCACAGCAGTGGGATCCTGATTGTTTTCTATGAATTATTCACTGTTCAAACAGCATGTGGGCAGATACCCTGTTTACTCTTTGGTCTCAGTCTCTCCAGCTATTATCATTAATCACTGTTTCTTCTTCCTGCATATTATGCTTTCATATTGTTATTTCTTACATTCTATTCTTTCATTGTTGTTAAAGAGGAAAAAAAAAAGTGAAAATAGCTATTTAAAAATTTAGTCTTTTGAGTTTTTTTAAATTCTTCCCTACTGTATTTTATGAGAGTTTCTGCCTCTTCACAATGCTCTTTTTCTTCGAAGTATGTATAGACATTGTTTTCTTACTTCCTTTGCTTTCATTAACTGGCATACACTAATCCTTTTTTATTGCATGTGTTACTTTATATGTATGCACATCTTGGTAACTGCCTCTTACCTCCTTCTTTCAATCTCCTTCTCTTCTATCTTCTGTACAATTTCATTCTGCAGAACAATTTTGCTCAGATTTCTTCAGGCCCTGTGCTGGAATTTTAAAGAAATTCCTTATATTTAAGTGATGAAGAAAAGCTTGGTTTTATCTTTGATTTACAAAGCTTTTGGTAAATCAGTCAGCTCCCTCAGCACTTGGGTGCATCCCATGAGGGCTCATGGTCTTAAGTATGACAAGTTTGCTTAAATATTCTTTGAACTCACTCTCTTACAACACTTCCTTGTTCTGGATTTTCTCCTGCATCTGTGGAATTCTTCTGAAGGTTGGTCTTACTAGTAAAGGCAGAAGTAATGAAAGTCTTCGGTATCTCAGCTGTTTCTGTCAGCAGGGTTCCTGCACCATTCTCTCACAGAACCATATTTGCCCTAATCTTCCTTTTGCCACTGATATACTTGCATGCTGATATTGTGGTTCTCCAAACTGGGATGCAAACCATCCCACCATGTCTCTGTGATCCCAACAAGATCATAGTCCCAGAAATGCCCACAGATCCCTAATTCTTTGTGTTTATTTCCCACACTGTGTGCACTTGTGTGAAAGGATGGCTGGGGTGAAATTAGAGGGAACTGAGAAGTTATAATCACATCCTATTAGAGTTAGTATAGAAATTATATGGCAAAGTGCAGCTGCTACTCCCTGGATGAAGTGTGGTTGGCATGTGCAAAACCTATTCCATCATGGTTCCTGAACCTAAAGCACCTGATAAGAGGGATGGAATGGAGAGCAGAGGACAGTGGAAAAGTCACGGCCAGGCTCTGTTAAAATCTCTGCAGGTGGGGGAACTCGATGTTGTCTAGTCTGCAGCCAACTAACTGTATAGCACCAGTCATCCAAGGGACATAGGAGAAGATGCCCTGCTGCTGAGCCAACCACTGTGCTGAAATTGCTGTTCTCAGATGAGCTTCTCAGAGGCTCATTATAGCCTAATTGTAATATTTAATCACATGTCCATCCAAAATTTTCCTGCCTCCAAGGTATGACCACCCCTCACTGGGTGTGCACTTTATATTTTATTGAGTATCTTTATGGGTGAAGCAGGGCACTAACACCAATCAGTTACAAAGGTAGGACAAGAATCACTCAAGCTCCACCTCAATATAAACAAATAATATTAAAGTAAGCTGAGACTGGGGAAAAGTTAGGGAAGACTCCCATCATAACTGCTGAGAGCAGTCAATGGGCTGAACCTATCTTGTCCCCATAGATATCCTGTTGGGTAAGAACCTTACTCTGTGTGCTGATTACTTTTATTGGGGGTTAGAGCTTGTCTGTGTATTGCTTTGCCCATGTTTTTTCAGTCAGATACTATCACTGGCAATCCTTGAATCTTAACCTATCATAATTTTATATTAATAGAGTGTTATTCTGTAAACTGTGTGAGGACTTCAGGGGCTTTGGAAGTTGCCATCAGTCAGAAATGTACTCAAACAAAGTGAAAGAGCCATTAAGGGCTCAAAAAGTGGGCATACCTGCTGAGGGGTGTCCCTTTTCTGTTGGTGTATTTCCCTGAATAAGTCAGTGGAGCTGCCCTCTGATCCAGTGAAGGGTCCCCACAAAGGGATGCAGACAGACTGGTTGGGCATGAGGGTTTTGGCTTTCTAAGATACTGACAGACAAATCAAACAGTTAGGGTCAAAGAAATCTCCTCACACTAAGGGTGGAGGAAATCTCCCTCTTTCCTGTGACAACTTACGTGCAGGCACTTCAGAGATGACCCCCAACACTTTCCTGAAATTTTCTGGGTGCTTTTTTCATAATGTGCCTACTGGCACTTTCTTTCTTACACACCAGTGCTTGAGGTGACTCTGCTTAAACCTTGTTTTGTTGATTTTGTGTTCTGGTTTGTTCACATCACTCTCCTCATGAACTCTGTCTACCACTTCCTCACAGAACTGCTGATAACAGTCTCCCTTCCCTGTCCTTCCTGTATCTGTGAAGGGCTTGTGTGACATTACAAATGCTAGGACAGCTTTGATAATTCTCTCTAGGAAGATGTTCAGATGCAAAATGAGCCGGACTACAAGTATTGGAACCTGTAAGATATAAACCCTCATAGCCAGGCTTCTTAGAAGCTTTAGATTCCCCTTCACCTCAATAATCTTTCTCTGGCTGGTCATGCCAGATCCTTTACCGGTATTTTTCCAGAGTCTGATCTAACATTCACTTGAAATTAATATAAATGTTTTATGAAATCCAGTAAACGTAAGATTGATCCCAAAATACCTTACTTATTCTTGTTTCTTTGCAAGCATTTGCATAGAAATTGATAACAATAGACAACACATTCTGACACTTAAATAATAAACTCCTCATTTTATTTTACATGCTACTTTTATGTCTACAAGGGAAACACTATAGTGTACCCTATTATGTGCATATAGTCACATTTCAACTTCAGTTGTCATGCTCATACACTTTTTTATTTAAATTCTGTGTTTATTTTCAATTTACTACAAAAACCAAGACTTTATTAGAAAATAATTGCCAGACAGACAGTTCTCTCTAAATCACAGAGCAATAGGTCATTGTCAGTTTTCCAAATTCAATAAAGTCTTAATCTGCTACATTTTATATTCCATTTTAACTATAGGAAACTTAAAACCAAAAAATCAATTTATTGAGGAGACAAAAGCAAATATATTTTTAATGATACTACATTTACAGTTAGTTCTTTGTTTAATTTTGAGTTCAAATTTATTGGAAAAATGATTTTGTAGAGGATCCTGAATCATTGTTCTCTGTGAATCATTTTAAACACAGGTCACACTTAGAATCATAGTTGGAAAGGACCTTAGAGAACAACTTTGGAGGAGTTCTGTGATGGTGTTCACAGGGGTCCTAGGCTGAGGGAAGAGACGAGGATCTGACTCCATGTTTCAGAGGGCTTGATTTATTATTTTATTATATATATTACATTAAAACTATATTACAAGAATAGAAGAAAGGATTTCCTCAGAAGGCTAGCTAAGAATAGAATAAGAAGGAATGATAACAAAGGTTTGTGCTTGGCTCTCTGACCGAGCCAGCTGGGCTGTGATTGGTCATTAATTAGAAACATTCAACATGGGCCAATCAAAGATCCACCTGTTTCATTCCACAGCAGCAGATAATCAGTGTTTACATTTTGTTCCTGAGGCCTCTCAGCTTCTCAGGAGAAAAAATCCTAAGGAAAGGATTTTCCATAAATGATGTCTGCGACAGAGTTCCAAACCTAGAGATCACTTTGGAGGAGTTCTAAACCTCCACCATGTGCATGGACACCTTCCACTAGAGCAGCTTGCTCAAAGCCCCATCCAATATGATCTTGAACACTTCCAGAGATGGGACATCCACATCTTTGGCCAACCTGTTCCAGTTTCTCACAACCCTCTGAATAAAGGTGGTGAGTAAATATACTCTTATACTTAAACCTACCCTCTTTCAGCTTGAAACCATTCTTCCTTATGTTATCACTATATGTCCATCTAAAAATTCCCTCTCCAGTTTTCTTTTAGCTCCATTTAAGTACTGAAATGCTCCCCAGAGCCTTCTCTTTTCCAGGCTGAACCTTCCCAACTCTCTCAGGCTGTCCTTAGAAGAGAGATATGATGGGAGGTTTTACCTTACTCTTAAGTGGACTGCAAGAGAAGTGCATAAGCAACATATTTATATTCCAGCTATAAAACCAGCTGCAAAGGATAGAATTTTAATCTCTTCTTTGCCAGTGGAGGCTGCTTTTCCAAATAGAAAATTTTAAATGTGACAAAATAGACCTTCCTGGTTTTCTTAAGGAATTTAGGATTTCACTGTGCATGGAAATTAAATCAAACCGAATGTTCTTGGAAATGAAGTTAAACCTCTCTTTATACCTCCCTCTGCTAAAAATAGAGAATAATTAAGATACATTATTCTTATATAACTATTTCAAACTGAAGGCACTCATGGTTGGAAGCGATAGCGTTAACCTAACTACCTTACAGACTGTATCATCATTCCTTCTACTGCTTCACATTAATGTTTCATATCATCTCTATGCAGACTAGCCCCAAGCTGGCCAGTCTTCTGTTTATATGAAGAAACAAACAGCAAATATGCTATAAAGCCTATTATGTTTCATTCAGTGCTATGGCAAATTTGTCTAAAGAAAAAGAAATCAATAGTAGAATGATTTTTCAAATGCACTTTAGGACATCAGTTGCAGAACTTTGGCAAATGGAAGTTAAGTTGATAAAATGTTAGCACACCAGAGGGACAAAATGCCATTTAGTAAGTCAAGAAAGAAGTAGCTTTTTCTGTACATCAATTTAGCTTTTTGCAGTTTAATAATCTTTATGGGCTGTTGAAAGTCAGTTCTTTAAATGCACTGGTTTTCAAATATTTCTTGTAGGCAGATCTAATAAGAAAAATATCTTCATAGTATTTTTCAATATATTTATTTCTGTAAATTTAATATAAATAGAAGATATTTAAAGTGCCTGTTTAAGAATCACACTAAAACTTACATTAGTTTTTCTCTCAGAAACCACTGGAATAATTTAGAAGATATAAAATTAAGAAATTAAGTTTCTTATTAAAGATGCATATTAAACAAAAATAATTTCTTGTTGCTAGAAACATATGTGCTATTTATTCAGAAAAAAATACTGAATAGTGTTAGAGTGTATATAACTTAATTTTAAGAAATTGATTCACTCTTAGAGAATTTAATAGATTTACAGAACCTCTCTATTTCTGTGACTATAAATTACAAACCTCAATCATAGATTAATTGGAATATAAAAAAAGAAATGTAATCATTATTAAAATGAATGACAAAAATAAAATTTTCTGTTATTTTTATGTTAAATATTTTTAGACCTTTTTTCATAGAAAAGGTAATTGCACAGAAAATTTTAATTAGCTTATTTAAGTTTCCACACTGCTAGAATAATTTGAACCTTGGTAACTATTTTAGATGCTTTTTATTATGCCAAACCCAGCTTTTAAAATATCTTTTACCACAATTTTAGCCTGTATTTCAAGGCAAGTAAATAAACACCATTCTTAAACCACAAACCACAATTCCTACAGAACATTCTGTGGGATACATCTATTTTGCAGTGCTGTATGTTCTACTACACCTTTAACTAAATCTCTGCTCTGGAAGGGCAACTAAAAGTGCAGTTGTAGAAGACAAAGGTTCCACAACTGAAGAAGCAGTAATTTCCCAAATGGGGAAACACAGAAAAGAACTACTTTGAATAACACACCTTTTTCTAAATAATCTGTGTATTTGTCCACACACTGCAATCTCTTTCTTAATAATTTCTTTCTCAATAACCATAACTTTATTTTATCCATGTTCCAATCCAGACCATCCAATTTTAGTATTCCTAAAAAGAGAAAAATAAATTTTTCTGTAACTATTTTTTTTTGCATTTCAAAGTTCTGGAGAATGAGAAGTATCACAACCAGAGTTTACATGTTCCACAAAATTTTCTTCATCTTCATAACATTTTTTTCATTTTCTTTTACAGTCTAAGTTTTCAGTGAAGTTGGATGTGAAACCCTGGACCTGCATTTGGCCTTTATCACCATGTTCTTCTCTTCACTGTTTGCTAGTTTCAGGTTCTCCATAGGCAGGAGAACAACACTGAAGTCATCCTGTGCCCCTTGCCAGATCAGCATCAAAACTGAACTACAAGTTCTACAGTCTGTTTCTTGAAATTGTGCAAATTTTTGTGATTAAAAGCCCGAGCATTTATATAATAAAGGCTTTTCTCTTTACCATATTTCAAAATTACTACAGTAAATAACTGGTTTTGAAGAAAACTAAGGAAAATTAACATCTAATTTGCTTTTCTGTTTTCTATTTTGCTTTTTTTTAAGAGCAAAAATTTTTATAATTTTGTGGATATTTTTTCTTTCAATCTTAGTTAAATATAGATACCAGTATTTTCTCCAGGACGATAAAGTTGCAGTGGGATCAGTATTTCTCAATGAAGTCTTTATATATAAATTTTCTGTTTCCCTGATGTTTTTCCTTTTTTGATATCCCAGTAACCTCAGTTACCTTGTTTTGCTTCTTATACTAATGGTTGTATTTTTTTCCAGTTGGAATTTCTAATTCCACAACCTTTAACACAATTAAGAAATTCTTCCATTTTTGTCAGCCAAAATGTTTGTGAAAGCTCAGTTGTCCTGATTTACTCCCCTGCAACTTCATTAGCTTTCTTCTTTTCTATGTTATTATCATAAGATTCAGGCCTTGAAACCTTATTAGTGAATACAGATAGCCATCACCATTGGAAAATTTTATGGAGATGATAACTCTTTGATATTCACTAGGACATACCAGCTATACAGTGAATGTTTTTTAGAGTTAAGTAGCCTATGTTTGGTCCTATTAAAAAAAAATGTCACTTGATGCAAAATAATTAGAAAAATACAGCAATGTGATAATTAAGAAAGGGGTTTTATGGGACATTACTAAAATCTGGAAATTAGTTGCATGAAAAGACAACTACATTATTTTTCACACAGCACACCATTATTTTTTAATCTTTTTCTAAAAACAATTCCCAGTAATGCCCATATCTTCCTTTGAGATTAGTCAGAATAATACAGATACATTCTTCAGCCATCAATTTTTACAGGGTTTAGTAAAATGGGGTTTTGGGTTTTAGTTACTACCATAATTAATACAACAAAAAGCTAGAAATAAATTACATGTTGTGTGATTTTTATCTTTATTGCAGCAATTATATGCTGTGATGGGTTCCTGGAGTAGTTCATCTATGTATTGTTTCTATGCAAAGTTTATAGCAAAACTGTAGTTCAAGCCTGAGTCACACAGGATGTTGTTTCCTGATAAAACAGTTCCACAATCCAGCTAGAATTAACCATAACATCTTTCTTCTGCAGCTTTATTTACTGATCAAAAGGTCCTCCAATTCTGCAGGGTAATCATTTATCTAGATGACCTCTATTAACTTCCTTCAGAAAAATCTGGATGAAGAGTATAAAAGCAGTCATCAGATTTATAAAAGCTGAAAGCTCTTTTGTTTGCAAAAGACTGTAAATAAAAGAAATATCTTTTCATAAAAAAATCTCAGAAATAAATATGGTGTTACATTTACTAAGGAAGACATCTAGAGCTAAGTCTGAAAGAACTAATTTCAATGAAAATTACCCCTGATAGAAATATATGTTCCTTTTCCTTTAAAGTTCAAAATTTGCATTCAGTTGCTGGTGACCAAATAACAGATTCATATGGATCTATTTATTGCCTTATCTGTCTCGTAATAAAAAACAAAATAAAAACATCGTAGGATTCTATTTTACACTACCTGTCTCTTTTCACTTCCTCAGCCACTCCAATCTCAATAAAGGAAAGTTAGTTATTTACTGAAGGCTTATCAAGTTAGTGCTTCGTTACCTTTTTCTGGGTCCCAGATGGAACTTGTCAGTCATCATGAGCAGCCTGTTAAATCTTATGCCTACAGCAACTTTTAGCCATGATTTCTGAATAAAAAGAGGAGAGTGAGATATGACTGCATTATAAAGGGAACTTAACTCTTGAAATACAGGAGCACAGTATGTGTCAGTGTATAAACTTATAAACTCACTCTGCTTTAGAGAAGCCTGGGCAAAGCAGTTCATAACAAAGTGTATTTTGTGTGTGTATGAGCTCACATGCTTTCACTCTACATTCTGTTCACCATGGAGGCAAAATATTTCAGATATGTCAATGCATAATTCTTTGTTTCACCATCTGTATTTGATGTTAGCTGATTATCACTGTACATCTAAAAACAAGTTGGATAATCCTCAAATTTTACCTAGACTACTGTAAGCATGAATGCTCTTCTATCTTCTTTTACGTCTTAGTACTTGCTTCAGTAAAACTCACCAAGATATCATCTGTTACAAAGCAAAATTATGTTATAAATCAATGATATAAAAGCAAATTATACTTGGCCACTCACAGTATGATCAGATTCTGTGCCAGTTCTGTTTGCGCTTTTTTCATGTGATTTCAAGAAGATATTTCTTTAGTCTCAGAAGTAAAAACGCAATAGCAGTATATGAAAACATAATAAGCATGGTGTTTTGATGTTGAATTGTAATAGAATATGTAATTTTCATTAAGGCTGGCCAGAGACTTCTTATCCAGATGGACAAATTTTACCTTCCCTTGGATAAGGGTCAAAAGTCTGACTGCTGCTGCCATGGAAAGACAAAAGTAGCAAAATTAGAACAGAAAGACCAGAGAAAGAATTGTGAAGATTCATGAAGGATAGGTTTGTTATTATTTTACATTCATGGAAAAGAGATCAACTATCATTTTCTCAGAGAACTTACTTGTCCTTTTCTCTTATTCTAGCTGAAATTAATAAATTCTTTTAAATATGAAGGAATAGGTGATTTTAAATCCTCATCTTGTCTGTGGGGGTTTAGAATTGTAGATTTCTCACATACCCACACATCTGACTAAGTATCTTCAGGGGTACTATTATGTTCCCATTAAATGTACAGTACATTTATTTCCAAGATAACAAAAAGTACTGGGGTCAGCACAAGCTGTTGTATCTTAGGGCAAACTAACTTTTGCTAACTAAGAGATTATTGTGAAATTGGGCTCATTCTTATCTTCAGTTTGCAGCTCCTTCCTTCACCTGTCTCTTAATTGCCTCTGACATGCCATGGTGACAATTAACCCAGTATCTCTGGCATGTAAGAGCTCTCCAAATTGCTACTTCTCCTCTAAAACTGGTACTCTCCTCTTTAATGAGGGGAAACAGTGAACCAGTTTTCTGTTGTGCTACAGGGAGTTCAATCTTAGATTTTAATTTAGGGCATAATCTGTAAAGTCTATTTTTAAAAAGAAAATCACTTAAATCAGCCTGGGGGAGTACATAGAAATTAGATCAAAAATATAAATATTATGACTGCTTAGGGCTGCTTAAAATATAAGTG
This sequence comes from Agelaius phoeniceus, assembly GCF_051311805.1. Taxonomy (NCBI): domain Eukaryota; kingdom Metazoa; phylum Chordata; class Aves; order Passeriformes; family Icteridae; genus Agelaius; species Agelaius phoeniceus. The sequence goes on from NC_135265.1 coordinate 126,772,693, forward strand.
ATGCACAGAACCATATAAAATGAAATGAATGAAACTAGGAGTAATACAGAAATTATATTCGGAGTTTTAGTTTGACTTCTAGTCTTGTTGCATAATCCAGTTTGCTCAGTAATGATTTCTCCTTCATCAGGAAATATTTAGTAATGCCCAAATGAAAGCCTATATCTGTGTGTTCATTCAGCAGTGCCTCTTCTTTTTTTGACAAATCACATGAATTTTACAAATATAATATGAAACTGATGGGTTTGGAATCAGAAGCTTACTAAGCCCTTTACCTATGCACCAACTGTTACAGCTGAGCCATAGGAGAAAATCTTACAGGCTCAGGAAGTACATTTCTGGTGTCCCCAGACCCCCATTATTGCACATGAGCAATTGTAGAGTAAGGACTGCACAGGAAGCAGGAGACTGGAGCTGGCAATGGGAGGTAGTAAGACTTGACATCAAGACATCTCTTCCCATTAAAAAATACTTCAGGGTATAATACTGCTCTTCAGAGAATGCAGACATCTGAGAATGTAGCAAGTTAATCATCAACTACTTGTCCACCCTCTCTGACTGAGCTCTTTTTGTGAGACACTAAAAGCAGCAGTGCAGAATATCTAGGGTTCTTTTTCTATAGATTCTCCTTGAAAGACAAGACAGGAAGAGTAGGAGAGATATTATTAATCTGGCTTGTGGGTGTTTATGTGGGCTGTTTAACTGGTTTACTGTAAAATGTTTAGATAATAAAGTGCAATGAAAGCCAATACAGGAATTCATCCAAAAGATGAAATGGTATATGATGAATCCTGTTTTAATCATAAATGAACAATTTTAATTGTACATGATGATTTAATTCTCTGTATTATCTCTAGTATCTATCCAGATTGAAATGATCAGCCAAATAAATGTTATCATTGCTATGAAGTACATTTTAGTCCCATTCAGACACACCCTGAACACAAATAAAAAATAGACCTTTTAACATAAATGCGTCATTCAGCTTGGACTGAAAAATTAGTCTACAAAAGTTGTTTCTATTTGCATTTTTTTGAAAAAAAAATTCTAAGCCATGAAACCTAAGGAGGTTGGTTTTTTTTGGTTTTTTGTTTCCTATGGATCTTCTACTTCTCTAAGTACTGTCATAATTTTTGGAGAAGTGAACTTTTGGAGAAATTAATGGGAAAATGTAAGGTAGGAAAGTAATACAATAAAAATCTGGGTTTTTCTATAAAATGGTTGCAGATTTCTTGCAATATGATGTAGCAAGCTGGATACACTTATGCTTTCCCATCAAGTGCATAGTGGATCCTGAGAGAAATGGTAGGTGTGCTCAAATATGCTCCAGAGAGGAGTAATCAGGAAGTTCTGTGCTGTATTGATGCCAAAATAAGCAAAAAAAAGCCAATTGTTAAAATTTATCTTTTCAGGGTTTGTTCATCAAGAATTAACATTCAGGGCTTTCCTAAAAAAATTGCTTTTCTATGTCTCCTTGCATTTATTGTGTTAAACTGTTGCAAGAAGGTGGGAGGAAAAGGAATGCCTGGATAAAATATCATAGTGATGATTTTTAGTTTAGTTATGTATGGCATTGACGTCATCCAAAGATGCAGCAAAGCTGAGCTGACCTTTGCCTGGGTGAAGACAGCTGTCACATTTCTTGCCATGTTTGTGCCACTCCAAAGCTATCAATGACTCACTCAGCCTTTGATACATGCACAAACTGTATATATATGTCATCATGGCTGGCATGATAGGAAAGATTTTATGTTAGGTAGAGCAATAGATAAAGAACAACTGCTGAAGTGGCTTCAAGACAGTTTCATTTCTTGTCTTTTTCATTTCATTTGAAAATCATAGAAAATAAACAATTGATTATCAACTTCAAATCTGCTTCTGTGACAAGAGTGGCTGGAATGAGGCACAACAGTTAATGTCAAATTAGAAAATCAATATTTTTTCCCCATTTTTGGTGTCAGAATTGTTAATGAGAGAACATTCAGTCTTTATATTTACATTAAATTACAGGTATTGACATCTTAGAGTCTGTAAAAAAAAGTAGACAGAACATTTCAGGGGTTGAAGATCATACCTGCCATACCATAATAAGCTTGAAAGAGCCCAGCCTAATTACTGAATCCTAAACAATGACACATAAATTGACTGTCCTGAGTAAGAACAGTTGAGGAAGTAATGGGGTTTAATTTTTTTTTGTCTAGCATAGAAAATACATTATATAAAACTAGTGTCTAGAGAAAAATATTTTTAAAATCTGGCTAGAAATAAACTAGAATTTAACAATCCTATTTTCTATTTTAGTATTGAGAGGAAAAAATTAAAATAATTGACACTTGCAAAAACCCAGTACTGGGAAGAAGAGGATCCCCTGTACCATGACACATTCCATTCAGACTGAGAAACAAACTGAGCAAGGAATTTTCACTCTAGAAAAGTTATTAGACTCTGCAGGTATAACTGTGCTAAACTGGATGGCCTATTTTCTACAAGAGTTGAAATTGAATCTGTTAGTTTCTCTTTACATCTGAGTTTTTGGAGACAGATAGTCTTTGGGGACTCATTTTAAAGTAGGTAATACTGATGATCTGATTATGAAGTTATATTTACTAGGTAAATATATTTTCCCAGAGCTCATCAAGCTATATTTTATTCTGGATTGTTGACATACAGTGCAAGTCAATCCCAGAGAAAAGAAGCTCTGATTTGTGCTGCCCTCAAGACATAAAAGTATGTCACATGAGGCAATAGAGAAGCATCAGTGATTTGTACTACATTCTGAAGTGACATTAGTTCACAGGGATAGCAGTTCTTGATTTTATATTTGAGAATGCAAAAAAAAGATCAAACTATGCAGCTGCATACTTTGTCTTTTAATAAAAAACTTTATTTGCATAGAACTTGCTCTTCTATTTATAGTAAGAAGGAAAAAAAAGAGTTTTTGAAAACTGGTGAGATGCAGTGCCAGATCTGGAAGTGAATTTTGCAATTTGAGATAATCTCTAGTGCTCATTGTCAAAATGATTTATGAGATGAGTTGAAAAACACACTTTTGTTTTCTAGGCAGGGTTTCTCCAGAGAAAGATGCTGCCATGTAGTAACCCAGATGGGTCAACTTCCCCATCAATTGCATATTGATCTATTCATTGAATTTAAACTATTGACTATTTAAATAATTGCAGGGCATTTAGTGATATATCTATCAAGAGTTAACTTAAATTTTTTATTCATAATACTAAATGTTTCATAGAATGTTTAGCCCCAAAGTGATGTCCTTTCATTACCCAGCTAGTCATTAAACTCCTTTCAAATTTGAAATGCATGACAAATACCAAAATATCTGGTTACAGCAGATATGCAAGTTAATGTATTCCTTCCTGTGATCATATATTATTGTCAGAGGAAAAAAAATAATGATTCTGTTTCAAGATTATTTGCTTCAAGCAGAATTGTTTTAGTCATGGGATCAATACTTTTATAGTGTGTAGCTGCTCAGAAATGGATCTCCAGTTTGAAAGCTAAAAAATCAATTAATTGAAGAATTAATGAATACTTCCTATGCACTTGTTAAATGATGGCTATAGTATAAGCAGCAGCAACCCTGCCATGAGATGTCTCCAGTAATTTTCCATTTTAGATGTCTTGTATGTAGTAAAAATTTACATTACCAGGTCCTTGAACACATATAGAAGCTATGTCGTGGTGCTGTCTATTATCAATTAAGCAATATTATCAAGTCCTTAAGAAAACAACATTTTTAGGAATATTTTTGATATAACTGAGTAATCCTATAAATTCATCAAAGAAAGGAAATCAAAGAAATTTATTTATTTAAAAATTGTACATTTGAGCTTTTTTTACCTTTCTCACAGAGGTTTTTTTTCTGATGAAAATAATGTGTAATACAAGATTTTCACTAATGTCCCCAGAGGTGCAGCTTCATATGATGCTGTCTTGCATTAACTCATGTTGTTAGTCATGGAGCCCTGAAAACAAAATATTTATTACTCTGGACCAAATTCAGGTCCAACAGTTATGACATTGTGCATCCAACAGAACTCAGGGTCAAATGCTTACTAGGATTGTGGAATCAACACAGGAGGAAAAAAGTATAAAAGTCTGGGGATTTTTGTTTTTTGTTTATTTGCTCTTTTTGGAAAGATTGAGCAGAGAAAAGATAAAGCTGTAGTCAGATAAGACTACCAAATAAAAAGAGAAGCATTATTCTTGATTCTATATTACTTAACATGAAACTCTACATATCATAAAAACAGTTCACAAGCTTAAAAAGACACAGTGCTGAATAAAAAATGGAAAATGGAACTTTAAAACAAATCATGAGTATTCTCTTTTCCAATCTTTACTATACTGGGAAATGGATGACACCTACTTTGTTTTCTAAAAGATATATAAAACCAGCCTATAAACATTGTTGCATATTGAAAATAACTATTTATAAATTTACATTTGCTTAATTCAGGGATCTCAAGTGGCAGCAGTGAGGACAATGGTCTTGCTTAAGTCAACTACATGAACACTTAATTTTATGCTAATCAAATATTAATCCATAGTTCATTTACCTCTGTTTTGTTTTTTTTTTTTTCCTATAGCTAGTGCTCAGATTGTAATTGGCAGTGGAACTAGAACTTTACCATATTTAACATTTTCCCAGTCAAAGGATCTAAAACTGAATTCGGATAGTAATTAAATTATCAGATATTTAAACTAATGTTTTGTATATTTCAAACATAGATTCAAGGCTTTAATCATGAGTGCACTTCTACTTTTTCACTATAAGTGAAGAATAAACAACATACAATTCTTCATATATATATATGAAGAATTGTATGTTGTTTATTCTTTTTCATCATATAACTTCAGCTTTTAGGAACAGCTCCTCTCCCTGTTTTAACTGAATGCCATTTGGGGTAATTTTGTGTTTGCATAGCAAATACTGTAACGTAGTCCCTCAGTATACAACCTAACTTTATTGAGAACAGAGGATCCTCAGTCTCATCTCCAGATTTCTAGCTGGCTGGGTTTATAGACAGCTGTGTAATGCCAGACACCATGGCAGCAATAACAAAACAGGTATCTGCAGAAAACCTGATTTTCATGAATATAATTTGTTTATTTTTGTTATTGTTTAAAGGTACTGAAAATGCAGATGAAATATAAATATTCACTGCTCATAGTGTTTTCTTTACCCAGCTTGTTCACTTTTAACTAGCCAGTAGAGTCAAATGCAAAAGGCATTTCACCATTTCTTTTGTGCACTTCTTCATAACGTATGAATGCTATGTGCCCCTTCAACATTTCTTTAAACTATTACTTGATTCAGAAAGGTATAACAAAGTATAAAGCTATTCAAAAGTTTAATTATAATATATCCGACTGGGAAAAGAAAGATATTTACTTTAAATAACAAAGTTATTTATAAATAAGAAATCTCTTTTGGTAAAGATTTTTCTAGAAGGTTGAAAAGTCAGAACTGAAAAATACACAGTCCAATGATTCTTTATTATCATTCTACAGCATTTTTTTTTACCAGTAATTATTTAGTTTAAAGCACAAGGTAAAACATAATTAACACTGCACTGCACATTGAGCAATTTTTCACCTGAGATGTCCCTTTCATATCAAGTGACCACCAGAGCTTCAAAACTTGATCTGAAATTTATTTTTCAGTAAAAGTTTAGATTGCATGTGTTGTAATGGTACTACAGGCAACCTGAAAAAAAAAACCAACAAAAAACAAACCTGTGAAAAGTACATTTAGATTCTTTTTATACTACTCAAACTACTTGAAACACGGAAAATAGTTCTGCAAAAATAAAACGTATTCATTAATTATTTTATTACATGGAAAAGGAAAGGAAAAACCTTGCAGATGGTGCTAAGTCCAATATGGCTCTATTCTTCCCTGAGTGTGTCAGCTGTTAAGGTCCCATTATTTTCCCCTTACTGCACGACAAGGCTGGTAGCATGCACTCTTCCCATGCTTATCTCTAATTGGCTGAGGCCCTTCCTTGTTCAGAAAATGGGATTAAACACAGGCTTTCCTACTGTGGATAAATAGCCTGGTCAGCAGGTTGCTTATGTTGAAAGCAAATGAACCAACCAGTCAAGCCAGGAATTTGCTTTTGTTTCTCTCCATTTCTGAGTGTCCATGACTTCCAGACATGCTGCAGACAATTCACACATCCCCACCAGACCGTCTCTTGTGACAACTCAGACACCTCTGTTACATGTCAGTGTTTAAAGGTGTTTCCACCTGTGCACAGATGTTTCATTTTTAATATCTAGGGTATGACCAGGTATCAAATGGATTTCAGAATAGTCAATATCTCTCAGATACCAACAGGTTTTAATTTTGCTTAACATATAAAAAATTTAGCTTAATGTTGCTTTGGCATGGGCTTTCTTTCATCTTTAATCATAATAAGATAAAGGTTCATCTAAAAGCACTTATTTTACTTGCCACATATAGCCATATCAAGCAGTAGCATTAAGGGGGCTTATATATGAAAGCATTAAAAAAGGAAAAGGTTCTGAATAATTTATAAAGGTGAGCTACAAATAAGAGACTAAAGTACCAGAATAATAAAATAAGCACATGGGGACTAAATTGCTCAAGAGCTGGTAATGAAATATGCAACCCTTCACCTATGATGTCTACCATCTATCTTAGCTGGTTAATATATTTTTGTAATCTCTCTGAAATGTACTATCCAAATTCATTATCAGTTTTTCAGTAAAAAGCTATTAAAAATCCCTTTTACTTGCTAAAAAAAAAAAGATCAGTTTCCTATTCAGAAAGCATAAATTGTCAGAATACTTGTTAACAGCTTTGTTTCATGTCTTCAGTTCACTTTAGAAATGAAAGCCTAAGATTCTCCTAAAAACAGAAAATGTCTATAATCCACCAGGGTATAATGAAGCGAATGATTATTTGTGAAACACCTACTCTGCTTGTCAGCCCCTAAGCACTTCAACAAAGCACTCTGAGTCATTCTTATAAAGAGGTGCTGTGACAGAAGAAATGAGCCACAGGTTGGAGATCCTCGGGCAAACACAGCCCAGTGCATATGGTACATCATTACCAGTCTGATTTTAATGAAGTTTTAGAGCCTTAAATTTCACATCACAGTTGGTGCTCATATGCATTTTACTGTTATTGCCTTTCATTTGCCAAGTAAAGATAATTGATGATCTTTACTTAGAGAATTTTTAGATTTTGGAACTGTCTATTTTTAAGAGAGGTTTCTACTATTTTTTCTTTGTGTATGTGTGTGTACTTCTCCTTATGCTGATTTTATTGGATCTAATGCTCTTTTTTAAATGTTTTTAAAATAGAATCAGAAGAAAAAGTTCTTTTATGCAACTAAGCAAAATTGAATTAACATCTTCACTGATATGAATGAACTTCTGGATGTTGAAAGATTACACTAACCTTGAGAAAGAATGGAAGAATAGGGTCCTTACTGAGTATGCCTTCTACAAAATCATGCAGAGTCTGGCTATCAGACTGTCAGGCTACCACTTGGCAAAAAGATTACATTAAAAGAAATGGAGGTGCTATTCATATTTCATGCTTTTTATACAGAAAATAATTGAAATTGTTGACAAATAAAGAAATTAACAATAGAGAAAAAAGTTGAACAGAAATTAATGGAAAATAAATAGGAAAACCAATTAAAGAAATTGAATAAATAAGAAGGTTAGGCTTCAACCATTCACAGTCAATCTCTTCTAGAGAAAGATATATTAAAATGACCACTTCTACTGCATCACATCACATGCATCTTTTGATTGCTCTGTTTTTATGAGTGATCTTCCATGCCCAATTCAGAAGCTTCCTGGGTTCTTAGCACTTCTCAGACCCAGGATTGCAGTCATTGCTGGTCTAGAGCTCCTCACTAAAGTTTTTATACTGTTACCATTATGTTGACTACAGTATTTGTGAGAATATAGATAATAGCTAAAAATTCTGAATTATATAATAATTTTTCCAGCTTTGAAACTTCTATACCCGAGGTCAGCCATTTCCAGTCTATGTTCCATGAAATAAATACGTAAACTATGAGAAAGACAAATTTTAAAATCCCCTTTAAATACTAAAAAGCCTGAGCACAGAGTGTAGCACTCACTGCAGCTTTTTGGTGTATGCTGGATATTCTGAATTGTATTTCCAATCTGTCTTTTTTATATTAGTAATAGATTAAAGAAAATAAAAACATTTTATTTTTAAAGGCACTATCAACATTTAGCTGACTATATTTCAAGATCAGACATAGAAGGCTTGATTCCAGATGTCAAGGTTCTGAAGGGATATAAAGAAAATATCAGCAGTCAGCTCAGTCACCCATCTAACCCTTGAGATTTTATCTGCAGTAGTGACCTTCCCTTGGTTGCTACTGGTCTTCCACTTCTCTTTGGCCTTGTTCCTCATGCTACAACAGTAGCATGTCATAATGCAAGTGTCACAGCCATTTACCACTTCCCCTGTCTCCCACAGTGTTCAACAAGGACTTGTCTGGTTCTCTTACAAAGCTTTGAAGCTCTTCCTCAATCCTATTCCGGTGTTATGAAATAAAACTCTTCAGAGATTTTAATCTTCCTTTTCTTATGGGGTACTGACTAGGCAAATATTTCCTGAAGGTCTTGCAAAACCTCTAGCTTGAAAAAACTATCTCCTGACTGTTCTACTATTTAAAAGCTGAACTACACACACAATATTCACTTAACTTTTGCAATAAAGTACACAGTTCCTGTACAGAAGAAAAAATTTCTTACTTACATTGCCATAAAAAATCCAGTTAATTTTTTAAAATTTATATATAATTATTTATTTTAAGTGAAAATTCAGAATGCCTTTGGAAAATAAGGTACTTCAGTATGCAGTCCAAAGCATACATATCCATTAATTTTACCTCAATTGTGGAACTCAGTGCAGAATTAGGATCATATAAAATAGAAACCTTTATTTTGTTTGTGTCTTTTCCTCTCATCTCTTTGGTAAACCATCTAAAAGGTTACATTTATTTCGGCTGAATTCTGCACTGAAAAGAAATTTTAATCAAACATTGAATTGCTTATATGTTGCTCTAGGAAGGGTAAATATATTGGTTCAGCTTCGGAGTAATCAAGATTGTTGATCAGCTGAAGCTTAAAAAAAATCATGGTGCTTTCAAAAGAGGGGGAAAGGGGGAGTTATCACAGTTACAGGAGTTTTTATTGTTTTTGTTGATGATCACGTAGGAAAGAGGATATTGAAACTGAAGATGCTTGCCCAGACCAGCCCAATGTTTGCATTTTTACATTAAGTATGAGATGATTTACATTAATTTTGAGTTGATTTATACTGTGGCACAGAAATAAAGTGAAGGAGTTGGACTAAAATATCATAAAAGAGTTGGAATATACCTATATAAGTCTCAGACCATTCTGAATTACAAGAAAGCAACTTACATTAGGATGATGAACCACCCTTATTAGAGAAATATGTGATAAAGGCCTTCATAGAAAGACTGTTGCAAAGGTTGTGTCTGAAAGAGACACATAATCCAGTGAGTAAAAATTCTGTACCTTGGTGATGTTAAGGACTATGGCTGCTGATGTGAACATTCTTAGGACACCATGCATTAGAGGGACTATGGGAAGGGAGACCTCAAGAATAATGTATCACAATGGACAGCAGCTGGTTTCCTACCAGACATCAGTAATGCTACACAACTGTGTACTGAACAAAAAGCAAAGTAATAATTCTTTAGACCAGAAGGAAGAGACTGTCAGCCATCTTTCATGCAGGGGAGCAGCTGTTAGTACTTTAGCTTGTAAAAATGGTATATATCTTGTTTATTAGTTATAAATTAATGTGTATTTAGCAAAGCAAGGCTGGAAGGGAGTAAAAATAGAAAATACAGCATGAAGAGAAAGAGGAAGAAGGAATAGAGTTTGTTTTCTTCAGCTATATCATGCATAAAGAAAACAGGACTTAATTTCTTCAGAGGTGCACATCAAAAGGACAGTGGGCACGAGCTGGTGCAAGGGATATTCCAGTTAGATTAAATTAACAAATTCTGTATAATGAAAATCACCAAAACATGGAACAGGTCTCTCAAAGAGTATACAGTTTCTCCATTTGGGCATGCACTTGCATTACAACAAGGCCATGTAGTGGTGGGGCACAAGTGACAGGAAAACTGCACAACAGATAAGGACTTGGGAAAGCTGGTCATCTAATGACTGAACATGAGTCAGCATGTACTCAGGTGGCCAAGAAGGCCAACAATTTGTATCAAAAATAGCATGGTCATCAGAACTGGAATAGTAATTTTCCTCCTGTACACAGCACAGGTGAGGTCTCATGTTCAGTTCAAAGAAGGGAAACAAAGCTGGTGAAGGGTCTGGAGCAGTCTAATGAGGAATGGCTGAAGGAGCTGGGGTTGTTTAGCCTGAAGTAAAGGAGGCTGTCTATACAACTACTGAAATGAGATTGTAGCCAAGTGGGGTTGATCTCTTTTCTCCCAGGTGACAAGTGACAGGACAATAGTTAACAGCCTAAAGTTGCATTGGGAGTGTTTGGATTCAATATTAGGAACAATTTCTTCACTGACGGGGTGGTCAAGCATTAGTCAGGTTGCCCAAGGAAGTGGCTGAATCACCATCTGTATAAGATGTGGGGAAATGGCACTTAGGGACATGGTTTAGTAGTAGTGGACTTGACAGTGTTAAGATTACTGTTGGACTCAACGATCTTAAAAGTCTTTTTCAACCCAAACAGTACTATCATTCTAGGTTCAGGGGGTTTCCAGACAGGAAATAACTCTTATGTTAGTCAGTAATTCTACCACTTTCATCAGGATGCTGAGCCAGCTGATCTCCAGAGGAGACTCAATCTACAGATATGTTATTTATTCAGACATTGAGGCTTCCATGTTAAGAAGTAAACAGCCTGTCCAAGAACATTAATGTTAGCTGGTTAGCTAAATACACTGTGCAAAGAGGCACTAATCAGTCTCCAAATTTGGATAAGGCAGCTCAGTGATGTAAACACATGGTAACAGAACAGAACCACTAGACTTGTGCTCTGGGTGAAATTTTTAACCCTGATTCCCAGGGAGAAGACTCATGCAGTGACCCACTTCCCAATTATCCCTGTGTCTCTGGCTGTGACTTACTACACGGATGACTCATGGACCTGCAGAGAAAATATTTACCGAACAGTCTGCCAGCAGAGGATGAGGTAGGCAGAAAGGAAAGAACCATGTTAAATAGAGATCAGCATAATTGAATTCCATTTGCTTAGTGATCCTGCACCTCTCTGCTCTGTGCAGATATTTTTCTTTAAATATATTAACCATAGAAAAGCTGAAAGAAAACTTTTCAGTGTTTAACATTATTTTTAAATAGAATAAGCACAGATGGACAATACTTCAAATTAGTTTAAACAGAAGGCAAAGTAAATCCCAGATAGATCCTAGTCACCCAAGGTTGTGCCTATGGCTAGCAGCTAATGGGGAGGTAGCCAGAGGCTATCTGCAAGTCTACAGCTCAAAATAAGCTGACAATTCCCCAAAACATTTTTGTAATGAAATATGAGCTTCATAGACTAGCTCTTCAGTCATAGTCCTCTGCTGTGGTGTCAAGACTTGGAATTTACCTGAATTCACCAGGATATAAACTGCAGCAAGCAGTTTATATTCTACCTTTAAAGTTAAGCTCCTCCTAAGACCTGTAATTAAGTTGGCAGAAAACCATGAGGGAGACACAGAATTTCTGTTGCTGTGTGGTTACAGAAATTATCCTTTTATTCTTCAAATAACTAAATTACATTGAACAATTTAACTACAAGAGAAAAGTCTAGGGCAACTTTTTCAGGTTCCACCTGTGGCAGTGGTTTCAGTAAAAAAAAGACATTTTTCAGTATGGAAATCTACAAGTAAAGTAGTGGCATTGACAGAATTACTAAGTATGTGGGAAGATCTCTTTTTACCTCCTACTCTGGGGCAGTAGGTTAGCCCTGTATTGCTAGTAGGGGTGCAGAGTTTCACATAAAATTTACCTTAGATAGTCCTGAAAGTGTTTGTGTGCTCATATGGCAATATGCAGCACTGAAAGAAAATACTTGCTTGCATCCTGGAAGTGGTATTAATTACATTAATTTAATTATGTTTCCAGGTTAATTTATCTGTGTCTCTCAGCAGAGATAATTATATAGGGCATGATACTAGCATTGTTGTGTTTTTTCCAATTTCTGAGCTAAATGTTGCTGAGCTGTTTCAGGAAACTTTCAACAGTTTGCATCTGGGACCTTATGTCTAAGAAAGCCAATACTGCCTATTCTTTTTTTGACAGCTTTGGTCCTTTGTAGGGCTTGTTTCTTAACAATCTTAACCTGTTAACACTGTAAAAAAACTGCCATAATGCCTTCTTTTATGGATTCACTTTTTCTTGTAAGCTTTCTGCACGGATAATGAAACTTGGAGGTAATCCATATGGGAAGTTGCCATTCCAAGACCCAGAGTGTAGGGTATTAGTAGAAGGTAAAAAATGTACAAATATCTGTATTCTGTATTTTCATAGTACTTGCTTCTCTATATTGATGATTTTGAAATATGAAAGCAATAAATCAGGAACTGATACTAAACTATACCTTAATTAATACAGCCACAGAAGATGCCAAAACATATGTTCAAAGATTGTCCACAAAATTGGAGATTTTCAGTTCAGTGGAAAATTCTGGGATTTATTTAATGTCCAAGGTCTCTTTGATGGCTGTGAATCATACTTCTCATTCTGTAATTGAGTGTGCAAATTTGAAATTAGCTTTTCTAGCTCACTAGGAGAGCTTGAAATACTAGCAAATCAGGATTGATGTAGTAACGGGGGCAATTCTGACACTGACATACATTAACAGTTACCTATTGGTATAAACACTGAAACTGTACAATACAAGTGTCAAGCCACATATAATTTCCAGTAAAATATCACTAGGACAAGCTTATGGCTGACATCACCAGACTTTTGCTGTGCACATAAATATGACATATTAGACAACAGTTGTTGATAATGAATAATGAAAACTCTTCAATGATGATTTTTCATTATCTCCTACTTGCAGTACAGAGTATTTTCTCCTTATCAGTTGAAAATTTTGTCCCTGGTTTGTGTTAGCTTTTCTCATGATCCTTCTACAGACCCCCAGTAGATACAATTTTTTATGTCCCTGTGAAATATTTGTTGGATCCCCAATGAAGACCTTAGGAAAGTCACCTGAAACTGGAATGAGCAAAGCACCAGTGGAAAATTCCATCTGTAGAGATACATTATTCAATGTTAAACTGAAAAGTTTAATATTAAGATGCACAGTTATATTAAGATGCAAAGTTCAATATTAATTTAAGAGTCTGCAATATTAGACTTTGGAATTTATTTTCTGAAAGCTCCCTCAAACTGAGGAAAAAACATTTTATTACAGCTGCCAGTTCCTGCTGCATTTAACCCCATTTTCTTGTCTCAAAGTAAAGAATAGCAAGAGAACCAATCATGCAGCAATTATTCTCCAAGATTTTATATCACATTTGTATTGAAAACAGTATAGAAAATGAGTCAGGAAACATATCTTTGAAAGCATTGTTTCTAAAAATCACAAAATTGCTGTCAAACATATTTCAGTAAGCAGTAAATGAACCCTGCTTGCACCATAAATCATTAATGTTTAATCACCAGCCAATGCCTCACTAAGCTCACTGGCATGGAAACTCTAAGATACTCAAAGGATAGTTCTAGCAAATCTGGCATGCATGGTTGGCTTGTGTGCTTAATTACTGTTTATGCATTGGCAGTATCCAAGCAGTTGTATGTAATAAATAGAACACTGTCACACTGTCCAGATGGTTTTAGATTCAGGGCCTAGGGAGTATGTTTGAAGATTACAGGCCTGATTTACTAACGATTCACACCAGCTCAATTGCTGAAAATCACGCTAATAGCATACGTTTCAGCAATTCATTCAATGCAAAAATAAATATACTATTAATGACTATTAAAAAAACCTGCTTTATATTCTATTTAGTTACTCTTCAGAAGTGATACAATAATTTTATTTTGGTTTGAGACATTCAACAGCTTTATTTCTTCAATGTCTGATAGGTTTGAGAGAAATGGTTTCTTTTACACAGCACAAAGGAGTGCCCAGCAGAGATAATCCAAGCTATCTTTGAAAATTATAGTTTAGGTATTAGAATGTGTATAAGCACTTTAGTGTGGTGATCTGCCTGAATAAATTTACACTGTCAAGAATTAGAGGCAAAATTACATGTCGGCAAATTAAAAATTGAATCGTTAATTGTTGCAGTCCTTACTTACATAAAAAAAGAAGCCAAATTATGCTATAATTTTCAAGATGTCAGGAAAAAACCAAACAAAACCCAAAACAACAAACAGTAAATAAGTTTAAGAAGATCTACTGTATTTTCCATCCCAAAACAGCATTTGACCCTGTCCTGGGTTGCAATTTCAAACCAAGACAGATCCACGTTAGTGAAATTTCTTTAACTAGATTTCATTTGGGCAATAAGAAAGAGGAGAGAGAAGGAGATAAATTAGGAGGAAAGAAATTAAACTTAGAGAGAACATGTACTTTTATGTAATAAATTAATGTTTAGAAATCCTTCCATAAGCCAATAACATGGGCAACTTGAAAAAAAATTTTCATCTCTCTGAGAATATATGAAGTCAACTCTTACTTTTCACAAGAATGTCCTTTTTTAGAGATTATATGGGACAGTCACTCAGGATAGAAATGAGAATAGAGGTGGGCTTTATCCCCTCCACATAAACTGGAAATGACATATGATTTTTTTTCCAGGACATAAAAAAAAAAAAAGGAGTATGTTAGCAGCAGGCAATTGAACACAGTAAGACAGATGAAAACAAAAAGACTGATTAAAAGGGTAAGAGTAATATTTTCCCCCTGCTTATGAGGGTAAAACCCACTACTGTCATCTGATAAATTGTCTTGGTAAATGAATTATAATTTAAAGGTCATAGACCATATTTGGTAATCATCTATCATATTTCATTGTGTTTCAAAAAAACCCCAGACAAACTACCTGAAGTATTTCAATATTATATCCAAAATAGGATTTATGCTTTACAGTCTACTTCTAATGTGCAGTTCAGTTCAGTTCAGGTTAAAAGAGATATCTGAAATAAATAGGAGAATAACTGCATCTCCACTGGCTGCAAAAGGGCTCTAGCAAAGTAGTTCAGCTGGTGAGAGGCATAGGTTTACCAGCCACAGCCAAAATACATCCCAAAGAAATAACTGTCCCACTAACCCAGTGTGCTGATTTTAACACCAGTAGGGAAATTAAACTCCAAATAAGCCACTCCCCTTCCCCTGTCCCTTTCGGTAAGGAAGGGACAGTAAATAAGAGATTATGAGTTGAAATAGTAATTTACTAAATGCATAATAGCAACACTAATATGGTGAGAAAAGCTCCTGAGGTTTAACATTCCCTCCCCCAGCTGAAAACCACTGGAAAACAGAGAAAAACCCACCCCAGAAGCTGGTTCATCCAAATCATGGTTGTGTAGCCACTGGCCAAGCTCCATTCGCACACACAGACTAAAAACTTCACCACCTTTCTCTGTAACCAGAACACCTAGGAACCACCTCTTATTGTTATTTATATTAATGCTGTACCAATTGTGTTCTGCTACTGACTGTGGGGAAATGGATTTCAAAATGATATAATACCTACATCGTTTTAGATTCTTGATATAGAAACTGTATTCATAAGTCTCCTTACACATTAGACTTACTGGGTTTTTTCAAGACAGCATGGAAAAGGAAAATATATATATATATTGTATTCAGTGCTTCATCTTCATTAGTTATAACAAAGTTGTTAAATGCAAGAGTTTCCTAGATGGTCATAGAAGCTCACATCTCCTTTCCTGGACTGTATACTACCTAAGAATGTACCACTCCTAATTTGTATAGTGTGACAGTGCAGAGTTGAATCCCCCGGTGTTTCAATCATTTAGTCATTCTGCATTGTTCTGAATTATTAGCTTACATCATTTAAGGTCAGAGCAAGAGTTAGAAAGAAATCCAGCTGGAAGCCTTCAATCATTATTATTTGCTTAAATAACAACCTTTCTTTATAAGTGTTTTTGAGATACTGTCTGTAGTCAGGGGATTTGTCATGGGCATTATCAAGACTTTTTTTCAGATTGATGCGGAAAAAAAAACTCTAAGGATTCAAATTCAGAGGATATCTTTCACATTTTTAGTACATTAAAATGGAAAAGAAGTACCAAATCTAAGAGCAGCCTCTCTGTAATGCCAGTAATTGAGTTATTTCCAAACTCTGATAAGTACAGAAATCTGATAAGTACAGCATTTGATTTTTTTTTTTTACACTGAGACTGTTTAAGCAAATTTTGGATGAGAATCTGGGCCAGCACGTTGGTGCCCTTACTATATGTGCCATATTCTTCCCTTACACCCTGAGATATATTGCTGTACCAAACAAAGTCATATCTATCACAAAAGAAGGCATACATATGATAATCTTCCTCTTGTCTTTATTCCCAAATTGTCAGAATTTTAATGATAATGGCTTCACTTACTTAATGCAGAAAGACTAGAGATTCTCCACGTTGATCGCACAGATTATTACTTATTTTAAATTAAACAAGTAAGATTTTTTAGCTGTAACTGTCACTACAGATTTTGAAGGGCCTTTTTTGAGAGATACAGATACAATTCAATTGGCTGCACTGTAGACAATCTCTTCCATCCAGTGTTCAGCCAGTGAACGCACTAGTCTGGCAATATGGTTTGTCGTCCTAATTCTTGAATATGTTATTGTGAAAGACCTTCCTTTTCTTCACATTGCTTAAAGTTCAGAAAATTTTTGTCTGTTCTTACTGTGATTTTCACTCTTTAGTGATTCAATTAAGAGACAGAATGTTACTGAGTCATTCTCTTTTGTGGAGAGTATAATTATGGGGATTGTCCATTTGGTAATATGTTTATTAAAAAATCTAATGCTCTGACTAGAAGATTTCTTTCATGCAATCTACTAGGAAAAATCTGTGGACAAGTTTCATACTTAATAATTGTGATCATTCTATGGGATTTGAAACCAAACATAACACAGATTGGCATATTATATGTTGACACAGCCAACATATGATTGCTCTTCTAGACAACCTATATTTACTTTCTCCATGTTCACATTCATCTTCATGTATAGGAAAGGAGAAGGCTCTGCTTTCATTTACAAAATAGTAGAGCAGCAACACAAAGACTGGAGTGACTTATACAGATATACAATGTAAAAAGAACAGAATTTGCCCGTTGACATATTTTAATAACAATAGGTTCAATTCTCCAAGAGGTTTATCAAGTCAGTAATTTTTCATGAGTGCTGCAGTAATTCCAATGACATATTCTTGTGCTTATCCTCTTTATGTACCTTTGTACTTTTATTTGTATAACTGTTGCATCAAGATGACCAATCAAGATAATCATGTATCAACATTTTATCATTTACTTTTTCTAGGAAAACACATCTTAACTTGATTAAGTCACTTCTAGCTGGGGTAAAAAAATCTCTGCTGTCACATTTTAAAATTTTGACGCTAACACTTTGGAAGACTCTTGCTTAAATGAGGCTATTTCACCACATCTTGGTCTCAGGCTCATAGGTTTCCCTTTAGGAGTACTACACAAATTTATTCCAGCGCAACCATTGGAAAGAAGAACTTTACAATTCTCTCACCTTCCATTTGCTCTGCATGATGAAAGACCAGCTGACAGATCTGGTAAAAGAAATAGAGGGGAAAAGAACATGGGAGGCAAAAGGGAAGCAGGCAGGCTAACAGGGAAGGCAAAAGGAATTGCGAGGTACAGACTCTGTGTGAAGAATGGAACTGAAAGGTGGGAACTTGATGGCTGCCTGGCAAAAGGAGATCAGAAATAGCATAAATGTGAATAAATTGTCAATGATGTCACATAGAATCATGTTGTCACATAGAATCATCATGGACCTGAAAAAAAGGTACCAAATTAATGGAGAATAGGCAACTTTAGTTACAAATGTAAAGTTATGTAAGGTGAGGTCTACATGCATGATGGAACTGAACTATAGCACATCTGAGTTAACATCAGCTCATGTATTGGCAGTCCTGAAAACAGAGTAACAGAGGTGTAAGGTCACTCTGACTATGAAATAACTTTTTTCCTTTCTGTATTGGAAATAGCTTGGTCTTCATTGCCCCAGCAACCGTTTACTATCCTTTGTTTAACATGTGATTGAGACTAAAGACATAGGACAAAAATACTCATTTTTAAGAAACCAAAAATTTATTATAAACAGGCTTATTAAATATATCACATGAAAGGGAAGACCAGGGAGATAGGTAGTAGAAGAAAAGGATATAAGTCTTAAAAGTTAATTGTCTGCGACAGTTCAACTAGATTTCACTTTAGCTGAAAAGGGATTTTCTCTCTTGGATGGATTTTCAAAGTGCAACCATGTGTACAGATTCTTAAACTACAGTACTATTCCTTTTCTCAGGAAAAAGCCACCAAAAAGCAGTACTTAAAGATGCTATGAAATGTATTTACTTAAAGGATCTGTCTAGAAGTTGTCATCTCTTTACATTCTTATCTTACATTTTGATAAGCTGTATCACAAGTCCAATATATTCTCATTTCCTTGTGACACTGTGCTTTTATATCCAAGTGAGACTGGTGAGATAGCTGTATAAAGGTCGTCAGGAGGATATAATAGAAAAATATCTTTCTAGCTCTTCTTCTGGATATATAGAACAGTTTTATTTAGTTGAAAAATAAAGATTTAAAATTGTAATATGAGAAAAAAATATCATCCTTTTATGGTTAATGGTGGTATAGTAATATGCTCAAGAACACAAGTAGACCATACACTATTTTTCAACTAGTGGCATTATTAAGTAATGTCCTAAAAATATTGACATTTGTAAGATATAAAAGGACATTCTTACACCACAAACTGAAGCTGTGCATTTATCTCCTTTCACTCTTTTCTTCAAATGAAGTTATACAGTGATAACATCCAAACGGCTATCAATTGCAAAGGCTATAAATGCTGCAATAACAAAGTTAATAGGATAATTCCAAGTTGTCATTCTGAAATACTGATTAAAGCAATTGTTAAATTGAAATGGTTATGCCTGTTTATAGGGCATAAATTTGAAGACAATTCTACATAAACACATTAAGAACTGTACTTCAGTAGCATTATAGCCTTCCAAAGATCTGAAAAGTGGTAACTAGTAACTGATAGATAAATTTAACATTACTCAGACTCACAGAAACAAATTAAAGTGAAATAAAAATATAAAATCTCATCTCCTCTAAGCCTCTGAAATTTTAGCATATGTATTGCATTTGAACAATTGGAACTTATTAATAAAATTTGTGCAGAAACGTATTTTTACAATTCTGGGGTAAGAGAGGCATGATAAATAAATGAGATGGAGAAATGACCTGGTTTGTTAAACTAGCAAAATAAAAAACTACTATAAAATCAAAACTAGCATGAATGGGAAAGAGCTATTAGGACTTGAATTCCTAACTCTCAAGAGAAGGTATGACATACCAGACATTTTGATTTCCAATACTTAAAATGCAGCTAAATCAACAAAACAGGCTAGACTGAGCATAGGAACTGCAGCAGGGGTTGTATATGTTGAAATCTCTTTCATTACAAGGCTTATACTCTAACAAGTGTAATTCTTTTCATTCTAAAATAATGTTTTCTCCTCTCAAATCACTCTGTCAGTTAAATGGAAATTCACTGATGGAAAGATGATATTTCATAGTCTGCTTCTTGAGATATTGAATACTGATGCTACTAGGTTGCTTCTCCTTTACTACTATAGCCTTTAAATGCAGAGAGTAATTCTCAGTCACAGGCTGTGGCTGTCAGAATTAAACTAGCATGGAAACAAAACCTTTAGGACTTCCTTTCTTTCTAAAAGATAAACATAAATCTGTGATTTCCTGAGTCACAATTTGGTTACTGTTATGTTATTTGCAATGTTTGGCGAACAATGCAGTGCCTTATTTAGAGCTCAACATGTATGTTATTTACCCTTGAGTTAAATTGCTGCTTTGCATTGGGCCTGCATCACTTATGGCTTTCAAATCTGATTATAGCAGAATATTTTAATTTTAAACTCTATGGGAATATAATGAGAAAATGATGCAGAAGCATGGCTGCCTACATTGGCAACAGGCAAATATACTGTGCCTTGTGCATAAGCTTCAATTTCAAAGGTGTCCTCCAGGATTACATTAAGCCTTGTGCCCATGAAACTGTCTCTTGCTAGTCTGAAGAATAGAAAAAAGGCTCAAGTATGATTATTGAATAAAAAGGAAAAGTTCCCAAAACTATTTATGCCCACAAACACCACAATTAAAAATGACCTGAAAATACTGTAAGCCGAAATTTCATATTTTTCCACAAATCATCAGTAAATTATAATTCAAGCAATGCTAAAATTATGTGTCATGCTTAATCTCTATAAAATAATTTACCCATTTCTAAGCATTTTTTAATCTATTTCATGTTTTTAAACCTAATTTAGGAAACATTTTATTTTTAACAGTGTTTCTATTTTCAGTAAAAATACTACACAAATTTCCATTAAATGCACTACAAAATCACATCCATAATTTCAATTTTAAAAAATATATTGAATTTTTTATTCACCTATTGGCCATAAAAATATAGTTTAAAGACAAGTTAGTTATATTCCTTTAGTTCTGTACCTGCTGCATCTTTTTCTATTTTTTTGCATTCTGTTGTTGCTGGTAACTGTCATAAAGTTGATTACATCTTCCAGATCTGTATTTTTCATCAAGTAGCGGTAGAAGGAGAGTTTTTCGTTATTGCACTGAGCCATAGACAAATTACTAGCTAGCTATTTGATGATGATAAGTAGTACTCATGGTTTGAGAGAGCTCATCAGACTTGCTGACAAGTATTTCAACAGTTTCAGTCCAGGTAATTTTTGACTTTTATGTTTATAAATATTTAGAACTTCTCACGTCTGTAGCCATGTCCTTAGTAAAGGGAATAGATCCTGACCATAGATGGGTAAGAAGGGCAGAATACTCCTCGAGATTCCATTGCTGTTTTCTGCTCTAATATCTACCACCCCAGAGACCAAAATACCACTGCAGAGAATGTTAGACCAGGACAAAAGAAAACAGCACTTACTACAAAAATGCAGCAGAAAATTGAGGAAGTGGAATGCAACTGCAGGACTGTTTGAGGCAGAAAAACAACCAAATCTCAGCATAACAGTGCCAAATAGATCAGATCTGTTGCTGCTGTATCATACATTTCATGCCAAAACTGAAAAGGCATTGACTCCTAAATGGGGGGATGTAAAAGCATTCCAAACAAACAGACTCTCAATTCTGAACCAGTTATACAATTAGAAATACTGCTCTCTAACTGGGAGTTTGAATTCCAATAATACAGTCCAAGTGTCTCCAATAACACTTGGCTCATAATTAAGATATGTCGTGCTCTGAGGTTGAAATGCAAAATGTATTTTCAGTCATATCATTATAGATATCTTAAAAACCCCTCTACAAATAAGAAAGAATGAAAACCTGATATTTAGAGAAACCTAAAATGAAAAAATATCAGATTCTCTATTATCTACCTTTCTAGATATTTAGGATCCCAAAATATTTAATGTTACCAACTTTCAGAGCTCTGCAATGTTTGAAACAGAATTTTCTCCATTTCTAAAAGAAAAAACACAACTATGTAGTGCTTTGTAATGATCTACTACAGAAATGCAATTGTTCAAGGATAAAAGTGTGTATAGTCAATAAGCCATTTTTGCCCGGCCTTGTTCTGCAGTATACTTTATCAACACTGTTTTAAGTTTGCCATTAAAACTGTTTAGTTTGAAAGCAGATTCCTTTTGTTTAAGAGTATGCCTAAATGTCTGTAAGAACAAAAAGGGATCTAGAATAGGTGACAAACATTTATCTGAGATAAATAAAAGACATCAAAATGAATAGTTGTAGCCTAAACCAGGTATATGAGATACCTTATGGTGTCTTTCTGAAATATCAAAGTTGAATCGTTATTTAATATAATATTTTCATATCTCTGTTTAGATAAAAAATGCTAATACATTGAAGAATATCTGAGTCTTAGAAGTGATTGGACAGTATGAGCTAAAGAAGCAACACTATGCTTATTGAAATGTACAGGGAGTGTGAATGTCTTAGGAAACTCTTTCTAGAATGTGAAAAAAATTTAGTAAATGGGGTTATTTCAATAACTAGAGATTATACTAAAATATCAATTATCTAAAGGAGCAACATGTGACATAAATTCAGATCAAAATTTACTGTAAATATTTACTGGTATTATGAGGGGGTTTTGCATTTGGAAATTTACAATGTCATCCAGGCACATAAGAGTTGAAAAATCAAGTTGTAAAATTTAGGTGATTTGTTTGCCAGAGGTGAATCAGAATATTAATCAAACGACAACAAAAAACTTATCTCTAGTCTTTAATGTATTCTTGAAGAAAGAAAAAAATTACCTGCAACATTTCCCCTCCTCTGCTTAGTGTGATTGGCTGAAGTACTCTCCATGTCTACCCTTTCTTACACACCACAGCATCCCATAGGTGTTTCTGTAGCAAAGACAGACTTAGAAATGCACAGCATAGAATTGCTCAACAGTGCTTTGGAAGTGCTCTAAGCTGCAGGATTGTGAGCAGCAGCAGCAGCACAGAGCAGTAGGAAAAGCATATGCCTTCAGACAGGCTTCCCAGAATAGCAACAACAAGCCCAAAGAGGTTCAGTCCCATCAGAGCAGAGGAGGAAAACAGAACAGGATGACAATCTGCCTATGCATTTGAATAAAATATTGAATTTTAAGACTGCGTCACACTGTAGGTATCATGTAACAGTTTAATTGGATATGCACTAGAAGAGGAGGTACAGCCACAAGGTTCCCATTTCAGTCCAACATTTTATGGTTTAGGGGAAATCATACATGGAATTCTCATATAGGAGTCTCTGTAGTTATAAGTAATGTAAGAAATGCAATATTTCAGCCTTATCCCAAATTCAAAGAATAGCATGAAAAAATAAGAAAACCCAAGAACCATGCCCTATTTTATTTGTTTTATTTTGTCTTATTTATGTGTGAATGTGTGTGCAGATGTCTATGCCAGACTTGAAATTTAAATAATAATATGAAAGAAAATAATATGATCCAGAATTTCAAAGATTCTTGAGATGTTAGATAAATACAAAATTCTCATGCTCTTCTAAAAGCTGAATACATCCCCTTTTATCATGATACATAAGTTCTTAAGCCATTTGTGTGTTCAGAGACCTTTTCTCAGCAACTTATCTGCTCCAGTAGCATTTGACAGAATGATTCCTCAGAATATGAACTGATATTTTGTTCCCCAGAATTACAGTTTTTAAGAAATACCTCCTGACTGATATTCAATTCTAATAACTTTCTAATTCCTAGTCTAAAGGTATTATGGGCTTCATTTCCTTTAGCAAATACTTCACTTATGTTCAGCAGAGTCTCATGCAAGCATAGCAGAACTGGTTTTTTATTTCTCAAGGCTGAAAAATTTAAATAAAATATCACTTGTAAATTCAGTGTAAAGTCTCAGTAAGAAAAACAAGCCAAAACCATGAAAAATATAAAGAATTTGAAGTATGGTTCAAGGTGATAATTTTTCAATGTGGCTATTTTCATTTCATTATAGCATTACATAAACTCACTTTTTTTCCACTTTCCAATTCTTCATGTTATGGGTAAAACTAAATTTTTCCTTTAAAGATGCTAGAATCCAGTTTTTAGGTTCTTTTCTTTATTTATTTTTAATACTTTATAATGTATATTTACAAACCATCGCAAGATAAGCCATTTCACAATTTCTTCACTTTTTGTAAACCAAAAAGTGGTTGTTGTAAGCCAAAATCTTCTGTGCAAAATTAAAAACATTATCTTCCAAGCAGACTAAATACTTAATACTTTAGTCTTATGTGCTTAATTTGAAGATAAAGGCTTTACAAAATGGTTTCCAAAAGTCGTCTTTCTCTTTTCTTGTATTTTTGGTTTTTCTGTAGGCTTGGTGACAGTTTTTTCCTCCAAATAAGATAAAAAGGTTTTCAAGGGTCATGCTGTTGAACTTAGAGATAATATGATATTCTTAGTCAACAAGTATGGGCCTCTGTACCTGATAAATTCTAAACATACATAACAGGAAACTAAAAGCCCAAGTAAGAAGGACTTCACTGATTAACAACTTCGTATGTAATGCCATTTTTTCCTGGGTTTTTGCCTTTTTCTTTATAACTACTTATTTATTAGTATCAGTTCAGTAGCTTTTGTAGGGATCAAAATGAATTATGAAAGAAGTAATACTGCATGAATCAAACACCAGAAATCCTATTCTATTTTATGCAGATGGAACTCCTACACTGGCATGATTTTTTACAGTGTCTGCACTTCGTCAGCAGTAGATTTGCCATATCTGTTGATAATAGCTTTTAGTCAGTATGGAGTTGTTATTGTTCTAGAAGTATGTATTACCAATTAGGAATCTTTGAACTGTTAAACTGCTTTTTATCTCATAGCTTAATTTTAAAATTCTTTGAACATGTTCAGTTATTTATTGTTATCAGCATGGAAAGTATTTCTTACACAAAATAAAATGTTCTTATAAATATCTATTAATTTCCTGGGAGGATCATGATTTCTCACAGACTTCTGTTCCTTTGATTTTCTACTTGCACAATTTAATGTATGCTTCTTTCCTTAATATTAAATGTTATCAGTGAAGCTGGAATCATAAGGATATTTTTCTATGTGACAGCAGCAGGTGTTTTCTACTTTTCTTCAGGATTTCAGTTCATTTATTGTATTGCTTAATATTTACAAGGTAGTAGCAGTTCTGAGTAATCATTACAAATCAATTGATAGCATTTCACAGGAGGATTTTGAAGGGTAGAAGTGAACTCCATCAAAGAAGGGTGATAAATCAATAAAAGCCTATGGTTGTTTCCAGATTTTTTTTTAGAATGTTCTCACTTCAAATAGCTAGAATATAAATTTTTAATTACTATGACAAATTAATATAATGTAAATTTATGGGCTCTTCAGTGTCAGATAACAAAGAAAAAGAGTGTTGTTGGACATCTACAAAGGCAATATCACAATTGTAAAACATATTTACTGCAGCTATACTGAGTGTATCTTATAATCATCATCAGTTTCAGAGTGAAAGAGAAATGAGTTACATTGTCTGTGAAACAAGAACTGCACCACTGATCATCAGGTGGGCAAGAAAGACAGGTTTTTTCCTGCACAAGTGGAAAAAAACATTGAAAAAGATAATGAAATAATTTTTCTATGATAGCAGAGGACAATTTTAGAACTACACACTTCAGCCAGTCCGGTTTACTTATGGTTGTGGTCACACATTGAGAGCAACAGCAATAAATAAGCTGAGGAATAATATCTAAGTCCTAACCTCCCAGGAAAATCTTGTTTTTCCCATTTCTCAGACTAACAGAAATTCCCTTGATAATATAGGGATATTCCTTTCTGAGCTAGTCAGCTTCTGTAATTAATAAAAATCTGACTGAAGAGTCACTAAAGCCTTACACAGCATTGATAAAAGTTTCTAATGACCTTCAAAATAAATCTGACAAATGATGCCTATTTCCACTCTGGCTCTCAAGAATTTAACCTTTGCATACACACCTCAAAAGTTAGATGAATCCATCTACCTTATTATCTGGGCTTTCCTCCAAACTCTACCAATAGTCTCTTGGAAAGCACAAATACTAAGCCACAGATATATTGAAAAAAAAAATAGCTGTTTTTTGAGACATTGTGAACTTACCACAGCTTCTAATCTTAAACTAACCTCAAACTGAACAGCAATATATTGTTTTTCATACTCTTTTGTGTTACCTATCCTGGTTTTGCAACTGTCTTCAGAGGAGGGACTGAGTCCAGCTAGGGCTGATGAAAATTTTGATGCCTGAGAACTTGGGACCAAGTCTGACAATTAAGAAAATCTTTGGGAAAACACAGTAAAGAACAATGTTTGCCTTCACAATTCTTATAAAATATATTAACTTTCAGTGATTAATCAAAATAGTCAAAATTTGTTTGATTAGCATCAGATTGCTACACATTAAGTGCAAATACCTCCATTATGTACAGCAAATATGAATTGCCATTCATGTTGTAAATGCATAACCTATGACTTTTTTTCATGTTAATATCCATCAACTGAAGCCACATGAAGTCATCACTGCCATTCAATGGAGAGAGAAGTTTAAAAAGTTGTCTGAGACTTGATATAAACAAAAAAGGATTCAAACATAGGTTACTGTTGAAACTGGGACCCTGACTGACCCAGCTGCAGTCCAGCCCAGGGCTTTGGCAACAGCCTCTTTTGCTTCTTCAGCTGTTCTCGGGTGGGCCATGTGACACCATGACTTTGTTGGTTAAACCATTCCCTCTTTTGTACAATTTTTTTACTATTATGGTTTTGTTTATTGCATGGTCTTCAGTAAATTGTGACTCAGTTTATCACCTCTCATAGTATTTTTCCCTTTGCTGTCAAGAAAGCAGAGCTTTAAGGGGACTCGGTCTCCCTGCTGAATTTTTAAAAACCAGCACAACATATTACCATGAAAATCTCAGTTTCCCCTATTACAGACCATTCAAATTTTAATTAACACAAAAAACTTTGCTAAATATGTGATTATTTTGCTACAGGTGAACTTTCTACTTTGCAGAAATGAGACAGTTTTATATTTAAATGTTGAATAGTGTCTCTCCTTTACTTGCTCAATTAGAAAGCCTTGAATCTTCACATATTTTGCAGAAAATATGGATAGGTATTCCATTGTGTCAGGAAGAGCTTATTGTTGTTAGGAGATTTCTCTTTTTTTTTTTTTCCTCTGAGTTTCAGAAGATTTGTTCAAAGACATTAATTTGTCAATTATATTTCAGAAGGGCAATAGAAAAAATATCATATTAAAGAAATAAATATTTTGTAAAATTAAGTACAGATCTTTCACTGACACATTAAAAAATATTCCCCATTTTTAGTTATGGACTTTTTGAAAGAAGAAGCACTTTGTGAAATCTTGATGTCATAGTGTCCTTTATGATAGGCTGGGAAAGAGAGAATTGATTATGAAGCATCCTAGGAATCCTCAAAGCCCTGAATGCTTTGTTCTACTCAGGTTCTAAAAAATTAGATATTTTTGTTTCATGCTGAAGCAAAAAATCAAGGGATGAGCAGGTGAGTGATCCCAAACAGGAAAACAAAGCACAACACATATAACTAAATTTTTGTCAAATTGAAAATTGCACTTTCAGAGTAAGTGTTGGCATCCTGTATCTTCTTTATTTTAGAATTCAGTCAAGTAGTGAGTTATTTTGTTATAATAATTTTTTTAACTCACTCATCTGGCTTCTACCAAGGTTTCTGAGTAGTTTGAGTACCCTGACTCTCTGTTTCTGGTAAATTTAGTATTTTTCCTAAATAGATCTGCCACCTCTGATATTACTAACTCTATCTTATAGGTGGATAAACTTGAGATGCCTAGAGAAATGGCTTGCCCTGAATGAGTCAGCATTTCCCAGCAGACCAGAGAAAACAGGAAAATCTCCTGGGGTGTTGTTAGGAGCGGTACCCGTGCTCTGCCTGCACATTGCCTTTCTACTGCAGCAGATCAGAGCAATGTGGCTTACCAAAACCAAGCAGCTAAATAAATTAAATCCATTCAGACAATCTAAGGTAATCTCCTTGACAGAAATCTTGAAAATATCCCCAAGTTAAAATAAAAAGGTTAGATTTGGTTCTTGGATTTTGATTCACCTATTAGTAACCCTCAGGTTTCATATTTACAAGAAGGAAAGAATAACTTCCACATTACCTAGAATCTGGCTTTGGAGGAAATAAGGCTTGTTTTGCTTCCAGTCATTTCCAAGGGCCTTATTTCCTTGGTCTTGTTTCATTTGATTAGATTGTTTGCTTTTGATTTGTACATAATACACAAAAGCTCTTATCTCAAGCTTTAGGCTTTAGCCTTGCCATATAGTTAACAAGTAATCATGTATTATAAAACCAACAATTTAATTTTTACTCCTACACAAAAGATAACCAAATAAGAAAATGAATATAACTTTTCCCATCCTTCAAAGACAATTTCTTCTCAGATACCAATGGCATAGAGGAAAAAAAAGATAATTTACAACAGATTTGCCTTCCAAGTTCAGAACAAATCAGAGGACGTCACACACACTGCTAAATTTTATTAAATTAAGAGAGATCTGTTCAAAGACTTCTTTATGATGACATTACCAATTTTGAAGGACACTCTGAGTCTTATATTAAAAATTACTCTATGCTGGTCCAGATATGAGCAGACCCAGAAATGCTGTGGAATAAACTAAATAAATGTCTTCCAGGCCTTATAAGAAGATGAAACAGATAAGAGGAACAAAGCATTAGAAGGATAGACATAAGTCTGGCAAATGAGGCAAGAAAAGACCTAGAGACTTCACCAGTGGAGCACACTCATGTACATACACAGCTTTGTATGAAGGGAGGAGCAAGTAAGAAAAAATTTACAGGTAAAGATGCCAGAGCGAATTCAACTACTCATGGAATTCTTGGGATGTTGTCAGGTTGTTAATGTAGCCAAAATAACAACTACTAAACATCTCCCTGTACATAGGGAAAATGTAAAAACACATTTGTGACATGCAGGTTTAAACAAACTGCAAACTTCCATGGTACTTATTGGGACCCCAGTCAACACCAGTTTCATTTGAAATGTAACATTTTGAGGCAATTCTTTTTGAGGCAAAAATCCCAAGCACCTTCTGGTATCTGAAGACTCTTTTACAAGGGGGACTGGACAACACTATTAGAATGCTGAGTAAATTTAAAACAAACATGAGGATGTGGTTCTGTGTGCAAAAGGCAGCTGAGATATGAAATGCTTTATGAAAGGATGTTAAACATTATATAAGCTCAAGGCAAGGCCTGAATTCATTATGTATGACGGCTAATAAAGAGACAAAAAGTATATTTAATTCTGGTAGTTCTTGAGATGAAAGTACTTAGATGTTAGAAGGTGAAAGTATCATATATTCTTGTCCAGGTCTTATGTTCTGAACTCTCACCTTTACAGTTGCTTTTGACAGCTTTCAGAAATAATACAACTCTAGATAGGCTTTTGATCTGTTGCAGCATGGTAATTCTAACATTTTTATACTTAAAGTCAACTGTAGGAATTAAGGGTACCAAGAAAATTTCAGAATAACAAACTGTAACTGAAAAAAGAAAAAAATAATTATGTCAGATGAGTGAAATGGGAAATCATGGCATCAAAGACTTGTGAAGTTGTATTTTCAACCTGAAAATACAGGAACAAACATTTAATGCTTTGATGTTCTACGTTTATTTTTTATCAAACTTAATTCAGAACTCTGTACTCCACTTGTTATTGTCTTCATCATTTTTTACCCACAAAGCAATATAGACTGGTATAAAAAATTGTATTTACATAAAAATTTTCTTCAGAATAATACTGTTTTTAAATTTGTCAATATCACCATGCAACTCACCTGTTGCAATAGAAACAGATGAGACTTTTGTTTCTTTATGCAGAAAAGCTGAAATTTTATGGCATAGCTTATATTTTTATAGGAATATTAGAAGCTATTGTGTTAAATCTAATTGGTTAATAATACACTGAAACTCAGTTTACTTGTTGGTAAATAGCTTGTGTGTATGTTTATTAAGCCTCTTTTTTTAGATAGTTTACATATTTTTCTTTACTGATTCTCATGGGATAGATTTCTTGTTTTTGCAAGTGCAACCTATTTTTCTTATAAGAATAGATTGTTATGCAAACTGATTTTCATTCTTATAATTCTTTCTCATGGGAACTTAACAAGCTAGCTGCTAGCTGCACTTAGCCAAAGTAACAGGCCTAAGCCACAATTTTATAAGGACTTGCTTTTATAAGGTTTTTACCAATATGCAACACTCACGTACAAAAAAGTAGCAAAGGCTCATATGGAAAGTCACAGAAAGAAATGTATTTTAGTCTACACTTTGTCTGAAATGTTTTTATGATACCAATAAAATTAATAATTCATTAACATAGGCTTGAAGAAAAAAAATTATAAAAATTATATGTATTATATGTGTGTGTGTGTGTATATATAAAAATACAAATTACCTCCTAAATGTTAATATTTCAGCCAGAATGAGCTGTCTATGTACTTTACCATTTTTGCAGAAACTGATTTTAAGAATGATGACCTGCATTTCCCAGTTTGATTACAAACAGTGAACTCAACTGAAATTTCCTCATCTTTTCTATAGAATGATTTCTTAACATGACGATGTCTATTCCTGCTGTCTTTAAAAGATCCTGATCAAGCATTCCAAAATGTCTAGATTCAAGAATTTCTTCTTTTCCATTCATTATGAAATGCTTTCTGTATACAAGGAAATATATTTCTGGTGGGAAAACCTGAGTGTGCCTGTCACAGAATACACAGAGAGATGAAATTAATTATAGCAGAAGAGTATTCTGTCATTGGAGTCCTGCTGAATGTAGGCAAGAGATTTCTGAGAACAACTTTCCCTAAAAAAAGAATTTTTAATTTAATTTTAATGTAATGCCTCAAATTAAATTTTGTTTTTCAGGACAGGAGCTTTTTGTACTATTCCAGCATCTCCCTATGTTCCCCTCACAACCTGCAATAAATAAACCACAAATCCTATGGTAGAAACTGCAGCATGTAAGGATGCTCTTTCAGTCACACTGTTAATTCCCTTCCCAGAGTTCAAATTGGGAACCAAAAAAAATAAGGAAAAAAAATTATAAGGGATGTGAGGAAGGAATGTATGTGGAGAGATTATTCTAGCTTTATACACAGAGGAGGATCTCACCAAATATAATGAAATCTGTCAGAACTTTAGAAAAATACAACTGTTAATCCTCACATTTGTAGAACAAGATAATTAACAAGTGTACAAAAACCAGCTGACATACCTGGAAAGAACAATTGTTTTCTTTGTCCTTTGTGAGTGAGTTGGGGGAGATCTCTTCTAAGCCTCTTTGCTTCATTAGGCATGTTGAAATTAATTTCCAGCTTTTTTTCTCTCACATTTCCTGATTATATACCAATACCAGTTTAACATGTATTTTTTTATGTCAAATTAATTTCAGTGTTTATTTTGCATCTGCAACAGCTGTTTGTATAAAATGAATAGTTGCACTAAAGTTTCAACTTTGCTCTAAAATTTTTATGCAGTTACTCACTCTGACTCGATTTTTTAATCAAATTAATTTAAGAGATATTGGAAAGTTTGCTTGGAAAAAATAGTGTTAGGGAGGTCAAGATATATTCCATTTCTTAATTTCATTTAAATTCCTTATTTTCCTATATTCTGTATTCTATTTATGGAACTGAATAAATAAAAAAGAATAATATTGCACTGACTTGTAGCTGCACTGAATAAGTTGCTGTTCAGAGCTCACTCCCTGAGTACCCACTCTACAATGAGCAAGTTGAAACTGTAGCCAGTAGCTGAGATGATTTTGTGTTAGGAATCAATGCCATAAACATTCCCACAGTTTGTTTTCAAGGCCAAATGGAGAACTACAGGGATTCATAAACATTTTTACTGTTAGCAGTACTAGATTTTTTTGTTTGAATGTTTCAAGATGCTGATACCCCATAGTAAATTATCATAAAATATCTTCATATTTTATTATGTTCCTCTGAATGGTGTGGGCTTTGTGAAGTTTTGTGAGCTATGACTGAACATGGAAATCTTTTTATCTTTCTTCAGTGCTAGTCTGTCTGTCAGAAGAATATTCACCTCCTGGTCAAAACTGAAGTCCAAGACCAGAATTATTTTCTATTCCCCACACAACCCACTGAACCTCCTCCTCCATTCATCCCATAGAGAGGAATTAGGCCATAAGTGTCTCAGCTGTGTCTGACTCTGTGGTGGGCAGAGGTGCAGTTGTGAAAATTGTGTTGGCATGGGGCACTGAGCAGTGAATTGCCAGAGGAGAGGATTGTGAGAGGACTTGTGCCACAGAGCTGGGGAAGGCAGAAGACAGAGACCTCCTAAAACCTGGCAGACTAGGACAGTGTCTATAGCAACTGTAAAGTCACCTGATGTCTTTATCTAATCCTCCATGGCTTCAAACATCCCCAGGACACACAGGTGATGTTCAGAAATAAAGAGAAATTCCATAATAATTCAGTAGCTGTATAATGTAATTCCCTGAGAGACAATCTCCTGAGTTTGGGTGTATGAATCATGAAACTTAAACTCTTTGATTTACCCGAGTCTTTCACAGTTTTAATCTACTTGCTATTTTCATGGCTTAACATACTTTAGTGGTAGGAGCTTTATAAATGCAAAGTATTCACGATGAAATGAGATGATTTAATTTTTGTTCTCCTTTCTGATTCTGAAAGTAGAACAAAAATTAATGGAGTTCTTTAGAAAAACTGTATTTAATCATTCTTCCATTTTCAATAATTCAAAACAGTTTCACCTTGTCCCTTCAAAATGAGTGTGCATCACAAATATTTTTGACTGGTTGCATTACTGCTGTGTGGTCTCTTGTGGTCAGGATTCAACATGGAGTAAAATACAAAGGTGAGGATGCATCTTTATACGGTACCCATCACATGAAAAAATAAATAAACTTTATTTTTGCTGTATTTGCTTAAAAGCTACCTTCTAAAATCTTATTTTCTCTCCGACTTTTAACTGTCAGAATCTATTTACATTTAGAAGTCCAAGCGGGAATGTGTCAAGATGTGTCAGGAATAAGGCAATCAAGTCTCTTTCAGAAAAGCATGAACATTGCCACTCTTCTACAGGGATTTGGCAGGGCCTGGCTAGCTGGAAAGTAAAAAGTATGGACTTATTCCCAACAGAATGAGTGGGTGTAAAAGAGAAAAAGTTGTTCAAGTATTATTCAATAAGTTATTCCTGTCCAAAAGAATTTCCATTTTAATTACATATTTTTATGGTAGGTCTTTCCTTTCTAGATGTATCATTGACTTTATGGAAACACTGTCAAATTCACATCACCAAGAGCACCATGTATATTTGTTTCTCTTTTTTAAAGAATCTGCTATAATTATCATCATCATCATCATCATCTCATCTATAGTTTTTTTTTCAAAAATTCAGAACTCATTCCTCTCAAACATGTCATTTGCAGTCTCTTCTAAGCCAGACCATTTGAAAAATATTGTTTTTCAAAATCAATTTATGTTAAGAAGAATTCCATGCAGAAATAATATGTGAAATAAATAGTGATTTTTAATGACAGCTATTTAAAGATACTTTGTTCTAGGAAAATACTTAAGAGGGCCATTTCAAATCCTGTCTTGCCTTCAGCAATGTGATCACTTGTGTTTTAACTTCCAGCTCAAAAAAAGACCCCACTTCTAAAGAATGCTCTCCAAGTTCTTTTTTTAATGTTCCAGCAACTTGTTCTGTTTTAATCTATTCTCTTTCACTTCTCTAGTGTTTGAGTATTGATGAACCAGACAATCTATCACAGTAGTTACAAAGAACCTAAATCTGACTCCAACAGCTAAAGACAAAAACCTTAACTGTTTTTGATCACCATCTGTGTGATTTTATAGACAGTAACATACCATTAATGTTACCATTAACTTACATTAACAAACAAGAGGTACCATTATAATAAGATAATGAGGTGATGCAATAAATCTTCTTCACTCAAGTTAGATTTACTCTATTGTGATTCAGATCTTTAGTAGAAGACTGAAATGAGTTATTAAAAGAAATAGCACTTTGTGAACTAAATCCTAAAATCCTATTCAAGCATATAACCATGCATGTGGGAATCTTAATATATAAAATTTTAAAATATATGGATGTAGCTTAAATGAGACTCATCAGCATCACATTTAAAAAAAAGGAATGGAAAACAAAGGAAATGTTTTCCATACAATGGAAAAACATGGTTCATCTCCTTCTCTCCTAAAATTTCCTCTCTTGAATACAAAAATGATGCTATCAATGATGAGATGTAAGAAATAGTTTTGTGTTAGAAACTAATAATTTTTGAAAGTGAACTCAGTTATAGAACACACTAAATAATTTTCATAGATTTAAAAGTTCAGTATAACACTAGAATACAAATTTTTTTATGAAACCACACAGATTTACCCAAGACCAAATACAATTTCAATTTTCATGGCAATATGTCTCTATACTATTTATCAAAATGCAGTATAGAGAAAATATTCAAGATCATGTTTTGTAGGAAGATTTTACTGTCATGAGACCACACCTGGAGTATTCTGTCCAGCTCTGGAGTCCCCAGCACAGGAAAGACATGGATCTGCTGGAGCAGGTCCAGAGGTGAGCCATGGAGATGACTGGAGGGATGGAGCGCCTCTCATATAAGGAGAGACTGAGAGAGTTGGGATTGAAGATTCTGGAGAAGAGAGGGCTCCAGGGAGACCTTATTGCAACCTCTCAGTATGTGAAGGGAGCCAACAAGAAAGCTGGAAAAATGGCTTTTTAAAAGGGCATGTTTTAAAGGACAAGGGGGAATGTGTTAAAACTGAGAGAGAGTAGGTTTAATTAGATATTGGCAAAAAATTTTTTACTGTGAAGGTGGTAAGGCCCTGAACAGATTGTCCAGAGAAATTGTGGATGTTTCCTTTCTGGAAGTGTCCAAGGCCAGGTTGGATGGGGCTTTGGGCAACCTGGTCTAGTGTTCGGTGCCTGTGTTCATGGAACAAAATTTGGAAGGAGATGACCTTTAAGACCCCTTCCAACCCAAACCATTCTATAATTCTATGACAAAAACAAAGACAAAGTTTGTACTCATAGATCAGTTTTATGGATGAATCACTATCTCATACAGACAACGAAAATAAGGGGAATTAAAAAACTGATATAAAGAAGGAAGAGACTACATGGAATAACAATAAGGAAAATAAATCTTTATTTCATGGATTTAAGGCCTGATCAATAGTTGTAAAGTTTCATAAAAGTAAATGCACTGAAAAACAATTCAAATTATTTATTCACATAGTCTAGTGTTTTCATGAAATTTTATTTTTCAAAATATTCATTTTCAGATGGTTGAGTCCATATGTCATTCATCAGTGATTTAGGACATCACAACAAAATTCCAGCCATAAAATTCCAGCTATCTGAAACCATCCCACAAGAAGCAGAGATTTAATGACACTTTCAAACATCCAGTTTTATTTTCAAATTCCAAGCTGCCTGAAAAAAGCATCTGTAAAGACCTGATAAACACATTTAGAGAAACTATCCAATTTCAACATTCCATCTTAAAAAGTTTGACAATCAAAGAGCACAAGCTGTTTCTTCTTTTCCAAAAAGAAGAAAAAATGTGCATTAAACCTCCTAATCAAATTCAAAGAATAAAGGAATCTAAAAAACCCCATCTTTCATTAAAACTTTTAGAAACTTAAATGTACATAAATAATCTTGAACTCATTTGTTTTCCTCAACAGTGCTCAGTTTCTCAGAGACTGTTCACTATAGTCTGGAATTTAAGCATTGATCTATACATATCTAAGCTGTCTTTGATCATGCCTCCTTGTCACAAGCATATTCTGCACATAGAGCCTAGGCAGCTGCCTCATGAATAACATAATTCAAAAGTTTTATATACCAGTCTAATGTATTTAACTGACTTACCAGATCTTATTATCAGGAAAATATAACCATTCAGTCAGTAACCATACTCTGTATATATTATTGTGCATTTATAAAAATGACTAACATCATTAAAAGCTGTGCTCAGATGAAGTCTGAAATTTTTGGTTTTGACCTCTGATTTTTCAAATCATTACATAGCTTGACTTTCATGAAGCACAAATCCTGACCCTAGAGATCTGAGTTTCAGCCATAATCTCCAAGATTAAATTCCCAGATTTAACAGCACCTTTGGTTGAGTGAGGAGTCAGATGCGACACCTTCCTCTCTTCCCTTCTGTAAAAACTGTCATTATGTTGGCTGAGCTGAACAAATTCACATAAAAGCAAGCCTGTAACATTAGTACATGCAGGCAGGGCTCCCAAAGGCAGACAGCACCCCTACCACTGATCAAAAGTGAAAAAAACCCAACTTTTCTGTAGTTCTATACACAATTGATGAACTACACAGGTCTACAAAAAACCAACCAACTAACCAACCAAAACCAAAAAGCCCTAGCAAAATTTCAGTAAGAATTGCAAGCCTGGTTGAAGAATATATTCCCTTTATACACCCTTGTAGATGTACAAGGTTTACCAGGGTGTGCTTTCCCATTAATAAGACCAGAATTTCAAGGACATTTGCTTTAAAGATGATAACTATATTGCACATGCACTTTTCCCTTTTCTTGTGAAAACAAAGTGTCGTGGTGGGGTTTCTCAGGCAGCCAAGCATTCATAACCTTTTCTTTCCTCTGCTTTTCAAGGAAGGGAAATACACAGTAGAGTGCTGGTTTTTTCCTTATGTCCTCTTTCTGGAGGGAAGACATGGGATTTGTGCTGGCTTCTCTCAAACTCCCTTTGTCTCCAGCTCACTCTAACACAATTTCCCATAAAGAGAAACTAGTGCACTGTCAGTGCAGAAAATGCTTTAGGGCATAGTATTTATAGTTTCTGTATATATTTAGTGTCTTCAAGTTCTGTGCATAGTTTATTTATCTATGCACAATCTTAACTGGAGGCTAAATTTTCTATAATCCTTGAAAGTCCCTAGACTGTGTTTATGACAAAGCAAGGAACATTAGGGTATTATTGTATTATTGTATCATTACCTGTTTCAGAGGATCCATTTACAGATAAAGAGTGTATAGCAGAAGTACTTTCAATATTTCAAAATTAGAAAACACTGTGTTCTTATCCATGAGAAAAATCACCATATAGATCACAGATCTTATATGTAGATATTGAAGAGTTCTATTTACAAACACAAAAGCTACTAGTCCCAAGGTCCCTTGATTCTCCCTGAGGAAGTAAATATTTTCCTGGGCTATATATATCCACTGTTTTCTGTTAGTGTATATTACCACATGTGATTCCACTCCACTAAGAAAAAATCCAAACAGGAAAGTATTTCCATTGTGACAAATCCATGCTAGTCTAAGTAGAAGACACTGAAGATATGATGTCTTGCATGTCTTGCATCTTGCAGAAGATGTCTTGCATGCATTTGTTGCAATCAAAGTGTATGTCTCTTACAGAAGAGATTATGTCTTGTTCAAGTAAGGAAATTTTGTATGTGGAAACAGAGAGAAGCACCTGAACATCAACTCCATGCTGTGATCTTCATTCTGTTCCAAAGATCTAATAGTCTTCCAGTCCCTCTAAACTTTGTTAAAATGCAGTGAGAGGTTACAGAAATGTGTTGCATGCTTCTTTGTGCAATGAAGATTTAAACAGCACTAATTACAATAGACAATCTTAAAGAGCTACACAGTAACAAAAAGAAGTTACTGAATTTGTTCACACATACAGGAGGACATGAGCCACAAACACATAAAAAGCACTGTAAAATTCTGTTTCTCTGTAAAGATGTATTCATCTATGCATAAATAGCTAAAATTACTTGTGAAGTCAACAGATGCGTGAGCCAGAACCCAAGCCTTGCTGTAAAGACAGTTAAAGAGTGTTCCTTTCTCCATGCATGCTTATTTTGTATTCAGCCAACTGATTCAAAGGGGATTCTATGAAACTGAAGAAAGCTTTTTACTCTCATTTATGCAGGCTCAGACTCTGGGAATTAGAGATACTCCTGAGACATACTTTATGATTGTTCCTTCTCTTTGGAAAAGGGGAGACAATAGAGAGCTTTAGTCTTTGAACAGATTACAAAAGCAAATCTAAATATTTTAAGGGATTCAGCTGCCATGGTAAGGAGTTACCAATTCATAAATCAAATAAAATGAAATTCCTTTTACTCTTCCATTTGCCAATTCAATGACACAGCTACACAACACAAACCATACTGAGGTAACTTGTGTTCCTTCAGCCAACTGTCCTGTCTCCTGACCATGTCTATATAGAACTATGAGCACACTCTGAGACCATATAAAATCTCAGCAAACACAGATGAATACCTCACAACCCACAACTTTCTACTCTAACTTTCCAAAAATGCCAACAGGCAATCTCTGGGAAATTATCAAGATGAATATTAGTTCTATAAGGCA
The DNA here is from genome assembly GCF_051311805.1 of Agelaius phoeniceus. Lineage (NCBI taxonomy): Eukaryota > Metazoa > Chordata > Aves > Passeriformes > Icteridae > Agelaius > Agelaius phoeniceus. The sequence goes on from NC_135265.1 coordinate 126,811,073, forward strand.
CACTTCATTTTTATTATCAGGTCAATATCCAGCACATCCCTCCTTATCTTAAAACTTTCAACTAGTTTGTGTGATAACTAACTCTTTTTACGTTTCTGCAATTTTGAATTCAAAAATTCCTTTCCATACTCTCTTTACTGTAAATGCCTGTGGCCTGACCTAAAATATTTCTCTTCTCCTACTTCAAGCAATATCAAATCCAACACTAATTTTTTTTACTCTTTTTACTTCCTCAAGTGCTTCTTCCATATTTGCATTCATGACTTCCTGTTGGCTTTAATTCTTTATCCCTTTTCCTCCAATTTTTACAGATTTCACCTGTATCTCCTGCAGCTTCTCCCTAACCTCTATTACCTGGAATATTTCCTCTCTCTCTCTCAAAATAATTCAAAGAGATGTGAATAAAATACACTTTACTTATCTTCTAAACCACTCTGCAGGTTATTTGCTGGCTTATTATCCAAATGCAAACCTCTTCCTCAACCTTCTCCAATTTCATTAGAATTTTTTGAGTCAGTATCTACCATTATGGTTTGGGATCTTTCTTTTTTTTTAAACAATATGAACTTAAATTCTGATCTAGCTACGTAATGAGAAGTCTGCCATTTACAAGACGATTACTTGTCACCACTAAACCTTTCCAGTTGATACCACGACCTCAAGTTTCCCAGCATAATGCTGTGCCTAAATCACATTTAGTGATCCTTACCTGCATAAACATTTGTGGATTTAAAAAAAAAAAAAAATTTGAATCATTTTGACAAAACCAGATCAACTGCATATCCAGTGAAGATGAGGAACCTCTAGCAGGAGAAAGATGGGGATGCAGAGATAAATATCCATGAGGGTAGAGTGGGTTAACCTTCTAGGCTGCAGTCAGAAGGGAATGAATGTCTGGTAGCCTAATTGTTTAACTCCCAGTCTCACTCTCAAAGAAACAAAACTGAATTAAAAAGGGACAAATAAGCTAAATGTACCATGATAAAGCCTTTGTTCATATCTTTATCCTTCTACCCATTACTATTTCCTCCTGGAAATTCAAACTTTTCTTAAAGCAGAGATCTTTTCTTACATATTGAAGAAGCTAGAGGAGTGTTTTCAGCTTTAAAAGGCTAATGACAATCCACATTCCTCACAGAGCTTGCAGCAGTAGGGAGCCAAAAGGGATCTCCACTGAGTTGAAAATCTTTCCTGCAAATTTTTAATAATATAAGTAATGTTTACTCACAAAAGCATTCACTTCAAATCAATACTCTACTTGCAAAAAGATCACTTAAATGAATGCTTTCAATATAGAGACTCCTGTTATTTTTAAGAACTATGGTTTCCTACAGACTTAAATTCTTTGAATGGTATTTTATGCTTCTCTGTGTGTATTATGTGCATGTACATTATAAAAAGAAAATGGACATGTAAAAATTTATGTGCTGCTTATATTAAAAGTTACACTGCTTTTCATATTGATTTAGGATTTTTGTTCTTGAACTATTTTAATATCAGATATCAATCACCGAACACATTTCTTATGTGCAGATGATTACATTTAGATAGAGGGTGAAAATATAATTTTGTTGTGATAAATGAACATCACATTTACTGGTCAGAGATTTACTCCTTTATTATCACAATTGATAGATATGAATGGTTATATTCTAATTATTATTCTAGAAACCATCAACAATTAGTATTTCTAGCAGATTGCTTACATTACCAATAATATTGGTTCATTTTTTCGTTATTTCTTCCTTCTCTCCTCCCTCTCATTCTCAATCATAAAAATGGTCACCAAAACCCACTGGTTTCTCCTGGGTTTATATTATTCTTTCTGAGCTGTAATGCAACTCTCTATCAGCATCACTATAACCAAGAGTATATACATCCTTTTTGAACGGTTAAGTAAGATAGGCTGTAGATGAGAGGAATATATGAATAGAAATGCACTTCATTCCAACTTGCAGTCATGTTGTGGAATACAGAAGGGAAAAAATATTAGGCAAGTTTGAGAAAGCTTAGAAGAAAGTATTCCTGGGCTACTTATTTACGTTTACCTTCTCTTGATATTGCTAATATCACCAAATTACCATTTTTTTGATGCTGATTCAAAGCTAAATTTTCATTCCTATCAATTGCACTGCTACTTTCCAGGTGTTGGCTAAGAGCTAGCATTCCTGTAAATACCTATAATTCTATCTTGAGAAATTGATAATTGTTCCTCTTAAAAAGCTCTAAAAATATGCCTATCAATAACCGTTTTATCCAAGGTCACCTTGGTGCTTGTAGTTGTATTTCTCATTAGTACCTTTCAGAAATGAAAAGAAAAATTTCTCCTAAGGACAAAATCCAAAGTTTTCTGATAGCTATTTGTCTGTACTTGAGCAAGGCTGCTACTGAGAAAAAAAATCTTCCATATTGAAGTTGCAAAAGTCACAGAAGGAGGGATTTTTCCTAAACGAGTGAAAAATGGTATCTCTTCTAGAAATAACCTGTGGTGTTACTCCCATTGTAATCATGTTCTGTTTTGTGTTCTAAAATAAATGAAAATTATCTAAAATTTTCCAATTAAGTTTCAAGACATTTGCCAATTAAATTAGGAAAATACGGCCTTCAAAATTTACTAGAAGGCAGCATTCACTTGAATACTTGATTGTCTTATTTTGTTATTACTTCTTTGGTGTGATTAGGCATTTTACTTAACATATTTCTGGAGTTTGCTTTAACCTTATACAGTTCAAAATGTTTTCATTTGACATGGGAAACTGGGGAAATGGTTTGACCAGTGGCAAAAAAAATAATAGATACTAAAGTTACTGGGTTGGTTGGTGGGGAAAAGTGAAGTTTTAAGGCAAGTGTGAGCTACTCTAGTATGGCTTTTTTAACAGTTATGCTGTAGCTTGCATTAGAAATTTTGTTGTCTGGCATGGAAACACTGCATATGTCAAAGTAAGCATACTCAAATACAATCATCAATGAAATGCTTCTTTCTTTGACTGTTGCTACAATAGCAGATCTACTCACTAAAAAGCGAGCACAAACTTGTCCCTCTTTCAGAGAAAGGTGTATTTTCACAGAAAAGCAGAAGGTTTCTTGATACCTAAATTGTTAATGCTCTTGAACAGCATGGGCTTGACTGCCAGAGGAGCTGTGAACTTATAACAAAATTTTGTGATCGCTTGGAGTTTCTGAAGATCAGACTATACCAGGTTCTTACATAAACAGTGTTTTCATGGACAATTTGTGATTTGTTTTCTATTTTTCAAAAATTGTTAACTGGAACACACACTGAAAATTTGCAGACTTCATTCTTTTGAGGGAGATGGTGTTTGGGCAATAGTTGGCAAGCAGAATATAGACTGAATTGCATGGTCTTTGCAGCAATTACCCATCTAAAGGACCTATCAGATTTAAGAATCTTGATTTTTTCCAGGATTTATTAATGCTTAAACTGCTGCTTCAATCTCAAAGAAAATAATAGCATTTATTTGAGTGACTTTGTGCATCTTGTCTCCATTTGCTTTTAAAATATTCAATTCGCATCCAACACAATAAATGAGAGTTACTGGCAACTGCCAAAAAAAAGATTTTAAAAAGCTTAAAATTTGGAATCATACAATTCAATGACATTTAGCTTTAGAATTGTAAATGGTTCTAGTTATATAATTTCTGTTAAGAGCAATTGCATTTTTATATTTCATGATGACTGTATTTCAGGCTGGATTGTGCCTTTGGGCATTATCCTGTAATGGAAGTAATTTGAGATGTAAACCAGAAGGAGGATCATTCCCAAGAACAGTTTTCCAGGCTTTTTCCCTGTTTGCTATAGGGAAGGGAGTGTGCTGCCTGAGTCATTTACAAGATGCAAGGTGCTCAGAGAGCTGCATCAGTGCAGAGATTTAGCTATTTGAGAGAACCAAACAGAAAACCCCAAGAACCTTAGAGCAGTTGCCCTAAAAAAGGTGGAAGAAGGGAAACCTGTCTAGATGGTCTCACAAGGTGATTTACCTCAAAGGAGAATATAAAACTTGAAAAGTAGGAGATGCAGAAAATAAATTGTGATTGTGAAAAAAAGCTTTTGAAAAGATAAAAATGAGAGAAGATAAAGTAATAAATGCTATTCAGAATGCCAATGTATTTTTTTCAAAATGACTGGCCCCGTTACCTGATGTAATTATAGAGTAAGTCTTCCCTTGTCTAGAAATTCTCTGCATTTATGAAGGGCAGATGGGATGGCAGAGGTTAGAGTCAGACACGCTCTATTGCAAATTGTCTTTCCATAAAAAAAAAAGAGTTGTTAAAATGTATATAATTTTATTTTGAAGGAGGTTTTTTTTCACCTGTATTTTGCCTAGAGCCTGACACTGAATGCTTAACACTCTTACATAATGTTTCCAATCCTCTCCAGGACAACACATGAATAAAACAACATACACAAAAATCCTCTAGCCTCCAGCCATACTGCTACAGACTGCAACCATGTCAGATCTTGTTAACTAGCTAAAATAAGCTTTTGTTCATAACTAGAATGCAGGGTCAAAAAAAAAAAAAATAGGACGTGATGCAGGTGTACCTATATGCACATATGGATATACGTGCATTTCCTGCATGCAAAAAATTGTTTATGAACAGCTGAATGCCAAACACAATTTCTTTTCTTCAGGAAAATCCTGAATTAAAATTGTGTGTGCAACCTTATTTCACCTCTTAGTGGACAACCATTATGATAAAGCCTAGCTGTATAGTCATATAGTTATTTGTTCATCTATCCTTGCCTTATGCAACACACACAAATGGTACTCAGAATGCAAAACAATGCCCTGTAGTAAAAGAAGGACATTGTGTGTAGCTCATGTCGCATTCACATCTCTGAAAACTGAAGCAGCTGAAGGCAAGAAGGTGAAGGATTCTTGTAAAGTTTAGGGAGGTGAATGCTTGAGTGGTAAACTGAGTTCTGACTCACACAAAAGTACATTATGGCTGCTGAATCACTTAAACTAAACTTTAAAATATTAATACCTGTTTGTTCATTTTACGTGCCCAGTTTGAACACGAGATCTGATTCACAGAAGACAAAGCTCCTCTCTGCCATTGTGTCTACCAAAGACAGGTTTCTCAGTTTAGATTAATTTTTAAAAATGTCTCCGACCCTATTTCTCAAAGTGCCAGAAATTTGTGACATTCTTTTTTTCTTTCACTTTTCAATCTTCTGTACCACATATTCTATTTTTCTTGAGTCACTAGTTGTTCAGGCAAGGGCACATTTTCCAGTGCTGTGTCTGATTAACCCTATAAATGTGCTCTCAGTTTTCAGTGCCATCAAGTTCAACCATAAGTGCCAGCCATCAGCTGTTGTTTAATTCTGGCTGATACAACACAATTAAAACAGACAAACAAACACACAAACAAACAATACCCACATGTTAAAAAAAAGAAACAAACTAAAAACAAAACCACAAGCCCCCACCCCGAAATTATGTTTTGAATTCTCTTTCAGTGGAAAAATTGAAAGATTGTCATACAGACAAGGAATGAACAGGAACAGATGGTGCAAACCAGTGAATTTGGTCATAAGCTGCCTTATCTCACAGTGTTCCCAGTCTTACTTATTGCAAAACTTACAAATAAACACGCACTTATTATAAGTTTTACTTTTTAATTAACCCTTTCAGGAAAAGAACACATTAAAAGAGCAAAAGGCAATAATCTTGAAATTAGGAAGGATGTTTGGGTGGGGTACATGAGATTCTCTGTGACTTTTAATGCAGATGTCTCTTTTCATTTATGTATATAAAACAGCATATGAAAATAGTAGCTTAAGGACACAAAGCTTGTTCTTTGCTCTGTCCTCAGATCAGGATTGTTTCAAAAAGCACAGTATACATGGGCTGAAAGACTGAACTTTACACAGAACAAAGCATTCAGTAGCTAAAAACTCACTCTCAGAAAGCTCTCTCATCTGACAGAAGCAGGTAAAAAGGCTCCTTGAAAGTCTTCCCTATTTTTCATTCCATTTCCCTACATAGTGGGTGTATCATCCAGGTACTTTATCTGCTCTCCTTTAAACAGAGCTGCCTTGCCATTATTCCTTCTGTCATTTATTACTGAACTTTTTAACCCTCATTCTGCTCAGACACTTGGAAATTTCAGATGAAAAGGTGGTAAAAGAAGAATTGAGTTACCTTCACTGTATAGATAAATAGTGTCTTAAAAGAACTGTAAGAGAGGCAGAAGGAGAACAAGTACAGATTTTTGTTAAAATTAACAATACATTTGTAGAAAAAAAAGCAAGAAAAATGATAGCGTGCAGTGATAAACAGATGAATGAAAGTTCTTTCTAAAGTAACATATTTATCACATGAACTGGAGTGTACTTTAAAAATGTGAAGTAATTCAACTTGATACTGTCTAAGGTACAGAAATTTAATCAAAATAAAGCCAACACACAAATGGATTTAAATGATGATATTTAAGTCTCTAGTGCTTGAGAAATGCACTTTTCTTTCTTTAATGGTTTAAAAAGGTAACTTCAAGTAATTCTTTCATTTAGCAGTTATTACTGGTCAACTAATTTCCCCTTTACTGCTTTCATGGTAGACATAAACAACATGTACAAACAAACAAACAAAAACACCCACCACAACCTTATAAACCTATAATTATACTGAATGGCTGCAAAGGGATTACATACAAATTAGCCATTAAATCAGGCTCAGGCAGCTGTATCTTCAAAAAAGGACCACTAATTATTTTATCATTATTTTTATAATTACTGTTGCTATTTTTGCATCTGGTATTGTTTTAGCTGACTTCTGCCAGTGCAATAGGAGACACTAATAGCTGTTTGCACCTGTTTGCAACTTTAGCTCAGGCTTTCAGGCTGCTGAGTCACAGTGATGGATCTTTGCAAAGACAGTACCTTAGTGCTGGACTCCAACTATTTGCTTACTATGTGCAAAGAGAAGCTTCTTTATTTTAGGAAAGTGTAAGTGCACTGAAAGTGGTATAAAAAAAAACCAACTGTGTGTTTCTCCAATACCAGTTCCAGTAGAAAGGGAAGAAAATTGTCTAAGGAATGTGTATACACAGCAGCAGCACTATGCCAAGGGCGCAGAAGTTTAATACAATCAAGAAAAAGAGATCATAGGAAATTAGGTAATCTCAGAATATATTTATTTCTGCTCCTTTGGGGAGGTGGAAGGGGGGAAGAGAGTGGTACTGCAAAGGTACAGGAAAGGGATATGAAATATTGGTCCTGCATGGCATGACTGAAGACTAGCGAGCCCAGTGTAAGCCACAGAGCACTGGTTGCGTAGTACAATATTTTGGGAGCCTTAGGAAGCAACTCTGTGCTGGTAGCTAAGCAGAAGTGTAGAAGTGTTAGTTCATTCACTTTCTGCCCAGAATTCCTTGCTACTTTTGAGAATAACTCTAAATCATGTTGCAGTGGAACTCAGTTGCTGTTCTGCAGAAGAAAAAGTGTAAAAAATGCCAGCAGATACCTTATTTGCATGTATTGGATTGCTCTCAAAATTATCTGTGATCCTACTTTTCATTCTTTTTGAACTACATTCTTTTACTGTATACTTTGTTAAGCACTGCTCATAACAAAGCAATGTGATGAATTTTCCCTCATTTCAGGCTAGCATCAAGTGTTCAACTGCTTTTGGAGGAAACTTCCAGCAGGAGTGGCCAGAATGTAGAAAGTAGACATCGATGAATAAACACTTGCTGGGATTCTGTAAAATCAGCATTATTCCAAGCTCTTTCTTGCTTGTTACCTATTCCAAACACGCACCCCTGCCAAACCTCTTGCACCTCTTACCCTCTAGTGCTTACTTCATCTTAATGGATTTTAAGGGGAAAAGTGACAGAAGTGTACTTTGGCGGTTCCATAGGTAAAGCTAAGGTTAAGTTCTAATAAACCAGTTAATTTTCACCATATTTACAATGCTAGCTACAGGATGAAGTGATTTATTTCCATTTTCTGGTCCCCTCAGCACTGTTCTAGAGCTGGTCTGGAAGCTGCCCCTAAGCCCTGCACCTTTCAGTATTTGCATTTGCCAAGTGTATCAATAATGACTTTTTAATTCACTTACAGAATAACCAGTCAACACACTCACACTGAGAAGAAGAACACACATATTTGCAAATTTACCTTATTCCAAGTTCTTCTACTGAACAAATAATACATAAAATACGTTGTCCCAAATGTACATGTTCTGATCCTCTATATGTGTCAACAAATAATTTACGAGTCAGATCTATTGTACAGCTCTGGATTATTAAAACACCATCCTTTAACTTTTGTTATTTCAGGAAGACATATTTGCAGTCTTATATTACATAAACAGTCATGGAAACTGAAAAGCAACAACAAAATAAGATTTTTATTTACATCTTGATTTTGCAAATATGTTTTCATTTTAAATATCATTAAAAAAAGCCTTAGTCATTCAACTGTATTTATACATGCAGTACCTAGAGCTACGCAAAACTGAAGTGCACCATCCAAGGAAATACTCCTCCCACACCTGAAACCTCGAGATATGACAGTTTGTGATATTATTATGACAATATGATTGAGTTTATTGTCATGTGTACATGCAACTTTGTACAGTTAAGTTGTTTAGTTTTCACACTAAAAGTTCCAATTTCTTGTAATTTTTTTTTTTTAATCTTTAAAGACTTCCTTTATTTTGCTTTTTTATTTGTTTTAAATCTTCTCAGATGTATAGCTCTGCTCCTGGGAGCCAAACATAGCAGGGGAAGAAAATTATGAAATGCCAAAACAAGCCCAGTGCCAAAATATAAAGAAAGCAAGAAACCATAGCTGGTTATATATATTTTTAAACTTTGGCCAGTGCTCTTTTTATACTTCATAAAAGAAGTTGAGAGCAAAGAAGAAAGGGAGCATTTCTTTTCATTTTCTGGAAACACTGGGGAAGAGATACAGGACAGGAAAGAAAGAAAGAAAGAAATGGTGAGGGCAAGGGAAAAATCTTTCTGTGAGGATGCGAAGAAGGCAGGCTGGTGCCCTCACCAGTCTATTATATAGCAGGGCATCCTCTGACTGGTTAGAGTAATTTTTATGGAGTAATAGCCTGACTGTATCTCCTGCCTCCTGACCTGGATGAAAAGAGACAGGTTCTAAAAAAAAACCAAAACAGAAAAAGAAAAAAAAAAAACAACAAAAACAAAAAAAATCAACCCACCAAAAAAAAACCAAGAAGTGTGAAGAAGAAGGGGGGAGGAGGAAGTACAGTAGTATTGGAAAATACTGGCTGGACTGCTCCATCACAGTGCCTGGTTCACAGATGTGTGCTTCTATTCATCTCTTAATTTATCTCTTGTGGCTCTTCCTTCTACTGCTGAAGCAGTACATAAGTAAGTTTGTGTGTGATTGTTAGCTGCGAACATTTTGGGGGCCAGTGAAGTGAGGACACAGCCGAGGCGGCTGTTTGTGGCCTGGCAATGCTGCGCAAGTTCTGCTTCAGCTGGAACCGGAGCAAAGCAGCTCGCAGCCCCAGCCGCCGCTCCCTGCGACTGCTGCGTTTGTTAATAAGGAGACATGCGAGGAGAGCTAAAAAGGGAAAAGCAAGCGTCTTGAGGGAACTCTCAGCAACAGTAGCACACAGTCTTCTCCAGTGTATTTTTTGTACATTAAAGGAAAAGGGAGACAGAGAGCTGCCATCCGGCCGGCCACGGAGCTGTTTCAGGGCCGCACCTGAGTCCGGAGGGGCTCGACCCTGAACACTTCGAGCACTGCGGGCAGCGGTGCAGGGGGAGGCTGCGCGGCCGGGGTGAGCCCGGCTGGAGCCCACTGCCCTGCGGACGCCACCTGCGCCTGCGGGCTGCTCTCGGGAGCGGACCCAGCGGTGAATGGTCCCCTCCGAAAGCACTTCATTCCCACCTCGGCCACTAACTTTGTGATGGGAAGCATCAGCCCGGCCGCTGGAAGGACGGGAGGAGGGAGAAGCCGTGCAGCTGGGCAGAAGCCCGGAAACAGAAGCAGTAAGGGATGGGACCCGTGATACCTGTCCTCTCCCCCGCTGCACATGGGAGCCGCTCTCCGGAGGAAGCCGGAGCAGCGCTGCTCAGACATGACTGGACTCAAAGTGACTGCAGCCTCGGCACCGAGGCACCCCGAGCTGCGCACACACCGGAGCAGGAGTGGCACAGGGGAACCCCCCCGCCCCCCATGTTGCACCGGCAGCAGCGGTGCCCTGGAGCTGTCGTGACAACAGGGGATGCCCCTGCCTGCCTTGTCTGCCTGCCGGGGTACTCCGCGCACCCACGCTGAGCCGAAGCTGCGGGAGGGGCACCCCCGCACACACGGAGGAATCGGGGCTGGCATCCCGTGCAGACGGCGAGGCGGGCGGCGGGCTACCCCCGCCGTGCGCGCACACGCGGTACCCCCGCCAGCAGTCCCCCATCCCCCGCCGGATCGGCGGGAGGGGGAACCCGGGCGCACACGCCTCGGAGCCCGGTGCTGCACCGGGGCCGCCGCCGGGGGCACCTCACCCCTCACCCGGGCAAACCCCGGCGCTCCGCTCCGTTCCGCCCGCCGCCGGCCCCACTCCCGGGGGCGAGCGGCACTGCAGCGGCGGGGCCGGCGGCGCCGCGGCCGGAGGGCAACAGGCGGGCGGGCGGCGTCGGGCGATAACTTCGCGCTGCGCCGCCGAGCAAGTTGCGCTGCCGCGCAGGACGCGCCCGCCTCCGCACCCCGCCCGCGCGGCCGGCTGCGTGCCCGCGCTCGGCGGCAGCGAGGGAGCGGAGCCGAGCGGAGCGTGTCGTGTCTGAGCGCGGGGGCGAGCGGCACCTGCCGAGGGCAGCGGCGGCGCGGAGCGGAGCGCTGGGCGGCGGCGAAGCCGGGCGGCTGCGGAGCGGAGCGGGCTGGGCTCGGGCTGGGTCCGCGCCCGGCGCCGCCGCTGCGCCCTCCCGGCTGCGAGTCCGCCCGGCTCCGGATCACGTGGCGGTTGCCGGAGGCAGAGACTAGAGAGGAGAGAAAAAAAAAGCGCCTCATTCCTTCTTCCACCGCCATACTGTATTTTATAGTAACTCTCATTTTTATTCCTCCCTTTTACTCCCGCTCGGTGAGTACCTTTCTGCTGACATTCTTGTCCTCCTTTTTTGTCCTGTTTTTTTTCTTCCTTTTGGTTTTTTTTTGTTTTCTTTTTTTTTTCTTCTTTTTTTTTTTTCTTCCTCTTTGATTATTGTTTAAATGGATTTGATCTTTTGCTGATGACAAGTTTTTTTTCCTAGCATGCGATGGTTACTAAACTGTGAGCAAAAGGTGCTGCTGGGGCCGGGAGTCACTGGGAATGAAAAATGATAATATTAATAACACAGACTTGCCAGTCCAGCAACAACTGATATACATTTAGTAGCTATATATCTATATATGCAACTGGTTTTGTTGTGGCACGGAAAAGCGATGTGAAATGATGCTTATTTTTTTAAGATAAGAGAAAAGGCATGTTTCTAACTCTTTTTGCAGAGGATTTTTTTCTGGTGTTGTTTTATTTTTATTTTTGGGTGTTTTTTTAAGGGCTTTTTTTTTTTTTCCTTAAAGAGATGGGAATTGCAAATGCATTTTACAGCAGTGTTTACACAGAGTTTGTAATCTTGCAATACTGGTGGAAGCCACAGAGCAAGATGTTAATTTTATTATTTTTGTTACTATTTCTTTTTCTTTTTCTTTTTTTTTTTTTTAACAGTGCAACCAGCAGGGTTTTTTGGTTTTCCTCTTCTTCAGTTTTTGATGCCTATTTATAATGTGAAACTTTTCTTGCAGCATGTTGCAGTCATCATTTTTAAATACTTTTTTTTCCTCCCTAAAGATAACAAAGCAAAACAGAAAGCCAAAGAGATGATCCTTACTTTTGCACATTTTGCACCTTCACTTTTTATTCTTTTGCCAGCAGTGTTTTATGATGGTTATTGTTATCATGATGATGATGATGATAGATATATACATATATACAAATAAATACATTTTCAAATGATGGCAGTGGAAGGTTTTCCTGGAGAATGAAGTGCGGTTTGGTTTCCTTGTCAACGGAAGATGAAGTGAACAACTGAACATCTCCCCAGTGCAGGTACTTCATCTCCTTGTAGGCGTTTCCACACTGTGTAAATTACATTGTGAGATTTTTTTTTTTTTAAAAAGAAATCTCCTTCCACCCCTTTCTAAACGTGTCTGTGCAATACACATGAGGACAGGACTTAATATCTCTGCCTTGTGATTGCTTGGATGTGTGCTAAATGTTGCACTAATTGAGCCTAGGTCAGTTAAAGCTGAAGAGAGGTGTTTTATGTGCTGTGCTGTATAGAGGGGAAGTCAGCTGGGGAAAAAAAAAATCCAGACACCCCTCCTCTCCTCGTTGCATTAAAAAAAAAAAACAAAACAAACAAATAAACAAAACAGCCAAAAGTAAAGCCCAAACCGAAACTGGATGGAACCTTGAGATCCTCATTATGAGTACAGATGCTCTCAGGACTTTAGACAAAAACAATAGCTCCGGCCATGTATTGTGGTGACTCGTGTGTTTTTGTGTGTCTGTTTAAATTTATCCATTAGAAAATAGCTGTGGAACAGCAAAGGAGGCTCCCTCGGAGAGCTGGCTCGCTGCCACATGAGGCATATTTTGCAGCCCTAAGGGCAGAAAACCCTTATATCCAACTTCTGCTCCTCATATTAAAAAGGCGTAAACAAGGCAGCAGGTTGCCTCTTATGAGTCTAATTCATTGGGATGGAGATTAATCAGAAGCTGATCTTTGCTTGAAGGTGTTTCGTTTTTGTTTGATGATTAATAGTACCACTGGCTGACAGGGAATGGGAAATTGTTACTTTCCGTGCTGGTTACTGAGAGTTCAGGATTGGAGGAGAAACTGTTACTTTTCACTGAGGGCACTTAAATGCTTAACAGAGGCTGCCCCTGATGTACAGACAGGATATTGGTTCTGTAAAACACAATTTGGAGAGATTTTTCCAGATGACAGGGTAGGTTGGTTGGTTTATTTATTTATTTATTTCCCTCCGGAGAGAATATGGTGTAATATTATGCTAAAGTTCAAGTGCTGAATGTTCTGTGATGCTCTCTGTTGTTTACTTTATTGTGATGGGATTGCTTACTGCATTTTACATAAAGAACATTTAAGGATCTAAAACTGACTATAGAGATATGCCATGTATTCAGACGTGGAAACTAAAGTAAGTTACAGGGTGTATATTTCTTTTGTCACTTTCATATAAGCAAATATAATTCAGAGAATTACAAATGCATTTGGAAATTTGAGGCTTCTAATGCTAATGTTTAAATTTTTGCAGTGTAACAGCTTTCTTTAAAGTAGAAAGTGTAAAAATGTATACATCATGCAATAAGTCATGTTGAAAAATAAATAAATTCATTTATCTTCACAGAGACATAACTATTTTGTATTTACACTGTTTTTTTCCAGCTTGACTGTAATAAAAATATTTTGCACATATTTATGCATGAATTCTGCTCTGACATGTTAAAATACTTTTGGCAGCCTAACAGGGTCAATAATTCATGTGTCTAAAACCCAGTTGAGATATTTCCATGATAGATTATGATGACTCTTCTAAAATAGTTACGATCTGTTGGGTCATTACTCCACATTTTAAGAAGACTCAGCCTGCTTATTTTTTCATTACTTAATTTAAAAGCAAGCCATTAAAAACAAGAGAGACTGAAACTATATTCTCTACCTCTTTATATATTTCCATCCCTACTTATATTTAAATGAAGTGTTTTCTTTAAATTAGGTGCAACTCCCAGTAAGCAAAATATTTTGATACTGCTAAAGCACTGAAATAAAATAACTAGGCTAGCAGTTTCCAGAATGATCCTTTTGTCCTTTCTTTTAATACTGCAGGTGTGTTGTGTGAGTAATTTTGTGCAGGTAGTTGCTGAGTGAAGAGCTAATCCTGCTCACCTAGTCTTATCTCGAAGTCTGAGATAGTGCATTCCTAAAACTTTCTATTTAGCACCAGATTTCATCCACAAAGCACCTGTTGTCTGAGTAGTATGGTAATGAACACACATACATTTCATTTGCAGCATTCTGAGGTTGTAGGAGTTCATACATATCAAACAGCCTTGGGACCTTAAAATATGAATAAAGGAGCCAGTTTTGAAAGAGGATCCTTCTACCTCTGTGCAGTATGTGGGCAGAGCATGATTTAGGTTGGTGGAATTGGTTTTGCCTTGGTGCTTCTATAGTTATGCTGTGACTAATGTTTTAGAAAGCCATAGTTAGTGTCAAAGACAATTGTCCTTTTGTAATTTGAGATGAATAAAAATTTTGCCTACAAATTGCAGCTTTGCATCTACAAGTGATGATATCATTATATTCCTTATATAGCATGGGATGTAGTCATATTGCCCTAGCTCCTGAAAGTAATGGGTGTCTAGACTGAAATGACATCTTCTATTTTTCTTTACATCTGTTTTGGTGTTCAGGACTATACAGGGGTTTAAGATACCTTTTTAAAGGGTTGTAAACTGAAATCTTTGGAAAGCAGTTTTTCTTTTCCTCTTCCATAACTAACTATTATTATCAGTATTTACTTGCAAATGAAAAAGAACAGGTGAACACAAATGAGAAACTGTAAAACTGTATAGCATTCAGTGTGCTGACTCATGAATATGTGGCTTTAGCTGCTGTAGTGGCCTGAACTGGTAGAAGAAGACTATCTTTTTACATTTTTCAACATGGGAGATAGAACTTGAGTGGCCTGTGGAGTTGTGAAGTCTGTCTGCTGTGATATTGGGCTGATCTTATTTTGTTCAGATTCAAAAAACTGGTTTAAATTTACCTGGGGTATCACTCTCACTGCACCTCTTGAAGGCGGGGCAGAGCCTCACTTTTCATGGTTTTAGAAACAGAATTTCTGTCCTAAGTTTATTTTCAGGCAATTTATTCTCTTTTTTTTTTTTTTTTTTTTTTTTTTGCCACTGCTGACCTTATACAGCAAGGCTCCTTCTCCATGTCTTTGCTCTTCAGAGTATAGTATATTTTTAGAGAGCAATTGCAGCTCCTTTTCCCTCATGATTTCTGGGCTTAACTGGGAGAGGTTCCCAAAAGTGTGACTGGTGCTGGGAGGGGATGTTGAGACTGGCTCTGCCCAAAATCATGCTGCAGCAGAAACAGGGAAGCTGCATTCAAATGCTCTTCTGCCCAGACTGATCTGTTCTGCTTTCAGCTGAAAATATGGCAGTCTGATTTCTGGCTCTCACATCAGCCCAAACATTTTCACCTGAAGCCACACACACACAGTCATGCCCTCTGGTGAATTGAGGTTTGCATCATGTGGACCTTCCTTCACTCTGCCTAACCAACCTGAATTTTTTTGGTTGCAGTGCAACAGAAAAGAACTCTTGGGAATTTCTTCTGCAACACTCTGGTTTTTAAACTCTCAAGAGTTTTCTACATATTGTTTTAGTAATTTGTATTCATACCAGGGAAGGGAATGTGGACAGGTTTGAGGCAATATTGTATCACAATCTTTTATCAGGAATAAATGTGAAAGTTGGATACAGTGTTCTTTAAATTTTTTACCTTGTTACAGTCTTTGCAGGTTGCTTATGTCTTAGCTCTCTAGTCTTCTAAAGCATTGTTCTATGGCAGTTTGTTTCTCTTTCACAGTGTAATTTTTTCCTATTTTCTTCCTTCTCTACATTTTGGGTTTTAAAAGATAAAAAAGCTTAATAGTGTTTAAATTGTAGGATTACAAAGACTGATAGGTCTTCCCTCAGATGAACGTTTTAACTTCCCTTGGTCTTAGAGGACATGGTGCTCTGTCAAATTCTGAAGATAAATCCTGTATGTTTTAAGTACTTTCAGAGTATCTGAACAGAAGGCTAAAGGTGAGTATTTCCTGATGAAAAATTATGCAATCTGTGACACTGTCTACATAGTTATCCAGTTTTTAGCTCCCTTGAACCCAGATCCAGACTGACAGAAGAAAAAAAAAGCTGATTTTAAGTGGTATAAGGAATAAAATGCAACATTTTGACCTTTGTGAAGGTACCAATCTTACTTTTATGATCTTTAAACAATTACTGATGGCTTGAAGATTATTGTTTTGCACATACCTACATTGGTATAATTTGTACCTTTTTCCCTGTTTTTTTTTTTTTTTTCTATTTCAAAATAACACTCTGATCTCTCTAATGTACTTAATCTTTCAAAAGCATTTATACTGCAGCTTTGGCAGTATTTCTGAGAAAGTTTATTTTTGCACAATGAAGTGTGATTTTTTATCTGAATGAATAACCTGCCAACAATTAAAAAATCAAGTAGACCTTCAAATTACTAAGTAAATTTCAGGTTCCTTAGTGTGAATAAAATAACATGTTTTTATTGTTGCTGTATTTTGGAATAAAAATACTGGTATGTAGATGAATAGACAGAATCCCAGAGAGATTTTTAATGATTTAATGTCATAGAGAATTAGCAAAAATCTTACATTGATTATCCTTCAGGGCTTAACCAATACTTTTATTTAATAACTAAGAGTTTAACTTTCTTGGTTTTGGATTTATACAGACCTATGTTATCTGCTGCCTCTTGACAAAAGCTACAGAGTTAATAAGTTGCCTCTCTGGCACATCACTGTGTGACCCCTGGCTCCTTATGTCCTGGCTGGCCTGCCAGGGTGTTGGGGCTCAACCATTATACAGTTGCATTTCTGGTTTTTCTGGTTCAGGAAGTTGTTTGGGTTTTTTTTGTTTGGGTGGGGTTTTTTTTGGTTGTTGTTTTTTGTTTTTTGGTGGGGTTTTTTTGGTATTTTTTTTTCTCTTATGAGTGATGACCAACAGTGGGTATAAATGTGGTGAAATATCAATGACACTTTCCAGATTCTTTATTTTTTCTTTGCACACTCACAAGTCTTTCTCCCAAAATACCCAAAGGTCTGATTGAACTTGGTTTACACCAGTGGTCCTTCCCAGGTAGCCTTCTCCTGATGCCAGTGATTATTGCCTCTACTAATGTGCAGTCTCTGAGCAACCAAGTCAAGGTGGAGCTCTGGAAACAGCTCAGGCTTTATGTATTTCATTTTATGGTCCTCTGAGAACATCTTGTAGTCCTTTGGACGGGCAATAGCTTATAAAAGGCAGTACAGGCCATTATTATAATTATTTAAACAACAAGAGACCATAAAGAATACAATGATAGCTCCTGGACCTCGGTGATTATTGAATAACCTGGTGAAAGTCAGGTCCCTGTTCCCACTGTGCTCCATACCAACAGCCTTTTTTTCAGCCTGTTCAGTCACGTTGGTTGCCTTCTTCAAGGTCCTGCCTTGAGTCAGTTGTGTGCTTTGTGGTGTTCAGGGTCAACAAAAAGGGGATATCTGGCACAAATCCAGTATTAATGAGATTCTTAATCTGACTGAAACGAGCCTAAATTTGTTCTGTAGGAAAGCATCACATCAGTAGAGTTCATTCAGTAAAAAGGTGTCTCTGTTTCTGCTCAGAGTTTTGCATAGAAGGTGAACAGGACCTATTGTCAAAGAGATATGACACATCTTGTTAAATCAGGGTAACTTTACGATTTGTAGGAGGCACAGCACATGTATACCTTGCATGCAGTATTTTTAGACTGACTGAAAAATTGGAGTTTCTGTGTCAAAGAATTATGTTTGCATGGTGTTGACAATGCTGCTTTTCCTTTCTGTTTTGTGTTATAATGCAGTGCAAAAGCCCTAAAATGTTTACACTATCCTAGATGTTCTTTTTTAGAACAATACAAGTGAAAGTGATAAAGATACCCTGGTGAATTTTTGCACACCAGGCCTGCGCTCTAGGCTTAGTGCATGCTAGCAGCTCTTCTTGTGGGCACAGGGAGTTACAGTAGTAACTCACTGACTTTTCAATGAAACACTGTGCATTTGATAATTGCAGCAACATGCTTCTGAGCTTGATCTGTAATGCAAGTTACTGTTTATGAAAGAAAATTCATTCTATCTTGTTAAAATATTTTATCAAATGATCCTTCACACAATAAATATTAGAAGTAATATAAAATTTAAAAATGTGCTATGCTAACTGTCATGCAGTGTCTATGGACTATGCCCCTTGAAGGTATAATTAAAACAAAACTTCCTCTTTGGTCTTTGGGTACCTTTAAAAGGGATTAATGCTACTGTTTTCCAAGTAGGACACACACACACAAACACACAAACATCAACCATGCTACCCATTTCTCAGCTTGTATTTGCCACTGATTTCACAGGATAAAACCCAACACTTGAGGTCTTGCACAGTAGGTCAGTTTTCTAATGTACTCTTTACTGCATAAATTCACATCCACTTTGTTTTCTTTCTCCCAAACTGAAGAAGAAGGATGCAATTAAGTTTTTCTCCTGCCTATACAACTTCCAGTTAAATGGGAGTTCTTCAAATGATACAGTTACAAGATTGGCTCTGGAGAGGTTACCATCTTCTACTTGAGCATTTGTAAGCTGTAGACAATTAATGTACATTGTGAATAATGAAAAGAGAAACTGCATTTATGCCACTTTTGCTTTACGGGGGTAGTTTATCAGGACATTGATGCTATTTTTATTGTTTATTATTTTATGAGAAAAGCATGCTGGATTACCATTTGCCAGCATGTTCCCTGTTCCAGTAGGTGCTGTAAAAATACAAAGGTGCAGAATTAGGGTCTGGCATTATTAAAATCAGTTATACATATGCTGGTCAAAATTTCATGTCAAACCATTTTTTTTTCTCTGTGGATTTTTGATGAAGTGGTTCACACAAAAGGCTCTATTCATCTCACTTAACCTTGCTGTTTAAAAAATAGGTTTTTAGAACTAAGCTAGTCATCATTTTAGCTATCTAAAAGTTAGTCATTGAAGTCTAACACAGTAGCTCAAGGCTTTGTAGTCAACAGAGATAAATATTCTCTTCCTGCAGAGAATTACAGATTACATCCCAACAGAGGCATCTATGGACAGCTGAGATGAACAGCTTTCCTAAAACACCTCTCTCTTTGCACTGATGAGAGAGAACCTAGATGGCCCATTTAAAACAGATTCCTAACTTTTTGATGGATAAAGTTAAAGGAGATAAATCGCATGCTCCCCAACCCTCCACTTCTTTCAAATCCTAAATTTGCAATGAAATATTTGGTTAAAAAAATATTTTTTGGCCACTAGAATCTTCATGGCTTTAAGATATTACTTGATTTTTTTTCAACTTCTCCAGCAATTCTTTTAACAGACATACAAATGTGTTTCTAAATATTTCAAATTAATTAAAGGCTATGACAAAATTCCTAGGGATGTCTGATAGGACCAAGATTTCACATCTTTTTTGTATCGCTTCACCCAGTTTTCTGTCTTTTTATAATGTGATCCAACCACAGCTGATCCTTCAATGAGTTCTCCTCACAGAGTCTTATTCTAAAAACCAGGGACTTAAGCTATTGGGTACAATCATGGACATCTTTTGAAAACCTTTGAAGTTGAAACAGAATAATGATGTGGGTGGCAATGGAATCAGCTAATTGTACTGCAAATATGAATCATTGTAAGATATATTTTAAAAATAATTCGTACATCAGCAGCAGAAGATCTGAATTTGATATCTCTGAAGTTGGATCTTGAAACTATAAAGGTTTTTTTAGTTTGTGAGCTGAAGTCATCCAGGCAATGTAGGGGAAATATTTTGCTACTGATAGCATGCTGCTGGTATCTTCATGTACATACAGTAAAACCTGTACTTCTGAATACCAGATAGATTTTAGTTTTCCCTGTCTCAGGTAATTTTTTAGAGAAGGCTGGAGTTTTATAAGACTGTTAGTGTCTTTAAAATCAGCTCTTCTATACAGTTTACCTCAGTGCCTTGCTTCAGATCTGTCCCAAGTCATTGTGTGTAGCAGGATGGCGAGCAACGGCCGGTCTGTGACACTACACAATATGTTGGGATATCATCCTCTTTTTCCACAAATTATGAATTCAGCTATTTCATTCAATATATGTTTGGGCTTTCTGTAAGGTTTTCTACAGGTACTGAAGTATATGAAAGTAGTGTACATGCTTCCACCATGGGTTTTATCTTCTTGGCCTGGCACTAGCTGGGTGCTGTGCAGACATCATGAAACTGCTCACACAGGCCATGTTTTTCACTGACATCAAACTACAGCTGAATCCAAATTAGAAATGAACCATTTGGTATTATAGGAGTAAGTGCAAAACTCAGTATAGTGAGAGTTAATTGCCCAAATACCACTGTATTACTACCATGATAAAGTAAGCTGCAGCTGTAAGCCCTAACAGCTATAATATAATGGTTTGCACAGACTCAGAAATCTTACGGACTTGTCAGAATTGAGAAGGGAAGTTAAAAAGTTGGAGTTCTCAGCACTTTGAAATAACTGCTTCAAATAAGCGCAGTAATATTCTCTGGGGACTATAAACTGTTAGTTGCAGCTACCGTGTCACGTTACACACTTCATCACCTCTTGGTCTTTGTTCTTCACATTCTATTTATATTTCAAACCTAAGTTTTTGTACTGTCCCTCAAAAATGCATTGTCTGAGCAGTGTTCACATAAAACAGATTTACAAGGCTAAAACTCTTTGCTGACTTCATGAAGTTTTTGCCTCTTTACCTGCTTTCATTTATGCACCATAACATTTCCTTTTTCACTCTTGTGTCTCTGCTCAGAGTTAGGAGCACAGTGTTGTCACAGGAATATAAAAGACCACAGATTGTCAGAACACAGAACACAGGCCCAACTGAATTTCTCACTGAGTGTAGGGCATATAAACCAAACACAAATTCAGTGTCTCTAGTCTCTCTCTGCCTGCTGCTCTGGGTGAGTAGGTAGTCTAGGCACCTAGACTGAGGATCACACATTTGGAGACAGGCTTTTGAAAGGCAAGATTACAAGAAAAATAATTGCAGTTCAGTTTAAGGAAATAAACTGTTTCAGGGATGCCACATTTATTTATTTTTAATTTGTTGTACAAGTTAATCTTGTATATAGTGTGACATTAAAAATGGATTCAGAAATTCATGACACTTGGTCACAAATATTAATGAATGTTGTAAATAATCATCATAATCAGAATAGGACTGGCTACTTTACACTCTCAGATTTTTTCAAGATCAAAGTCAACCCAGCTATAGAGACCTGTGTCACACTGATCTGCATTGACAGAGGAAAGCATATTTACAAATGTCGGGTGTGTTCATTTGAATTTCTGGATCTTTTTTATCTTTTATTTGTAATTTTTTTTTAATTTCAGACTTGTTGGACCTTTCCTCCTGCTCTGGACCTTTCACCTGGTGTCAGCACAGCTCAGAAGGATGAACGAAAAGGAAGCAATAGGAGAGGGGTGGAAGAGGGGAGAGGAGTAGAAAGAGGAGGGGCAGAAATAAAAATGGAGAAAAAATTCCCAGTGATTCAGCTAAGGCTCCAGACAATGGGCATGTTTTCAATCCCCACTCTTCCTTAACTTCCCCTCTAGCTCAGGCTTCACTCCCTCTCTACTTGAGCTTTCATCACCACTACACCACTACAGATATTTCATAAATTTCTTTTTCTTTTTTTCTCCTTAAAGAATGAAACCACAACAAGTGTTTTACACAAGAAAATATACTCATCTTCTCACAAAATATAACATGATGCAATTCATGTAAGTGGTTCTTGAAGTAGGATTATTTTCCTCCTAGTAGTCTTACATCTTTGACTATGAAAGAATGAAGTGGTTTAATAGTTCAGTAGCAAGACAAAGCTTAGATTTCTTGTTGCTTTTATACCCAACTTGAACCCTTTAAATCAGTTTGCACATGACTGTGTTTCAGTTTTATTCATCTGGATTCAAAACCAGGCTTTCTACTGATATTTATTTACTTCTTTTTTACCTCCCTTTCCTTCAAAGCTTTTTTCCAGGGGTCCTTCTTACTCCTTATCCTCTTTGAGAGAGTATAAATTAAAAACTATTCCTATTCTTTCATTTAGTTTGAATTTTGAAGTGTATTATTCAGCTTTGTAGTTCAAATGCTCCCACCAGAGTGAGGAATGCTATCTGATATTTTCCTGTGCAGAGTGACTGTCAGAAAAGATGCAGGGACCCCATGACTCAGTGCTGGTCTGGCTCTTGGCTTGGTCCCAGTGCTGTGTCTCTCTTCCCAGCTGATAAGGTAGACCACTGTGAAGGTGGAGGACTAAAAGGACACTTTGGCTAAGCCTTTTTTCAGTCCTTACAGGTACTTGCTTCCTCTCAGCTGTTCTCACCAGGAATCCCTTACATCTCACAAGGTGGCTTTGGGAGTGTTAATAGAGAGGGTAGGTTCAGTAAATGGTCTTCCTAAGAAAGTATTTCCTAAATCTAGAGCTTAAATTGGTCCTGTGGCTCCCCTATACCAATCTGCCTGATAAAGAAAAGGCAAAGGTTAGCTACTGAGTCAATGCAAAACAAGACCCAGTTGTAAATTTGAAGACTTAATTCTTTAAATAGAAAATACTAAGAATTCCCAAGTCCTTTTTAGACACGATGATCAATTAAAGAAATTGAATAGGGAAAGGTGTTAGATGTCAAAATATTCTAGATGGAGTAGTATTTATTACAGATGCTGATGGAACAGGTCCAGAGCAGAACAATTGGGTCCAAAAGGTTGAAATAAATTTTATATCCTAAAAAGACATCTAGAAAAAAAATCTAAATACTATAGGTCAAATGCAAACATGCTATTTAATACATGAATATATAAAAATTATATAAATCTGCAAGAAAGCAATAGCTTCTTTCAGGGATTTTATGTTTAAGCATATGTTAAATTTTATTAACTTTTTGGAGGACTTTATTGTAAAGTTTCTTAAAAGATGCACTACAAATTGATGCAACTGACTATTGCCTCATTAATTGACAGGAAATATTAAATTTTGTTGCCATTGATGTATGTCTGATGTATTGTTTTTATGTGTTTAGAATTTGATTGTTTGTGCTCAATTTACTTGAGTCACACATTTGAATAGCAAGTTTCTCATATCACTGGGGTACTCAGAGCCTCTGAACTTGGTATTTCCAAACTCTGGGCAGTCTCTAAGAAAAGTGGAAGCCCTTTGGAACAACTTGGTGAGATATTCAGATCCCCCAGAGAACTGTACTGAGAGTTGTGACTGTCCCACAGGACAAACAGGAGCTCCTCCATGCAGCACGACGTGCTTGGCAGAGACCATGTCCAGCTCCCTGCTAGAACCAGGGAACTACTTTCAACACTTTTGTTTCCTTTTGTTTTATTTAAAGTGAGAGAGTTTGTAGAAGACTTTCCTGGACCTTCAGAAAGTTATGGTGTGAGGTGCAGCTTATTTGTTTAAAGGCAGGTAGCACTGGTGCAGGCAATCTGCATACGTCTTGTTGGAGATTCAGGCCATGTTTTTCAGCCTTAAGTGTTGTTTAAGGTCAGTTAAGGGAAGTCTACCTTAACTTCAGCTAACTTCACTGATAGTACAAAGAAAAGTTATGCAATATGAAACTTGTCCTCAACTGCTGTTGAAATGTGATGCAATGTATCCCATGCTTCAGAATTTAGAGTCATTTGCAAAAGAGAGAACCCTGACTTTGCTCCTTTGAGTAGATATTCTGGAAACACTGGTGCTGGTGAGCTCAGTAAGGCTGCCCACACAAGCAAGATGAAGGAACTGTGCAAACAGATCTGAAGCAAGTTTTTGCAAAACACAGGTGAACTGATGATGTCTTTCTCACTGACTCAAATCTTTTGCCTAATCTCAGTGCTACCATTCTATCATCTCTGCCACAAATATTAGATATTTTAACTTTGTACTTTACTTTGCAACACTTACGTGTGCAACAAAATAATTTCATATTGCAATTACCATTTCACTTCAAAAGGTAACTACTGTATAATCCATAATCATCAATTTCTTTTATGACCAGCTCTTTACTATTATGTTTTACAGCCTTTCAGTGCATCAGTAAAGTACTTTATAGAAGGGCAGTAATAGATTCTAGGAACTTCCTAATGAAAATTTCAAAAGCCTTGATCCTTTCCTGAAAGGGTAATGCTACTTACATATAAACTTTAAACTTTATAAACTCTCTGTTTCAAATTAAATACTTTGTGATCTCTGGAACATTATATATAATGTATTTTTTGGTATCAGTTGCTTTGTGTAACATGTATGTTTTGAAATGAATTGCTTTATTCTCCTGACATTAGACTTCATCACTGAAATGCAAAGGAAGATTTCCAAATTATGATAGTTACCTCTCAACTGCTGTCCACACAGAGAAACAAAGAATTTGTCAACTTTTGAAAAACTGAGAAAATAGTGAAAATTTTGAAAGTCAAGAGAATTTTGGGGATCTCTAGTAAATACAGAGTTAAAAGCCTGAGTTCAGCACTTCTGTGAAAGTTTTATTGTGTTTGGAATGTAGATTACTGTGCATGATGCCTTAGACAGTCATCTATGCATCTGCAGTATTTAGTGCATATGTTGGCAATCTCTCTTTGGCCTGGAAAGCAGAACTGCGGTGAAAACAAGGCTGAATGAGGGTTGCCATCATCATCTAGAAGATATTTCACATACAAAAGATGCTCTAAGTGAATATACTAAGGACAAGGCATACCAGGTACTCTTTGAACATATAATGTGTATCTTGCTATGCGTGGCTTGTAGCAGCTTAGACAAACTGGGAGTCAGGTATTGCTCTCACTGGCAGCTGTGCAACACTTGGAATATTTATACACTTGGGTTGTGACATGAGAGGGTTTTTTATCTGAGGATATAATTTCTTAAAGATGAGATGTTGTGCAAAAAATTTTCTCATGAAAGAACCTTTCTTTTTTTTTCCCATGTATCTTGAGTAGTACAGCACATACTGTGATATGTAGAAGGTACTCCTTTGTAGCTATATCCATGGATATTTCTGCTCTTTTAATTAAGCCTGTAACAACTTTGTTATTGAATTCATTGGAAGCAAGATCAACCTTCTGTTTTCAATACACAGAACACAGTAGGATTTGTTTCTTAAATGTAGAACAGGGTGTTAGTGCAATAGAGTAGATACTCTGGTACCTGTTGAATCAGGGATTTTGATGACACTAGAAAAATTTGATTTAATATAAAAAGTTCAATGCTGTTTTTACTATGAAATTAGTTTCTATATAGCTTTTCTGGTACACTAAAATTGAAAAAGAGCTGATATGGTTCAAATAGCTCATTCTGTTTGTTCTGGTAGTAAAGAATAAGAAAAAGTTATTTTCAGAAGAAGCTAGTTGGCATTAGAATACTAGAATAATAATACAATAATAAATTAGAATGAAATTTTTATAGTTAATTTTATAGTTTATTTTATAGTTTATTAGTATTAATAAGTTGATGCAGGGATTGATGCTTTGTGCAATTAGACAGATATCAGGATAGATCACATTGTCATACCAATCTATTAATGATCATATCAACTAACAGCAACTTTATATTCTGTAGTAAAACAAAACCTTAATATATACTGTAGAAAATATGCTTAAAGCAGGAACACATTTTTTTTATAATGAAAACAAAAAATTGCAGTATACTTGCAAGAAGGTGAAGTAGGAATACATTATTAGATCAATATTGCAGCTCCTGAAATAGATACTAAAACTCCTGAAATAATTTCAACTGACAGTAGCTTATAAGTTCCTAAATTCTGGCATTTCCTAACTTTGTATTCCTTGACTTTGCCAACTTGCTTATCTTTTTCCAATATAGTGTTTTATGAATGTGTATGTGTACAGTCTATATTTACTCTGTTGAGGGAGATTACATGTCTAGACAAATGTATTTGAAGTTTCATTATGAAATATGCAATAATAGTAGCGTAAAAATACAACTATTTATGAAAATTGCATTTGGAGAATTGCCTTGTAACTTCCTATTGGAAGCTATAAATTTGAACCATATTTTCTATTTGAACCAATGCATGAGGAAGTATCAGAATAAGATTTTAAATCAGAAGCATGCTTTAATGAACAAAACACACCACTCAGGCTTGGTCATTTCTGTGTCCCAGCAGAAGCTCTGGAAAGAAGTCCTCTGGTTTTTGTGACATTCAGCTTCCCATATGTGTTCATGTATTTCATTTGGAACAGTAACTTTTCTATAGGCACTTATTATATTAGGCAAATTTCATCCAAGATTTTTAAGACCTTACAAATGCTTATCATTTAAGTAATGATAGAAAGGGAAAGCTTTATTGATTTATGTAGCCAAAGTGCAGAGAACTCCAGCAATGGAAGTGAAATTAAGAGCTTATTAAACCATAGAACATGAGTTCCAACCTCAAATCCACGTGATTTATATGCAGATTTCAACTCACCAATAGTGTTCAAGATTCTGTACTAGAGTATGTATGCATTAATAACAATTTTTTTTTCAAAACAATACACACAATGTAAATATTTAAATGCTTTTCAGTGTGCAATCTTCTAAAGTATTTGCATACATTACCCCATGAAGACATTCAGTCAGATCCTATCACCAGCAGTATATTGAAAATATAATCAGTAAAAACATCCTTATGCATTTTAAATTATTTTTTCTATTAACATTTTTTGTCTCATTCTTATAATATGGTATATAAGACTTCTGTTATACTTGAGGCATGATATCATTGTTCTTGTATTCTTTTTGTAAGGCCCCAGGAAGTTCTTTATCTTGGAAGGTTTTTTTTATGTATCTATCTTCTTCAACACCTTTTAATAAACCTCAATCTAAAAAGAAGGAGAAACAAAAAGGGGAAAAAAGGGGCCTTTATTAATAGAATAATAAGAGCATGTTTCAGAGCAGGTGAAGTAGAAAGAGACATCAAATCCAAGTTAACAAATAGAGAACTCATCATAGTGAAGTCTTCAGGAAACTCCATTTTGTAGATAAAAATTTAAAAATACATGCACCTAATTTTGATTTTTAAATTAGCTGACTTTCATGCAGTAGTTATGTTCCAAGAGAAATCTATGAGATTAAAGAAGAGGTTAAAGAGAATCTATGAGAAGCTGCTGAACTCATTCCTTCCATACAACATTTATATATATATATATATTAATATATATATATTAAATATATATATTAAATATATATATATATATATATGAAATCCTACATATTACATGACCTTATCTTTTACCATATATGGTGTCAGATAAGATACAAGTTTCTGCTTAAGACAGATAAAGTTTTTGATTTTTTTTAAACAAACCTTACATATTAGACTACAATTGAATAATTAAAAATTAAGGTAGTTGTTTTCACAAGCCAGAATAAAAAAATCTTTTTTTTCTGTGAAAAAAAAAAGTTAGTTGACATAAATTAATGGAAAAATATTGCTTGATCTTAAGTACATAATTTCATTTGCATATTTAGTCTCAACCTGGCTGATACAAAGCTTGTATTGGCTTTGGTTAAGATCCCCCTTGGCTGTGCAGGTAAGTACCCATCAACCTCCAAAACCTGAATCTTTTCAAAGTCTTTAATTGTACGTTTATACTTAATACAATCGCATAATTAAATTAAGTCAGATCCTACAATTCACTTGTTTGTCTCAGAATAATAGACATTTTGTGGACAAAAAATACTGTGGAGTTGAAATCTTGGTGGAAGTTTCATCTTGGTGGAAAATACCCTTCTTACTTTATTCTGCAGTATTATACTGAAAAATGCTATAGTATCAGATAAGATAAAGTGTAATTTCTTGAAAATCAGTATTGATGTTTTCTGTAGTCAGATTCCCAACCAATTACTAAAGTCAAACTTAACTAGCTAGTAATATGTTTTGAGAGTCTCAATTCAGCTGGCTGCTATAGAAGGACATCCACAATTGCCATTTTTTGGCATCCATAATTATATGACAAGCATAGCCAAAATTGTATCACGTTTAGGGGGTGCAGTTAAGAAAACCAACTTATTGCAACACAAA
The DNA here is from genome assembly GCF_051311805.1 of Agelaius phoeniceus. Lineage (NCBI taxonomy): Eukaryota > Metazoa > Chordata > Aves > Passeriformes > Icteridae > Agelaius > Agelaius phoeniceus. The sequence continues at coordinate 126,839,033 of NC_135265.1, forward strand.
TTAAGACAGAACTCTGTAAATTTCTCTTTTATAAACACAGGAATCTTGCCATCATCTAAATTTTTATTTATTCACCCACTTGTGCTTTTCCAAATCCCAACACAAGGTATTTTCCCCATCTTACTATTAAAACTGCTTATAAATTAGAGTATTATGGATTGTGGTGATATTGGTGCATCTAGTTTGATAAAAAGGGTCCTAATCCAAATCAGTCATTTTCAAAAACATTACCAAAAAAAATTGACACACACAATCCCTCTGCCTCCTCCAGCTTCAATGTCTCTGGTATTTTGTAGAGTTTATATGACTTTCAGAAGTCTCTGGATATGCTTAATTATGTCAAACTCGGTGCTGGGCTAGTGTGTCTCTAAGACCTGAAGCTTCTCTTTTCTGTGCAGTCCTCTGTAAAACCTTCTATTTAAACAAGTGCTCCCTAAACCCCTTTTCAGATGATCAGCCTTTTGGGCTGTGGGCACAATTTCTTCAGTGGGAAGTTACAGCATAAAGAAAGAATATCCTGTTACACTGAACTGGAACAAAGGGCATTTGTTAGAAAAGAGGAGACTGGCAAAACCAGTATCCCTTACTAAACCTATATTAATTAATTCATCTGGTGGGGGCTTTCCTATCAGTATCTTTCTCATGATCATTAGAGATGAATGTGATACTGATTGCACTTTGGAAATAAGCACTAGCATTACTTTCGTATTTGTTTTAAAGCACAAAAATTAAAAAAAACCACCCCAAACATTCAAGTGCAGATAATTTCCTTCAGAGAAAGCTGAGAATATGAAAATAACCTGTTGATGTAAATTGCCCATTTATTATGACTTATTTCTTCTACATATGTGCAATACAGTCAACCTTCTTTGGTTTAAATGAAATAATCTAGTTAATATTACTCATGGACTTCAACCTTTGACTGCTGATGAGAGTATAGTCACATCTTATGGAACACACTGAGGAGTCTCTCCTCCAGCAGATATGTAGAAGAATGCTGTGAGATAGAAGAAACCCTTGTAGAAACTGCAAAGGTAATGGGCAGTGAAAGGAGCAGAGTATCTAGTGGCAGGATGTGTATTCCCAACAGAAACAGTTGATGCCTAGACCTTCACTAAAATTCCCTTCTACTCTCCTTTTTTTCTCTCTTTAAGATTTCAGTTTTACATGCAAACTCCTTCTGTTCCTCTACATAGCTACTAACACATCTGAAAAATTTTCACCCACTCTCTATAATTATATAATTGCTCAAGTTGAGCAATTAAGATCTTCAAGTCCAGCTCTTAACCCAACCCTATTGTTTTCACTGCTAAACCATATCACCACATGTTTTTTGAACACTTAAATTAAATACAAATAATTCCATAAGCAAAAAATAAAAGGCAAGACGTCTACCCAAGGCTAATGGTTATTTGAAGTTATGGTAAAATTAAAAAAAAAAACAACTGTGACCTGGACATTTCTGGGCAAGGTGACCAATATTTGCAGCTGACATAAGCTGGTAGGATGTCCCCACTAAATCAATGGATAATTATTTACCTGGTTGTGCTCTCATAACTTTTTCACAGGAAATGTGATGGGATTTACTCCCTTTCAGTGGTAAATTCTGCAAAACAGGATGATTAGTTCTATACTGGGAAGGTCATTTCAGTCTTATTTCAGAATAACTAATGGAGCTTTGAAAATGTCAAAGTAATGCGTGTGTGTGGCGTATGCAGATGGTAGGAGAAAATGCTATGCACATGAAACCCAAGCACAGAAATTATGGACTTGAAGCTATCTTTTCAGTGAAAGCTATTTAGCTCTAGATCTTCTCCTTTGCATTTTGAGAGGATTTATAAGAATGCATTATTCATAGCGAAACAACAGTTAGAAAGTCAGTTGTTTCTGGTGGAATGTGGTGGACACAAGCTTGCATATTTTTTAGCCTTTCATGTTACTACTGCAGAAAAATCTGTCTTGTTCCTTGAGTACTGTATTGATTATAGTCAATCAGACATTTTGAATAGACTAAGGTATGCCCTACTTAGCAAAAACTGCATTGACAAAGAGAATGTATTACTGAATCCTAGAAATTTTGGCATCAATTAGGCCTGCTGAGGTCTTAAATGTAAAGAAAAATGTGGTATTGTTCAATAACCCAATTTTTAGACTGATTATTAGAGATAAAATGGAGCATGTTTTTAAGTCTTGAGAAGGGTTAAATAATAGAAGGGTTTAAGTGATGCAGTCATCAGATGTTCAGCTGTCAAAACACCATTTTTCTGACTGTTTTGCTTTGGATCAAGAATTGTGATTTGTTCTGGGAAGTATGCTTTGGAGACCTCATGTCTGAAAGGGGTTAAAAGATCATGCCATATGAGACACAATTTTAACTCTAGGATCAGATCTTTTGAGAAAAAATATGTGGTCTTTCTCTGTTGATAAAGAGAAAAATATCCATAGGTTAAAAAGTCATTATTATAACACTTCTCTTTTCTTTTCTTTTTTTTTTTGCTTTAGAACCAATATTTTTTTAGCATTGGTTTGTATAATGACCATGGCTAATATATGGTACTGAAGTAAGTATCTCTGAAAGTCAGCTTTTCAGTATGAAAGAAGGGGGGTGGGTGGATAATTAACATGTATTTCCAGATTTTACCCCTTGTATGTGTATGTTTAAGGTACGTGAGCCTCAGCTATCACCTCATGGATGGAGTATAAGATGATAAAGTGGGAAGATATTGTTTTGCTTTTGACCTTGTGGTGTGGATATTATACCTCAGAGTGTTTCTGCATCTTTTTCTAGTTATTCTATTTATTTGGCTAGTTGGAAGTACAGACACTCTTATTGATAAGGTATCATAATGAAAGTGCAATTAGAAGAGGACCTGTGCAGCAGGAAATGAGAATAAGACAGCTTCCTTATACCCTGCTAGGGAGTGCCTACACTGCTGGCGGCTCATTAAAGACTGATAAATACAGATCTTTCAGATGATACTGTAATATCTCTGAAAACAATAATACAAAGGAAAAATTTGAATTTGAATAACTACAGTGCAGAAGCTTTGTGAATGTGAACAGGAAAATATAATGGATAAAGGTTTTCACACCAGGTTTTATTCAGCTTCATTTGAATGCATTTCTGAGGCCTGAGGAAGCTGCCCTTAGTGAAGAACCTAAGACCTTGGAGAGCTGAATCAGAGGGATCTGTCAACTTGCTTCTCATTCTTGTGATTCTTCAGATTAGCAGCTGTTTTGATTTCTGCTAAAGGCTCCTAAAAAGAATTTTTAGGCAGGAATTCTCAAAATACAGGACATTCTGATAGTAATTTTTCAGGGTCCTGGCAAGTACCATTAGGTAGAGGATTAAGATAGCTGCTGGTAGGTGCTGTTAATACTCTCATGTTGGCAGGATCCTTAAATATCTTAAAAGGCAGCTTTTCCTGAACTCTCTTCAATGCTAGAAAAAGGCATGTTTGTTGCCAGAATGTGGCTGTTAGTCAGTCTTTTAAAATCTTTGAGCTTTTAATATATCAAAATGTTACATTGAAAGAATCTGCCTCTGTGTGGTGATTCAAAAATGAATGGTGTACAGTCAGGCTACAGAATAATAATGATAGCATGAGATTAATAAAACTTGTGGGTGACAGTAGAGTGGTATAAACATTCCCTGTTGTTCTTTTAAATGTTTATGAAAAAGTGCACAAAAGGTCCTTGTTTTGTGTTACCAATGAATACTTGTTAGTTACTTCACCAATGAAGAGACGCATAGCAGAGGATCCAAGATTTGGATTCACTGCTTTTGTCATGAGAGTTTCTGTAAACAGTGCCTTTGAAGATGATTTGCTGGAGTTTTCAATCAATCTAAAGCTTGAATGCTAACCCCATTTTGTGTTTACTAAATACTCTTAATTTCATTAGGGACAGAGCTGGATTTGCAACTCAGTCTACATATATTGACTCTCTTGGTTGTTATAATGCTTTTGAACTGTGCCATTCTCTGCCTTGGGGTTTTTTGGTTTTTTGGGGGTTTTTTTTCCATGCCTGAAATGGAACTAAACCTCCAGTAAAGCCCTCCATCATCAAAATTTCTTGCTTGTGATTCATAGGTTGTTACCCATCATTCTAAGATTTAAAAGCAAATGTTTTAATATCTGTGCTTTCAACCGCTGCCACAAAGTTGTCCACAGATATGTTGAAAAGGTAACCGCCAATATTAGTAAACATATTAAATCCATTCTGGATGTTTTGCTCAGCCAAAGGCCACTCAAACTGGTAGGAAGAGAAAATAAAGGGCTGGAACATGTGGAATAACTGATTTCTCCACTCTATGTTTCATTTTTGGCAAAGCACTTATAGGTAGCAATATTGCCTATTTTACATTGGTGAATATGTGCTCTGAAAGAGAGGGAAAAGAAGCTTTTTCTTCTGGAATAACACATTATCTGGTTGAGACTTGGGGGAGCTGAGCAGTTTAAATAAATAGGCAGTGGTCTCTGTAAGGATGATATTCTCTTATGTACACCTAAGAGCTTTTAGTTGGTAGAGTGTGACAAAGGAGAGGCTTGGAAATGAATCAAAGGAAATGAATCAAATGTTCTACTCATGCTGGGCCCATGTCTGAAGTTGCCTCAGATCAGCCAAAAGGGAGACTGCTCTCCCTGTGTAAGGATGGTTGGATTGGTCTAATTAGGAAAGAACACAATGACAAGCAAACAAAATTTTCCTGTGTCCATATTTAACCAAAAATACTAAACAATAAGCTTCTTTTTGTCACTGGAAATATTTTGTTATGAGATGATGGCTCATCATTGATCTTCACTCTCTGCTGATGGAACAGCTCTCTTGGGAGGCAAATATAATCAATATGTATCTTATCTGTTTGACAAGACAGAAAAAAAAAATCAAGAAACAGATTTCAGCTTTTGTTTCAATGATTTAAAGCACATTTTCTAACTTTTTATTTGAAAAATCTGTTTGTAAATCCAGTCTAGAAAAATGCTGGTTTTATAAGCTTCAGGAACATGTTTCATTTGGAATGAATGAATTATTCCTTGCCAGCAGACAGCTGTAAATACATAAAATGTTCAAGCTTTTTGAGGCTTGGCTCAAATGCCAGCACAAAATCAATGACAAAAATCAATGTCTTATATGTGCAATACTTTACTTAATCATTAAAAAAAATTATTTCAAGAGCCAGATCCAGAGCAAATTTTCAGAAATAGCTTAGCTCCTATAGAGTTCTATTGATTTACTCCCATGCTAGATCTGGCCCACTGTGGAACCTAAATTTAATATAACTGTATCTTTTAATGTATTTATTTATTAGTGCTGAACATCATTGCATTTTACACCACCACAAAAGTGGATTATGTTTGTGGCAAATTCTTTGCATACACAGAATCTGTAATTGTGTCTGACATGGAAGAAAATTGCACTTGACATTTACAAGCTCAGGATTGAGTTTTCCATTTCATTTTGTGTCATTTATAAAAGAAGTTCATTGCTTAAATTGCACTGATGATTATAACTAGTAATTTGCATGAATGATTAGGATATCTGTTGTGAATCAGGGATTCTCAATGAAATATACAGCAGTATGAACTTTCAGAAATTTTCTTTCTATGTTGATTTGATATAGATTGTTTAGATTTAGCAAAGTAGCATAAACTACTTAGTATCTTGGTTTAAAAATTTTGTAGGGCTATATTAGGAAACTACAGAACTACTAGTAGACATCACTATATCTCTTTGCCTTTGAAATGCAAACAATAAATAGAGTAGACTGTTTAGAAACAGTTTCTTAAACTTAATTTGATGTGTCCTGTGGTTACCCATCCATACTATTGCAGCACTGGGTTTATTAGGTGGTACAAATGCTGTGATTGCAGTGCTGGGTGTGGAATGAACTACAGAGTAAATTTTCTGCTAGAGGAGTAGAGTAGGACTTTCAGAAATGATAATAATAAAAAACTGTGATGAACTGTGATGCTATTGACTTGACTTGGTGCTGACTGTGCTCATCATCTCTAAATATATCAGGAAATAACTCGAAGTTAAAATATGTTACTTTATAAAACTAATCGTGTTTGTATTAATTTGTTAGCATTGTTGTACTTTCTTAGCTCCTGACATCATGCATTTGAAAATCTTTACTTAATACTTTATCAAGGTAATTCCTCTCATTTAATATCAGTCAGCCCAATCCTCATGAAAAATATTCACTTAGCTAAGTAGTAATTTTCAGCCAACTAAAAAAAAAAAAATGCAGACTGCATCGTGTGTGCCTTTTTTCCTTTTTGGAAGGCTGTACATTTTTAAGGTAAGTAACCTGACTTTTGCCATCTCTTTGATTGTTATACTGTTTCCTCTGTTTAATAACTAAAACTTCATTTAATTTGTTTTCTATCTGTGACACCTCATTTTTTGTACATTTCTATAACCTGTATTTAATAACTAGATCTGTTATTGTACAGAATAAATTAATTAGATCATACAGCAGTTAATACCATTGGGCGAGAAAGCTGAAGCAAGACAATTTATTCTGCATAAAAAGGAGTCATGAATCATGGCTGGCTGCTGTTTGTGCACAAGTAGTTAATGTGGATTTCCATACTTAAAATACGAAGTTGTCTTATGGTGGTTTTTGTCATATTTTTGAGGAAAAAATATTGTTAGTAATATAAGGAAAATTTTGTCTATTCTTCCATTTGCAAACCTCATTGATTACATAACGAGACTAATCTCAGGATCAGACATCACAGGTTAAGGCATAGTCTTTTTGAGGTCTCTTCTGATTCCCTTTCATAATTCTGTAATTACATTGAGGTAATGAATAATACAATACATTTTCAGGTTTGTGAAATGTTATAGGCAGCCCCTTTGAAATTCAACATTATATGAGTAGATTATATTTTGTCTGTTATATATTTGTCTATGCTGTTTATTACTCCTTTCTGTCCTTTTGGGATCACACACTTTTGTAAAAGATTGGAAATACAGAATGTTATCAATGTTAGTTGTTTTGCTTCATAATAGCAACAATACCAGGCAATATCTCATTCAGGAATTTAGGACAACATTAATTAAATTCTGCCATCAAAAATATGAGTATTTCTCAGCAAGGAAAAATTAATTTGTGATTTATAAGTACTGAAACTCTATTATTCAGAAGTTTAACATTCATGGTAATGTCTAATTCTGTTATGCCTTTGAACATCATTACCATGTTATGAAATAAATAAATAAATAAATAAATATATATAATGGACGGGCTTTTTTTTTGCTATTTATATTTAAAACTTGGAGTATAGTTATAGGATTTTTTGAAGTAATGGAACTTCATTCATTAATGTTATACTTGGATTCATTGTAGGGGTAATAGTTTCTTTATGGTTATCTAATGAAGATTATGCAGTGACTGGAAATTACCCTTAAGAATGGAGAATATCCAGAGACCACTTTGAAAACTGAGGAAGAAATGTAATACCAGTCATAAGAAAACATTTGCTTCATACCTGGCATTCATTCACAACAGTTGTGCATGACATTTGTGTAAAAGGGCGTATAGTTATCTTCACACTCCTTGAAGAGTTTCTCTGTGCCAGAGGGCTGTTCAAAAATTCCTTTTGCTGCCAGTAGCCAAGGAGTTATTACCACATTTGGAAACTGCCAGGAAAGCTGGGTCCTGTCCTATTTCCCCTGGCCATTCTTTGTACTACTTGTGAGAGAGGGAAATTGTGTCCCCCAGTGCAGCAGCTGAGCATCACTGCGGGATCTCTGCACGCTGTGCTCGTCGCCCCTGCATCATCCTGCTCTCTGCTGCTGGCATGCTGCGAGGCAGCCGCGCTGCTCGGGAGCCTGGCTGGTGGGTGTAGGTGAACATTTATTCACAGCTGTAAAACAAGCCTCGTAGAGACAAGTGTTAGACATGACAGAAAGAGAGAGAGAAAGAGTAAATCCTCATTCTGGGTTAGTTAAAGGAAAGCTTTTTGTTAACATCTGAGAGCCCATGGTTTTGGCTGCATGGCAATGATCCTCCTGCCTGAAGCTGCTTCTTTTCTAGACAGACTTATACCAGGATCAGTATGTGTAGCAAGAGATCCACTGGCCAAATTAATTTTTCTTATGCCAAACTAAAGTAAATAAGAATGTCCATAACTCTTACAAAGTAGAATTTTGGGAATGGCATCATGTCTCAAGATTAATTGCTACAGCTATCTCAAAATACGTGGCTTTGTATAGAAGGAACATTTTTCACATTAGCTGTACTGAGGTAATTGCCATCCTCGTTACAGCTATAAAGATTTGCATTGTCTTGCTCACATCTGTGTTTTCTGAAGCACAGCATTCTTATGCTCTTCTAAGAAATGGTGCAGTAATACAGCATTGTATTTCAGTACTTGAGAAAGATGAGTCTCAAGCCTTACTGGAGTGAAATTCCCTTTACTTTTACATAGAGATTTGACTGATGTATGGAATAACCTGTATTTGATGAAACTGCTCTTCAAGAGGGAGTGGGACAGACTGCATAGTGGATTTTTTGGCCATAAAGTCAGCTTGATGAAGGCAAGGTAAGGTGACAGATTGAACGGCACAACCGAATCTATTATTGCTATTACTTTTCTGGTTCAGAATACAAGTCCAGTAAAGACAACAAATGCTTTGATTCGAGTAGTTCTGACATAATCCCTTTTTTTAAGAGGTAAGGGAAAGTGATTTTCCTTCTCTCTAGGAGGTAAGAAGGCCATGTCTGCTAAGGCTGGGTGCAAAAGAGTGAATGTCATCTCTGAGAAAGTAGGCAGGAGTCAAGTAAATTTGCCAAATATGCTCAAATTAGAGCTGTCATTTGTCTTTGACTGAACAGATGGAAATAGAGAATGAAGACCATAGCCTTCAAATGTCATTGGGAAAAAAAAATCAGCTAGAAACATAAAGCCCATCTAGGAAAAGAACCACCATGATAGCCCTAGGCTTCATATTTGTTTAAAATTGGAGGACTGATCAGACAACAGTTCCAGGTGGATCTCATACATGTGTGTTACTGATGAAAGGTAATTTTCACAGTACAAGTACTTTATGACTAAGAAAAAATTGCTTGTATTTTTTTGTAAGTAACTAAGCTCTGGTCTGGGAAAAGAATTCATGACAGCAGTAGAATATTCCTGTACCTTGTATTTAATTTTAATGACATTAAAATGATGAATTAAAGTAACTGACACTGTAATTTCTTTCATTATTTTTGGGTTTTTTGACATATTTTCTTCCTTTGAGACTGCACACAAGGTTTGAATTGAGTTCACAAGTAATTCGTGTACGTACGTCAGGTTTTCTACATACTCTCTTTGAGACATTTGAACCCATATTTTCCTCTTAATATTTTCATTACAATCAAATCAGGATAGTATCCAGACATGCAGAATGTCCAAAAATAATGCATATTTTTAAATATTAAAATTGCTGTGGAAGCTAATATGTACATCAAGTACAAGGCTGGAAAAAACATAGGGCATAGTAAAAAGAATAATAAAGAAGACAAGGAATTTGCAAATGCACATGACAGGTGTGTCAAATTGGCAAGTATTGTGCTGCAGAGACTTTTGAAGCTTTTGTGGAAATGGTCCTGAGATTTTTTTGTATAATAACACCACTATTGATATTGGTAAATATTGTGAGTGGGCTTGTGAAATTTGCTCATATAGGCAGAATGATTAATAAGACAAAGGAGGAGTGGGGCATCATACAGGAGATGGTGAATAATGAGTGTGGTAAGTGAAAGGCAATTAAATATTAGGCGAGGGTCACTTATTAACATGTTTTCTGCTTTAAGATGTCTTCCATTCCTGTATATTTTTGCTTTTATTAATATTGGATAGTCTATATTTTGTTTTGTCAGTGGTTAATTTTCAACTGTTTTCCACATTATATCCATTAGACAAACTTTTTCAACACAGCTGAAAAAAGGTGAAATTATTTTTTCATTAAAAATAACTTCAAAAGAGAATTACCTTAAACATGAGAAAAGTATTACTCACTGAATTGTAAACCCCCAAACACAAAAATTTATAATGAAAGCTGAAAAATATTTCAGCTTTTATAACACCAGCAGCCAACCTAAAAGGAGTTGAATCATCTAAAACAGGGCTAGTGTGTTCTAAAACAGATGCTGCCTAGTGATGGAAGATAGATTGGCCTGTGAGCCTGAATAAACTTTGTCTCTAATTAGTATGCAAATCTCACCTGCTCCAGGGCTCTTCCTCTTTCAAAAATTATGATCTATTTAGGTTTTCTGCATTTTCTGGTGAATAATCTCACCCAGGAGGTTTCTTTTGCATTCCAATTTTCTTCATACCTGTAATTTTTAAAGTATGCTGTACTCTTCTAGGTCAATATTTTCTTCAAAGCATCAAGATGAGAAATGTTACCATTTTGGAAATTAAAAGAAAAAAATCTGAAATGGATGCAGACATTTAATAATAAAAATATTTTTGCTTAATCCTGTAGGGTAAAATTCTCTTTTGCACTGCATGCTTATATATATCTAAAATCCATACAAAAATTACAATGAGAAGTGTGGAAGTCAAATATAAATTTCATTCTTCTGGTAAGCATTTGACTTGATAGCTGAATATTTAATACCAGAATGTTAAATAAAATACAAAAATGCCTTTAAAATTTGACCTTAGACTGTTAAAAATAGTGATGGTTTTCAACAAAGTGGGATCCCACTTAGTCAATATCACTGGCATAAACCACATCAGCATGTTATGAAGTATAGCCTTCTAAATATCTGTAAACTTCTGAAACTCAAATCCTGTTCCTCTTCCTTTCCTTTTTTCCTGAGACTATTCCCTGTGTCAGCATGGAACTTAAATGAAGCATCTAAGCAGCTGGACTTGGTTCAGGATGTGGATCTTTTGAGGGATATATTCATATCATCCACCTTCAGACAACTCCTTTCAGGACTCTACCTTCTAAACAAGCAGCCTTTTTTCTACTCTCTAGATAGGAAAGCTCGTTTCCCAGGTTTTAATGGTCAAAATCTTCATTATCTGACAGCCTTCCACTGTGCAAATAAGTCCCTGGGGCTGAATGCATGTGCAGTACACACTCATCTGCACAGACACATGATCAGTACCTGTAATGGCAATTCCTGCACATTTAGAGGGCTCTCCAAGTGCAATGAAAAACAAGAATGTACTTTACACTGTATATATTTAATGGTGTAAGATCTTTTCTCTGAAATGCATGAAGGGATTTAGCTACTCTTGTTCTGTATGTGTGATTCATCTTTGGTGGCCTTGAAATAATGAAAAACTAATTAAATACACCTGTATTTTATTTTCCATCTATGTGAAGGGGGCATCCTTGGATAAGTCACATAGATGTAGACCCTGAAAAGTTTTCAAAGGCTCCAGTTAACTCCAAAGGCATCTTTAAAGGTTTGGGCTTTAATCTTCCTAGCCTTTCATTTCCTTAGCTTTAAGATTAAAATGTTACTATGCACATATCTCTGCAGCCCTTTGGAGACTCTTGGATGAAAGGTCCAGTAAAACTTTAAACCATGTTTTTATTATTTTCTTATTGGCCACTAAAGAGAATTTTGCATGGAATATATAAGCATTTTGAACTACAGAGGTTTGCAGAGTTTATCAGAATCAAGACATTTACCCTACAGATTTATGTAACTATTATAAAATAAAAGCACCAAACATAAATAATACATGCAAGTATTTAAACTTTTTCCCCACAATTTTCTTATTATTTGATCTGATTCGATGGACAGCACTATTGAAGCTCTTCTGAGAAATGTCTCATTGTCCCAGGAAAGGTGCTTCTCAGTAAAAGGTAACTATAGGAAAATGCTTTAGCTTTAGGGAGTCACCTGATTCTAGTTCAGCACTCAGAGGTGGAACCAGGAATCTTGTTTTCTAAAGACAATTAACAGAATTACAGGTGCCAAACTATAAAATTGCTTGAGACAGAAAAGAGTAATAGGTCAAAGAGAAACTATAATCAAGAAAGAGGAAGTTCTGCATTTTCATTTCTAGAACAATCACTGTGATTTTGTTTTGGAGCATAAAAATGCACAGAAATGGATGGAAACTTTGTTTTTAAGCAACATATAAGTGTGAAAAAATCAGTCTGTGCTCTTCAGTGGCAGCCAGGTAGATGGCAGGTCCTTGGCAGATGTAATGCACTGCCTGAGGCAGTCCAGAGCAGTGTGTGCTACCCTGGGGGCTCCTCCTGCTTCTGGTTGCACAAGTCCCTGCTGTGAGATGGGAGAAATAAATCTCTTCCACTATCTTGCTTGCAGATTATCTCTGTGCAGTGTATTTACAGGGCCATTTTCCTGCTGTGTTCACCAGAAGACAAAGCCGAATTTGAATCAGAAAGTTCTAGTTCATCAAGTCTTATTTTAAATACTTGGGTCTCTACCTTCATTTCAAAGCCTTTCTCAGGCATGTTCAATAGCTCTTCAGAGAAAACAAGGCTTTCTCAAGCTTTTATTTCAGTTAAGCTAAGATAAATTCCTTGTCCAACAAATGCTAAAACTAGCATGAATCCCACCCAGCTCAGAAACGGTGCACAACCCAGTCTGAATATTGAGACTGGAGAAAGTCATGCTGCAAGCAAACATATTCACATATACTGATATACTTCAACTGAGCTGTCTAAAAATGCTCTTATTTTATCATGTGGTGAAACTCAAACATTTCATATGAGACAGTGTCAATTTTATTATTTTAGAAGGTACATTGAAATTTATGTGAGACTTATGATGTCTAGAAGGAAAAACACCTCTTTCAGTAAGAGAGAAAAGATGCCTCTGCTATGCTCAGAGGTGGAAACTCCCAGTGTCCCACCAGATTCAACTCTTGAATGTCAAAATAACTTAATTCTTCTGACTGTCAAGGTACTATTTTAAAAATATTCATTTCATATAGGATATTATAAATTTTAAAAATTAATTTCTGGAAAAAACCCTAAATCTTCCCAAACCTCACCCTTTATGGGGCATTTTGAAGAGTTTGATAATTTTAATCTTTTTGTTTCCTTGTTTAGTCCTGTGTTCCTGCTTGTCAAATTATTTGAGTTATGGTAGTCTTTCATACAAAAAAAGGCTTATAAAATCAGATTAGGGCAATGTGGATTTAAGGAAATCTAAAGGAAAATGAACAAGAACATTTCTCTGAAGCTCTAGGAATAGTTTGCACTAATGCAGTAAAAGTTTCAATGTGTAATCAGGAACAAGAAAAAGGAGACTGAAGTAAATTTACTTCTTAAGTTTATGATGAGAAAGTAATATTCAAGAGAATGCAACAAATTACCTTTTCCGTTCATTATTACAAATATATCTAAGAACTTCACTTTATTGGTTATAATTCTGACTCAGCAGATTAGGGTGAGTATATTACCTTCAAAACCTTGCTAACACAAGTGAGGTTCTTTGTACTTTGCTTCTTCCATTGCAGGCTTCTTTTTCTCCTATTCCTTTCCAAAGGATCAAGCTCGAAGGAATGATGAGGTGACCACACATCCTGGCAGATTTCTATTTCTTTCCCTTTCTGTCTCACACAGATCACTGAGAGAGAGCTGCTCTTGAGGCAGGTTTCTCAGGCAAATATGAGACCAGAGCAGGTGTTAACAGATCAGACAGTGATGCATATACTTTTTCTATTATTATTCCTTTCTTTTAAATAGATTTTTTTATCATGAAACAGGCTTCTTTGACTTCAGGTGACAATATCTTCTATCTAGTGAGCTAAGCCCTCATCATATTTAAAGGTGCGCAGTGGGTAGGGTGAGTTTAACCCACACTTTGTACCTTTTTAATTTCAATCTTAATTAATTTTCTATAGACAGGGAAAAAAGAGTGAAATCCCCTTTTAAAACTGAAATTTCTGAATTTTCCAGTCATTTTTGTGGAGCAATAAAATGAAAAGAAGAATTAAAATGCTTATAGGGAATGTTTATTAGAGTTACTTATATTCAGGAAGAAATCAAGGCTATTATTTGATGCAAAAGGAATGAGACAAAGTAGCAGGCTTTGGTACTTAGAGATTTTTTAATTCACTTAATAAAAATTAGAATAAAATGGTTGTTGCCTAAGAGGGTTAATACAACTCTTTGAAAATTGCATTGAAAAATTGTCACTTTGACAGAGTTTCAAAGCACAGCATCCTTTCTGCTGCACCACACACCTGTTCCCCATTTGTTCCTAGCAAAGTCAGAAGGAGACCTGAACATCACATTCTGTCACCTAAAGGTACTATGTGAAGATACAGCAGCAATTTCATCCAAAGGATACCACAGTTTCTGCTCTAATGAAAACATTTGCCAAAAGCCTTGCAAGCCCTGTAATTTTCCAGTTGCTGTTTGGGAAATACTGACTTGAATATAAAAATTTTAACTTTCTCAATTAAGTTCTCCTTAAAAAAATCTAATTATATTTTTGTAAGCAATGTCTTGACCTAATTTGCTTGAAATGCTTTCCTCGTGTACTCCTTGTTTTAGACAAACAACCAAAAGACCTGGCACATATTTTTAACTTAATTCTTTTTCATTCTAGCCAAGTTCATCTCTATGACACAAAACTGTTGAACAAAGAAGCATCATTTTCAGATATTCACAAGGGAAGGAAACATTGTTTTCCTTGTGCAGGCTTCTTTTTTGGGTTTTTTTTGGGCTTTTTGATGTTCTGGTTTGCTGTACAGTCATAATCTCTCCTGCTTTGTAGGGTGTGTGTAATAAATGGGGTTTGAAATTCCTTAAACACTTTAGCTCTGCTTCAGCTATTAATCTCAGCAGCCATTTATTGGTTTGTATTCTGCAAAGCAATGGAGATTATCCTTTAATTAATTCCATTGAGGGGTTCAGCTGCCATCATCAACCACAATATGGTTTCATAAATTAATCTTGTTGGGTAAGTATAATGCAATCTATTATAACATTTATATTAAAATGCAAGCAATAATACTAGAAATCCTGTGCAATGAAAAGATATATATATCTGTGTATTTCCCAAATGCATTAATTAGTATTATATGAGTATAATAATATTAGTGATTAGCATAATATATTTTTATATTTTCAAACCATTTTATATATATTTCAGAATTCATCAGAAAATAAAAAGATAATGTTTTCTTAACTTCTACAGAGGTAGCTGTCTTAAAAATTATGAAATTACATCTTACATCTAGATATATTAAAAATATATCGTGGATCTTCAGAACTCTGCTTGAGATCTAACTTTCTCACCAATTTGTACTATTGTAGCTAATCAGTTATAATAATGAATATTTGCATATGTGAACATTTTGATATCACGAGTACGTTAGGGAAAGCATGAAATACTGCCTAAATTATTTGATAATGTTTTGATCTCAGGAAGCTGAAAATTCTTGGCATGGGCACCTTTTCTGCAACAGGACTGATTGTATTAGAAGACTGGTTAAGTGGGGTGTTTTCTCTAGCATGACATGAACGAAGCTCAGCTTAGCTGTTCGTTTGGTCCAAAACTAATTTGTGTGCTGATAGCGTTGGTGTCAACACAGCATGTTTGACTTCCAGTGCAATGCTGGAAAATTTGCTTTATTTGATCCTGTTAAGATTTCAGGCATACCTAAATTTTAGTGGAGGTAGCAGAAACAAGTGGGGAGGTAAGATGGCTCTTTTACACTCACACAGGCTAAAGTCAGGAGATGGGCAGATCTCAAATTTCAGATCAGTTCAAGCTGGTACAATAAGGTATCATTATCAATGCTTCTCTTTTCCTCAGAACTGCTTTCAGTAGGATTTTTTTATGCTAAGAAATTAACGAGAGTGTGTGCTCTCTGTAAAAGTCATCTAGACTTATTATTTAAGTTAATTAATTAATTAGAATCCTCCAGACAATCTGCAGAAATAGCTTTATTAAGCCCCTGAGCACTGTAAGATACGGCAAACCTCTTTGTGCAGTCAATGTAAATCCTAATATTTCATTGATTTCAGCAAAGAAATGCAGAGTTTAAAATGGAAAAGTCTTCTATACTAATTTTAGCTTTTTGGTTATACAAATCAGAGATGATGAGCTGTTTTTCATCTTTATAGATAGACATATCTGTGATTAAATAATTAGTAATTTATGGTATGATTCCAATATATGTTTACTTTTGGCATTGTAGGTCCAGTATGTCAATCAAGTTGTTCAAGGACAGAAGCAGAGTTCTGTGTTTGCTGAAATTTTATTAAATGTGCTGCTTTGAGAATTTCTAGTGGATAACAATAGAAATTGCAACTGCTCAGTGTCCCATAGAAGCTCACATAACACTGTATGTGCTGGAAGCTTAAATCATCACTCAGGGCTGGCATAAAAACAGACTCACACCAGCGACTCAGGCTCTCCCTTGCACTCTGTGTGTCACTGATGTGGTTATGTTGTGAACAGCGTTGCACTATGGCAGCAAAATCCTGTTCTACTGAAAGCAGCCCTGGGAAGGCACGTGTGTGCCTAAGCAGGCAGCAGCAGAGGCAGGGTGCTGCCAGGACAGGCTGTTTAAATGCAAGCCAGCCAGCAAGAGCTGCCACTCAAGTTGGCTCAGGAGCTGATACTACAGCAATCACCACCCAGGCTCACTTAGCAGGAGATCCAGGGCATGAGGTTGTTCCCAAAAGCAGATCTGTGGTTCCACTCCTTCACACAATCAATCAGGTTGTAAAAGACCTCTGAGATCATTGGGTCCAACCTATGACTGAACACCACAATACCAACTATACCATGGCACTGAGCGCCACATGCAATCTTTCCTTAAACACCTCCAGGGACCATGACTCCACCACCTCCCTGGGCAGCCCATTCCCATGTCTAATCCCCTTTTCTGTGAAAAAAATTCTTCCTAATGTTCAACCTAAGCCTCCCCCAGTGCAGTTTAAGACTATATCCTCTTGTCCTGTCACTAGTTGCCTTCCTGTGGTAGTTGGTGTTATTAACTCCAGAAAAACAGCATGTACAGTGGAAACATATCCATCAGGATCTGTTTAATGCTGTAGATGATGTGGTAATCACATATCCTCTGAACAGAGAGAGACATAATACTCTCCCAGGATTTTCCTGGAAAGCTGTGACAAAGTTCAGAGAAGAACTAAGAGAAGAATTCTTATCTCCATTTGCTGCACCTGTTCTTGTGCACATGTGGCATGTGTTACAGAGATTGTTTACCAAAGGGTGGTGTCTTAATTGGATGCTGGATGGTGTTTAGATTGATTGACCAATTAGGTTAAAGCTGTATCAGACATTCTGCAAGAGTTACAAGTTTCTTAATAATATAGTATAATATAGTATAGCTTAATAAAGCAATTGGTCAACCTTCTACAATCATGGAGTCAATGCTATTTATTCCCCATTCAGGGGACCATTACCACAATAGATGAAATGACCATCTTAATTTTTTCAACAGACAAAACACAGTTTGTAATCTGTGGATTTAAAAATGGGACTTATTTTGGGGTTTTTTATTTTTGTTTTGCTTGGGGTTTTTTTAATTGTTTTTTTCCCACTGTCATTGCCTCCTCTTAGACCTTTCAGTTCATGAAAAGCAGCGAGGCTCTGCGAGATGTATTATAGAAAAATGGTAATAACTACTTTAGAAATCGAAATCTGCTCTCAAAGCATTGACTTTGTGATCAAATTTCCATAATTTCTGTTTTACTCTTTGCAATAGCAGTTATAATTTTTTGACTCAGACTGCTCATATATTTTCAGTTAACATAATATGGTGATATGTTGAAGTGGGAAAAACACTGGATCTACTGATAAATCTAATTTGTATTGAACTCTTAATGCTAATACGTGGAGCAGGTCAGAAGTGTTGTCAGATTATCGTAATGACTAACAATATTTGTGGACTCATAATAACATATATGTGTAAGTAGTTTATCATCTGCACTGACTATTAATTCATCTGATGACTGGATGAGAAGCAAACCCAGTTCACTGAGTATGAGAAATTGGAAACATGGTTCAAAGTCTCCACAGTCAAATTGTCCAGGAAGAGACACGATACACCCAATTTATTAATGCTGGGTTTGTTACATTCTTTAATTATTTAATAGAAAAAATTTGACAGTTTAATTATAGCATATATTAGACTTTAGTGAACCTGTGTATTTGGGATTCTAGCCAATAAGAAATAATATTTTCTTGTCTTATTTTTGTCTGTAGAAATGTTTACGTCTGAACGAAAGGACAGTCTTTAAAAAAAAAGCTACTGCTTAAAGGTTCATATCCCTACCTGTGATGGATAGGAGCTTGTTATCATTCTCCTGTTATAATATTGGTGACTAATCAAATGAAAAATTTGATTGCTACCTGTAAGTCCCTATATAACATTCTATAATATAGACTTCTATATAACAGCATTTTATTTAAATCTTTAAAACATGGTAAAAGTAAGCTTAATTTTTAATTTAGGAACCTCAAAGGAGAATAAGCTTTTTCTTTAAAAACTGTTCAGTGACAAATTATGATAATTGGGAACATCATTACTGTCTGTATATCCTTTTAGGTAGGCTCTTCACATGCAGTGGAGGTAGGGAACATGTTCTATATTGCCTGAGAGCCTGTTTGCCTGCCTTGGTTTTTTTACATCTGTCTTGGATCAGTTCTTTAATAGAGCTAGCAGAAATTGTCACTCATGTGACTGTTGTCCCAGGGTTAAGCAAGGGAGCGCTGGGAAGGACCCAGGAGTATCACTCACCATATGGTACTTGGCCTTTCACGTCACATTGGTGGCATTGGCTCTTGGAAGCACTGGGAACAGCTATGTCTTCTCCTGCTGTATTCCATGACCATGAGCAGCAGCACTGGGAATCCGGGTTGAGAGGCCAAAACAATTTGTCAACCCCACCACAGGACTAGAAAAGATAATTTGTGTCCTCCTAGAGAAGTCAATTGTGTTACATTATATGTTTCTGAATATGCAGTTTATGAAAACAGAAGCCTGAAAAATGAGCAAAGTGGAGTTTGGGTGCACATGAAGGTAAAATGCCTCACCCTTCATCCCTAAGGTGGGTACCAGGCAGCCAGAGGATATCGATTTTGGTATGAAATGAGGATACCTGTGCCACAAGGACAAATGGCATGAGGCACTACAATCAGAATTAAGACTGATTACCAGCTCCATCCACTGTGTTTTAAAAAATTTTGGTTTGGCTGATGCTTTAAAACATGTACAATTTTCAACCCATCAGTGTGGCATCACATTCATGAGCAAGGATTTATGAGATTATATTTAGATTATTTAGACTAGATACAATCAGTTAAGATTGTAGTTAAGGTATGCTTGTAATTAGTTAAAGGCAGAGGTGTTATGTGATTTTCAAATTCTTTTCCCTTTCTTAAATTATACTCCAAAAATCTGTTTGAACAAGCAATCTATGACAGATCGAAAAGAAAAGAATATCTTAAGGGTTTAGATATGGTCTCTACTACCAGGCTGAGATTTGTGATTCTTCTTTTTCTGCTTCTTCATGGCATTCCTTTGTCACTATGTCCCCTTCATCTTCTTCTCATCTTCATCTTCTCTCATCTTCATCCCAATTAAACCATTATGCTTTAAGAACCAAGCTGCAAGTAAAAGGTCTACTCCTTGTCCTCTCATTCCTTTTTCCTTGTCTTGCACCACAGACAACAGATCCAATATGATAAGTCACTTCCCTTTTAAATTTTGCACTTCCACTGCAGTGCCCAACAACACCTCAAAACAAACCCAACAACAAACAGTCACAACACTCTCCTCCCTGCCCCCCAGTTCTCAGTAAAAGGGAATGCTGTGGAGTAGTTATAGAAGGCAGGCACAGCTAAGAAATGCTGTAGTCAGAGTTACAGCTTGAAATTTATGCCTGTGAAAAACATAGGTAAATGTGTCAGTAGTATGACAACTTGTAAAAACTAGATATCAGATTAAAATGACTACAGGCAGAGAATATCAGGAGTATGGAGTACTTTTTGAAGCACACCAAGTTGTAGGACGAGATATGTAAACATGATTTTCAGAGTATAAAAGTAGCTAGCTTAAAAACCAGAAGAAAACTCAGATGTGGTTTTTTTTTTTTATATTTTACTATCCAAGAGTTGGTTTTAAAATAAACCTTGATTCGGGACAAAGTAAGTTCTTGTAAGTGGTCCTCTTTCTTCAGAAGGCAATTAGTGGTAAGTTTGGATATCAGCCCTGTTACTATTCCCATTTGTAGAGTTTGACACAAGACAAAGAGCTCTCTCTGAGTAGAGCATGTACAGCCCTGCAGACGCAAGGAGGGGGTGGGAGAACAGCCTGGCAGCTCTGGAAGCATGATATGCTCAACATCTAGAATTTCTTACCTTTGTAATGCACTGGGAATGGTCTTTGTGTTGAAACAGGTGAAGAAGTCCTGGTGCAGGGCAAAATTCAGGAGAGATGTTTATTGACTGCATTTTTCCTGGTCTAAAAGCCAATATAGAAAATGCAATCAATAAGAGAACTGATTAATTATGCCTGACAGAAGCACCATAAGGAAGGCCTGAGCACAGCACAGTTGTACTCAGGACTGATTGCCAGCATTACATCTGGGGACGAATGAGGAAATGGGGACTAATGAGCTCTCCACTAAGGCCTCCTCCTGCCACCTCCACTGCACTGCCCAGCCTCAGTGGAAATAGAATGCTAATTAGACAACTGAGGAGCTGATTGTGATCAAGGATTTTGGAGCATTTTTATCAGACATTTACTGCAACATACTCAACATTTCTCAGCAAGAAGGAAAATCAAAAGATATGAGAGCAAGATGGACAGATGAAGTAATCAAAAATCAAGGTGTTATATCCACATGGACAAATTGTACAGTAAACATAAAATTAAAGCATTCAAATTTCCCAGATAATGGCTCTAACTATGGAATTTTTTTTTGTTTTCAAAAAGGTTTATGTTTTCAAACAGGGTAATTATTGAAGTTCTGTTGAAATCAGTATAATGATGTTGATTTACACAAGCAAAAATCAGACTTAAATAGAAAAACAGGAAAAGAAAATAATTTCTCCTCTCTCCTCCAACATTTAATCTTCTTTGAAATGTGAAAGGGTCCTCATGCAAAATGAAAGCAGATGTATAAATAGGGAGAATATCTGAAAAAATAAATGACTCTATGGATTTGTAATAATGATTTCTCCTGACTATTTCATTGTCTTAGATAAAAAAGAAGAAAATTTCTACCTCCACAGGAAAGATTCGGGAGCTCTCTAGACTTCAATTTTTAACATATAGCAAGAAATCTAAAACAAGTAAAACCAAGAGCTCTGCAAAATATGTTCCCGGTGGCATGATGTTCTGTTTGGTGAACTGCACCATTTATCTTTATTTCTTTGTAGGTGATGCTCTCTGTGAATACTTCTGGTTTGGGCCATGATAAGAGTAAAAGCAGATGCAGGAAGTCTGTGTGATATAAATAATGATTATGCTTGACAAAATACTTTTGACATTTTAAGAGGGGTACTGTTGAGCAATTTGCTCTGGTTTGTTGCTCTCCCATGAAAGAGCTAATTTAGTCCGGTTAAAAGCCAGCTTTCTCATTGGCTCTGAAAAAAATTAGTACTTCGTATGCAGTCCATATCCCCAGCTTCCCTGGGAGCTGGCATTATTAACCAAACACTAGTCCACTCCTTTTCAGGCATGGAAAATTGCTGCCAGAATATTTACTATCACCTATGTCTCCTGTAGAAACACACTCTAAATCCACTTGCAGGGAGTTAATAAGCCACTGATATAAAAATCTGCATGTCAAATATTAAAATTGATACTGGTGATTACATTTTTGCTTTCTGTTGGGTTTATCTGCTATATTTTTGGAAGTTGCAACAAACCAAACAAACAAACCAAACCCATGCCAGCAGCTCCATGGAAGGTATCCTGCTATAGGCTGGGATAATGTTAATTTTCTTCTCAATAGCTGGTATAGTGCTGTATTTTGGATTTAGGTTGAGAATAATGTTGATAATACACTGATGTTTTGGTTGTTGCTGAGCAGCGCTTACACTAAGTCAAGGACATTCCAGTGCCTCGTGCTCTGTTAGTGAGAGGGAGTACCCAAAGGTGGAAGGGGGCACAACCAAGACAGCTGACCTAAGATGGACAAAGGGATGTTTCATACCATATAACATCGGGGTATAAACCATGGGTTGGGTGGAAGGAGATTATTCTCTGCTTGGAGACTGACTGGACATCGGTCAGCAGGTGGTCAGCAATTGCATTGTGCAACGCTTGCTTTTCTTGGGTTTTATCTTATCCCTCTCCTTTTAATTACCATTATTATTATTATTATTATTATTAATCTTATTTTGTTTTGTTCCAATTATTAAGCTATTCTCATGAGTTTTGCTTTGTTTTTGGTGATTCTCTTCCCTATCCCACCAGGGATGGGAGAAGTGAGTGAGCAGCTACATGGCACTTAGTTGCCAGTTGGGCTTAAATCATGACAGAAGGGAAAAAAAGAAGTTTAGGTGTCAATTATTTCAGCTAAGCTGCTAAAAGGAAATTTGTCAGCTTCATTACCCTTCTCTGGACACCCTCCCACAACTCAATGTTTTTTTGTAGTGAGGGGTCTGGAACTGGACAAAATACACAAAATACTGGTGTGGCCTCACCAGTGCCCAGTACAGGGGACAATCCCTGCCCTGGTCCTGCTGGCCATACCATTGCTGATAAAGGCCAGGATGTCATTGGCCTTTTTGGCCACCTGGCCTCATACTGGCTTATGTTCAGCTGCTGTTGACCAGCACTCCCAGGTCCTTTTCCTCTGGGCAGCTGTCTGAAAAAAAGGATTTATGATGCTAATTTACAAAAATGGAAATTGTTTCATGTCTGAAGCCATCTTTTTGTAATAAGTATATATATTTGTATAGAGTTTTGTTTCATTTTCTTCAACCAGAAAAATTTCCTTCAAATTAAATTTGACTGCAAGTTTATTTGGATTTTACTTTCCTTTAAGCATTTTCAACAAATGTGTTATTTAAACTGTGACATATGCTAAAAATACTTAAGTCTCCAATTTATTTACAAAATGTCTGTGTGTTACAAGTGTCTCCCAGTACATCTGCAGTTTGGGAAACAGCACACAGAGGATAGATTTGGCCTCATCTGCAGTCAGCTCTTGACTGTTGGATGAATATCTCAGAAGAGTAAGCTGTGTAGGGTGCCTGTGATACAGATGCATGTCACTTAGTATCTAATGGTGCCGTCAAATTAAGTTGCATTTAAGGTTTCATTCAGCTAAAAGGATCTCGGTTAAAGGATGCTTGATTTTAATCAAGTGATTGATCATATATTGTGAGGAAATACCTTCCTTTTTTGTCCTTCTTTTGTTTTTTTCTTAATATTTTGTTTAGCATGGTAGAGAAAAATATCTGATATGTTAAAAAAGACTGTATTTTGCAATGTGAGTGGACATAGTGAAATACACTATAAATCACAAGTTTCAGTGGACTCCATGGGAGACTGACATTCCAAGTAAAAATGCACAAGGAAAATGATAGGTGAGGCTGAACATCTTTAAGTGAGCTCATTTGCCTTTGCTCTTGAGAATTTTCAGTACTGTCTTTGGTTCAGCTGAATGGGGTTTTATTATTTTAATTAGCTCAATGTCTTTGGCAGAGAACTGCTTTTGGAACAATACAGGAATAGGATGGGGATGAAATATAAGAAAATAGCACCTCAGCATCACTGAATTAGCCCATCTGTAGAAATAATTGCTGATGTTAGGTATGCTTGACAGAAAGCTTGCAGCAGCACTGCTGTGTTCGTTATCAGCGTAGATCTATATTCAATGCATCTCTAGCATGATAAATAATTCCTTTTGAAAGAGAAAAGGCTGGGTTTTTTTTTTAGAAAATCACTTATAAGCAATGGAAGTATCAAGCAGGATAATTGCAAGAAAGATTTAAAATGAGCATAAAAAGACTGTGGCAAGTTGCTTTCATTTTCCTGGTAATGCCTTACTTAAAAATGGAGAATAACTTTATTCTTTGTAATGTACTTAAAGAACTTTTTCTCTAATGTATTAGACATATTACCTCTAATTATTAGTCTCATCTGGATAGAGATTCTCTGCTGAGTCTTCCTGAAAAGCTCATGTAGAGCCATTTTGCACTTCAAATAAATCTAGTCTGTCCTATAGTGCAGGAATCAAGGGTTTATCATGTAATGGAGCAGACTCTAAATCAGTCTCCCCTGTGTATCAACTGCAGTAATGCCTCTTCTTTGGCCTATATGCAGACTCACAAAGAAAACACTGTAATTTCTCCTGGAAAAGTGAGCAGAGCCCACAGGAGGACACAGGGGCTTTGCTTAGCTTGGGACTGGTGGCTGGTGCTGGGCTGATGTTGCTGTTAACCTAAAGCTTTCTGCTTGGATGCAGATGGAAGTAAATGACTGATGTGGGCTTCCATAAAGCTTGTGTTGGTCATCTTGGTGGGAAGGAGGAAGAAAAGTAGAAGATATTGCCCTCTTAGGAAACAATTTTTAAACACACATTGACCTGCAGCCTTGTGGTTTTCACCCTCAAGTTACTGGGTAACTAAATTCCAAGTATCATGACTTTTTGGTCAGTGGAAGAAAATTTACTAAAACCACGTTTTGGAAAATGATTACTCTCATTTATCCTCCTTTTCAATTTCCAGCATTTAATTTGGTTTGGAATCTTTATTTAAAGAACAATAAACATGAGAATCTTTACGTATTGAAAAACTCATAAATTTGAGGTAAAAATCATTCTAGGAAAAAGAAGCTATGCAGTGATTAAGCTATGCAGTGAGCTATTAAACTTATTTTCAGTAGGATTCAGTCTGTGAAACCTTCACAGTTAGACAAACAACATTGGTGGAGTGTAAAGAAAAAGCATTTATACTGTCCCATGTTATGCACCTAAGAAAAAAACCCCTACAAATATTTGGAAGTTTATTGCAAGGTTATATAATAAACTTTTTTTCCTTTATTCTTCCTTCATACTCCTTATGTTTTTGTGAATCATTAACTTTGTGGCAACAGTGGGAAAGGTAGTTACATTGCATTTGAAATCAGAAAAAAGTTTGATAAAATGTAGATGTTGTTCTCAATGCAAGTTAACTGTAATGCTGTTCCAGCCAAATCTTACCTTTTTTTTCAAGTACACAATGTGCAAGTATTGCTCTATATAAACATGTGCCATTTTTCAACTATCACTGAAATCTCAATTATTGTGTTAGGTATTTTACCCTTCTAATTTTAAAATCCTTAAACATTGTTAACTTTTCATGGTAGGATATTTCCAAAATAAGAACCTGGGCACTGTCCCAGTGATCATCTTTCTTTTTCTATGGTGTACATTTACATTTTTGGGGGTCTGATTTTAGTTTTACTTCTGTTTATCTCCACTTATTTAATTGAGACCACTATTTCTTCTACATGGAGAGTATATGATAAATAACAGTAGAATCAGACTTATTTAAAGCCTGTATTTTACTATTTGTACAAATAAAGGCACTATCCTCTTCCTTGTCATTATCATTCTCCATACACTGTGGAGTTCCTAAGTACTTCCTAAAACATTACATATTAAATGTGGCTTGATTTCTGGTTATATCAATTCCTTCTTGCCTTTTTCTCTTCCATGATAGATTCAACCTGGACCAACCTGTAAGAGGCTTATTATACTCCTGAAAATGAAGCAGCATTACCTCCTTATACTAGAATTTATGTGAAAGAATTAAAAGAAACATTTGGAGGGCTATTTAAAATAGATATAAATATAACTGCCTTGATGAAAGGCAAGTAATTTAATTTAACAGAAACTGTTAAATAAACAGCATGTTGTATTAGGTGGCAGAGTTCTGATGCCAATGAGTCAGGTTGCCAGAAGCTTTCAATCATGAGCCTCTGTTTTCAGTTGCTGATAGCATTGCCAAATATAAACCATTGTGGCTCTAATACTTTATGCTGAATATATCCCTCAGATATTTTGCTAAAATTTAAATTAAAATAAAATCTTACTCAAGAAAACTTAAGGATACAAATTCAGTTCTCCCCACCATTCTCCCAGCCCCTGCCTCCCCACTCTGCCCTCTGCATTGCATCCTCCTGCCATGTAGGAGGGATGAAGGGGAGAAAAGGGAGAAAAGAAATGGCTGGATGGAACAGGAACAAGGAAACTATGATAAAGGAAAAAAAAAAAGAGGGGAAGAAAATAGATAGAAATTAAAGAAATATTCCCAATGAAGTTACAAGAGATTGAAAACCAGCAGGGGAGGAATAGAGGCAGTTATGTTAGGGGGATGAATATAGGGTTGTGTGGGATAAGAGAAAGAAGTAAAGATATGGGCAGGAAAAGGCAGACGGGAGTCAGCAGAGGGAACAGGAGCTTAGGAGCTACAGTGGGAGAGGAACTACATGGAAGGCCAGGCTGAAGGAAAGACTGACAGAGAACTTGGTACAAAGAACTTAGCACAGAATCTTTAAAAAACATAGAATATATTTTTTTCTTTAAGATATCAAAATTAATTACATCATTCAACTGTATCTACTTTCCCTTATTTATGAAATGGCAGAGAAATTTAAGTATGCCTTCATTCCCTGAAGGACAGGACCAGCTGGAGACTAACAGTGTTACCAGTGTTGTCACTGGTTTAGCATGAATATCCTTGCTGAATACCAAAAGGGGTCATCTTTCAGCAGGGCTGTATGGTAATTGTTTTTTGTAAAAACAATTGCACTGTCTCTGAACTGTGCCAAAAGAACCCTAAGGCTACAACTAAAGAACCCAGAAATTATGTAACACCTGAAAATTAAGGTTACTCAGGCAACCTGAATTATCTCTCCAGGCATGTATTTATGTTGATCCAGTCTTTCACGCTACCACAACCACCCACCACCACATGCTATTTTCTATCCCTCATCTCCATTCACCCCTGGATCTTTACAGGGCAAAAGGTCTCCCCTGCCCTTGTCACATGCTTTGTTGGGACTGGAAACTCAGGTCTACTTTGTGGTGTTGGGGATTAAAGACTTCCGACTGGTTTTCAGTAACTGGTTTTCACAGTGAGCCTTTTTCTTGCTTGCATCTGAAGATCTGTGTGTGAAAATACAATTATATGCCTACCTTGTTGCTTAATGAATTTTTGATAAATGTCATTGATCAAGTACAGCACTATGCTTTGTTTTCTGCCTCAGGTTTATTTTTATGTATATTACTTTATAAGGTAGTAGCATATAAATTTAGTGATACAAATTTCTTTATCTCTATTACTGTGCTACTAAGATACTACAACAAATGGTTATATTCAGATGTATATTTAGTGTAAATGGAACACTACCCAGATAATAAGCATTTCACTGACTCCATCAAAGATATTAAAATTATCTAAGCACTTAAAGCACATTATACAAACATGTTTTGAGCTCTGTTGTTGGAGACCTGGATCAGCTACAACCATGGAAGATGATTGTTCATTATTTAACTGCACCTGCGGGTCCATTTCTGTTGGTAAGAAGAGAAGGAAGAACCATGTAGTGGAAAGCATTATGTGTGTGTGATGCTATGGAAATGCTCCCCCAGACAGTTGTGTTTCTGCCCAGAAAATCTTTGTGAAGATCATGCCAAGGTCTTATGTATTAAGTTACTTGTAGCTGAATCAGTCTCAAGCCCTTTTCTAGAAGGTCTCAACACACAGGCATAAGAACATGTCCCTGAGTGCTCCATTGCACTTTGTTGGAAAGGTTATTTTGCAGAAATGTCTTCTCCCAGTAAGTTAAACCATTGCAGTTTTAGCAGGAATTGTAATGCTGCCTGTTCCCACCTGTGGCAAGTATTTAATTGAAAATAATTTTCTATATGATGATAAAACCATCATTGTACAATGAAACCCTTTGTAGAAATCAATGTCCTTGCCAAAGATTTTTAGCAAAATCAGCATATGTATTACAGTCATCCACATTAACAAAATTAAGGTTATATGAGTTTATAGTAAAGCAACCTTTCTGAAAGCTTGTTATATAGTAAAATTGTTGTGGCTGTGACAGTGAAAGAATACAAAAGTGACAACACTTCTTCCTACAAGCATCTTTACATAGTTACATTCTGTCTTCTTCATATCAACTTGTGTCATTCTTAATTTTAATATGCATGCAAAAATAGCATATTTTTCCTACCTCACAAGCACAACTATCTAAAACTCTGAAAATGAAAGCAACACTGATATGATTTTAGAAGAGGTAAATTAAGATGAAGGAAAAATATGTGTGAATTTAATACATCTTATATGCCTGAGCATATGCTAAAATAACATGAAATCATGTTAAACACCTTCAAACAGGAGCCAGATCAGAACTAATTCCCATTTGTCATATTAGCAACTGAGATTTTTAACCTTTTATGGAAGGGCAGAATTTTTGATAAGTAGTAGATTCCAAATTCTTTCTGTTGCTATGTTTAATTCATTTGAATTTGCTTTTTTATCATGTGAGATGCATATTGTATAAAGAATAAGGATATGGAATGCCTGCAGAAATACCTGGAGAGAGACAAGAGAGTTCATTGAATTCTTGAATAGCTCAGAAATAATATAAATTTATTATTTATATTTTATTTTTTAAAATCTTTGATATCAATATAATTGTAAGTGCAGGTGAGTTGCAGATGTCTTTCCCCCTTAGAGCTGATCACACAGGACAAGTGCCAGGTGTTGACTCACCTCTAAAAGGGTACTACAGATCTTTCCAGAGCAAAATCTGTAGAGACCTTCTCCAAATAGAGGCTGCATTTGGATTCTTCTTGCACCCACTGGGCAGTAAGACAGATTTATTTCTCCATGGTCACAAGCTCAGGTCACACCTGCTCAAAGACAGCAGGCTCCTGGGCATCCTGATGCATTTAATCTCTTTTGGCCCATTATAAAGGCAAATCACAAGACTTTAACACTGAAGGTGTAGAACTAGGGAAAACCCTGAAGCTTATCCTGAGGTTCTTAATGCACAATGATGGATCTAAATGGTATTTACACTGAAAGAGTTCACAGGCCTTTGGCCCCCAAAACTTTCCTATTGGTTGTGAGCCTTAACAGATGTATTCTTCATGTTCACACAGGAGAAACCATCTCACACAGAAAGAGAAAGAAAAATCGGTCTTGCCAAGTGAGATCCATTTAACAAAATATTAGATAAAGAATTGCAAAGCTACTACTGGTGAGGTGAAGAGTGACTCATTGAAATGATAAAGACATGACAATATGAACTGGAAAAACTTGTCAGTGTTGAATAAATTCCCCCCTTGTTATTTCTCTGGAAGAAGAGAACTATTGGTTCCAAAAGCTTCATGAATTATAGAACTTAATAAATATTCTAGGGCATATTTTTGAATGGAAGTATCATGCCATCTTTCATGAAGTGATCTGTAATTCATGAAGGAATTGTGTGATGATGTCAGATGCTGTTTTCCTGTGGTTCTTAGACAGACACATAGGTAGAGTATCTGAAAACAACTCATCCACTCAAGCTCAACAACAAATGGTTTGTGCTGCCTTAGGACTCCTTTTCTGCTGTCTATGAGGGCCAAGAAAGAAAATTACAATGGATCACGTAGAAGGAGAGTAAGAATGAGCTCTGAAATGGGCAGGAATAATCAGAAGGAACAGAATGATAATTAACTAACATAATTGTTTGTCATCACTTGGACAATTATATATCTCAAAACTATATTTCTCAAAGTAATTGGATTTTTTTTATCCCATAATTTATATTCAATTTGTAAGAACTGTGCATAAAATGAGAAAATTATTTTGGATTAGTGAAACCAGATTGTTTTGAAATAAATATTCAAGAAATACATTTACCACTCTAGGAAAAATCAGCTAAAGTGGGATTTTTCTAAAGACTTAGCAACAAAGATGGTGATAAAAAATATGCTATATCTCTGATTTCCCTAAATGTCTCTCAAAAAATAACATGAAAATTGCTGCATGTAAAGAACGCTTTGTGTTTCTTGGAAGTCACCATCCATGTTCCAAGGGAGACAGTATGGAAATCACAAATTGGAGTTAGATGTGAAAGGAAAAGAAGATACTCAAGGCCATAATTTTAACATCCTCTCTCTTACAGAGCTCAGAGTGAATAAAATGTCCTTTTTTGCAAGCCAGGAAGAAACATTTGATATTTTGGGCATTAAACTCTTCAAATTCATATGACCACTAACAGAGATGTTATGTATATAAGACAGTCATAACTGGGAAACTCATTTTGTTTTCTACAAATTTCAAGACTTTTTTACCTTCTATAGTTGACATTTCTGCTTAAGAATTGGATAAAAAAGTTTCATGATATTTTACTGGTTTATTGGTTTTATTTGGCAGGGAAACTGTTAAAGGGAAAGCAGAATTATTTCAGTACAATAAGTCTGACTTTACAGAACATTTTGATTTCATTATACAGGGTACCTCTGACTTTGAAATTTAATGAATTTTTCCCCCTTTCATGCATTCTATCCAATCTTGAATTGGTAACTGCAGAACACAGTTTTCCTTCCCTTGGTGAAGTGGAAATAAACATATAGTTTATTAGTTTATTAATAATCCAGACACTCAGTGATTGTATACCCAAACCAAATTTTCTGAAGCCTGCTATGGTTTCCTGTAATGGAGCAGTGGTCTCTCTGAGCCTTGCCAACTTTCTGAGACACAGACCAGAGTTCTGGCAAAGTGAACTGTGACTGAATTATAATGAGTGCCCCAAGATTTTTTTTTTTTTTATAATGAGTGCTGCAAGTTTTTGACCTGTTCCATGGCCACAGTTTAAACTATTTTAAAAGGACCCCACATTTTTATGGAAGACCTTTGGATATTTCTTGTTTGCAGTGTGCTCTGACTAGACTTCTTCCTGGTGTTAATGCCAAATTTCATCTCACATTTGAGCTGGGAAATGTTATAAATACTTGAATGATTTCTCTTTGTGGCAGAGATTTCTCCCAATGGGATTTTTATAAGTAGTTGTAGTCAGTTAAATGCTTGGTATAAAAATAAAAAAAAAAATATTTAAAAACAGTGTAAAGGTGTTTGGAACCCACCCTCCAGAGCTAGCAGATGATGCCAATTAGCAGTAATTTCTTCCTCTGAGCTTCTGGGAATGGCAAAATTAACATCACTAAGCTGAACACCTTACCTAGATTTTTTGCACATTTTGAGCTTCCTGTCAGCAGTCAGGATTTTTAATTTAAAAGACTTAATAAATGCTGAATTTTTTTTTTTAAAAGACCCAAGAATGACCCTTGTTCTGTGCTAAAAGTTCCTGGAGCTACCTGCCATAGGAGTGATTTCAAATATCCAGACCTGCAGAGAGATTAAGTAGCCTCTCTTCTGTTCCAGCATCTCATTTTTTCAGCACATGAATATGCATGCAGATAGAAGCAAAATTAACTGTGTCATTAAAACAATTAATTGAGACTACATGCCAAAAAAGAGAAAGGAACTCCACAGTGGTTACAGGGAAAAATAGGTCACTTTGGCCAGCAGGTTCAGTTTTCATTTCTGACCTAATTAAAAAATATTTTGCTGAGAATAACTGTTACTTGCAGATTAGCAATCCAATATCATAGGTCTTTCAATTAATTATTTATGAAGGATATTTCTCTTCTAGGTCATACAACATGGGATAAATCTCAACTTCAGTGACGTGTTAATGAGCAATGCCAGAACATGTATTGATTCATCACTTTCATTTAATGACTTGGAAATGTTTAATACTCCCAAAGTATTAGGAATGCTCCACCATCCCTCTCTTCTCAAATTTCTAATATGTTTTGAGGAAAGGAGCTCAAAACTAGGAATCAATATCTTTAAGAAGGCTTAAGCAGAAGTTGAGTAACTTTTCAAGGTTAAATATGACTGACCAGATTATACAATAGAAAATGTTCTTTTTCATTTTATATTTACTTAACAAGAAATTACTTACACTGTATGGATTATAACAGAAACATTATAGGAATAAAACTGGCAGGTATAAGGAGGTGTTATTGTACAGATACTTTTGCATTTATTGACTATCTTGAGGGAATACCTTCTAACTGGATAACTGGAAAATGCTGACATAAATAAAATCACCAGATATTTACAGTAGCTTTATATTTACTCCCACTGTGTATAAATTTAGTGAGGGTGCTTAGTTATTAACATATTAATTATATTTTTCCCATATACCCTTACATATGCATTGTCTTCTCTTAGAATTATTATATAATAATTTATTATCTTGTCATAAAGCACCAATACCTAATAGAATTTTCTCTTGACTTCTTAGAGCAGTGAATGACAGAATTTTATGTTTCTAATAAAGGTGAAGGAACAGTTTTAATGTGTGTTTTTCATCATCTTCTTAATTTCATTCTTGAAGAAAATGGGAAAAAAACTTATTTTATGAGTACTTTGGTGTTACAAAGTTTCAAGTTATTGTTTTCTAGAAGAACAGCAAAAAAAAGCATAAAACCAACAATAAATTAAAGCACGTATAAAATGGAATTTCTTGGACATATTTAAAAGACCAAAAATAAATTTGCAACAATTTTACAACTTTTTCTGCTGACTGCATAAAAAGTATATGTTCTAGTGGGTGTCTTTTGATCACTGTTCTAGTTATGGCTAGAAATTTTTTTCTTTTCATTTTTTCTTGTGCTGAAATTCACAAGATTAGTTTTGGCCTTGCTGGAATTTTTTACAAACTTTCTTGGGTTTTTGTGTTGTGTAGGACCTGAAGAGTTGTATGGATTTTATTCTCAATCAAAATCAGTAATAAATCAGGCCAATCTCTGCTCAAAATTTGTGAAATCTAGACGTGTAGAAGGTGAGGAAATGAGTCAAGAGCCAGCTGGAATCACTTACCCCTGTCAGCCAGTTCTCCCTCAAGGGTGGGACTACCACAGAAATCTAGCCCTAAAATACTATTTGGTATTGCCACATTACTTTCACTAGAAATATTTTAAAAGGCATGCACCACAAGCAATAATGATTTCACCAGTCGTAGATGGGTACCTGAATCTCAGGTATCTCCAAACAAACAGTTTGATTTAACTCTGAACAAAAGATCTGTAACAGGAAGAAAAGGTCCAATGTCCAGCTGTGACTGCAGCAGAAGTCACTGCAGGCCAAGTACTAACACCAGGACTGCAATTTGCACAGGAAAATCTGGTTTAAAATGGTAAAACCTTTGCAATTAATCAGTATTTATTCCTTTAGTACTGACAGTTTTGTTAAAAGTTAATCAAGATGTTGCTCCTAGCTCTAGTAAATCTACTTTCCTGAAACTTAGGTTTTAAAGGATCATTGTATTTGTCATTTTCTTATAACCAACATCATGTATCTATGTATCTGTATATATCTATCCATTTCAATATACAATTTAAAATTAATCTGTTTATAACAAAATTTCATCTTGATAGTTACATTTGTGGCTAAACACCTTTTTATTTAGTTTTCAGTTTTTTCATTAAAATCAGCTATTATTAATTTAATTGCAGAAAAAAACAGGATAAAATCAAGATGTTCAGCATCTCTATTTTCATAGCTTACAGCAGAAAAAACCCTCAGAACTCACAACTTTTTTCTCATAATTATAATGTATTTATTTGGTGAAATTTTTCTATTTTTTCACTGGTTTTCATTTTTGTAGTAAATAAGATGAAATGTTTTTCATTTACACTTATTCATTTGAAACTAAAGGACAAATAGAGGGAAAAATACAGGAAGGTTGGTGCATTATGATGCAGTATTATGATGAATACTTTTTAAGAAAAATAACAATTGCAACAAATAAAACAATTTAAAAAAGGCTAAAACCTCCAAACAAACCGTGGTGAGAGAAAATGGAACCAATTTGCACCCATTTAGTCTCTATTTTTAAGGACCAAGAAAAGAGCTCAGTTAATCACTTAATCCAAACTGATTTTCAGAGCTTGGTTTAGGCTGCTCGGAGCTGTTCCAGGTTGCAGCTCAGGGGATGGAGCAGGCAGAGCCTCCTTGGGAAGCTGCAGCCCTGCCCAGCCCTGCTCTGCCCTGCTGTGAGAAAACCTTACCAGCAGCTCCCCTGTCTCTGCTGTGAGAGAGGAGCAGCTGGAAGAGGGATATGGCAATATCTTTTTACAGAACTGAAGTGTGCTGAAGGCCACAGGAGAGTGCCATCTCAGTTTGGCTCCTCACACATCCTAGGGACAGATCCTGAAAGTGCTGGGCAGGCAGAATGCAGGAGCCACTGGAAACAATTTTGTCTCAGAACAAAAGGTTGACTTAAGCTTTATACTATCACCTGTAGTAGTGGCAAATAGCTGTTTTCAAGGGCACTGTGTCCTGGTTTTCTTTGATAGAAACAATATAATTAATATGTACAAGAATTATGTTCCAAACATTAAGACTAGATCTGAAAGACTTTATATGCTAGATAGAAAAGCTAATCAAGATGAAATTTATGACCTGGTGACCATTTAATCAATGACTTATAAAGCACTTTCCATTGTATCTTCAATGTATAGACCAAAATTCTGTAGAATATTTGTAGTGCATTAACTTACCAAAATATCTAAAGTGATCAACTTAAGGAAGCAAAGAGAAAACTTACCAGGTTTGTGATTAATCAAAAGGACAAGCTCAGTTATGAAGTCTTAATTCTGCAAGTAAGAAAACTCTTTAGGTTTTGCCCTTTTAGCATTATTTTAGCCATGCTACTTAAATTCCTGTGCAATTATAAACCACATTTTGTCAATAACAGATAGATTCAGGTCATTAAGTTTTAATTAATAGCACAGACTTATTTGCAATGGTTGAATACCATCAAAGTGACTTCTTATATCTACTGAACATGTATCAGCTCTCTAATTATTATTTTTTTATAAAGAAGTTTAGCACAGTTAGGCAATGCAACTTCACCATTATGACATCTTACAATATTATTTTAAAAATATGAGTGGTCACCAATTAACAAGTATTTTTTATTGATAATTTTCATAGAATTAGTGGTGATATATAACAATACAATTTCAAAATAACACAGCAATGAAGACCATTCACTTCAAGAGAATCTAATTAGTAATAATAAGTATGTAATAAAGGATTGGAGTAAGAATGTTTACCTGAAAGACAATGAATAGTTCCTGTGAATTTGCATAGAGTTGCATTAAATTATGCTGTATTCACAGAGCTATGAATCTGTAAAAAAGATTGATTCCAAACATACTGCAAAATTTTTATATTTTGCTAGAGTTTTATGCTTCAAACTGTATTCAGGTACTGGATTTCAAACACATTTTACAGACCAATATGATTGTGCTTAATTTTCAAGAGTGCTCTAGTAGCTTTCTAGAAGTTAGACACATGAATAAATATGTTCAGAATTCAGCTGAAAAATTACACAAACACAGCCTATACTTTTATATTAGTGCAGGTTTTCAATCTTTATGACTTAATATTTCTATGCATGAGATTAAAACATTAGTTAAGAAGAAATCCCTGTTACTTCTACTGTGTTACTCTATTCTTCTACATTGTCTTGGCAATGGCTGTAGTATAAAATGTTTACCCTCACTTAGGACACCAGTGGAAGCTGCTTACTACCCTCTGTAGAGAGGTAATATTATCATTTTACAGCTAGCTAAAACCACAGTAAAAGTCAACTTTATTTTGTCACTCTTTCCCTTCTCTAGAGTGATCTTGTGTTGAGAATTAAGTAGTCTGTTAAATTTATTGGAAATCTGTTTATAAGAAAACAAGACTTTATAAAATACTTGACTTAGTTTGGTAGCAATTAATATTTTTCAGTTTTACATAGGATAATTTCAGTAAACTGATTATTTTATATTTAATTTCTGGAGTTTAAGGTAGAGGAAGGAGAACATCTATCATGGAAATGAATATGGTTTTGTTTAAATCATTTATTAAAATTCTGACCCAGAGAGGGAGTGTACTTGTCCTTTTATAATTATGTTCCCAGCATCACAGCATACTATAGACACCATTATAATCTGAGCTCTCATTAAGGTTATGGTTGAAAAATAATGGATTTAATGAATAGAATTCAAAATTTGAAGCTATTTGAAATTTCTTGGATATTGAAATGCACTCTTCAGGGAAAAACACCCACCTTTCCTGGAAATGATTTCTTGCCATTTAACTGATGCTGTAAAATATAAAAGGAATAATACCTGAAATAACTTTCTAAGGTTTAGGATACTTAAGGTTCTGTTCTTATATTTTAGAAACAGCAGTCATGTCATTTTTTATTATTTTTTGTTTATGGTTTCAATTCCTCAGGCTCCAGGCTCTGCTGCCATAACTTTCAGAAATATTTTGCTAAAAGAGCATAAGATATGAGGCATTGTTACCCAAGAAAAAGTCATAGCTCTGGCTTATTCTTGGAGGAAATGAATGGTAGTAAAACAAAGGAAAGGACATGAAATGGATCCTGATGGTCATTGTTTTCTAAATCCCTAAGGCTGGGTCTAAGTATGAAATGTGAGGACAGCTCAGGGCCCCTGTGTGGCTTGGCTCTGTACAGGCATCCTCTGTGCACCTGTGTGTCAGAAGGGAAGCGCGCGCTGGGCTCTGTGCACTGGGCCATGGCACAGCCTGGCAGCTCTGGGAGCAGGACATTTGCAATTCAGCCAAGTGCTGAAGGTGCACAGCTTACCAAGCAGGCGTGGGCTGAGTGACTGAGGTGAGGTCTGGTGCACAAAACTGTAATGTGCTGAGTAAATGTTCCCTAGGCAGTGTTTGGGAAGAGTTAAGCAGGGCTGAATAGAGCCAAAGAGGGCATTAAGAGCAGCAGACTCCAGCCAGTACAGGACACTGGATGTTAATGATGGAGAGCTGCAGGTTTCACAGCTTCTCCTGGTTAGGTGTCTCATAGAAAGGCATGAGAGAAATCATCCATGACATGAGAAATGCTCCCTGTTTCATGGGGCTTCCCACTGGGACAGATGCCAAGGTAGAAGAATATGTCTTACAATTCATTTCTCTCCTAGGCCTCATTCAGAATTTTTGGTAGGCACTCTCTGAATTCAGGAACTGCAGCTGAGA
This sequence comes from Agelaius phoeniceus, assembly GCF_051311805.1. Classification (NCBI taxonomy): domain Eukaryota; kingdom Metazoa; phylum Chordata; class Aves; order Passeriformes; family Icteridae; genus Agelaius; species Agelaius phoeniceus. The sequence goes on from NC_135265.1 coordinate 126,876,099, forward strand.
AAAAGTACAACTATTGCATTTTTTAAATAACTTTTGACAGAAAGTAATGAACTATAATTACAGAACAGAATAAAATAGAATTAAATGAAATAGCATATCACAGCATAGCATAGCTTAAGTTGGAAGGACATCCAAAGACCTGATCCAAACTTTCACAGGAAAGGTGGCCTAAATATTGGCCCAGTACTGGCAGGGGATTCATACATACCTCATCCTATCTAAGGACTGGCCATATGTGCTTGGGAAAAATAATTATTATGCCCATATTGCTGCTGGGTTATTTTATTTGTTTGTTATTGAGGAATTTAATACCTCTGTCTTTTAAAACACACAAATTTGCTTTTGATGGATTTTGTGGGAGCCAGGGGAAGTGTGCTTTTTGGCTACATCTATGTGGGGTATGTGAAAGCTGTAGGCCTTTATGATGGTTTTCATGTTGAAACCAGATTAATTACGGTTCTTGTGTAACTGAGAAGCAGCACTCAAGGTTTGAAGACTGCTCTAAATACAGATTCCTATATTCAGTCACACAATATTTAGATTACAGGTTTTCAGAGACTTAATTTTTGAAATTAGTTAGACAAAAGTGAAACTGCTCGGTAAATGCTTAAAACTATCTGATTATATTTGTAATTCCCACTTGTGTTCAACCCATTTCAGTTGCCCCTTCTGTCCTAGTATGTATCTGATTTCATCTGTGAGTGCTTGGATAACTGTAATATGACTGTACATCTGCCTTGATTTTCTTAAGTGTTTTACCTCAGCTTAAGAAATTGTTCTGATGTGGGGGTCAAGAGACTTTGAAGAGCCAGGCTGCCTGTAAAGAGAACTGCTCTCAAAACCCTACTACAGCTGAAGGTTCAGTTTCATTTTGAATTGTGAAATTCTAGTTTTCTTTATAATCATACTAGGCATTTGTTGTTTATATTATCTTGTGGTAGTGTCCCACAAGTGCATTATATGTTAGCCTGGATTCTGTAACTCAAAAGTATGTGTGCTGAAAAACCCTCTCCTTAAGCACAGGAGACTCAGACTGGCAGATACAACAATGCATATGCAGAAAAAAAAGAAAAATGCCTGCTGATCTTTCAAGTAATATGATAATATGTTCCAGATACAGAAGGCAAGATTAACATTTAGAAAGAAATTCAACAGTATCTTAAATTAATAGAAATAAAATCTTCAGACTTTAATATTTAATACATAGCAACATTCTCCACTGGTAATACAGCAGTGATAATGAACAGCTATAACAAATATGTAATTTTTTCCCCCTTTACAAGAAAGGTTGCAATCTCTGCCTCTCTTTCGCTTTTGCTTTTGTAGCATGTCATGTAGTCTGTATAAACTCTATTTAGAGAGATAATTTACCACAAAATTTTTCACAATGTAAAAGGTTACTTATTCACACAAAGTCAAGCATTAAGGCAGAAAATGCCTGTTTGAATGAGATTTTTTAAATTTTCTGTATAATGTCATATTCTCTGTAGTACAGGAGGAAGTAAATGGTGTTAGAAGCAGTAAAACTCATTTCTTATTATTGCTCTAATTCTGACCTTGGCTTTTTGTTGAACAGCCCCCCATTTAAATTAAAGGATACAAAATTAGAAAGTGAATATACTCCTCAAATTAGGGAACAAATGCTTAAGAGATACTTAAGAACTAGTAAAAAGGACTCTAATTTCCTGTGTTTTTCTGTCCTCTAAATGGAATTTTGAATTCTAACACTATACATAGCCATTGGGAATTTCAGACCCATAGAACTCTCTACCTTGTTTCAGGAAGTAGAAATAAATTTTGGTGATATTACAGCAAAAATGTTAAAACTACAAACTCTCCTATTAAAGACACAAACCATCATGATCCGTATCAATATGTAAGACAACAATAAGAATAGGAAATAATAAATTAAAAAAAAAACCAAAAAAAACCAAAGCACAGTATCCTAAATACAGAACTTTGCAGCAAAATATGCCGAAAACTGAAACTCACTCATCTTCCAAGGAAGTACATTGTGTTTTCCTCCTACTTGTAACTTTTCGAAAGGCCTGGATGTAGTACCATGTAGTCAGTTGTGCTAATGTCATGGGTTTATCTCAAATGACCCAGAGGACTTAGGTCAAAAAGAGAAAAAATAAGGCAGTGTAAGAATTCAGAAGGGTATAGTATCTCCCTCTGTCCCCAGGAATAATTGCAGAGGTGAAAACACCAAAGGGAAACAAATGTGTTAGTCTGATGGACATCAGAAGGTTAGTGCTTTTTTATAATCACACTTTCAGGCTGAGGGCACTGGTCTATCTGAGAAAATTATTAGCAGCTATATATTTAATATGTTTTATGTCAGCCTTCAGCACTTAACCAGCCTGTAAAAGTAGAGAAATCTTTCAGGGAAGAAACCTGCAGGAAAGCAGCATATGGAGAACAATTTGAGGAGTAGAAATTTAGCCTAAATAAAGGTGAGTTTCACTGCATAGATTAAAATACTGAAGTCATAATATCTGCATAGAGGATTTAATGTATTTCCCTGAGCATAGGCATCGTGCTGCCAGCATTTGGAGCTATGAGGGAGCTGCACCTTTCTGGAACAGGACTGGTATACCAGAGGGATACTCCAGGATATCTCTGATGGTACTATATACCTATGTGTAACTAAATTAATCTTCTAGAAGTTGCCCACATAAAAAACATTTGTCTAAACCATCATTATACCTAGTGGTGGTCAGTTGTTGACAAAATGTATGTCTGCTGTATGTTGATGTGAGTATAAGTGTAGGCTTTGCTGTCTGTGTTTAATAGCTACTTAGACACATAGGACATAAACAAGAACCTATATGTAGTCACCTAATTTAAGTGTCTTCATTCTTGAGCTGAATCCTTCCCTTTACATATGGAGATTTATATAAAGTACTGCTTGTGTCAGAATGTGAAATTCAAGACTTCAATGACACAGATAAAAGAGGACTTAAGATTGTCCTGAACTAAGAAATCTTCACATCTAAAAGATATATTCATCAATTTAATAGAGATCTAGTGACTTGATTTTAATTCTTTTACTTGAATGTAAAACAGATAATGTTTGTGGACTTCATTTGGATTTAAAAAAGCAAACAGCAAATAATTCTTCAAGTTCAACATAGCATTTCAAATATAAGAGTGAGCTCAAATCTAATGTTAAGTGACCTCTGATTTTTATGTGAGGAAAATATGTGTGCAACATTTTTTATTTACAGTGATAGATTTTTATGAATGACCCATTTAAACAAAAGCTTCTTGCAAGCCAAAAATAAATTGGGAGAATGTAGTGATGCTTATAAAAATGTTGTTAGGAAATTTCTGTTGTTTAGGAAATTTACAAGAGACCCCAAACAATTGATTGGGAAGTTTAATTTCATATGAAATGCAGAAGAATTACATGAACGTTTCAGAGCTGCTCATTTCAGACTCTCATTTTCCATTCCAGATACCTTGAAAACAGTCACAGTTCTGGGCCATCTCACCAGACCAATGCTTCAAACCTCAGGTTAAAGGTTGAAATGACTGAGTCTTACTTAGGTCTCAACTATGCCACATATTTTTGCTCTAATCAGTATGAGAATAAAGCACGATCCAGCATGATGAATACACCTGTACAAGAAAATAAAGCACCTGAATTGCACCAAAAACTTTTACTTTTTTTTTTTAATGAAAGGCAAAAAATGCAGTCAATAAGAGCAATTTGCCATAGTAACATAATTTTGCATTAATAAAATATCTTCATTGTGGATGTACTTTTCCTTTCTCCCTATGGAAGCAGTTATACTTCATGAAGCTAGTTTAATTTTCACTGGATGAAAGGGAGAGGGGCTGACATTAGCCACAAGGCAAATGGAGTAGCAGCTTTGAGTATCACCAATCAATATTTATGCCTGTGGCTACCATAAATCACTGGGGTAAAACCAGGCAGGTTTGGGTTTTCCACTAAACAACATGAGAGTGTCTCTTCTGAAGGGCTTCCCCAGCTCATCCAATTTCCCAGGTTCCAGGCTTTGGTGCTGGAAAACTAGAACTGAAAGCAGGGTTCCACTGAAATGGGAGCCCATGTTTGAAGTGACAAAGTGGTAAAAAATTTCTGGACTCTTCCTGTTCGACTGCTGTAGGAAACCTCTAAATCATACCCAAAGGGCAACATTTGCAGCAGCAGAGCTGCTTTGTTCCCCTGACTGAATCATTGCTCATTAGCCTTATCTTTAGTAGCAATTATCATTTCTCATGCTGTGCAGGCCCAGTGAATCTTAGGTAACGTGGCTTCAGGCAGGGTACAGGACTTATGCACACACCCTGTGGCAGATTTATTAAGTACAGGAGGATGAATCTCAAGGGCAACTCACAGAAACCTCAGCAAGTTTCTTTTACAGATTCCTTTTTAATGTTACCATTTGAATGGATCATTTTGCATATTGAGTCATAAATTTCCAAAAGATTATTTCATTCAAAAAATAAGAACAAGATAATATATGGAATTTTGGTGCCCAGTTATGCAATATACAGCAGTCATATTTTCTCATGTCAGTTTAAAAAATTCATAAATTTGCTGGATAGCATGGACATGGAGAAGCAGGGTGAGGCATTCTCACCTATGGATGTATCAGGGCTACCAACTTCATATAACTGCTTTTGCTTTGAATACTAGAGTGCCTCTTGGTGCTGTATAAAAATGTCCAGGGTTTTCCACTTGATAATTCATTCTGATTAGGTGTTTTTCTTTGAAATAAATTTTATTATTGAATTTTACAGGCTGTTTTTATTACTGCCATTAACAACCAATCCCATTCTTTCCCTCTCTTGTTCTTAATTTTCATTAAAAAAAAGCTACACAGGAGCAAAAGAATTCAAACACTAAATACATTTTTAAAAGTTTAAATTTGGAAACATAAAATGAAAAGTTAAAAAAATATTTGTAAAAAAGGTAAGCAATTGCTTTCTTATAAATTCCCTGACTGGAATAGTGACACCATGTTGCCCAACATTTATAGATTTATGCAGTAACTTTTCTTTCCAGTATGTTGCAGCTGTTTTCATGGCACCAGTTTCCTGCCTAGTATTGCTAATAGTGATTTTCATAGGTCACAAATATAGAAGAAATAAAAAAAATCTTCCAAATCCTTTAAAACAGACTAATTTATATGGCAGAATAAATGCAGCTACTGAACTTGTGATAGTTTTTATTTGTTATATTTTAGTGTTGAATTTTTGTGTGGTCTGGAAAAGAAATAGCAGAAACCTCTGTGACAAAATATGACTGGCATGTTACATGTTGAGGATGAAAAATTATTTCTATATATATGAATTCTTTCTATTCTGTGAAATATGTGAATTTGTGATAGAGAATTTGTTCAACCCAATTCAAAATAAAGGATGGAATGATATAAAGATTAATGAGAGGGGTAGAAATTTCATTGTTGGCTTTTTATTCAAGACAAAGTTGGTCCTGAATGTAATTGCATGGATAAAGAAAATCTGCCTTTTTGAACAAGTGATGGATTTTTAATTTTTTAATTTTTTTTTTTATCTTTTTTAATGCTCCTGATTGGTATTTTTTGGAAATTTCATTCCTGAAATAGGAATTCTCTTCTATGAACAAAGAGAGACATATTTTACCATGGAGAGTTGCCACCAAGTTACTTAAAGCACTGGGAATTGCTTGCAATTCTGTTGTGAAATGAAAAAATAGTTCTGAAACTATCACCTTAAAAAGGTGTAGACAGTAACTTATTCATAACCATTTTTGAGAACTGGTCAAAGAGGACAAGAAGGTTGCACTAGAGGAGAAGAAATCCCCAAGGAAAATTTTAACCAGCTCTGGCTTTTTGCTCCTAGAATCTCCTCAGGATAGTAACAGAACTGTGTGAATTGCAGGCAGTCCACCAGCCCTCAGGAACAGCAGAGCACAGCAGCAGAAGAGTTTATTTTGCTCCTCATCTTGACATTTCTTTTAGTATGAGAGTCAGGCAAAATACATTAACCATTGTTATAGAAATGAGTAAAGAAAATTATTCTTAGATATGCACAGGGGTCCTAACTGGGACACTCAGGTAGCATGAGACTTGGGTTGATAAAAGTCAGTGGTCATAATATCCCTCTGCCTCCATTTCTCTATTTTTTGCAGTGAAAGTCATGACTTTTATTTATTCCTCCTTAAAATTGTTACAATTATGACTTGACTAGTAATCACAGATGACTATGTAGAGCTAAAGGATTATGTAAATACAAACTTTTTTTCTTGTTATTGTGCTGTCTAATATGTTGTTCTCTCATCCTCCCTGCCATTAAGCTGCCATCAAATGCAGTTTGTACAATAAACGTATTACAACCTTAATCCATGCTGTTATAGCTTTAGAAGCCATAATAGTGTATCTTACTGGCTTTATAAATATACCTGGATAGCTAAATTCTAACTCTTTTTCTAATTAAAGTGAAGAGGGCCATAGTTTCCCTTAAGCTTTCTGGTTGTTTGTCAGCACAGAGCTTTCATGGGGTTAACTCATAAAGTAAAATTTTTTCTTAACACTGTCTTGGGAGCAGCATTCACTCCCAAGTAAGAGCATTTTCTCTATTAAACCCCTAGACCTCCCTTTATGCTTGAGATTAAGCAGAATCTCCTTTCTACTGGGGCTAATAATTCCTTTTTATCTAGAGGTAAATGCAACCCAAACACGATAAATAGCACCGGCAAAACAATGCAATGCCGGCTTATTGGTATGTTTATAGCCTCATACAAATGGATAGGTCTGCTCAGTTTTTAATTACTTCTGTTATTAAACCTCCCTTTAGAAGCAAAAACAGTTTTTGAAGAAAGAAACCAATGTTTAGCATTTCACAGCAAAAAAACCCTTCATCAATCACCTGACCTTTCTCAGCCTGCCTTGAGGTTACTTCAAAGAAAAAAGTCAGTGGGCAAAACTTGGAAATCTCAGATGTCTCCCAGTTCTATTCCTAATTCAAGATTTAAGATACCTAGAAAGGTTTCTGAATTCAGCTGACCATTTTCTGTGCAAGCAAAGAGAAATGGGAAAAAAATGTGAAAACGTCACAATAAATCTGCAAGACTTTTTCACCCTTTATTTTTAGGTTTCTTTGCTTTGTGGAAGGACAGGACTTTAAGTTTGCTTTCTCCCTTTGAGAGGTAAAAACTGCATTTTATAGCAGCCAGGGAAGCCCCAACAGGGCTTGGCATGCCCTTTTGTTGTGCTGCACTGGCTGAAATCCCTCCTCTGATTCAGAAAAGACCTTCAGTTATCTTCAAACCTTGCAGATAACTATTGAAAGGAAGGGAGACCATAAGAATGGTGACCAGAGACAATAATCTTACTAACAAGGGGTGTAGAAAGAGACAGACCTTCGCACTAATATGAAGACTGTTGTTAGATGTATAGTACTGCATTGAGGAGCATGAGTAATTTAACCTATGGACTATATTCCAGGCAAACTTTCATACAGTTCTCTATGTACATATTAATCAGCAGAAATCACGAGTCTCAGATTATTCACTTCATCAGATTAGTTTAGGACTTCATATTTAAAGTAGAAGAGCAGTTATATAGATTCTTTACAAATTCATTAGAATTTCACTTGTACTCACTGGTTTCAAAACTGCCCAGAACAAAAATGTTCAATTTGATTTCTGCACATATTTGTAGGACACAAGTTATGGTTTTTTGGTCTGCAAGGTGATACTATTGCTACTTAAATTGTGAATCTTTTGAAATGCAGGTAATAACTAATCAGCAGTTAATATTTGTTAAGTACATTGTTTCTCCTTTCTTTGACCTAAAGGAATTCTCTCAGTGAAAGCTTTAACTTAAGAATGTTTTAACTGAGAAAAACCCATTAGAGCAGACTGTAGTTAAGTATACTTTTGGCAGCTAAGATGGTGCAAATGATAGTTAGGAGAATCTGCAACACAAATCCCCACAGACTTATCCACAAAACTGCTGAAACAATGGAAATTCTGTCATTATGTAGCAATTCAGGCACTGCTCCAAATGGGAGAATTCCTTTCAAAGTGTGCATACTGCACCTGTATTAAGTTGATTATATTTTAAGAAATTTAGGTGATTGCTTAAAGCTGCTTGCTCAAAGTTAGCAGTATCGCATGAAAAGTGAGAGAAGATTAGTGAGAGAAGAAGGAGACTAGGACTTCCAAGCTAAAATGAACAGCAGAGTGGTAAGAGAGAGCAGGAAAGGAAACTGCTGTGCCAGGGAATGGCCCACAGGGAGTTCTCCAGAATCAGCTTTAATTAATGTTCCAGTCCACAACCCTTGTACAAAAGCTGAGATCTGATAGAGATTGCTAATAGCATAATGCTATCCTTTATCATTTTAACTCAAAGGAATACATCATGAATGAAATGAATGACATAAAAGACTGGAGTAATAGGAACGGCCCAAAGTATCGTAGTGTAAAAAGGCAAGGCCAGGAATGTATGGTTACTTAATGTAATCTCTAATCATAAAGTAGGTAATAGATTCCTGAGCAAGAGAGGGACCTTGGGGCAATCCCAGAAATAATGTCAGACATGAATATTTTGCAGCTATGGAAAAGACAAGTGTATAACCAGAATTTATCAGATATGTTTTCAACAGAGCGAGGGTATAACTACACAGACCAGCAAAGCCTCCTGTTAAAGACAATAGCTTTGCTTAGGAAATGTCATTTCAAATGGGAATAAGGGCAGAGAAGGGCTGCAAAACTGGTTATAGGGATACAGAACTTTTGATACCCAGTAAGTGTGAAAGGCATTGCTTCATTCAGCCAAACAAACCGGAGGCTGTGGAGGGAAAGAAGTGCTCTGTATAGTTAGAAGGATATATGTGAACTCTAAGGAAACTAAAAAAAAACAAACAAAAAAAAAGGAAACAAAACCATATATGCTATCTGAGCAGTACAACAAGTACACTTAAAATGGCACAGAATAATTTCTGATGGGAATTTGGATACTGGGTTTCAGGAAATACTCACAGAAGAGATGGAAGAAAAAAACAAACTTAACTGCTCCCACAGTGCTACAGCTGCCACCTGCAAGAGATGGCACTTGTTTTCTCTTGTGCCCATCAGGAAGTTGGGTGTACTCTGAGGGGCAGACATTTTCATCTCAATGTGAGAACAAGTAGGTGGGTACTTGATCAACAGGTGACATATCATATGGGTTAGTTTCTTGTATGTTTTAATACAGATTGAGGAGAAATTTCTGTGGAGATCAATCAGGTTAAGACGTAAACTTCTTCTTTGCTTCCCTCCTGGTATGAAACATGAGATATTTTCATGGGTTTTGCAAGTTGGAGATACTGCCCTGTAGCAAAAGTGAAAGATGGTCACAGGCCTATTAGCCAAATATGGCAAGATGATCCTGGTATGACCAGACTAATGTCTGGAAAGGTCTGTAAATTTAAGGCAGTCTCTACAAAAGAAAATAGTCCATTAAGGTTTCAGTGCCCACTACAGAAAAATAAGCCTCTAAAGTTGTTCTTTCTACACACTTTTAGCTGGTAAATTTATTTCTCAGTGACAGTTTACTTCCTCAGACATGAAAGTCAATGTCAAAAAATGCCATTTGAAATTTTTAAGAGTCCATTATAACTGCCTTTTAAGTTTCCTTGATTAGCACAGAAAATATGGAACAGCTATTAAACTGCTGTTCCCCTAATAAACATTAATTATAAGACAGCAGGTGATTAATCACTGATAATGAGCTATAGATGACTTTTAATGGTCAGCTAATAGTGTCATGGGCCTTTAATGCTGAAAATAATTAAAATTAATATCAGATTGTATGGTGAATACACATGCTAAAATGTGCTTACAGTTCAAAAAGCAGACAACCAAATATAGAAGGGATATCTTTCCCTGTGACCATGACTCTTTCTAGCTCAGTGCTCTAGGCACATGCAGGAGGGGAAACATTAATTATTGGTTTAAGGGCTGTTTGAGACAGAGCTTGGATTTGGATTATAATTTACAGCTGTTGTTTTTCCCACTGCAGGTGAAAGTCCTAACCAGCATTTTGCATTTTATTCTCCTTTGTTGTTGCTCCTGGCACTAGAAATCTTGAATTATAACATGGAGAGTGAATCCATAATGGCAAAGAAATATTTTCTATCACCCCTCCACTTCTGAAACAACCTATAGATTATTACTAAGGCACTCTCATGAAAATAGAGATGTGACTTGCAGTCTCTCCCTGCTTGCAAAGAAAATGTAATCCTGGCCTTTCCTTTCTAGATGGCTATAAGTGATTCTGCCCTGTAAGGTTCAGTCTTTAGGGGGAGAAGAGCAGTTCTTTAACTGAAAGAGAGTTACAGCCCTGAAAGAAGATCCAAAACCATCAACATTTTGCACCTTAAAATGAAATTTGCTTGTTTTCACTTCCTATCCTGCTGGGTCATGTCAATATCCTGGCATTCGCTTGCCTTCCTGCTGGGAACCAAACTCTCACACTACTTCTGGAAAGTTCTCTCTAGCCTGAGAGGTGCTCAGCACAGACTGCTTTGCTTCTTTAGGGCTACTTTTTCTCCTAAGACATGTCTAAGCTTTGTGTTCAAACAGGTTTTATCCATACTGAATAGTTCCTTCAATATGTTGTACCCCATACTGTGTTTGGCGTTGCTGGGAAAGTGTAAATTTGCCATGTCAGAAAGTGCATGAATGGTCATACAGCACGGGCAAATATAGGATGGTGCTTGACCCCATGTCCTGTCTCTCTTCACTTTCTATTGTAGTTAAAGTCTTTGGTACCTAATTTATGTCATTGCAGATTCTGGAATGTATTCTATGTATAGGGTTTACCAGGATGGTAGCAAAACATTTTTCTTTAAGGACCCTCTTCCATATTCATGGACAAATTAAGAATTCTAATGCTACAGCCATGTAGAAAATCTGATTGTTATAAAATTCAAAAGAATTTGGGGAATAAAATTTTCTAAACTTTTGGTGGGGTTTTGTGTTGTTTTTGTTTTGGTTTTAATTTTGTTTTTGCTTTTGTTTTTGGTGGTTTTTTGGTATGTAAAAGCTATCAATGAGTACTGGGTTTAAATGTCAAAAGCAAAATAATCAGTTCACCAAGGTGGGAACAGATGTGAGTTCAATGTCAAAATAATCTTGGTTTTGCAATAATTTTCATACTTTTCACTGTCCTTTCCTATTTTTTTTTCAGTACCTATCAATATACCATGTTGTCTTGCCATGTGTTAAATCCTCATCAGTCAAACATTTACACAGGTTAACAGCTTTACAAATGTCACCGGAGAAAATTAAGCTAATTTGTCTGCCCACATGAGTAGTTGCTTTTATTTGCAAGATTTTCTGAGAGCTCACGTGAGATTGGCATGTGATACAGCAATCATGAAACTTTGAGCTTTATTCTAAATTTACAGCAGGGTTATTCCTTCACATCACTGGTGGAGCTAATTTCACTTTCCTTTTTGAATTAGCAAAATATTCTTAGTAATTGTAAATGAGCAACTTGAAAAGGTCATAGAAATTAATTGAGGAAGGGGAAGGGAAAGACAAAAAAGAAAATCTGGGACAAGAGATACAGGGAAGAAGAAGAGAAGAAGCAGGAGTGAAGAAGAAAAATATTAAGAAAATCCAGAAGCATAAGAGATGGATAGGAAAGAGCAGAACATAAAAGCAGGAAAAAACAGATGTAGAAAGATAACATCAACAGAAACCACTTTTCACATTGTTGTGGATTTAATTCCTCTGCTTTGGTTTTTTTTTTTTTGTTTGTTTGTTTTATGGATTTTTTAATGGATTATGTATTTTCAATGGATTTTTATATTTCACAGGATTAAAATAAAAAAGAGGTAAACGAAATATTTTTTAAAGTTCAATATCAGTATTCAAATTACAGTGTTCACAGTTTCAGCTGATGTCCTGAAAGTAAGTCAAATTATGAAATTCTAATATTGTATTTCAATATGCCTTGACAATGTTGGATGATAATACTCTAGCAATAAGAAAAGGAGGAATTTTTTCATAGTTGAACATAAATGACAGAAAATCAATCATGACCTTCCTTCAGCAAAAGTATAATTTTTAAGGCTGAATATTTGACAAATTATAATCTAGCAATAATCTATTATTATTATTGCTATTAATAATTTATGTAATTGTTATAAATTAAAAATTAATCCTTATAAGGACATATGGGAAATTTGAAGTTTTCAGGAAAGTTTATGAACAATCATATGAACTTATTGCCAGATTTTTGGTAACACAAAAACCCCAAGTTTCTAACTCCTTGCAGTCATTAAAGAGCAGAAGACAGATTTTGGAAGAGTTGCACTGTCAAACATCCATTGGGCTGGCCAAATTCCAGTGCAGAAAATTACACTCTGCTTACTGACAATTGCCTCTTCTGTTTCAAACATCAAGGCCTGTTTTTTACCTGCTGTCCTAGTTATTAGGCTTGTGGCTAACCTGCAACATGTTGCTAAATCCATCACATGCTTATCTACCTTGCTGAATTGTCACCCTGATCATTTATTAACTCTGTTAAGGAAGTGTGCTGGTTTTAATCAGTGTGATGGCAATTTGACTTCTGTACAAAATACAAGAAAGTATTACAAATAAGCTCCAGACCAGAATTTGAAAAGCTAATCATTCAGGAATGTGACACTCTAGGTTTCTTTAATTAGTCCTCTGTCTCAATGCACATTTCTTGTATGCTGTAAAACACATTTAAATCAGAGGACACTCTTCCATTGAACAGTTGAGTACTTGCATAGTTTTAGTCACGTGCAAAACCTAATCAGCTCTGAGCTACAGATATACAAATTGCATTTTTTATTTATAAAGGGGAAGGAAGCTTAAATTACTTGATTGGTCTTCTGCCAACACTGAAGCTGCAGAAGATTTAAAATTATGTTGAATCCTTTCACAAATACCTTAATTGCAAAGGCAAGTGATTAGAGCATCCTTAACTCTTTTTAAAGACAGTCATGTTGAAACAGAACCTAAGTCTTATCAAGTAATAAGGTGAATGTCAGTGGAAAAGATAATGTGTATGTGCAAGATGATACTGTAATCAGCAATCCCAGAGCTCAAGAAGCAGCAGCTACAGTGGCTCATGAAAGCACTGTGGGTTCCTGCAGGAGAAATGGCAAAGTACAGCAAGATCATTGCCTTTTCAGTAATAGGGCTGCAATTAGGACAGGATTGCTTTTTCCTTGTTTTGCCCTGTAATTACATATAACAGCCTTGATAAGATTAAGTGCTGTGATAAATTCTGCATTTTTGCTTAGCTGAAAATAGGAACTGTATGTGTTTTTAGATAACCAGATAATTTAAAATCTCATCATCAAGCTCATTTTTCAGGACTTATTCAAAGATTGAAATCAGTCAGATTCTGTTTCATGTTCAGGCATATCATTTTTGCAATGGAAAGGGATATAATGCTTCCATAGCAACACATTAAACACATCAAGTCAATGCCTTGAGAGCTACTGACATTAACATGAATTAACAGTTTAACATGAATTCCCAACTATTTGTATGAAAAAAGGTTGCTTCATATATATTTGTGTGTGTGTGTGTAAACATGCAAGTACCTCTGGTATTTCTTATTGATGATTAAGCAGAAATTACTCTATATACCAGTGAAGCTAAAGACAAAACCCCCCTCGTCTCACATACTCACATATTGTACAAGATCTATTAATAGATGGACACTTAATAGCTGTACAAGTGTATCTTAATGAACCTTAGGATGGTATAGCTTTCCTTGTAATTGCTGACAACTATGTTGCTTTACGTTTAAGACCATGCATGCTTATCAGAGATGCCATTGACTTGTACTTGTTCTGTTTATTGATTACTTAATTAGTTTCCAAGATAGCTAATCAGGGACAAATTCAAGTGTTTAAGCATCTCTTGCTGTGTCTCACTTTGAGCACAAAATGGTGGAGCATCTGTTTTACTCGGAGAAATAAATTAACCCCACTGAACTGAACTAGTTTAAATCATGATATTGGGTACAAAGTTGGTACAATAATATGAAGGTAATTTGGGGGAAGCTGGTATGCTGTCTCATCTTCCAAAACTTATGGGAAAGAAGGCTTTATCAGCTTCCCAAATGATAATGTGAAGATCATTTTTCCTTTTTCTTCCACACAGTTGTTTACCAAATGTAGCCTTTAACAGTCAGGATAAGAAGCTTTTTGCTCACAACAACAACCTCTGGGGATTTCTCTGTCACAGAAATAAAATCAAGCAAATGTCAACATTCTTAGTAGCAAACATTGCACATCACAGTTGAAACTGTGTCTATAATTGACTGTGGAGGGTGGTATCTGTCTCAAAAAATTAAACACTGAGCCTAAGTTCACACAGTGTTTTGTTTTGACAAACTCAGAAGTATTTGTCTGTAATTTGCTATTTTAAAGTCATATTGAGTGTCTATCTTTAATAAAATTTCAGAAAATATTCAAACTAAATTTTTTTTTTTTTACTTAAAAACTTGACATAAAATGTATAGGCTTTCTGAGAGACCGTGTTCCTTAGTTAATTGTTCAGCATACTTGACGCATATTCATGTTATTTGGGCTTATTAAATCTGCTTTATAAAGCAAAAGGCTTGGTGTAAAAAACAATTTTTCTCAGGTTTTAATGAGGTATTTGATGTTAATACAAGAAAGAACTTCTGCAGCTACATAACTTTTAACGCAGAACTCATCATAGAATCAAAGAATCGTGGAATGGTTTGGGTTGGAAGAGGACCCTGAAGATCATCTAGTTCCAACCTCCCTGCCTCAAACAGGGACAGTTCCCACTAGACCAGCTCCCACTTGCTCAGAGCCCCATCCAATCTGGTCTTGAATTCTTGCCTTCCTGTGGCCTCTGACAGTTTTACCAGGCGTTCAATGTACTTCTAACAATTCCTTTTGAGAGATGATCAGAAAAACACAGCACATTAGCAGGGATCTGTCCAAGCTTAACACATTTCTTTTAGCCTTTTTCCCAGTATAGACTGAAGAGTCCAGTACTCAGGAGTATGTCTTTATTATCTGAGAAACTGCTCTGCTATGATACCCACAGCTGTTTAATATGAGAACAGAGCAACAGTGCTCAAGGCTCCTTATTGTATCTTGTAGGCAAGAGAGACGATAAGATTCACTTGGCAATCAATCTCACACTTAAACTCAAAGGACGCTAAACCAAGACCAATATTAAATAGAAGCCAGTGGAGAAGAAAACTGGGGGAAAATAGAAGAAAAAAAATTCTGAAAATCTTTATGAAAAATAATGTGGTTCAAGTGAGACTTTGAAGTAAGGAATATTTTAACTGTTGCCATAAAATCTGTATATCACATTTATTCTCAACAAATATAACAGCCTATGTTAACAGACACAGATATATGATTTCTTTTTTTTCTAATGCAGCATGCAAGCTATCATCTATATGTTATTAGTGGATTGCAACTAAAATATTGATTCCTATGTTAATCACCATTCCAAAAAATAACTTGAAAGAAAGCATCCCTAAATCTAGTGCTTGAAAGAGGCTCTGCCTTCTGATTACCACTCACCAGTATTTTGCCTAATATTCTGAAATCAAAATATATAAATAAAATTCATTATTTTGAATTGATGATGATGAGACTCATGATTTTCAGTAATGACATTTTTTTGATGAGTCTGACTTTTCCTGAACTATTTTTGCTGCTGAAACCAGTAAGTAAGTTAATTCAGACTTTGTGTTTGCACGGAAACAATTGAACTTTTTGTGTAGTACTCCTATTAAAATATGTAGCAGGATAGATAACTCCTATATATGGTTAATTTTATACTTCAACAAATCTAGGGGTTATTTTATTATTTTAAATCAAATTTCATATGAGAAATTTATTAGACTGAATTCAGCAGTTCTTAGAATAAAAATGTTTGGCCACTTTTATTTACCTACAGCAACAAAAATGAAGTCAAGGTGCTTCCAGTGATAGCCTCTAGTGGTTTGATTTCTTCATCTTCTCCTTCTTTAAAATGAACAAGCATAATAATTTCATAAATATTGAACTTTAATTCAAATAAACAGAATATGGAATGTGAACCAAAAGCAATTCAGTAAATACTAACATTACACTGTTTTTTTAAGCTAGTTTCTCATAATTTCAAGAGAATATTTACCCTATAACTAGAAGAAGAGGAAGATATTCTTAAAATTGTATCTTTGAAGAAACTTAAGCATCTCCTGAAGAAAAGCAAAATATATGCTGATTTTTCAACACAGTAATCTGCTAAAAAATTTCATTGATAAAACACAGAACACAGAAACGTGATGACATTGAGGTATGGCAAAGAAAAAGCAATAATGTGGAAACTTTAGCTGCTAATAGAATCAAAAAATTGGAAGAGTGCAGGATTTTTTGTTAGTATTTATATGACTTGCATAGCCAGGTCTTGCAGTAATTTGAGGGCAGTCAATTTGCAGAGTCATTATAACCCTTTTGCAAACCCTAACTATAGACCAAAAGAGTAAAAATGACTTGTGGTAATCATTTGTTCTCCCAAGTCTACACTGCATATGAAGCATCATTTACTGTCAACACCAAGAGATTTCACAACACAGTAAGAGGCCACATATTATCACAAGGCTCTCCAAAAGCCATTGTCTAAAGGATGAATTTAATGAGTCTACTTGTAGTAAACTCAGGTTCCAGCTCTGAATACAGTAAACCTAGAGTCAAGAGAGTTTCAAAAAATTCAAACCAGTAACTGGTATGTAGATGAGCATTTCATCATTTTATTGCTATGGCTGTACAGCTATTTTCCTGAAAGACATCTATCATGATGTCATGAACATAAATGTTGGTTTCTGTACATGTGGAATGAGAAAAATGAAAACTGTTCATTGTTTCTAAAAGGTTTTAGTGATAAGCATTTTAGTGATAAGCAATTCCATACTTGCCAGGTGAGAGGCAAGACACTGAAGTGTCAACATGAAAAGAAAAATCTCATTCCCTTTTTCAATCTGCTTAAGAAGCAATGCAGGGTCAGCAGAACTGGTGTTTATGTACAGGTGGTCCTGAGGCTGCTCCAGTTCAACTTGAGGGCTGCTCAGCAGCTGCTGCTCAGAGCATTCCACAGCACACCACTGATGCTGCTTAAACAGCATTAACTTTAGCCCAGTTACCATGCATTGAGCTGTGCTAAAAATATGATGCTGCAGAAAAAAACTGATTTTTGGCTGTTAAAGCCCTCTCCTCCTTTATGCTGAGAAAGCTCAGCCGAATACCCACGGAGATGCTTCTGAGGTCTATTAAGAAGAAACAGCATGGAGCTTGCAGTCGCATCAAAGATACTGTATCAGATCAGTGCCACATGACAAATTACCACAGTCTTAAATGGTGAGAGAAAAACAGTGTGAATAAGGGAGGCAGATATAATTAATGTTTCCACTTTAATAGGTATCATTTGGAGAATTTTAGTTTCACAGTAGGTAAGTAGCTTAAAGAAATACTTCTATTGGGTATTATGTTTTGGTGTTGACTCACAGACAGCTGTTTGATAAATAAAGTTCCAGCATTGATAATGGTATTAAAAAGTATAAATATGCCATATCTGATCTTTTTCGCTTGTCAGAAAACTATTTTTCTATGTGTTATGCTCACTGACTTTTGAAAAGCTTGTTGGTTTCTGTGGAGTCCAACTAACATTGAGCTTCTTGAGAGTATGTTAGAGTTTGGGGAGTTTGGGGTTTGGTTTGGGGTTTTTTTGGTTTGGTCTGATTTGGTTTGGTTTGGATTGGATGGTTGGGGGTTTTTCTGGGGGGGTTGTTTTGTTTTCTGCAAGCAGGAACATAGGAACATTCAGTGTAAAGTTAAAGAATGTTCCTTTCTGCTTATGAATGTCTCTGCTTATGAAAATGCACACCTGTCATGCTGGAGGCACTTCTGTCTGGGATTCTTTCAAAGAAATCCTCCCATTCATACTATCTGTATTACAGGGGGCATGCTCCAGTCATGTCAGACTCTTCTGAGAGACAAGACAAGAGCAATGGGCACAAACTGAGAAATGAGGGATTCCATCTGAACACAAGAAAAAAAACTTTTTTACTGGGAAGGTGCTTAAACACTGTCAGTTTGTCCAGAAAGGCTATGGAGTTTCCTTGGAAATATTTGAAAGCCATATGGACACGGACCTGGGGAAATTATCTAGCTGACCCTGTGTGAGCAGGAGGGGTGTACTAGATGATATCAAGAGGTCCCTTCCAACCACAAAAATTCTGTGGTTGGAGCTCTAACTCCATGTTGTGATAAACCAGCTATGAGCTGTGCAGCTTCTAGGTACTGAAATATTTCAGTGAGTACTTGCTTGGAATTGCTGCCCCACAATCATCATGCAGCAGCTATTCCATCTTGCTTTCATTCTACTCACATTTGAAAATTTGCTCTCTTGTGAAGCCACATCGTTCTGTAGATTTTACGAGCAGCTGAGTTAAACAGCAGTATTTGTGCTGAAATACAAACATGAGTGCAAGGTGATGGCGAGCAGTATTAATCTGATCTTTACAGTTTTGAAAGGTGCTTACAGTGTATGTGCCAGGGAGCCCCAGGAGGCCAGGTGATCCACAAGGCAGAAAGAGCTGGGAATTAAGAGTAGCTGTGGCATGGGCAGGGCAGTGCTGTCCTTCATGATCCACCTGGGCAGAGTGGTGAGAGACAGGATCCATAGACTGTCCCAGACAAGATGGAGTGATGAGCCAAGTCCAAGGAGAGCCCAAGGAAACCCTCAGGAAGGGAGAAAAGACAACTTACAATGTAGGTGCAAGGTCTACCCAGGAAACCTCCAAACCAGGACATCAGGAGGCAGGTCTGAGCTCAGGGACACCTACAACTTAACTCAAGGCAGCTCTTCGTTTGCAGGTGTGCGCTTGAACAAAACCCCTGCGCCCATGGGCAGAGGTGGTAGATGCTAGCAATAGATGCCACTTTTATTTACTGTATTGTACCAAGGATCTGAAACAATTTTCATTAAACCAATTATTTTTGTAATTGTGTTTGAGGCCTATAGTCAAAAGTATTTATCAAATATTAATACAATGTGTTTATCTTTTTAATTATTTTCTTTCCTCCTTTAAAACTATGAAGTGATTTTTACTTTTTCTCTTGGTAGCTGGCAGTTCTATTTCATGTACAGAGTTTTAAAGAGAAATCCATTAGTCTTTAAAATAATTTCTTTTTTAGTTCTTTCTATTATTATTATTATTATTATATTTTGAAGCACAAAAGAAAGGAGGTATGAATGAACTGGTTGTATGTTTAAAGAATCTTCTTTGAACTTCTCAGAATCCCACGCAAAAAAAATTAAGGTGCCTTGGAAATAAGAGGTAGTATATGAAAATAAGCAAAAATCAGATAATGAAGCACACCATAATTTTCTATGCAGCCAGCAAGAGTGTACTAGGAGTGTGAGTCTAAATCCTGCTCAGTAAAAAAGACTTTTCACTGATTTTGTTGTCGTAAACAGTGCACAGGGCCGATTCACACACCGAGGAAAGGTACTTCTATTTTTATTCTACTCTGTGTGAAATAGGGAGCTCAGTGGTAACCCACAAAAGACTGGCTCCCTGATTATCAAAACCTTACACCATTTATACATTGTAACAAAAAACGCATCATCTTTCATTACTTACAGCTTATGTAACTTGTTAATCAATTAGTATTCAACCCTCATTTGCTGGTTGTGTCTCCTGCTCCACATTCTAATTAGCATGAATGTGCAGTTCTTCCCTTCATTTGAGTCTGGGGTCTGTTTTGAGTAGGTGGTCAATGCATGCCCATCTCCTACTGCTGGAATTACCTTTCCCTTGGTTTCTGCTCAGTTCTGCTGACCTCACTCCTGGTGGCTCTTGTCCAGGCAGCCCATTCATCTTGGGATTGTCTTCACTTTTCCTTGGAGCAAAATATTAGCCAAGCATGCAACATTAATGATGCAATTGCTTAATCATAACTGTCCAGCTAGAGCTACTAATGAACAGCTAAAAAAACAAATTTCAAAGTTTAAACTATCGAAGGGTTCAAATCTTGAGGGGCTTAATATCAACTTTAGTAGACATAGGTCATGACCTGGTACAGCTCAGTGTAAACAAATAGGGAAGAATGTGCTGTAAAAAGACATGTAGATATACAGGGTCCAATTAATCCTTAGATGTGAACTAAAACTAGTGGGTTTTACCCTCTTCAGTCTGATTTTTATTAGAAATAAATAAATTTTTTCCACTGAACCAGCTTTTCAAGGGCCCTTGTTCTAGTTGTCATGCAGTTTAAATACACAATGAACATTCATTACAGCAACATTAATCTGGCAGAAATTACACTTCAAATAATGGCTGCCTGTCTTAGTGCATGGTTTCTCCTTTTTTAAGCGTTAATTACATATGTCAACAACAATCAATTTAGAGCAAGATAATTGCAGGTATGGAAAAAGGTTACTCTTTGCAAATAAGTACTTGAAAGATAATGTCTTTATAGTATTAGGATTTTATTTACTTCAAGAGCTTCAAGAATTTGTTGGACACCTCTGAGTTTAACTATGTATACAAAAAGGACTGCCCGTTATAATTTTTTGTGTATATGCTCATCACAATAATTAACATGTTTGTTTGGGGATCTTTTCATAGCAAATGAGACAAACAGGTATATTTTGGTGATTTGGAACAAAGTTATAGATAGAGATATTTATAGAGATAAAGATGTAGACATTTATTCCACTCCAATATATTGAATTAACTACTCAGTAGTATGCCTTTTTGCAGATGCATGTAACACTTTTTGTCAGGCTGTCTCAACAACAATAATTCTGACAAAAATTTCTAGTGCCAATACTATTGCCCGTGCATTTTATCACATAAAATG
This sequence comes from Agelaius phoeniceus, assembly GCF_051311805.1. Classification (NCBI taxonomy): domain Eukaryota; kingdom Metazoa; phylum Chordata; class Aves; order Passeriformes; family Icteridae; genus Agelaius; species Agelaius phoeniceus. The sequence continues at coordinate 126,896,991 of NC_135265.1, forward strand.
TGATCACTGTTTATCACTCAGCATTCTGTCAGCTGTGGATCCTGTGTATTACCCAGGGTCCAGAAGACTGTCCTCATCCACAAATTTTGCATGGATTATTTTTTAAATACTTCTTGTTTTAATTTCCCTTACTTAAAAAGTCAAATCAAGTGTGTCTTTGTCATCCAGGACAGATTTATATAAATATTAAAAAATGAGAAGTGTTGTTTTGATGCAGCATTTCATTATCTTAATGGACAGAAAGCCTCTTCAGATATCTTATACTTTTGCAAATTAAAAATCTTCTTGAACTATTCCTAAGGGACGTAATGGAGAATTGATCACTATTTTGAAGTGATAGTAAAGTCTTACAGGGTGGAAGACTGCTTTCCTAACACCACTTAATCTCCTTCACAGTGGAATTTTCCAGTTCTTCAATTTTTCTTCTCAGATCATGTTTTATAATCTTTTATAATCTTCTGATGGTTTCACATACCTGTGTTTAGTATTAACCTCTTAGATCCTTCCAGTTTCTCTTTGGTCTTAGATTTGTTCAAGACCTATCTCCTGGATGAAGCTTCCCCAATGTCTAGGAGAATGTTCCCTGTTCCTTATAAAACATTTCTTTAAACTTGCCAGAGTGCCATTGATTCATCTTGACACAATAGCATGTTGCTGCTTTTGGGCCAATATGCAGTTTGTGGGTCAGTATAACTACTAGTTAATTCTTTGCTGCAGTGCTGCATACTTACATTTCTCCAAATATTTAATCATCTGCTCATTACAGCAGAATTTCTGTTGTTTTTCAGCTCAGCCACTTGTACAACATGGTAGGTCTCTGGAAAGGAGAGTATGAATAGTTATAGGGCAAACATAGTGTTCTTTAAGTAGAGGAAAACAGGTAACTTTTAATGGTAAACTTAAATTAATTGAAAAAAAATAAAATCTGTGAGGAAAAGTTTACTTCAGAGTAAGAGAACTGCCTCAAAGCATACATATATTTTTTTACCAAAGTAAATGATTATTTTTATACATTTGTGATTATATTTATGATAATGCATAAAATATTTTTTTCTTGTATACACTGAATTCAGGCTAAATTCTAGGAAAAAACATCAGCAAAACTTTTTCAACTTTTGAATAGTAACATATTCAAAGTAAAAACATGGTAAGATTATTAGACCTCTTTCAGCAGCTAAGTTAATACACCACACATCACCAGTACAAGTTTTATATTACATAGAATTTCCAATGCCTTTTTTTTTTTCATAGAACATTTTATATTAGCTATAGAGAGAGGAACATATATTGCTATAAATTACTTTTCTGTCTGCATGTATCTCCACCCTACCAGTGGTGTTTTTGGGGCATCTGGAGAAGGCTGTTTGAAAAGTTTTCTACTTGTATTGAAATATCTGAAGCTGACAATGAACTGAAGAACACAGGAAGCTCAGCAAACACTGAGCTCAAATGTATAGCAACCTCCTCGTGTAAGCTGCTTAAAGCATATAAACACATGGCAGCTCATTATTAAGACCTTATCCGATTTAAAATTATGAAAGGAGTTTTTAAAAAGAGAATAATTTTTTATCTACTCATGTAATCTTCCAATGTAGTGCATTAATAAAACATCTAGTACTTTCAGAAAAGGTTGATAATTAGTTGTTGGCACTTAGCTGCTAGTGACAGCTGTAAAGGATATTTTCTTAATTTATATTTTATACAGGTACTAATGGTTAAAGTTAGAAGAATAATTAGCATAGTAGGACATGATGATTCATGCTGTTATTGATATTGTTGCAGTCAACTTTATGCTTCCGTGCCAAAATTGTCATATTGATTATTATTTTGGCTAATGGTATGCAACCCTTAAATCAGATTTCTGTCTAGATGGTAACAACTTTTATAAAATATTTACTAAGAGTCTCCATGACCCAGGATTTTTCTTGAAGCTTGGTTTTTCTTGCTTATTTTCACTTTAAAGACTGACAGCTACTGAAAATGCAGTGTGATTTTCTGATTTGGAGACCTTGAATAATCTTCTCCTGGAGGCTCTATTTTTCTGAATGTTATTTTCAATATGCAGAGTATATTAAGGAATAGAATTTAAACATATTGTGTTTATTAGTCATAAAGAGGGGGCAGGGTAGTGGGGGCTGTAAAGTACATTTTACATAAGCAGAAATCTAGCTGCAACAAAACCAATTTAGCCAGACATCTTGAATAGAAAGAATACATTTTTTTTTCCTAGTATAATTATTCCATCAGACCAGAGGAATTAAGAGCAAGATAATCTTTCATGTGAGGAATACCTGTGCAGAGAACACTAAAACCTTTCCAATTCCAGACAGGTTTTACTTTCATTAAAAAACTGCCTATCCTTCTAGTTAAATATTATAGTTGTGACCCACCACAGTTATCTCTCTGGAAATGGGAGGTCCAGAGGATAAGAACACACTCCATACTTCTGGGATGATCTAATTCAAGTGTGATGCGGAGAGTTTATGTTTAGAAGCACATGGGGAAAAAGAGAGAGAAATCACATCCTGACATATAAAGCAACTGATTGGCATCTAAAATAAAAGAATGTCAAGACTGTGGACATTTTCTTAAAGAATCTTCATTCTTTAGTTACACATCTGCTTATGTGGTGATATTTCAACACATAAAGGCTATTATGTGGGCATCTAGTTTGCATAGGCTGTTGGACCCATATTTGTACTGAGCTCATATCCTTAAATTTCAGAGGAAGAAAACCCAGATACAACGCAGGGAAGGAGAGCCAATAAAAGGAGCTTACAGTATGCTCACATCCCATCCAGAAAAAGTAAGCAGTCAGAAATTAATATGGCTTATGAACCACATCTGCCCTGACTGCTAGGTGTAACTGTTGATTAAGGAACTGGTAAATGGAGAAATAATTCATTATGGTTAGGAAATAAATTATGATATATAGAATGCTGAGGATTTTCTTCAACTACTTAACAAAAAAAAAAAGACAAGACATTCCATTATCAGGAGCAGAGAAAAGAATATTTAAGTGTTTCTTTCTTCATTCAAGGTAAACTGCGCCCAGGTATGGTTTCTTACAAGAATGAAAATAACAGGACGGTAATTTTATATATACATTTGAGCCAAAGAAAACATCTTTCAATCTGATATTGTATGAGATATTGCTAGCACAGTGTTTGTAAGCAATTGCTACAATTGAAAATGCCAGCTGAATCGATACCCACCAGTGTGCACAGTAGTTATGAGAATCCCTGTGAGTGTGACTTGCCTTGCAGATGCTTCTTGGGAAGGTCTGTTTGAATTAGCAACTTCATGCACATGCAAACACCTGCATTAGAGGGAATAAGCATGTTTGCTATCTATTGTTCATCATTTGTCATTCTTCATTTTAAAAATTTTTAAATTATCCAGTGAAGGCACCAGCACTGCTATGTGCCTAAGGAGACCAATAACACAATGTAATGACCAACAAAAAGCTGAATTGAGAGACATTCAAACACTTCACAGAACTATATACTTTCTTTTGGTATATGTGCTATGACCACACAACATATTTTAATGGTTTGTTGACAAAAGGGAAGGATATTATTGCAATTTTGGGGGTTTGTTTTCTTTTGGGTTGTAGGGATTTTGGGTTTGTTTTTTAATATTTAAATTTAATGTTTACATATTTAAATTTACATTTCTAGGTCAAAAAGTCTTCCCCACATTAAAAGCATACAGCCACTGTTAATAATAATGAGATAATAATGACAATCAAAGCTCAAAGAAGGACAAGTCAGTTGAAGAGTTGCAGAGAAACATCTTATTGCAACGCTGTGAATAGCTACAGAAAGAGAAATCCTCATGGTGAAATATGAATGCTGAACCACAGGAGAGGGTCTGAAGTCACAAGGGATAGTAGTGGGATATTTGTAGACATACACCAGCTTTAGACTGCAATCAGGCCTAAAACAAAGAGAAAACACTAAACATTTTTTGAAGTCTAGCTTATAGCCAAGTGGAGACATCTTAAAAATAAGTGAGCTCATTCTTTTTCTTTTTCTTTTTTTTTTAATTTTTTTTTTTTATTTCAAGCAGGCCTCTCTCAAATTAGCTTGCAAAAATCTGGAGACCTACTGGGCTGATATTTGGTTTGGTTTCTCCAGTCTTTTTCCTAGTATTCAAAAAAATAACTAGCAATGGACTAAACTTCCCAATGCCACCAGAATTGCTTTAAAATGTCAGGATGGTGGGGAATCCTGTTTTATGCACGTCTTGTTTTATGAAATAAAAAATAAGCTATAACCTCTCTGCTAGGAATCAGTAACAAAGAAGGCTATGTTTAGAATAGCTAGAGGATCCTCTATAAATTTGATCAATAAAGTGTTTCAACCTTTACTTGGAAACCTGGAAAAACTAAATATCTCTACTGGGTAGTCATGAAAGCTGGTGCCTTCTCCTCTTGTGAGCTCTCAGTCTGGAACAAAAAACCTTATTGATGGAAAAGAAAAAGAAAATGGATTTTGGAAATAAGAGCCAAGTATACTACCAAATAAAAGAGATTTATTAACAGCCTTGCAGTTTCTTGGGCAGTAGGTTTTTTCTTTGTATTCCCATTTGTCAGCAAGGGCAAAATAATAAAAGACCTTTCATGTGAATTGACTGGAAAAAAATAGGTTTTGATCTGGAATTTTTGTTAATTCAGTCTCAGCTCAAATAAAATTGACCCGCACCACCCCCCCCAAAAAAAAAGTTGTGTTAAATTTTGCTTCCTAAGGCAGGTTGCTCAAAATTATTGAAACACACATTCCCAAAATCAGATGAGTTTTCTTTATCCTTTACAGATGCGGTCTCATCTCACCACTGTGGCAAAAATGCCTTTAGATGCATAAGTGCAGCGGATCTGAGTATCCTTGGCAGAATCTGTTTCAAAGACACAAGATTACAAAGATATCTTCAGGCTGAAAAAACCAGGTCCTTCAGCCTCTTATATATACTCAAACAATCCTTGTAGCTCTCCACCTGGCTTGTTCCAGTTTGATTGCTTTAGTATGTACTGGAGAACTGCAGCTTGGGCACAGTACTCCAGCTGCAGCTTCATAAGCACAGAATAAACCAGAATAATCAGCTCCATTTACCTTCCCCAAACATCAGTCTAAAGGAGGACCTTATCTGTGCTGGTATAAATTTATTGCTGTCTTCTCACACTTTGGCCTCTGATGTGCAACTTAAGTCATTACCAGACCCCTAGAAGTCTTTCACGTAATAAAAGTAATAAAAGTACTCATTATCCAAATATTAAATAATTAGGTTTTTTTTAAACTAATAGCTTTTGCCTTAAGAATGCTGCAGGCTCTCACTTCTGTGACCTGTTCAAGATAAGCAACTAAGTTCTCTCCACAACTTCATTGAAGATCTAAGCAGGTCCCATACTGCCCCATATTCTCAAATAAGTGTGTGTTTTATGTCTTCTCCAGACTTGAAATCTGTAATCTTGAATCTTTTTTTCCATAAAAGCTAGCACTTAATATATATTGAGATACCATTTATTCATTTTACCCCTAGAAGCAGTACTCAAACAGAACAAACACATCTTGACCATCCTTTCAGGAAAGATGAATGCTTTAAGGTAAAATAATCCATACAACTTTTGAAGTGAAGAACTTTTCTGAAGATTATCTGTCTATGTAGCTATTACACCTGGATACATATCATTTATGTCATTCCCTTTTGTCTATATGGTACCAGTCTGGCAAAAGAGTGAGAGGGTTTTGATAACTTTTCAGTACGTTGCAAGAAAAAGAAATATGACAGAAGAACACATGTAATAAATTAAATTTGACATGTTTTTTATCTATATAAAATGGATTCTGAACAGCTGGTAATTGCAAATATTTTAGCAGTCATTTTTGATGCGGAATATTGCTTCTGTGCTCAACATTAATGAGATGTGAGTTGCACTTCATCAAATTGACAGGTCTCAGGTTTTTTTTGATGGGCACGTGATACATTACTGAGAACAGTGCATAATGGATACATTTACCTGTGAAGAGAAGAGGGAATCTTAGTTTCATTACCTGCTAGTGACCTAATTTAGCCATGCATTACAGAGCTGTGAAAACAAATTTATGGGTACATATCAATAGAATAGCTAGAAATACTTTGGTTAAAAGTAGAAAAAATACTCAAAAAATAATCAGAAAAAATATTCAAAATAATAATGAAAAAGTGAGCATTTTTATTTAAAGAAGCAAGAAATAAATTTTACATTTTAGAAAGTAGACCTATTAAAAATTCAGGAACACTTTATTGAATGACTAGGATTTCCTCTTCTGTAAGACTTTTTTTAAAAAGTCTGTATTGTTATTGAAAAAACAAGCTGTGATGATACATGAAAGTAGGTGTTGCCTCATTAGAAGTTTCAGGGGGAAGTCAGATGGATTATTCAGATATTCAATGTTATTCACCCACATAAGCAATATTATTGCCTTGGAGTCTACAGAGATGATTACAAAGACATCCCCAATTGCCCCAGTCAGATGCATATATGATTTTGAATAGATCTGCATAAGGTCAGTGGGTGAGCTTTCATGTCTCTTCTTGGGGGTTTTTAATGTTTTTTTAATTGTGAGTACTGGAGGAATGTGCACACTCTAGCATGTAAAATTAATCTTACCATCCTTACCTGTATCAGGGGGCTAAGACTTTGAGTTTCTTCTTCTGGTGGTGAACCTGAAAAAAACAGTAAGGAAAATCCCAATAGAAGAAATGGGACAATAAAGTAGGGATTTATAAGTCAACACTGCTAGTGGATACTGAAAAGGTAACCATTTGGTGGAATTGCTCCTAATTTCAAAGCTAAAAGCATAATCATTTGTAGGTATGCTCATTCTATCAAGTAAAATTGGGAGTTTTGCATGGTGGTCATTGGTCACAGTATAGGAAACCGGTAAAATAACCAACTTCTGGGTTTGAAACTCATTGTGTCTGCCAAACGCCAATGGAATGAAATGGAGGTATTTTGAAGAATTTATTTCGGTTTCTTAGAAAAAGGAATTGCTGTAGTTCTCTGAACTTTTTTACAATGTAATTATTAGAACTGTAAATGAGAAAAAAGAATTATGTTAAAGTGATTCATTTGCTGGAAACAAAAAATAAGATGTACTATAAAAATGAAGGGAACTCAGGAAAAACTGGATGTCCTTTAGCACTGACTTGAAAGAATTTGGATAAATCTCTGTAGCAAAACCTCCAAATATTCTATTCTGTTATCTTTCATTTCTTTTTTCCCTTTTCCTGTTTTGGTTTTTTTTTTCTATTTTTTTTTAAAACACTTGATCTACAAGATCTGTGTTCATTATTTGATCACAGGTCATAAGCTCAATCCAAGTATCTTCTGCCTTCGTTTGTGTTCAGAATGTAACCATACATGACATATCCCATCCCCAAGGATTCCACAGAAGTTATCAGCATCTGATTTTACTACAACTGTCCAAATATGAAAAAGAGAAAACATTATGTTAACCCCTATAAAGACATTATTTCTGATGTAGATAAAGTATTGGTAGTACTGTAATGTTGACAGTTCCAGAAATTCAAGTTTATAGTGTAGGTATTGAAAACAGTGCAAATATACAGCAGAATAGTCTCAGGCATTTTAACCTAAGAGTAATCTGATCCTGTTCTCTGCATATACATTAAGGAAATGAAAAGATCATTAACAGCAGTGCTGGCACATAAAACAATATATTCATTTCAGTGAAGCATTGGGAGGAGTTTCCTGGAAATTATTGCCATTAGGTTTTGGATTAATTTCCTCAAATGAGTAATGAGGAGACTGAGCATGTTACAGAAAGGATCACTGGCTGTTGGTGACAGCAGAGCATACGGTATTCTATCACCCAGAAAATCCCTTTGGTTTAAATATTCTTCATTAAAGGATGTTTGCACAGAAAAAAAAGGGAGCCATGTGTTACAGAATATGGAGAAAATAATTTATTTGGCATTGATGGACTTGATGTTATTGACTGATTTAAGTTCTAGGTATAGACGCTCCAACTGTGTTTTCTAAATTTTGGGTATTCAGCTCATCAAGCCCAGTCCTAGTAATTCTGTGGTATCTATTTATTTTTTATCAACTAACTTTTGGAAAAGAAAAAAGTAGCCTGGAAAAACCACAAAAATATCTCTGTGTGAAAAAAAGTAATAAAAACCCACAATTTCCCACTCATACAACTTTATCATTTTTTTCTTTCTGGAAAAATCCAATGCTATATAATAAAATAGGACTGGGAAGTCTTCCTTGTTATTTTAGGCAATTTCCTTATTTAAAGTAATACCATAACAGGAATAACTAAGATAAGTGCTGGAAAAAAATCTGAAGCTTGAAAGATCATGGGAGAGAATTGAATAGTGCTGAAAGCAGAATAGTACCTCAGCAGCCACCAGGTCTGTGAATCAAACCACAACAATATAATAACATGATAGCCAGGTGAATGTAAGCTCTCAGGATCTTATTTCTAAATTAGGACCCATTAGATGGAAAGCATATCTGCTTTAAACTTGCTAGATACCAGTCAATGTTGCTGAAAATCTGAAATCTTGATACATTCACAAATATTCACTGTAATCTAAAATGGGGGCAAACCCCAATTTGTTTTAATTCTCTTAGTCTCAGTTTCCTTGAAGTGAAATTTCTACCTTTTACATCTCCACAAGGGCGTTAAGGACAAAAAAAGGCACTGGAGACTTTTCCTTATTTGTGATGACAACATTGAAAATTTTTTTAATACCACAACACAGAATTTAATTTCTAAGGTTGAGAGCTTCCTTCCAAGGAACAGAAACAGAATTCCAAAGCTCATTGCATTTGTAAAATACATTCTGATTCATGGGCACAGTTCCACCCATGAAGACCTGACTTAAATCTATGGACATAGGTTTTAGAAAATTTCTACAGGAGTTGATAAGTGCAGGTAATTATTTTCTAAGTGTAACATCTCTTCAAGCATTCAGCTTGTTGAACCCAGATTCATTTTTTAAGCAAATAGCTATGCTATGAAGATTTTACGGGTTTCTGCTATAACTACAGAAGAGACAAAAATTATAAATGCAATTTTAATTTCTGTACCAATAACTCTATTTTAACAAGCTTTAAGGAGCATAAATATTTGACTCTCTTCCTCAAATGAATGCAGTTAAATAAGCAGTAGCAATAATTATTCTGTTTCTAAACACTGATTTCAGGGACCTCAGCACATTACAGAGCACATTGCAGACTGAAAGGTGAAATACATGAGTTTTAATGAATCACAAGAATCTGCTGTAGCATTCCTTCAATTACAATAAAATTCCAGAACCTTTGTTTTTTAAAATAAAGCAAAAAATTAACCTTCCAAACTCATGATTTTTTGAAATGGGTATATAATGAATGTTTTGATTGGTCATTTGATGTAAGTTTGTAACATGTATTTTGCTTATGGCTCAGCCACAAGCTTTAACCATAAATTTCAGACATTAATCCGTTCAAACGGAAAACAAAATATTCCAGTAATTTTCAGATGTCTATGCTACAAATTTTAAGATAAATATTCTGTCAGAAGACATCATAAAATTAAGTCTTGTGGCAGTGCTCCACTCTTTGGGAACTTTTTCACTTTAGGAGGTTGGCAGACTCCAGATGAGGCACATTTGTACTTCTTTGGAACTGTGCTGTAGGAAAATACACAGTTTTGGTTGCACAAATAACTAAATACCTATTTTAGTACTACTTGCATTTAGTTCTTTATGAAACAAAGATAAAAAGCAGGAAAAAGGAAATATTGAAATTTCAACTCTGAAAATCTCAAACTTTCTACTGCTATGCTGCTAAAATCTTAGAAATTTAAATCATTTACCTGAAAATTTTTCTCCCAGTTCAGAATGACTGTGTGATCCCAACCCTGCATAGTGCTGTGATCCTGATATTTTGGTTGACGTTAGTAAGAAGTGTAAAACTGAACATTTATCGCTACAGGAAAATTATATACATAGCATATATATTACATAATATTCCTCTGAAAAATCTTAAAAAATCCCTTTGTCCTCTCTCTTTCTCTGTTTCTTATGGTTATAGACAGAAGTGTTACAGCAATGCACAGAGAGAAAGAAAATTTCTGTCCCAGAACCTAGAATTGTGAATCCTATCAGGAAGGCACATACACAATCCCAAATTTTGTAAGTGTAGCAAAGAAAGATGATTTACAGAATATTAAAGTATATAAATATTAAATAATATTTAAAAGTTATTTAGTATGCCTATATTGTACTCTCACAAAGTTGTTTTTTTGGATACATTATTCAGTGAAACTGATAACAACATGCTACATAACACTAAAATCTAGTCAGCAATTCTGTACGACTAAACAGATGGAAATAAAAATATACATGGATATACTAGCTGGATATATAAGGATATGTTAGCTTTCTGGATATACTAACTCTCACCTTTCAATATGGTCATAGAAACAACCAGGTAGTAGTTTTTGGGTTACTGCTTATGGGCATATTGTTATTTCACAAATATACCCTCTTAAAATACTATGACAATGGTTTTCTTTGTATTCTAATTTATATGTGGGTTCCATTAGACATTCTCAAATAGAATTTAAATAGAATTTATTCTTGTTTTTTTCCTTCTGTGTTCTGCTTTCTATATCTTAATTTCATAGCCCATTCTTTAAAAATGTAAGTTTACAATGTCATTTTGCCTGAGTCTATTAACTTCACTGCAGTCCTGCCTGTTTTATCTGCAAAAATGTAGCTGCTCCTCAGGGTTTCCAACCAGATGGACTAGTAATCCACTGAACTGCCAGCCAAGACAGCTCATTTCTGACAGGCACAAATAAGGGTTGGAAAAAGAATTTTCAGATACAGAAACTAAACAGTCTTTTTAACATTCCTGCTTTTCTCACATATTGCTGTAAAAACTAGGAGTCGATTCTTCTTTATTTTGTTTGGGAGACTCATAAATATAATACCATAAGAATGAGTTTTATATTTTAGGTAGTCTACTGAAAATGTAGTAATTTATATGACTGCTTGCAAGCTTCTTTTCTTTCCAATAGAATCTGAAAATTATGAAATATTATTTTACTTGCTTTCACATTCTTAGCATATTAATTGCATCTACATCATATTCTGCTCATTACCATCTTTCATGCACCCTAATTACTCATTTTTAAGACTACTGGCCTAATTTTGACTGTGAGTGAACAACTATTTTTCTAGAATGATCAGTTGTGGGGGGTGGATTGTTGTTTCTTTTGTTTTTTTCTCTAACTTCTTCCAGAACTAAATATTTTAAATGTTTCAGACAAAGTTTACTGTTTTAACTTTTTAACTAATAAAATTTTGTCCTTCAAAGCTATGCTGGTGATGTGCAGTACTGTCACAGACATCTTTTGTGAAAAGTCCTTTCCTTAGGATTTTTTCTCCTGAGAAGCTGAGAGGCCTCAGGAACAAAATGTAAATAATGATTATCTGCTGCTGTGGAATGCAACAGGTGTATCTGTGATTGGTCTCATGTGGTTGTTTCTAATTAATGGCCAATCACCGTCAGTTGGCTCGGACTCTCTGTCTGAGCCACAAGCCTTTGTTATCATTCCTTCTTTTTCTATTCTTAACTCGCCTTCTGATGAAATCCTTTCTTCTATTCTTTTAGTATAATTTTAATATAATATATATCATGAAATAATAAATCAGGCCTTCTGAAACATGGAGTCAGATGCTCGTCTCTTCCCTCATCCTCAGACCCCTGTGAACGTGGTCACACAGTACTCATATTTTTTTCTCTTTTCTAAGAAGTTTAAGGCATAACTCTATTCTTAAGTAGCTTAAGGGATGGAAGTCAAATTAGAAGAGCTGTGGAGAAGAGTAAACTTTTTTCTTAGCACATAACATTTTACCTATTTTGAGCACAACCATAGTAGAATGTACGTATTTCAAGGCTTAATAGTTTGACACTCAAATCAACAATATTGCTGTTTCTCTAAGAAGCATCCTATTCTTTTTGTGCCCAGAGAGCTGAATAAGGACAAGAATCAATACCTAGAAGGAGCACATGATTGCACATTCTCTGCATGGTGTGGTCTCAGGAGTAAAATGTGTGTGCTGATATACTGTTATTGGTTGGCCATATGTTCTGATTCTGTTTATGTAGAAATAAACATCCTGGATGTGCACTGACATTTGAAAGTTGCATTCCCACTTACGTGTAACATATGCATTTCAGTCAAGTTATATATTCAGAGCATTTATCATATTCTCATTCTGAAGATGCAAAAAAAGGATCCAGATTGTTATTTGATTCCCAGCATTGTTTTTGCCTCCTTCTCAATGAATAATTATTTTATAATGATGAAAAAGACTGACACTGAATCCTAAAATAATGAAAGTCAGTGTAAAATTACTATCAGAATTTATGTGCTTTGCAATAAGTAGCAGAAGACCAAATGTAGCAGAAATGTGGAAACAGGCAAAACTTGTCTTAGAAATAAATGAACTACAAGACTTTTCATGAACCTTTATCATCATGAGTCATAACAATCATGTAGGGGGTTAGGACAATATTAACATAACTTAATGGACAAGCAAGACTGGTGGCTCAGAATGCCAAATAAATTACAACATACCAAAAATAGACAAGAAATCACTATTTTGTGGAGTAGAAATAAATCCCTGTAGTAGGAAGGTCTGTCAAAAAGATTTTGACTAGTATACTAAAGATTTGAGAGGGAAGTTTGTAGTCAAGATAATGCCAAAGGTTTGTACTCTAAAAATAAATAAGGAGTCTGAGCTAAGATAGCAAAAAAAAATTATTCCAGATTTAATTGTTCTTAAAAAAATTAAGTAGTGCTTGGACTGAAGAGGTCTAATAAGTCCTTTACCCCACCTGATCAGATCAGCTCCTCTCAAGAAATGATTCAGGACATTCAATAAAATTTTTAATGGATCTATCTCTGTAAGATGCTTCTGTTAAAATGATCACAAGTAGCTAATGTTCGAGATAAAGACAGAAAACCCCAATGTTTTAGTTTACTTTTGGCTTAAGGTGTTAATTTCTGATATAAGTGAAGTTATAATTTTTTTGCTGTTTTCCATAGTCATATAGAAAGATGGTAGGCAAATAATGCACTTACAGGTATTACTCGATGGGACAGTTTCCCTCAACTTTATGATTTGACACAGGCAAAAATAAATTAAAAGAAGAAAAGAATAAAAAAGATACTGAGAGAAGGAGCTTAAAGGTAGTTCATGGAGTCATTGTTATTGGCAAACTTTTCTGAGACAGCAGTAGAGGTTGAATATAAATACTTTGTGTTAAGTGTTCCACTGACAGAATTTGTATGAGTCTAGAAAATGAAGCAAATGAGGAATGGTGGATACTTGGGGAGAACGTATAATTCCATACCTTGGCTTAAAAGGAAAGTAAGGTGTTATGTCTGAATAGAACCAGGAACATTTGTCAAGAAGTTAGGACCTGAGGAGGTGGGATGTGAAAACAAATGAGGTGAAGAAGATACTGACAGAACAAAGAGACTGTGCACTTAGAAATAGAACAGAGGAAAACTAAGCAAGCCAACAGAGAAATTACTGTTAACAATATGAGAAGAGTTTGGAGTGTTTTTGTTAAAACTTTCAGAGAACTAGTTGCTTATTGGCACAGTTTTTGATTTTTATGGATGTGTTTTTTCCATATTAAACCAGAAATATTTAAGTAATATGATGATTGTAGCTCATACTGATCCAAAATGTAAAAAACAACCATGACTGACAGAGATGGCGTAAAAATTAAAAAATGGGAAAATTAACCACTGTGAATAGTAAGAAAAAAACCCAGACATAGAGGGAAAAAAATTGCATGATTTATATTTATAAGTTAGAAAACAGTGAGGAAAATATGAGTACAGCTAAAATTGTTGTGGATGTTCCATTTTCAGGTCTCCAAGAGGATACCCATTCAGAACTTCTTAATAATAGTAAGCACTATATATACACATGTAATTACCATAAACTTTAAACACCATTTCTAATTACTTATTTGAAATTGATGTCACTGTTTTTTCCAAATACATTCTGACAGTCTTAGCTTGTATTTCTTAGCAGGAAAATTATCACTGGAATTCAAGAAAATGGAAGCTGAAATACTGAAATCTGTGTATTTGTTCAGTTTAAGACAAGAGGAAAATTTCCAAACTAAAATTTTAAAAGACTAATAAGTATAAACTAGGAGGAAATAGAGGGAGAATCTTTACAAAAAATCACTTCTTAATTCTGCATCAGAGAATACACCTTTCAGAGCATATATTCAGCATATTTCAGCAGGTTAACTGGTGGGGTCATTTAAGAATGCAACTTTTCAGTGAGGAGATACTCTTTTCCTTACTGCACAATTTTCCTAAAGACAGCTTCAGTTATATCATCTGCTGAAGTGCTGTGCTTCTTCTACTCTCTTGTTATTGGCAATAATGGAAGCAAAATGAGAGCAGAAAATCACTGCCGTGTCTGCCTTACTGTGCCAGTTTCTTACAGGCTGAAATCTGAGCCTAGCTAAAACTACCTATACATGCAAAATGTATTTATTTTGGGTGCTGAATCAATTTTCTTTTGTTTCCAAAGCAGATATTACTTTCAAGTTCATCAGACGAATGTGTTAGACCCTGAATTATCTCAATATACCACCAAGCCAATTCCATATCCAACATTTTCTGAGTGAGAAAACACCCAGTGATGCCCCAAGGAACAGTAATGTGCTCAGAGAGCAGCTGAGACACACAGGTTGTACACAGCAGATGGCACTGAGCATGTGTTTTAGGCAGAGCTGCATGACATTTACTCTAAAAGTGCTACTTTTTCTTAATATATTTCCTTGGTGTTTTCACTATATTGTCAAGTTACATTCAAAAGCTGGGGAATGTTCACTTCAGACAGGATGAATTAGAAGGAGCCCTCTTTGGCAGGAGCCACTTTTTCCTCTCTGGTTGTGCATTAACACACTGCAGAGGCATTTCTGAGCGGTAGTTTGGAAATTAGAACTTCTTATTTCTCAGTAATAGGACATTAGTTGAGAGCAAGAAGAAGTTGGAGGAAAAATAGTCTACCAAATTCTGGACAAGAAATAGCTATGCTAATTGCCCATTAAAAACATTTCTAAGTAAGACATCCTAGCTCAGGCACCTATGAAAGATTTCCCACTGCACAGAATAAGTAAACCATTACTTTTTGAAATTATCAGCACATTTAAGAAACTTATCAGGTGGTGATGGCAAAGGACATTCAACATTCAAGCCAGCTCTGCTGTTTGTGAGCACCAGGTACCTCTGCAGTGTCAGGTACAAATGAGCTATTTGGCAATCTTGTCATACCTGCACTTATAACCCTCTGACGTTACAGCAACTATGTGAACATAGTCTCTCCTGCTTTATGTTGATGCACAGTCTGCTTTGTATACATAGTCAGGGGATTTTAAATTTGATTTTTGGGGAAGTTTGCCTTTTAAGGGTGGAAATTGTGATGAATGTCAGGAAAACTTGAGAACTATAATGAGCAGGGTACGGTCGCAGCAATTCTTGACCTTCCAATAAGTCATCTTGCATAACATTTTCACTGTTTATGTGTGTTTCTTGCCAGCATTTCACAAAAGTCCTTATGTCTGAAACAGCCCCCTAGTGTGGAGATATATCAAGCTTCATTAAAAATGAAGCCAGCTGTGCTGTTTATAGGTGTATTAGATTTTTAATTTTTTTTAAATGGAGTTTTATGTGATAGATGGGAGAATGTGTTCTTTTATGAAATGAATATTTCTGAGAGTTGTCATTGTCAGGGACTTAAAAGCAAAGGGTTTGCAGTGTGTAGAACTTGTCTCTTTAAGCTTCAAATTCTTTCACTTATGTTGTTTCGTACTTGTAGGTTTCACTACTAGAACCAAAAATATACTTCCTCCTATGGGGAATTGGAAAAGGCAACGGAGAAAACTTAAATCCAGCGGCAAAACTAAACTAAACTAAACCTCAAAATTCTTTCTGAAATTAAAATACCTTGCAAGCAAGGACATTGTCACAGAAAAAAGCTTATTCTTCTAACTTTTTGCCATTCAAGAAACTCCAGCTCTTCTCTCCCATGTGCTCCATAACCTTTGATCAGCACCACAACCAGGAGTGGTGTGAGTGGGACAGTGCCAGGGTGCAGGAGCTGACGTGCATCCAGCCCCATCTCTGCAGGCTTCTCAGGCTGCCACTCTCACTTTTCCAAGAAAGGAAGACAAAGTATCTCACTAAGGCCTGCATTTTTTTCCTCAGAAGGAAGTTTCAGTTTTCAGAGAAAACATTCAATCAAAAGAGTCTGTAGGAATCCAAAAGTTGTACATACCTTCAAGGGCCAGCTTCTTTCTCCGAGGGGAACTTTTTTCCATTACTAAGGTAATTCAGGATTAAACAAAGCACTGTCCCAGATGAATCTGATAAGCAACCAGAAGTCCACAAATATCTTATTGCAAGCTGGTACTACTTTTTATTTTATTTCCTTTGAGAACTAGGTAATTGTCACCAGGGTTTGAGTTGAAAAAGAAATTTTTTTTATCCTTCCAGTGAGTGTGGAAAATGGTAAAAAAATTAGGTTTTTAAAGCTGGTTTTGTGGATTAACTTTTTGCAGAATCAGGGTGGGAGGACTTGGTGCTATAGTTGAAGTACTGATGACCATGTCCATTAGAGAATTTTTCTTTCTGTACAACCCCTCTTAACTGAGGTCAGTTCCTTATTTCCATTAGTTGGCTCATTTGTTTTCCCTTCTCACCCAGAGGTTTGTTGTTTGGGGTTTTTTTTTTTAAAGATTAATGTAATTATAACAAGAATGTTCTGTGTTTAAATTAATTTGATGTAGCCAATATTTCTCATATTTCCTTTCTTTAAAAAAAAAAAAAGGCCAAAAAAAAAGCAGGGTCTCTCATGGCTGTATTAGTATCTTACTATATAGTAAACTCTGTAATTTCTACCTACAATTTTTAAAAAATAATCCCAGGTTGTTTAACCTTGTTTAAATCATGACTGCAAATGAGGTTAATTTAAATGAACTGCATACTGCTATAAATTAGTAAATAAGACAGTCAATTAACCAAATTAAATCTTATTGGAAATTGGCTGCTGCCATCTGGAAATTTTTTATTAGACTTTACAGCTGGCATGACCTTTAGAGTGCAACTGGCAGGATTTTTTATTTCTCTAAGAAATGCTTGACTTAGAAGAACAAAGTATTTGTAAAATATTTTTATTATTCCTGTACTTGATGGATAATTGTAGTGGAATATAAAATATTCCTGTCAGTGAATAGGCAGTTGAATAGGTATGGACTTTCTTACTGCAAAATCTGAGTTACTTGTCTATGTGCTTGAATCTGTTTTTCTGTGGTTCTTTTTTTCTCTCTTGTATTAATTGTTCAGTCTTCTAATACACTGTGGAATCTAATAGAGTAAGATTGGCCTTTTTCAGTCAATCTCTAAGGTGCTTAATTTTTTAGAATTTACCACCCTTTAAAATGTCCAGAAAAATCAAAGTCATGAATACTGATGCTTCAAGGTATCATTTCTGCATTACTAAAGCAATTCTCTCTACGGGCAGCTTCAAAGAGCATTATCTAGTTGTGTTCAATATGTGTGCATGTTTTCCCTGCAGGAAAACAGCAGGGTGGTGCAGTCCTGAGGGATAACTTGCTTAGTGCTAGCTTGGGGGTCACTGCATCGTGCTTTGTATGCATGATTTCAGGGCAGGTAGAGTGTCTGTGTTACTGCATGGCATCGCTCTTAGCTTTAGTTGGTGGGAGGTTTGTGCCTTGCTGACTTCGTAAAGGCTGCTTAGCCTGCCAGTCTGTGTCAGTTTGTAGACATGAACTCACACTGAGGTAAAGTCTCCTTTTCCTGATAGCCCTGTTTCCACAGGGACTTTAGTGGCAAGTGATGGACTGCCCAGGTAGGTTCCCCAGAAACTTTGTGGAGTCTCCATCCTTGGAGATGCACATAAACATGTAACATCTGCACATGAACCTGGCAACTCTAGTTGTCCCTGAATGAGCAGAGGGTGGTGTGGGCATGGCAGTCTTAAGAGGTCACTTTCAGCCTTAGAAACTCTGAGGTTGTGCCCTTGAATAACCCATGCTCATGGCCACATATTTCTTGTCTCTAAGTGCCTTGTCTCTCAAACAAAAGGTCACATTTTTCAACTCAATCAGGTGACAGATCCTTGCAAAGGAATAATGATGGGAAATATTTGCCAAACTCCCAAGCTGTTGACCTAAGCCCTGGCCTTTTGCCTGGCTCTTAGAAGCCCCTGGGATGAAATTATTTGCTTCAAGTCATAAACTGCTTTTGCCTCTGTCAAGAAACGTGCTACACGATGCTTGACTAATGTGCAGTAAAGCTGTCACTGTGCTACACCCATATGCATGAACAGACGGGCTGAGGTGCCCAGATGCCACAGAACTGGTCATATGGCTCAGAAGTTCCCTTAACTGGAGGAAGAGTTTTGTTTTTTACAAGCTGAAGAGAGCAGCAGAAATATACAAACACAAATAGGGGTTTTTTTGGTTTCTGGTTTGTTGCTTTGGTTTGGCTTTTTTCCCCCCCAGGGACCTGCTTGAACCAGTTTGGGAGGAGAAGGGATTTGGGGAGAAAGGGCACTATTGTGACACAGGTAACAAATCTTTGTATGCATACATATGTTTCATATGTTCTATCAAAGCTCAGAATAGTTTCACCACATTTAAAGATTTAGCCTTATATGACAAAAAAATATACTTTTTTTTTTTTACTGTATTTACAGTGGTCTCTTGTGCTGTGCTTACTTCCCTCAAATAATTGTCATGCATTGCTTGCTATAAAATCTCTAGCTTTCCATATTTAGAGAACTTGCTTGTAGAAAGCATGGTCAGTTTAACAATTATTTTGAATGCATCAACTTACCGGGGAACTAAAAACCTGGGTTGAGCTCAATTTTGATAGCAACTGAGAACCAGAGTGTAAGAACATCTATGCTGTCTTTCCTAAATGGGTTCTGCCAGTTTGGCAGCTGCTGACAACAGCTAGAATTCATGCCACAGACTGGAAATGTATCTGCTACCAAAGGTGTGTCCTGGGAGATTTTTACATGATGTTGAAAAAAATTAAGAGCTCCACTGTAGAAAAAAATTATGCCCTCCTGGAAGGCAACAAGAGGCTGGATGATCAGGGGGAGAAAATCTGCTGGAAGGCTTTCATGTGGTTTCTACAAGGAGGCAAAGCTATGCTAGAACAGCTTGGATCCTTAGGTGTCTGTTTTATACTCAGTTCCACATGGTTGTCAGTATATTGAAACAGAGACTTGGTCTAGAGGCTCTTATGGTGCTGAAGTGTCCTAACTTCTTAGAAGTATATTACTTCTTTGAGTGGAAAGACTTGGACTTCTGCTAAAATTTCAGAGGTCAAATTTGTCTTTATCATTGCCTTTTTAATTGAGAGGCTCATTATCTAAGGAGCCTTCAAGAGTGAAATAATGTGGAAAAAAAGATGGATATGGTTGTGGAAAAGTTTGTTTGAAACCAAGTAGGGATCTATTTTATTGAATGCATTAGGTAATGTGAAGAATAACTATGGAGTGCATGATACATTCATTCAGGTATACCCTTGGGAATAGTCTTTTTGAGGGACTAAAGGCATGCCCTGTCTCAATCACAAGGCAGAGGGGCGTGATGATATTCTATGGTTAATATGTGCTCTGCTATTTCCAAATGTATGATATTACTTTCTACACCAGTTTTCCAATGCATGCTCTCACAATATAATTTTCTGTTTATTTTAAAAGGTAGGGTGATGGTTTTTTCTAGCTGTTTTTACAACTGAATTTTTATTTAATTAACTTCCAGATAATAATTTTTATTTGTCTTAAATATCAGAGAAGAGGTTTTTGAATTGTGCTAAACCACTGAAAATAAGGATTTGAAATAATAATTTATACTACCTTCTTGCCAGAGTCTACTGAACTAACATGAAAACTAGGTATCAAACTTATGCTCTTGCACACTCTATACTGGAGTCAGATATTAGCTATTCTCTTGCAAAGGCATGCTTCAATACAGATATAACACTATATTAAGGGTAGTGTGAAAGTACACTTACTGTGATTATAATGAAATACAGCTTGTATTAGAAAGATGTGTCCAAAGCTTATAAATTCTTACTGCAATTATGTCTGCCAAGGGCTTCTAATTTCTCTTGGTCTCAAATTTTAACATTTGTTTGTTTCTAATTGGAACAGTACTTCTGCTTGCTTCAGAATTTTCCTAATCACCTGATCTGATGGATCTGTGGAGCTGAATACATTTCTACATCGGCCTTCATGCCTGTGGGAGTGTTAGGAGCAGTAAATAGATTATCTGTCTCTTCAGCTCTACTGGTGCTTTACAGTCCCTATGATGCTGTGCCAGAGCTGAAGAATATTAAACTACCTGACAGTCATTAAGTCCTAAAAGATGGATATTAGCATAAATATGGTGTATTAAATATTTTACTTTGGTTGATGCTGTATGAGCTTTGTCCTCATTCTTGTTACTAAATTAAACTAATATTAACTTTTAATGTATTTATTTAAAAATATATGCATCATAGAAGATTTTATAGCAAGGGATGGGGTTTGAGGATGAATGAAACCTTGATATGTACTGAGCACAGGTAAGTAAACTGTCCCTTGCAATTGGAATCCAACTTCTCAGCTGATTGAGATTCTCTGTGCTGTTTAGGCACCTAAAAGTAACATCTTCAATAAAAAGTTATTCTTCAGTGACAAATTATATAAAATCATTCAGAGTTTTAACCTCCTAAAGCATAACATTCCAACCTTATGAGTATTTCTTTGGACACATTCAGAAGTACATTACTGTAATGGACATAATTTGATGTCTTCCTCTTTTCTATCATTTTCTATCAATATTGATCATCAAGTTGCAGCTTCTGAGTTTCAAATAGTTCAGTGTGAAAGCAAAAATAAAATAATTTACTGGCTTGGGTTTTTTCTTTGTCAGCACTGTGGAAACCAAAGCCTGTTTCTTGGAATAGGTATAGAAAGATTTTTAATGTGAGATGGGAGTTCTTTGGTTTTTCAAAGGAAATCCTATGACTACTTTCTACAGGAAGCAGTTCCTGACTCATGCTATTCTATAGAGCTGTGACTCCTTCCCTTTAGTCAAGGAAGAGATTATAAACAATTTTGAATGCCAGGTTACTTATCAACAAAAGATGACACCATGTATCTCATGAGGCTTTCATACACTCTTTTAGCATTATGCTATAGCAAATGGATGAAAATCTTCCAGAAGGATAAAAAACTGCCATCTTCTGTGGTGTGATGGGGAAAATTCATTGGAGGTGCAAACTATATTTCCATTAGAAATCTTTTTACCCTCTAAAATTAAACTTTGCTTGCTTTGACTTCTGAAAAATTAAGAAAAACAACCTGTCAATGTTGAATGTATCTCTCTGAGAAAATATCTGAAAATGAGAAGTTGAGGTCGTCTATGAAAGGCTTTGGGAAGCCAAGCTGATCTTACTGGTAATTATACTCATAGAAAACTAAAAAATTATGACAATTAGTTTTTTTTCTCCTGTGTTCAGGTGGAACTTTATTCAAGGAAAAGTGGTTAAGTAATTTAGCTTCTTTGTATTACAAGATGTTTCAGAAAATCTCACTCAATATACAGAAATCTCTCATATAAAGAAAGAATAATTTTTTTCTTATTTAGCAATTAGATACTTTAAATAGAAGGTAAGTTACTGACAGTAGATGGAAAAAATCTTAAGACCATTTTAGATACTAATGAGGACAAATATAATTTGTAAAGCCACCTAATTATCACTTAATAGTCTTTGAGAGACTAATCTAACCTTTCTTGTAGGTATCAGAATTGCAAATACCTAGTCTGAGATAATTGAGGGTTAAAATGAGTGCAATGAGTGGCACTTTAAGTATAGGGTGAAATAATCTGTTTAAAGTGTTCTTTAGCATTTAATTTGTTAAAAACCTTTGTATTTTATGCCTGTATTATCTCAGTATGGCTTTTTCTGTGAACTCTTTTCTGACTGAAGTTGCATGGAGCAGAACAGGCGTGTTTTGATAAGTAACCCTTGTGCCATATCTGTATCTCAGTATAGTACAGAGCAAGTTTTGCTTTCTTCCCATATTGTAATTTGTTTGTCATAAACTTCATGAAATACCAAGGGAGACTATTACAGTTGACAGACACAAGTGCTGCACCACTGACTTAAATGGATTTGTGCCTGCCTACATCCATCATAAGTTTGGTTGTCTTCCAAAATATTCTTTCTGTTGGAAATGGCAATTTCAGCCTGTTCCACTGGTAATGTTGCTAGAATTAATGGTGTTATTATGCAGTGAATGCAATGTAACTGGTCAGATTATGCCAATTGTTTCTATCATTAGATGACCTTATTTTTGTTCATAATTCAATGCTTCTGTTTTATGAAAAATCCAGGGGGGTTTGAAATCAATTAGAATACAGAAAAAAAAATCAAAACTTCCTGTTTTAACAGTGTTACCTAATTGTCATTTCTATGTTGATATGCATAAACACTATAGCTTCAAACAACATTTTGCTAGCCAGTCATTTTGACAATATCACTTTCCCTGTGCTGCATCAGATGTTAAATTGCTAAATTTCAAGACCCTTCATAATATCACTCCTCCCATTTGGTGTCAAATGCATCACGCTCGCTCTGAGGTGACTCCTGATGCCAGCATCCCTTTATGTATTTTATCAAGCCCTTCTTTGTCATGCACCATCCCTCATGCTTGAGAAGAGATTTTTGTAGGTGCTTTTTGGGCTGCTTTATGGATGCCTTCAAACCCCTCCTTCCCTCCCCTTTGCCCGGGTGCCTGCAGGGGTCATGCCAACAGTTGGGCTGGTGATGTGTTGTCACTCCAGCCAATATGGTCTCACAGTTTCTGTGCTCTCCCCTGTTTGCATCCATCTGTTCTCCCTCCTCTTGCGTTCAGGATGTGCCTATGTGCCTGTCACTGTCGTGGGGGAATGGCAGGAGAGCTGAAGTAGCTTGGCATTAGCTGATGGGGACACAGGCAGCTCAGCCTGGGGGACCTCACTGGGTCCTGGGGTGCAGCACAGTTCTTGCCCTGGCTGCAGGAGCAGACCCTCCTCACCAGCTGTCCTTCCCTTCCCACCTGTGGAGATCCTGCCCCATGGTCATGATCCCATCCTGAACTTGCCCCTCTTCAGGTAACTCTCACACAACTTTAAAAACCTAACTTTTATGAGACAGTCATCTGAAATTTAGTAAGTGGTGGAGAAAACAGGAGGGGATATATTTGTTCTTATTGTTAAATTGCTCCTAAATTTCTGATAAATAACATAAAAACACACAAAGGGAAAAGGACATGCAACTTCAGTATAAATTAAATAGAAATCAGATGTTTTAAAATTGATATCAATTAAAAATTTAAAAGACCAACACAATATGTTGGTGCTGAAAAATAGTTCCTTAGTAAATTATTAAAGATTATTTCACTAAATCAGCAACATAACAAAATTGTTGATATTTTTAAAAAGTTGTTCACAAATATAGACAGAACAAATATTAAATACATGATACAACAGCAAGGTTCCAAACCACCTGGGATATTTTAATATGTACTATTCTGGGCAGGATGTCTTGTCTGTGATCTCAGCATAACTGAGTCTGCTCTGTGAGCATTTACTAGTTGTGTTTATTGCCTCATAATTTCAGACTACAAAGTAATCCTGTATGTTCTTGGAAGTGAGGTGTTCAGGTTTTTTACATCTGAATATGAGCCCTAAGCAGCTATTTAATATCCATACAATATGGATTTATTTTAAAGATTTGAGGACTAGATATTTTAAAGCCACAGAATATATTATGACTCTCCTTAATCAGTTAAGCAGTTAAATTTGGATAGACAGAGTTTAGAGAATTTCTGTTTCAGAGGGCTGGATTCAAGGCTTTCTAAAGATTCAGTTGGATTATATTTTGTTCATAAGGTTTTTCAAATATTGCAAAATGTTTATTTAACTTAGTTTCTAGAGAATGAAGATTTTTTAAAATTGTGTTTGACCTTCAGAGTAATTTCACCTAATGCCAGCTAAATTCTTTTTACAGATTTTTTTTTTTTTTAATTTATAGGGGACAACAAATAATTTCTAGTTTTGTAGACAGATAGATTTGGGGTTTTCAGGAAGAAGTAAATTACTGTTCCTTCCTAGATTAAACAAAATTTACAAACAAAACTAACCAAAATTCCCCAAAACAGTCCCTCACCCAGATTTAATGCTTGAATGTAATTATCCTTGGTCTTCTCTGGTGAGGATGAGGGTACTTTTTCCCTTTTGCATAATTCTGAGGTCCCATGGCGCTGGTGTGATGACTGTGTCAAGTAGGAATGAAGTTTCAGTCAAGTTGTTTCAAATGAGAGCTAAGTAAGACAATAGAAAAAATGTTCTCTGGAAAGATTACAAAATATCTAGACAACTGAAGTGTTACAAAAATTCAATATGTAACCCTTCTTAGCAAGAATTATAAGAGGAATCTATTTAAAAATCATTAGTCTGAAATCTGAATGTTACAGCTACTGGTGTTATTATCAATTAGTACTTGTGGCATATGGTGGCAGCATCATTAGAGATAATAATAGTTAAGGCTCTCATACAATTCTTGCAGTTCTGCAGTGCTAACCTCTGACTCAGCTGGACCAGGAAAATGTACCTAACAGAGCTGAGCATTCTGCCTGGGAAATAAAACCCCTTGGAGTGTAGGGTTATGGGCCTTTGCCTTAATCTGGAGGCAATATTGCCATTATTGATGAACCCGTGTCCACAGTTGCTTTTCAAAATTAAGTTTTAGAAAAGTGATGATCGTTGTTAGTGTAAAACTTCAGGCTCTTAAAATAAAAGAAAGTTTTGAATGACTTTTCCAATCCCTTTTTTCAGTGGGATGTAGAGGATTGTCATATTGGTTGCAGGGCCTTTGGGGAAAAATCATGTATTAGAAGGAAGATTAGAACACTAGTAACGAGAGGAAGAGCAGAATAGGCCTGAATACAGACATAAGTACTTTCCAGGAATTCCTATAAAATATGAACTATTACTGGAGTTAAAGAAATAACTCACTAAAGTCAGTAGTTTAAAGTAGAGAAGTCTCTAAAATTGAGGTGGTAAAAGAAGAAACACCAGCAGAGCAAATATTCTGACTTGTAAAAAGACTCTTAGATGGTCCCTGCTTGCCCATCCCTCAATCCTTGTCTCAGAACAAGTATAACCAAGGTTAGTTTTCAAGGGAAAATGCATCCTGGTGTTTAGCTGATTTCACTGTCACATTGGGAATACTTACTTACACATGTCATCTTCTCTCTTCTGCACTTTAATTAGCAAACATAAACTTCAACAGTCCATAATTGTAGCCTTTACCACTATTTTACTACTTAGTCCCTCTCACTTTTTTAATTGTTTTCCCCTAGCAAGTACACAAATAACTTGCATAAAATAGTCAACAAAGGTTCTGTTTCTCAGTAGTGCCTAGAAATATCAGTAACAACTTCAGCTATTATTATGTATTATGTAGTGATTTAAAAACGAATTTTGGGGGTATTGGACACTTGTAAACATGGAAACATGAAACTAAGAGCAAGGTTTTAAAAATCTGTTAATGTATTTGCTTTCCTTTTAAACAAAAGGAGCTGTACATATCAGAAAACAAATCAGTACTCATCTGAGGTCAGATACCCCTATAAACTTTTCTCCTCTGTCCTGTTACTTACCAATATCTCCAGAAGTGGTTTATAATGAGACATTATAAAATTCAAATGTTAAACACATTTCCATTTAAAATTTTCTTTTTTCCTTGCAAAAAAGTGTTATGTCTTACAAGATTTACTTGATTTTAAGGGCCAACAAGATCCATTTGAGTTTTTTCATTGAGTTCTGTCAAATTTAAAATGGTCTTGCATATTTAATTAATATGAAAAGTTACATTTTTTGGTAACTTAGTCATGATGAGGGCATAAGCATATACTGTTAATATTATTTTCAATACAATACTTATTTGCATAATATAGATGGTATTACTTTGAGACTGAGAAACAACATCTTCAATGTCTGAATGAAAGAGCAGGCTGCACCTTTCTGAATGTCTATATTCAGCTATGCTCTGTTATAATGCTTTTTCTGAGGAAATACATGCCTAGAAAAACAGGATTTTAAGGGAACTTGAGAAACTTCTGAAGGTGATCATGACAAGGAAAAAATACCCACTTTCAAATGGCCACTGTGGCTTCCCGAAAGCATTCCTGTGAGTGAAAAAGTTTCCAGTCATGCTCCTTGTCAGTGGAAATGTTCCCCTCAAAACAAGGGGACATGGTCAGTTTTGGAAGGGACACATGTGAGTAGAGGTGTTGGGAGAACTGACCCACTGCTGCATTCCAAGGTGGTTCTGACCATGGACAGATCAGGGCAGCTTTAAAACATTCCAGCCTCTTAGGACTGACAGCTCCATTGAAGCACCACATCTGAACAGATCTGCAGGTGATGCAGGTTTTGTCATAGTGTCATGGTGAACGATTTACCCTTGGAATTCCTGATGTGCCAAACCCCCATAAGACTAATATTTTTTCTCTGTTGACATTTTTCATTCTCATATTTTTGTTAATGCCTCTGCCTCTTTCTGCTTTTGTTGGACTCATGATGGTACCTTAAACACTGCTTTACTGATGCAAACAGCTTAAACTTGTTTAAAGTTTGTGCTTATGCACTTCTTGTGCATAAAGAATCTTTCATACATTATGTTAACAGATAATTAAGTAGCCTTACCAAAACTGGTATAAGTTTTTTACTTGGACCTCGTACCTAGGAAACTTTTAGCTTTGGAGTTTCTAACAGTACACATTTTGCTACTCCTGGCCTGTACTGATTTCAATTGAGTAACTATTTGTTGTTCAAGATAACTCGTATTCAGAATGTATTCAGGGGTGCGAATAGTAAAGCAATTCAGTAATCATGAAAAAACTTTCATTTAGGGAAAAAATGCCTCTAGCCTTGCTGTGGTTTTGGTTTAGGAAAGTCTTCAAAATTGTAGCAAAAAATCAGTATCAGTTTGCTAATATCTTGCAAGGCTTTTATAGAAAACATTAATATTTTAAAAGTAGAACTTGATTCTAAACCACTTTTTTTTTTTTTTAGAGAAGAGTAGATTAAAGGAGAGATGAAAAAAGTCTTCTTGATACACTTGAAGGAAAATGACTGTTCACTGTGTGTAATACTTGGTCTTGACTTCCCACACAACAGCTTTGCCAAGATTATAACTGAGGAGAAGGTCCTTTGTGTTCAAATGTTGAGGTGCAGACAGTCCTGGTCTGGATTTGGGGAGTCAAGGAGGGAACACAGGAAGTTCATTTGCCACAAGACTTTTTTCAAAAGATGTCATAATAAACCAGTGACTGACAGGGGGAAGGAATTTTTCTTTCTCTTCCTTTCTCCTTCCTTAGTTCAAGTTCCAAATCACAAACATGGATCCATACTTGTACGTGAAAACACAAATTCTCTGGACACACAGCAAAAACTTTCCTAATTCCACATTGATTTGGAGGGTCTAATCTTGCTGTACCATGGTAGCTTGAAGAAAGAATCTGTGCTTTTGGGCACTATATTTGTCCTTGATTTGCTTACCCTAAATACACTACCTGCTATTTCACAAAGATTAGCAAAGTTTAAACCTTTTGGGGAAGAGCATTTACTATAACTCTGCCTAATTTAAAAGGCTTTACCTCAATCTGAAAAAAAACCCCAAAAATACCAAGCAACAACTAAGTGAATGCCAGAGAGGTAACTCACAGGAATAGTCTACAGGAAGCTGACAAAACACTTTTCACTAGTTAAATTTACAAGTACGGGAAATTTTACATGTATGGTAAATGTCTCTGAAATCTGGGAAGATACATTTTTTAAATTATTCGTAATAAAGAATTATTTGTAAGACTTTTTTTTTCTCCAGGATAAAACCCAAATGATTATTTTAGGGGTTTTTGCACAACTGTACAACAGAGCAAAAACTGATCATGTGATGCTTGTGGGAAAAAACCTACTTCCTACAGCTTGCCTTTCTTAATGGACTGTTACTGCAGCCATGTTCTTCAAGGGTCTAATCATTGATGATTCAAAAAATCTTAATTATAAAAGGTTCTAATTTTTTAATTGCTATTTTTAAAAAACTTGATGTAGATTGGCAGTTTGAAAACTTGAAGTGACAGTTTCTGTATTGCTTTCAGTACCACCATGAATAATTGTGTTACAATTAGTTACTTTCACAGAAGCTCCTGTGTCATTCATTTGGGAAGAATTCAGTTCTGAGAAAATGAAATTTGTTTTAAAAAAGCTCTCTCTTAAGTCTTAACAGGTAAGGGCTCTTATATTCTGTCATGTTATGTTGTCTAAAGGAAATCCCTGGTCCTCTCTCCAGTTCTTACAAATCCTTTTTTCCTTCCTCAGTGATACATTATTCAATAAATTAGAGTAAAATTCTAATAGCAGAACTTCAAACAGAAGGATAGAGAAATCAAATTATGTTCTAACAATTTATTCATAATTTACTGAAGGTTTTGTGCTTAGCCGTCTGCTCTCATTCATAAATTGTTTAAGAACACAAAATCTAGAGTCAGCACAGTAAGCTAGTCTTATGCTAAACTGAGAAATATGATAATATGAGTGTTATTTCATGTCCCATTTTACCTTAAAATACTTTTATGTCTCCAAATTCAAGGAAATACAGATATCCCAATTTTCAACTTAGCTCTCATTTGACTTATTATAATTTCAGAACTCTTCAGATAGCTTTATGTAATTACAACAGAACTTACAAGATTTTCACATTAAGCTTTGAGCCGAACTTGTACAAGATGCACCACTCATTTCCAAAGTGGTTTGACCTTCTGCAATCATAGAATCCTTGAATCATTAAAGTTGGAAAAAGCCTCTGTTATCATTGAGTCCACCATTTAACTCAACACCCCTGCGTTCTCCACTGAACCATTGCCCCAAGTCCCACATCCATGTCTTTTGAATGTTCCCGGGGATGAATCCCCCACTTCCCTGAGCAGCATATCCCAATGTCTAAAATGTGCAAATTCCAATGCCTGACATCTCAACATTTGTGAAATAAACATTTCTGGTGGGTCTCCCCTCTGGTTTACTCAGCTTCAGGGAAAGCACGGTAATGCTGAGTTTCTCTGACTTCCTGCTGCATTTCTGGTATCTCAGTGTGAACGGTGCTGGATGTTCAAACTCTGCCCTCTCTCTGTAGTAGGCACTGTCAAGTGGGTCCATAGGCTCAGAGCTGCACCCTCCCGTGTCTGTAGGGTGTTCTGAGCAGAGTTAACTTCAGAGTGCAGCTGCTTCCTTTCTAGCCAGCTGCTAAAGGGGGACACAGCACCCATCATGTGCTCACGGATTTAACTTGTTAGGTGTCTTCATCATGTTAAGGACTTTATTTTATAGGGTGAATTTAAATTCCCAATGTTAAGCAATAATTTAAATCAGAATGCAATATACCTTGCCTTAAAGATTTTTTTTTTTTATAGTCTTGATTATTTTTCCCTAGCAGCAATATTTTTTTAAAAAAGCTGTTTTAAAACACAGTGTATCATAGCCCAATACAGTGTTGGAACTCGGTACACCACTGCTTTCAAATAACCACAAAACAATAACATGTTGTAGTTGAAAAAAATGCTTTTATCTGAAAAATCTATTTTTTCATCAAATGCCAGCTAAATTCCCACTAAAAGTACAGAAGCTGAAGCTTTTATATGCTGCCACACATATATACTCATGTGCACAAACATGCATCTACATACACTGGATCATACACTCTTTTTATGAGATGTAAAATATCATCACTTAGTCCACTAGAAATTGAAAGTTTTAAGTGTTGCAATTAGCTTGGGAATCAAGGCCAGAACTTAAATCATGTTGGAGAACACTGATATTTTCCCAGAACACTGTGGCTACTGTAATATCAATGGTCTAGAGGCATATAAAATATTCTATGTTGGCATTTCCACTGTTTTAGTTACTTAAAAGTATAATATTTTTGTATGTATAACTGGAACAGAAGCACTTGACCTATACTATTTTAGGTGGAATTTCTGAAGACATTTTTTAATATTATATAGTTACTTCTATAATGTAAAATCTATTCTAAAAAGATTTGTCTAAAACAGAGTCGGCAATATATTTTAATCAATTTCACCTAGCCATGTTCTTGCTGAATATTAATGTGTGTCTTTCTGCTGCTAAATCAAAGTCATTCTTAGAAAAAAATATTTCATCTTTTTGAAACACTTGAATAACACAAATCATTATGCTAAGTACATACAGATTCAGCCTCTTGCTGAATATAGAGCTATAGAGAAGATCAAGCACTTTACCTGTCTCAAAAATAGGCCAGGTATTTCAGTTTTGATAACTGTAGATTACCAGAGTTCCCTTTCATTGGTTGATGTGTTTTCCTGTGGTGTGCATCACAGAGAGAAAATTGAGATTAATGAAAATAGCTCAGATATTCAGAAAAGATGAAATAGTAAAGAAAGAGATGCTGGGCTGTACTTTCATGAGTAGCAATGTGTATCTGCACATAAAGCAAGTGATATAGCTCATAATAAAATTGAATTAGAAATATGTTGAATAAATACACTGAATTATAATGTTTAGTAAAGAACTTCACTGTATAAGTATTAAAAGCTTACACAAAATAGTGCATTGGTTTTCTTTCCAGAGAAAAAGACAGCAGAACCAAAGCAACATTTTGAAGGCAGTTGAGCCACATGAAACAAAGGATTAGTTTCTAAATTTTCCCATTTATATATATGTATGTATATGTGTGTATAAGTGAAAGAACACAGTATTGTGAATCTTGTTCTTCAAGAACAGCAGTGACTCCAGTTCATGAAAAGGTAAAAGTGATGAGCTTTTTTTATTTTACTATATCTTTCAGTCTCACAACATTATAAAACCTCCTAATTTAGATTCACTCAGTGTCTTTCTGATGTTTAAAAGTCATGGAACTGATTAAAAAAAGGTGTAATTTTCATTAGGTGAATTGATTTTTATTTTAATTTTTTTTAATTTTTTTTTTCCTAATAATAACAAAATTAGCCTCAGAATATATGATTAATGTTTAGTTTATAAGATAAACCTATTTTAAATTTTTTAAACCCTAGGGTGCTAGGTAATAACTCCCTAATACTTTTTGTATCTCTAATTATTAGTTAGATTAGTTCTTGGGTGTATGTCATTTTAACCAATACAAAATACAACACAATCTAGGTATTAATGCCATAGGCAGCCTTTTCCAATTTCATTCATACTTGGTGACTGGATTACAGCACCCTGTTCATAAAATTCCTTGTTGATTGCCACTTCTATGCTATATTATACAGATCTAGATAGTGGTTCATGTTAAAAATTACACTCGTACTGCACAAACATCATAAACCATCTTCACTTCTAAGTACCCATCTTCTTCCATCAGCTGGTATCTAGCTTGTAGAATATAAATCTATCTTAAACTATCCAGCACTAAATGTTGGTCTCCTCTGATAATAATAATGACTTTATTAGGGAAAAATATAAAACACATAGAAACATGAGATTATAGTTATCCCCATTTATTATTTTATTAGTTCTAGTCTCTAGTTCTTTAAAGAGGCAGAAGTGTTTAGTGGAATATAATTGTTATAATAACCCCAGTAATACACCAGTAGGCAGAAGAATTCAATGGGTTTTGGGTTTTGTTTTAAGATGCCACATAAACCAAAATGGTTTACACAAAAATGTGGGGGGTTTATTTGTTGTTTTTGTTGGTGGGGTTTTTTTGGTTGGTTGGTTGGTGGGTTGGTTTTCTTCTGGGTTGTTGGGGTTTTGTTTTGTTTTGTTTTGGGTTTTTTGGGGTTTTTTTTGTTTGTTTTGTTTTGTTTTTTGCTTTTGTTTTTGCTTTGGTTTTTTTTGGCGAGGGTTTTTTGTTGGTTTTGTTGGCTTTTTGGGGGTTTCGTGGGGAGGGGTTGGGTTATTTTTTGGTTAGTTTTTTTTTTCTTGTTTTTTGGGGATTTTTTTTTGGTTTTTGTATGTACAGCCAGAATAAGATGGCTGAAAAGCAACTCTGTGAGCTATATGACCAGAATGGAGTGAGGCCAGCATCATGTGGGTTGGGTACCAGTATGGCTCATACAGTAAGGAACTATGAAAAAGAACATCTAACTTATTTTGTGCTTTGGGTAGCAACCCACAAATGTTGTAGATGGTTTTATTCTCATGCTTTTGGCCTTTCTTGCTGTGATATGTCTCATTACAATGCAAAGTTCTCCATGCTAGTTTACTTCCCCTCACTTTATCCTGTCCCTCCATTCCGTCCCATATTTGCAGCTAGAAGGAGGAAAGATTTGTTTGGGAAAGTCTACATCAGGAGGAGGGTTCTGTCAGCAGCTTGGAAAGATGCACATACCTGTGCACAGGTATATAATTTTATTTTTTTTTAATCCTTGTTATTTCTGTAGCAGTTGCCTTATGGATATGCAGAGGGTAGAAGGAGAGGAGTGATAGGACAGGTTTAAGGAATTGACCAGGACCTAGAGTAACTAGGAATGCGACTGAGCCATAATCTCCTTCATTATTTTGATTTTATGGATAAACTGACTAATTGCTGTCTGCAAGCCGCTATTAGGATCCATTATAATAACAAGATTGAAAAGTTTTCATATTAACTATAAATTGGTGTCTTTTTAAAAATACAGCAGCATTTTCACTGAGCACAACTTTTTGGGAAAGCTGTTCCAACTGAAGTTCAGTGGATCTAACAGCTACACAGTTAAATGGTTTTCTCAAGCTGCACAAAACACAGAATGGGCCATATGGAGAATTTTGTGAGCAAGTTGTCTTTCTTTCTAGAAATCAGTTTTTAGGACCTGGCAGTCACAAAGGGCTTAGGGGATTCTTAAGTTATATAAAAGATAAATTCTCATAGATCTATACTTTAAACCAAGAATTTCCTACAGGTACAGAGTTTTACAGTTGAAGGAATATCTTATAAACTTCCTAAGGCTTGTAAATGATTTTTGTGTGCAATTTTTCCTGTCACATTAGATGTGAGGCATGTTTCAATGCTGTGCATCTCTTTATATACTAATGGAGAAAAAATATTGGAAGATATATTGGAAAAAATTCTAATACTATTTGATTTGGTAGCTAGTATCCCACTGATTCAGAAGGAAAAGGCTTTAATTTCTCTAGTTTATATTGAAAGAAAATAAGCCACTGAAACAAACTCTTTGACATTTTCATCTTTGGAACTCCAAGCAGTATATTAACATGCCTTTTTTGACAATTTTCTTACTCTCTTTTAAAATAAGTCTCCTAAGGTCAGGCTGTGCCCTTTTAGGCAGATCCCAGAGTATGGGATCTGCCTAAAAAACCACAAAATTCATGGCTGCAGCACTGGTGAAACAAAAAGTAGCTGAGATTTTGGTCTTAAGACAAATACCTTTTATCTTCAGTGGGCACATCAGTCAGCCTCTGTGCTCGGGTTAACAAGGATTCAATTATTTCCTGGGATAGTGTAAATAACCCAAACCAGAACTGTGATTTCTAGCCATCTGCTGGCTTCTCTTTTCTTCCAATGTTGGTTTTACAGTTTTCAACAACTGTTCTCTCATCCTTCACCTGAAAGTGAAATGTTGCTCTGCAAATGTTATTTGCATCCCAAGCTTTCCTCTCCAGAAAAGCAGATAGGATCTAACTGCAAACAATGGCTTGTCATTGATTGTCTCTCAGCTTCCTTATGGCAGAAGGGGGAAGAGTGTGTTATCCTCTCAACTTACTGGTGGTCTTGCTGGAGGCATAGGAAAATCTGCAATATATTTAGGCAACCAGTGTGAGAACAGCTACTTTCAAACAATCAAAAATAAAACCTATAGGAAGTAAAATAAAAAAACAAAACAAAACCAAAAACTAACAACCAAAACCAATGCTGAAGCACTCTTCAAGTAATTCTGAGGCTAGGGAAGCTGATGGCATATAATAGCCACAAAAATGTTCCCTCTTCCCAGTGAAATGTCATGGATTAGGCTTTAATCAGTACTGATATTTACTAGGCAAAAAATTCTGACTAGCATTAGAAATGGCCTCATTTGATAACATGTGGTTGCAAATTCACTTGTTTGAAAAGAGAAAGCAAGCTCTGAAACCATTTGGCATGCAAAGACAGGC
Source organism: Agelaius phoeniceus (assembly GCF_051311805.1). Taxonomy (NCBI): domain Eukaryota; kingdom Metazoa; phylum Chordata; class Aves; order Passeriformes; family Icteridae; genus Agelaius; species Agelaius phoeniceus. The sequence continues at coordinate 126,931,312 of NC_135265.1, forward strand.
TTACAAAATATGTACATCTTCTGTAGACAAGAGAGAAAGATGATATTTACTTAAATTAGCAGTTTGTTTTTATAAACTATTAAACTTAGGGGTTTCTTCGTATAATATGTAATACAACAATAAATGTCACTTAATAATTAATATTAAAACTAAATAAATAATTTGAACTTTAGAATCAGAAAAGAAGTCCCTGATAGTAATTTAAAGAATTCAATAGAGGTTATTGAGTCAACAGTATTGGTAGTTCTAGACACAACCCGTTTAACTCATAATTTGAATTATGAAATAAAAGACTGGAAAGATCAATGAATGAGAAAACACAAGATGGCAAAAATAAAAATGGATATACAAGTATTACACAGCCATAATACTAAAATTATGATTACACTACTGTCATGGTTTAACACTGGCACAATGCCAGTGCCCCCATGAAGATACCTTCTCCCTGGTTTCTGCTGTGAGATGTGACCAGGAATAAGCAAAGCAGGCTCCTACTTAGGGAAAAAAGAACCAAAACTTTATTAACTACTCTACAACTACAGATAAAATGAAACACACACACACAGGGAAAATGAAAACCTCACAAATGCATTTCCTCCTCCCCCCACCAAATTTCCAACACAATACATTTGATCCTCAAATCACCAACTCTCGGTCCAGCAGCACCCTTTAGACAATCAATCCTCAGTTCATCAAGAGGAGAGGAGTCCTTCTTGTGCCATGGGCTTCCCCTGGGAACACAATCGAAGCCTCGTGTGTTCCTGTGTCACTTGTGGCACCGCCCGGAGTACATCTGCCATCGTGACTTCTTCCTTTTCATGTCCAGTGCTCTCACCACTGAACACGGACCAGAACTGCTTCTAGGGTCGACTTTTAAGGATGCTCTGTCCCGATCCAAAAAAGGCACAGTCTCTCCTTTGGGACACCTGTCCCCACAATCTCTCTTTTGGGACACCTGTCCCCCCCATATTTTTTCACCCCCTGGGGACGAGGGGCATCAACACTGAACCCTCTTGGTTCTGAGGCCATTGCCTCCCCCTAGAATGCAGTCTCTGTATCACAAGGAACATGGTTCTGTCCATGGCTGTACAAAAAGAGTCCAGCAAAAGCTACTCCATCATCTCTTCCCACTAGGATTCTTCTCTATTCTTCTACTATCTCTCACTTGCCCAGACCTCTCTCACACTGGCCTATTTCCTTTTTCATCTTCCACTCTATCTTCTAGGAAAGGTCAATGTTCTGTAAAGTTCTCATTTTCCAAAAAGGGGTTAAAAGCTCCTACAAGCGGCCAGCTGAACCCCCCCCCCCCTTCTTCTCCGTCCCAGCCGTGCTGCCGGCACAGGCCCATGTTTATCCAGTTTCAAGGTTACAGTCCCAGGCAGCGGCTCTTTCTCTCTCTATGTCTCTCAGGGGGGGCTGCCCGATGGCTCCCGGTCTCCCGGTGTCTCCCTCTCTCTCTCTCTTCCACCCTTCCACCCCGGGGCTCAGGCCTACCTCTCCCGGCCACATGGCTTTCCCCTCCCCCTGCCCAGCCAGCAGCTGGGCCGGGGCAGAGACCCGAACTCTTCCCCACTGGAAACCCAAGAGGGCCCTCCCAGGGGAGAGCTCTGCTTTTAACCCCGTGTTCTCAGAGGCGTGTCCCTGTCCCAATGGTCAGGTTAAATGCCAATATTAAAGCCTAAATATCCATTGGCCAAAAACACAGCATCCCAAAAAACACATTTCCTGTCAAACCACCACAACTACTCACTTATTAATTGGGAAACATAATACATTCTGCAGAAAAATGAATGGGAATTTTGTATTTCTTGTCTGTCTAACATTTCACCCTGACTCCTTCACATCCACTGAACACTATTTTCTCCAAAAATGATGGCTACTAATCACCAAGTAGGAAATTTCTAGATTTCCATGTGACTGAGGTTGATGGAACAGACTGCTAAGGACTAAGAAGTACCTTTTAAAAATTAGAGTGCACCTGGAACTTAAAAGGTAAAAAAATCATTACAAGGGATAAAAAAAAAAGAAATCTTTAAAGATTTTGTAGTCAATGGACTGAAGAACAGATGGGATTTTTATGTCCTGATCCAAAGTATAACAAAGCAGCAGGAATTAAATGTAGACATTCCAAGTACTTGAATTCTTTCTTTTGAGCCTGATATGTTAGATTCTAATATTCAATAGCATTGAATAATGCATAAACAAAAATGATTTAATTTTTCTTTACAAAAATTACCTATAACACTGTTGTGGAAGACATGTATTAGGTAAACTTTGAAAAAGTAGGAATGTTCACAACATCTGAAAACACTCATTACACCATTATAAAGGTCTTCTATTTCACAATTTATCATATCTAAAGCTTTTTATTTGCCAAATCCCAAACATCATGCATACAGATGAACAAGTAGAATGCATTAATGAGGCAGATCACCCTGAAAATGATATAATTGGTAACACCTGTAAGCTCGGATTTTCAGTGAGTTTAAGAATTATTGCATGAATCATACATAATTTATTTGAGTCCTTAGTGAATAATAAAATCAAAGAAGGCAAAATTTATATAAAGATTTATATTAGAAGAATTACCAGTTCAGAATCACTAGTTTGCATCACAAAATCAGTGGTTTCCCAGTGAATCACTGTTTTCCCAATACATGATTGGAAAAAAAATTTGGATCTTCTGAAATTACAGCTCATGAGACTTAACTGTTATATATATATATGGGTTTAAATCTTCTAAAACATTAAATATGCAGCAACTGTAATATTTAAGTATTATGTTTTACTGTGAATCAATAAAAGATGAAATAGTTTTTAGAGACCCTAGAAATAAATTTTAGCAAAAGCAATATGAAACCTGAATGCAGAGGTATATATATCAGTCACTACTGGAATTTGTTTCACAATGGCATCCCTGAGATCAAGAGCGTGGGAGTTCAGGCCTTGCTCTATTTTAAATCCTCAGAAATTTGCAGGCAATCAGAGCAAATAAATTGACATCCCTTGCTTTGAATTACTTTCCTATATGTATAGATGGAAGTTTTCTGCCCTGAATGGTTTTACAGCACAAGTCACTCATATGAAGCTTTGAGGGGAGGAGAAGAAGGAATGTTTCAGAAGGAGACAGTATTTTGTGTAGAAGCACTTTCATAAAGGGATTATACTGTTATCCGCTTGAAAGCGGTCTTTGTTTCTAAGGTAATTTCATTTGGTATTCTAATCCTTTCAGGTGGTGATGTTTGCTTTGCCTTATTGAACCTAGAATAGGATTTTTTGCATGCTTTCTTGATTTTTCTAGCCATTAAAACAGTCTGTGCCAGTGACTTGGCATAAAACTAGTGTTATCCTGCCATACTGTTCCTTGCACATTCCTGTGAAGCACAGCAGATGCCTTCTGTAGTTTGCTTAAAGTGTGGCTGCAGTTACAAAAGTGTCACCATGTGGAAGAGCAGTTTGAGAACAAGTTTCCATAAACAAAGGGTGTAAAGTTGGTAAAACTATCTTCTTGGCTTATGCACAATGATTCCAGGCAAAATGGGCTGGTAAACTGGATATCCACAAAAGGGTGATTGTTACTCATGCTGCTGCCATGAAAAGTATGCAATAATTCAGTGAGAGAGTGGATTTTGTACCTATTGCATATATTATTTTAGACTATCAGTTCTTTTATGATGGTTTCTAAATTGAAATTTTCTTAAGTTGTTTCTCACCCATACTGTTCATTTGTTTAGTAATGTGGACTGGAGATACCGAAGCCAAATCTTGAAATACATTTCAATGATCACTTACAACATTACCAGTGAAGGTGAGATATGACCACCAAGTAATCTTTAATGCTGTTATTTCCAGAAATAGCAGTATGATAAAAGCCAGTAAACTGTGAAAGCTAACAATCAGAAAGATTATTTACCTTTCATGGGGAAATGCTCCTACTTTGATAAAACACAGCTAAAAAAGGTTTTGAAACTTTCTTTAGCATGGGTTATTTCAAAAGCAAAACTGCAAGATAAACACAGATGGTGATAGGAGAAATCTCGTTTTCCTTTTTTTTTCATATTTTTTTAATGCTGCAGTTTCTCAGAAGAAAAAGAGATATGAATGGAGAGTGAATGGCACCATTTCTCTGCTTTTGTTCACCTAGGCTTGCTCTGGTTGCTCTCTGAAGACATTTTATGTAGTTCAGCAGAGTTTCAAACACCCTCTTTTTGGATAGATTGGGACGCGTAGCCCTTAAAGCGCAGCTACTTGCTGAGTTATGCTTGCCCCTCTGCCCAGACATGGCAGGAGTCTCCCTTTGCAAGAGTTCAGCCCAGTATGTGAGAGAATTTCCATGTCACACATGGGCCAGGAAGAAGTGCCAAGTAGCAGTATGGAGACCATTCTCTGAACTGGACTCTAAAGGGCTCATTAGTGAGCATCCTAGAAGAATGCAAGGTGGGTTCACAAGTGCATCCCTCTGCCAGCCTGTAATATGAGACAGAAATTGCCAACACAGGCTGGATAATTTGAGGGACTGCATTTTTATTTAAAATGAGAAAAGTAGTTTGTGTTGGAAAAGAGGTAAGCATGTCCAATTAGAAGTCAAAATTACCAGAAGTTGGTCAGTTTATTCTCTCCCCTTTCCCCCATACAAAGTCCAAGGATGATGTCATTCATCCTCTCTACTCTTCTTGTTACTCAGACCATTTTCTGCATTGGGTTTGGTTGCTAGTAGGAATCCCTTTATCTCATGAGTTAATCATGGAGGGTGGAGTTGGTGACTCTTTCAGGATGGCAGAATAAACAATCTTGAGAAGCACTCCTTCCTCAGCCATCCAACTTATTTCTACCTCATAGAATTACATTTAGTTCTCCATTTCATAGACTTCAAAGCATAGGTTCTTAAATGAAACTTCTTGCCATCAGCACTGATGTTTATTTTTCTTTTCTTCTTTATGCAACAACATAAATGAAGCCTTTTGTGTAAATAAATGAAGAGATTTTGGACATTATTCTTCCAATGTGTGATTTGTCTACATTGCATATAAAGACCTGAGATTTGAAGATTTTGATAGGCAGGGCATGGATGCATTTTCAGTAAATCCCCATGACGTAGTTGTTCCTCAGTCAAGAGTATTTCAACTATGTTTTCTGTACTGGAGTCCTGAGAAAGGATGTCCCTCTTTGCCCTTGCTCCTAGCACTGCCAGCTAATTTCTACTATCTAAGCAGAAGGAGAAGAGGCACATTTCGCTATTATGTCTGTAATGATAATTCTACCCAAATGTCTCAAAAGTAGGGGCTAAAAGTTCATTTAAAAATAAATATATTAATCCATAGATAGCTCTAGTAAGGTTTATCACAAAAGATCACCTTGATGCTAGAAAGGACTGCTTTGTCAAATGATTGTGATTTTGTATCTGATCCTGAATAATTGTATAGTTTTTTTGCATTTAAAATATTTGTCAATGAACAGCATTATTTACAATGAATGCTATTTAAATTTGCTTATACGTATCTGTAGTCCCTATTAACAGATGTATGGAAAGGTATTTCTTGGTATCCTTTCAGGATACCGAGAAATAGACACAACAATGGGGAAACAAGACTTAAAAAAAATTAAATGGCTTGCCTTTTGAAAGTCTTTGATCTGAAAATCTAATTTAAGTGTCCCAAGACTGAGATGTCTTATTCAGAAATCCATCCTCTTTCTCCATAATGAAGCTGACTTCTGCATGTACTTCATCTTCAAAATGCACTAATCAGCAAACAGTTTGCATACATTAATACTCTAAATGTATACAAAAGTGTTAACGACTTTGCTTTACTACAGTTGAGTCAGGCTCAGATAATAAGTACTTAAAAACTCAGAAATCCTTCTCCAGTTTGCTTTTGTAGTAAACAGTACTATATATCTACACTTTCACTAGTGTTATTTAGGAAAATGCCTGTTTCTGAGAGACTTTTATCACAAGTGTACTATTCTCCAAAAGTAAGATTTATACTCTCATTATTGAAGTAGAAATGTACTTTTATTTAGCAGCCAAGTTTATGAAATAATGCTATTTTTCCATTGTTTAAAAAAATTGCTGCAAATACCATCTGAAGTATGTGACCTGATCCTTCACGAAACCCCCCCTCAAATTAATTACTTCCATTATCAAAGTTCAAAGTTATCAGACTGTCTGTGGACCTATGTTGCTAATCAGTAACACAATAGAATAAACTCATTATTTACCAGCATTGCAGAAAAACTTGGTTGAAGTCACCAATTTCCCTGAATTTGTGACAGGTAAGGCTATTGCTGACTTTTTGTTTCAGAACCTTTCTCTCTGTCTCCTATTCACATTTGTGGATAAGTGGTTAAGATTAACTCAATTCAAAATAAGTCAGCAACCAGTTTAGAAGGCAGATTCTATTTGATGACAGTGCTGGCTTGTCACCGATATCCCAGACAAATCAACCATGCATTTTAGTAGCATCTATTTTATAAAGAGGATTTGCTGAAACGGGAAAATACAAAACCTTGATCCTCAAAGTGAAATGACATCATAAGTGGGTTTTTTGCCTGGTCTTAAAGAGTCAAAAATTTTTGTTAGGTAAGTGTCATCATAGCATGTCCTGCATTTCTGTGCATTTTCTTGACTTTCGTACTTCATTTTAATTAAATTGCAACTTCTTATGGTTATTTTAAGGATCAATACTTCCTTACAGGGGCAGGATGAATAAGAATCAATCTGAACACTTCAGCTCCTTCATCAGGAATTGCTTCAAACAGCAGCTCTTTCTCTGCAGTAATCTATGTGATTCTGTTAGCAGCATCATTCACTGACAACAAGACACCTGAATTGTGTATCTTTCCCTGTTCATTGGGATTTTTCATTGTTACTGAGACCAATATTCTTTCTTATAAGGTTAGAAAAGATCTGTAATAGCTTTTGTACCATTATATTTTAAACTCTAGACTTCATTAACACACTCTTCAACTTGTTCGCTTTCTGACTCCTTGCTGCTTATGAATTATTCAGAGTAGATTTCACTTGAGGTAAATAGTTTGATTTGAAGTTTTTTGTATCTGGATTTAGATGCAACCAGAAGAGTTAAATGCTCAGAATTTTAAGTGAGGAGAATTGCAGAGGCTCAGCTATTAAGATGGAAGACATTTGCTGTTAGTGCTCTGGGGCTGCCGTTGAGATCTCAGCACGGTGCTATTTGTCATTCTGAAGTAGGTAGGCATTATGATGCCTGGAGTATAAATCAGCCTTTACATGGTGTCGAGTCCTGAAGCACTTTGAACACTCTAATCCACTTCTGAGTTAACAGAACATTTTTGGTTTTACAAGCTTTAAAGTTTCCCTTTTTAGTTAACCCTGTCATCTTGTTATTAATCATCATTATTTTCTATAATCTTACATATCTCTTCATATACAATTCTTAATGTTTTTCTTCAAAGTTGTGGTGATGTCACTGAACTGAGCTTTAGTTTTAAACATCTGGTAGAGATGAAGTTCCAGCAAAATTAGTATTATTCATTATGGTCATGTAAAGAGGAATACTGCCTTGTCCTACTAGCAGGTCAGCATTGTTTGGATGCCAAAACAAAATGATGTCTGAACCTTGTCTCCTTCACTCACTTCTGTGTAGTATCATATTAGTGTTACCTCATGGATGGAGCTGAAATGAAAGAGTAGTTGTTTCCCTGAGGCTGTTTTCACTGTATGTCAGCAGTCCAGTAAATATTAGCTCAGCACAGCAAAGCGAACTCTTTTAAATGCTGATTATCTTCTCATCTGGGAAGCTAGTGTACATACCAAGGGTCAGTTCAGAAACTATATGTACTGTACATTGTCAGTTCATTGAATCTCAGTTTCTTTTCTTCCAGTGGCTGAGTAAACATTTTAGCCATCAGCGACCATTTTGCTGATTGAATATTGCTATATATAGTATTATATAGACCTCAGTCTGAGAGCACTGTTGTGCACTCAGTTGAATTTACAGTGATTTTACAGGTGGAGTCGTTAGCATTAATGAAGCCCATTAAAATCACGTTGTTTTCCTGCCAGGCAGCAGAGTCTGCAGGCGCTGGCCGATGCCTCACTTGCTGTGACAAGTCAGTGCTATGGAACAGGCACTGACTCCCGTGAACTGACAGCAACCCCAGCTCAGCCTCACCTGCTGGTGCTGTGCTAGAAACTCCCCTCTGCTGCCCTGGTGCCATGCAAGACAGCTGGGTGGGGTGAAGGGAAAAGATTCTCTCAGATTAAGGTGCAACCACTAACTTTAGAGAAATGCAGGCCATATTTTGATTCTTTAGTCTGTAGAACAGAGAATCCTTAAAAGGCAGGATAAAATTGAGACAGTGCTGTCAGATTCATTTATTTTTTTATTTATTTAACTCTGTTTCTTAATTTTCATATAGTGGAACATAAATAATCCAGATCTAATTAATCTAAATTAGTTTAGCCCAAAACTTAAGTCACTGTGATCTCTGCTAAAATGCTTGTTTTCTTGTACAGCCACACAAAGTTGTTATTTTCATTAAAATGTTCATGCTCAGTAAGGGACTATAATAGTTCAGTGGCAGAGTGATTGCTTGTGCTAGCAACAGCACATTGAAGTTGTATGACCTCTCATTAATCTGTACTTTGATAAGGTCCTGGAGTGGTAGGATTAATGACATTCTACTGTAAATTATTCAAATCCCTGCCTGTGTACAGACTATCTCTTTGGAGAAACACACAAGTGATACTGAATCTTTTACTGCCTTAGAGAATAACTACAGTGGTCCAGAGACAGAAATTTGCTCATCTGTATTGTGGACCAGGTGAATTGCCTAAAACCAGGCAGCTTCACTTTTCTCTTATTATTTTTTCTGCATATGACTTTACTTCTACAAGTGTTCTACTTATGCAAAGGCTGCTTTTCCTATTTGCCCATCCTTTTCATTTTATCTTTTGAGTCCCATACAGCATGCTGAGAGCTATGTACCTAGGCTAGCTTGGTGACATTCATTTCATTTGGTCCACAAGCTTTTCCTGGCTGCTTATGTTTCCCTTGTGCCCCATCAGCCTCATCAAATCCTGTTTTTCCTCTTGGCTCCTTCCTGTCAGCCTGCATTCTTCTGAGCGTTGTCTCTTCAGCCATATCTCATCCCATGCAGTGCTTTCAATTCTTGTTACCAACATTACCTCCCCTGCGAGGATTATAAACCCTGCTCCTAGTGCAGCAAAACTATGTGGATTTCATGGCCAGGACAACCTTTCTCTATGGAAAAGAAAAATGAGCATGCCACCCTCACATTTTAAGATCTATTCCAGAAATTCGTGGACCTGAATGTCAGAGGGACTATTAATGTTTCTGGTACAGCCCTATATAATAGCTCACAGAATTACTTCCTCAATCATCCCTCTATACACCTGAGTAAACTCTGATTAAAAGGTATCCTAGAGCAATTTATGGGAAACAATACATCTAGCAATGGAGAGTTTTCCATATCCTTTAACCATCATTGATTAAATGTTTATCAATTATTCAGCTGGGAGTCCAACTTTCACAGCTGTTTCTTAGATATAAGAAAACTGTTTTCTAGTTTCACACAGGATTTTTCTATGTGCTGCTATGTGCCATATTTATATTAATTGGATTTTTTTCAGGTCAAAAGCAAGTCCTTATGCATGGCAAGTCAATGCTGCTCTGCTTAATTTTTTCCATTTTTGAAGAGCAAAAACTGGTTGCGGTGAAAACTGTTGTCTCAGTTTTGTACACAGAGTCATCCTGCCTGAAAATTTCTTTTTTCCATATTGAGAAATTGCATCAGCCATTGTTGCAGTAGCGTTCTGTTGACAATTTGTGTTCAAAAGAGGAAAGCTCAAATAAAGCCAATTTGAAAAATGATCAGAAAGGGAACTTTCTGTAGTGGAGTGCAGGTTCACCAACATCAGTTGATAGACCTCCCAAGTTAAGGAGTGTTTTTTTCCTCAGCACAACACCGTGCACAAGCTCTGTAGACAACTTCTACGAATAGAAAACATCCTTTAATTTGGCTGTGGATGGTTCTGAGGCTGCCGTGCTGTTCTGGTTGTGAGTATCACTGTACAAGAAGGGACGGGTCCCCAGAGATTCTACCTCACCTGTCATCACTGGGTTGCTCTGTACCATCCCTTGGTACACATTATGGACTGATACTGAGCTGAGTTGCACTTTGACAGCATGCGTGCTGCCTATGCTGCTTCTCAGCAGTTTGCAAAGCACTGCTATACCTTTTTCTATTCCATAGAGAATGACACTAATGAAGAGGTTCACAAAACTTCTCTCTATTGTTCTCCATCCTAAAAGTTTTAGACTGCTACTAATTAAAAGAGGTTACTTTTTATTCTTGATGGTATATTGTTATGGGAAATAGAGATCAAAAAAATTTATTTTGTTGTCACAAAACAACCTTTAGAATTTACCATATATGTAGGTAAAAGTTACTGGTAGACGTTATATACCAATGCCTTTGGAGTCCTCAATGTTCTATAGTCTAGGAGAATATTGCCATTTGCTAAGCTCATGCTTCTCAAATGATATTATCCTGTTTTAACAACACAAAAACAAATTTCAGGAACTTTGCTTAAAATCTTTTACAGCAGTTTGCCTTTGAAACTGCTATAAAATTGTTATGGCTTTTCATTCTTATTTGTTGGCAAGAAACAAGTTGACTGCCCTTTCTTTTAAAAACTTAAAGGCTGAACAGAAAATTATTTTGCTGACACGCTAAATGCTTTTTGCAACTGAACTGATTTTCTTCAGTAATAAAAGTCGATTGGTATAATGAAAAAATGTTTTATGTAAGCATCACACTACTGCACCAGTGCAGCCCTCCAGCCTTCTCTGAAACTCTCAGGCCACACTCATTTGAATCAACAGGCTTATTCACTGTTACAAGCTCAGAACAGAAAATGTCAGCCTCAAATTATTTCTTTGATTATATACCGAGATTAGAGAACAGTATATTAACTTGCTCTCTGAAATGTATGCATGTGTATATATTTGCATAAAGAAATGCATATACTCACACATAAACAGATATTTAAATATTATTTGTACCTTTTAATTTATGTTCAGCAGCCTAGTTTCTATTTGACTGGAAGCCTGTAGCTGCTTTCTCACTGTTAAGTGGTAGTTAGCGAATTGCAATTTCTGAACAAGTTTTCTGAGAAGCAAAATTCACTGTTACACTTCCCAGAGTAAGGCAGAAGAGGAGTTTACTGTTGCATAAACTATTGCTGTTTTCTTACTGAAACTCAAGAAATCACTGAAGCTTTATATTGCCAGCTCCATGCCATCTAATATAAACTATAACTATATAAGCTAAACATAGATGCCTTGATAAGTGCCTGTTCACTAATGACTTCTACTGAAGCAGTTCAATATCACCATTCATTTATTTAGGCACTCCTCTTTTTTTTTTTTTTCTACAGCTTTCTTTATCTTCTGTTACTGAAGCATTTAAATCTAAGAACTTGTACTCCAGTATGCTGTAATTGAGTTTAAATGTTAATTTTCCCAATTTCCTGAAGTATATGGTTAAAAGGATTTCATATCTTGGAAATAATGATATTTCTCTTCACTGGAACAATAGAAAATTCTCTTTGTGTTTCTGTTTCAAGTAACCATCTTCATTTACATAACAACATCCCCCTCATTTTCTTTATCAACCTGATGAAATTCTTCAAAAATCTCCACATGAATCTACAGAGGGTTCCCCTTGCTTGATGCTGTAGAACAGGGGTACCTCATAATGGTCTCAGCTCCTTTTTGCTTGAAATTTACTTTAGATTATTTGAATCTTCTTTTTTATTTTCCTAGTTTATTATCAAAATAGTTTCTGCTATTTGACACATTAGAAATACCAAAACGGAAGAATTTCCAGAATTACCAAGTCTATTTCCTTATTGCTTTTATAACTCTCTTAGCCCTTTAATAAAGCTGCTAAAATCAATATGTCTGTTGCTCAAGGAGTTTTGATTTATTCAGGATTCCAGATTAAAATTCCCTTATCCACGTATACTGTCTTTTGGAGTTTTCCTGTTTACAGCTAGTTTCCACTTCACAGAAGAAGAGAAAAATATCTGCAGGAGCTTAAGAGGGCTTCTTAGTCCAATGAATTTGTCACAAACCCCATAGATTTTACTCAGAGGGCTCTGCCTTTCATAAACTTAATTACACTCTCCACCTGTTGTGAGGGGCCAGATGTGCCACTGCTGTTATTTCACCCTTTCTAGGGGACAGAGCACTTCCAAGAGTTTCTGTAGCTGCACATTGAATTTGTTTGTTTTTCATGCTGCTCACACACAGTAGAAGGCTCCTTTAAATGGGGCTGGCAGAAGTCCATGCTGTCCCTCACTGTGGGAGCAATTAACTCTATTATATAGATAACCAAGCTCATAGAAATGAGGTATGGGTACCATTACATGCCCCTGCAACATTTGTTTAATTGCTAAAGCACTTGTTTATGCACTGCTTTGTTGGAAGAAAATGTATTAAACTATAAAACAATGATCTGTCAGGTATAAAGCCTGCAACCTTGAGGGGGTCATTATGGAGCTCAGATCAGAAGAATTTAAGACATTTTCTCACATAACAAATGTCTGAGACATAAGCTTCATCTTGCTGTTAGCTATAAGGCAGTTCTATGGACTGTCAGCATGAAGAGACTATTTACATATTTTTATCAGCAAGTAATTGGGTTTTTATCATTTGTGTTTTCTGTCTTCTTGTATTACACTATATCATGTTGTTCATAAGAAACTGCAGTGTTGCCATGTTACGTGGCATTTCTATGTTACCTCAAAGCATCTGATTTACTTCCTTACTGTTGTTTGGTAGAACAATGAAATTAATGAATTGTGTTCAAGCCAGTGGCAGCTTTGATGCTTTTAGGCTGGCAGATATATCAACAAAATTTTTATGGTAGAAGTGAGTATGCAAATATGTGAAATGCAATGGAGGTTTAACAGATCAATGCAGTACAAAAAAAGGCACAGCATATGTTTTTCATTATCAAGCTAAAACTAACTAAGAAGAATAAGTGCCATACACAAGTAATGATGAAAAATGTTCAATACCTTGTAGCTTTCTCCTATATATTTCTTTGCAAGCTAGCCTTGATTACCACATGTCTGTTCCTGCAGTCTTGGAGAGAGACAGTGAAATCAACACTGAAGGCTGCTGCTTGGGTTTATGTAGAAATTCAAATACTTGTGGCCTCCTGTGACCCTTGCATTTCACAATTGCTTCTGGAGACAAGTAGGAGAGTGTTACAAGGTCCTTTCAAGGTAATGGCCATTCTGCATCATTTTGCAGAATGAATTTTAACAGCCTTTATGAAGTTTTAACCCAGGATTGGAAATTATGTACCCTAGATAAGAGCTGTCTCTATCTCAAACCTTATTAATCTAAAAGTTATTCACTCCTGGAAAAGGGTACCAGCTTGCATCTTAAATTTTGTGTGCAGTAACCTACATATGTATTGATGGTGAGATACACTTCTTCACCTTACATTTATGGATTTAAGCCCATAATTTAAATTGGTTCAAGGCAAACAATAAATTTGCTGCCTTATGATTTTTGATAAACCTTTGAATCCTAAGCTGCTGTATTCAAGCAAAAGGGCCCCTACTATGTGGCAGTTGCACCTGCTTTAGCACAAGCTGCTGTTTAAGACAAAAAGTTCTTAATTAGTAATCTCTTTTTCCTTTTTTATCCTGTATTTTGATGCCAAAATTTAAAAAGTGGATGAAATAGCATGTTTTCTCTCTCTATGGGCTGTCTAGGGCAATCAACACTCTGTAAGTTCAAGCTTCTGGAAATTAAAATGAGACTTTAGTTCTAACCAAATTTTCTAAATTATTATCTTTAGGAATATTTTATTATGTGATTTTTTAAAATACTGATTGTTTTTGGGAAAGTTTAAACAGAAGTTACTTCTACTGGAAATCTAAACCTTTCCACATCAGAGTTATTAACTTATTTCAGTCTTATTCATGCATTATATCTGAATTCTGTTAGTGCTTGAGGTTTAAGTATAAAGTAGCATTTTCAATCCATCTAAAGACAGCTCTTTATGCTAGAGAACTTCGGAACGGAATAAGGTGGTACAGTCACTTGTTGAGGAGGGCTAAATATGAGAATAATTTTTTAAATTATGATATGTTCTGCTTAAGAATTTGTTGTTTTAAAAAGAATCTGAAGACTCTAAACTGCTTGTTGAAGCTCCAGCACACTTCTGAGACATCCAAATAATTTTCCATGTTAGTCTGTCACTCAGGTATTGATCCTGGCTGCCTCTGACACTTTGAAATCTAATGAGGTGACAGTCCAAGGTCTTGTAGCTGCAGGCTATTTCTTCCAATATGTCGTAATTTTCCTGCTTGTTTTTAAAGCTACCTATATCTATTTCTCATTTTAGGTCAGATAACCTTGGACTATCAAACTGTATGCTGTTAAAATGAATAGTCCTTTGACTGGTACAGTGACTTTCTCAGAACTTTCAGCGTTGAAGATATTCCACTTTTTTCCATGTGACTAACTTTCTTTGTATATTTCAGTTGTGCAGATATGAGCTTTAAAAATTAATTACAGGTTTTCTTCAATTCAAAATATAAAAGTCCACATACACAACCTGGTTCTGACTTTATGACCATTGTTTTTCTTCTCAACCCACAGTATGTTTTTTAGGGAACTCTCCACAAATTCCAATAGTGAGTATTTATACAAACTATCAATTTGGTGCTGATAAATGATCCCAGGTATTCCTTACAGCTGTTTATCTCAGAGCAGCTCATTCAAAGAGCTTTTGAAGGTAAAATGATAACTGGGGAATACTATCACTTGTACCTGAGGCTTTTCTGGCTCTGTAAGGTTCTTATTGTGCTTTTATAACAACCACACATGTGTTGAGCTGAATTTGTTAGCAGAAATCTCTTTCTGCTCCCTGGAACCCTCTTGGACTTCTGAGAGTCCTCTGACAAGGGAATTGGAGGTGATCTGTCTGCTATAAAAGCTGACTGAAGTGCTGCAGCTACAGAGAAAACCTCTAGGCCTGAAGGCATTGCTTTTCAGCAGAACAAGTGCTTCTCCATGAGGTCATACCAAATCTTTATTATAGGGTCTTCCCTGTATAGAAACAGACACTTTTGGTTCTCTATAAACAAATTTTCCCTGTATCACAACACAAACTTCCAGAAAGAGGCTACTCTGGACACAAAATTTCTTTCCCCAGACAGCCCATCATTTCAATGAAGTGAATATTTAGGCTCATCTAGAGAAGCTGGGATGTAGTTTTTAAGTGGGACAGTCCAATTAAATGAGAAAATACACCTGAATAATAGATTTTGTGTTTTCTATAATAGTAGTATTTTCAGTTATTCTAGGAAATGTCACACACTGTACCTTTCTGGCTTGTTCTGAAGTAATTGATCAAATATGACATGAGTGTTGCTCCATAAATCCTGCATGCTTTGGGAGCCACAGAGGATAGATGAAATTAGATATCATCCATAGACATTAATATAAGATATTGCTGATTAGTGACATTTTTACCAAGGCTATACTGGTGGCCATTTTTTTGGATGAACCCTTCCAGGCTGTCCTACCATGATCAATCAAGTCATAACCTGAACACATAATCATTAGGAAAACAGAATTTAATTACTCATCTATTAGTCACAGATTTTTAGGCAGTGAGCATCTAGGAGGCTGTGGACAGTAAAGAATTGCTCATGCTGTTGTTTGGATGTCAGTGGCACAAATGTCATAGTGTGGTGCAAGACAGCACAGGCCAGCATGAGAGCAGAGCCTTTTTCCCAGGGAGGGGATCCTCAGCCTCGCTGCCTGCCAGAATCAGTGTCTGTAGTGCCAAAGCAGTACTTCAGAGCAGGTGGAGGAAAGTTAGCCCAGGTCATGGCCCTATTTCTACACAGCTGAAAATGCAGTACATGTTCAGGTACCCTTGTGAAGGGCATCATCCATGCTTTGATATGTTTACCTTCCAAACTGGGTCAGAAAGTAAACTGTGACTGATATTTTGTTGTGTATTGACTGGTAGTCTCTATTGATTTCTCTATTTGTGCTTGTGACAACTCATGTTTGCACACTTTTAGATCATGGGATCCTGTTCAGCTAGAAATGATTGCTTTACTGATGTTGTTTTCTTCCTCTAGACTTTAGTACCTTCATAACCAAGCTATTTTCTGTGTGAATGTGTATCTTAAGAATAGACATTTGAGGAAGATTTTACCTGTATAATCAGTTATCAAAGTATTTTCTTAGAACTAAAATGCTCTGCAAAACCGATAATCATCATAATCATGATGATTATGATATTTTATGAAATATCATAAAATACAATATAGGCTGAAGAACAAGCAGCTATGTCTGCTGTTCTACTTGCTGGCTCAAGAGTCTTAGCATATTGCATAACTTACTAAGAGGTCAATGCCATAATTTCTTCCTCTAAATGAGTAGACAGTGGTGAATGTTTGAATTAAGGATTTGCTTACCAAGTGTGCTAATAAAGCAATTCTAAATACCTGTAGTTATTGATGCATTTCTATTTCCTTAGAATAATTTTTAAAATCCTACTTTTTCAATGAAAAATGCTGAGAAACATACAAATGTCCTTATTGGCCTCTCTTAGGTCTTTGACTGGACCTTGCTGAACTCATTGAGGGAAAAGCAACCTTGAAAATGTTAAAGTCTATTAAACCAGACCAGCATAATAAGATTGTGTGTAAACTACAGAAGACTGAAACCTGCAAACAGTGAGAAGTTAAAATCACCGGTAGAGCAAAATTTGCCTGTGGCAAATTTTCAAATAAAAGTCTACTCTTTTTTATTGGTATAATCTGTACTATCAGAAGATGGAAAGATATAGCTTCCTATATCTTAAAAGAAAGTTTGTATATTGTCATAGATCCTTAAGTGAAAAGAAAATTAGCAAACTATTCAACTAGAATAAAGAAAATACATTATCCCATTGAAATTACTAATTTCTTGATAATTTAATGCTTTATATTTAAAAAGAAACATCTTCCTCTTCATCAAACATAATTTAGAAAATTTATTACTAGAAAGTATTTCTAGGAAATTGTTTCCCAATTCATGGGTCCAAGCTTTTTTGGGAAAAAAAAAATGAAAAGCTAATAAAGAAGTGAACAGTCAGATGTCTGACTGTGATGAGAGAGAGGATAAATTTCAGCATAAATCTGTCTTGCATGCCTTCTGTATAATGTGTGGATCATAGATGTAAGGAATTAATTATTTTTCACAAGCCTTTTGCACTTCTATCTTCTGCTCTTAAACTAAACAAGAAATTACTGTGGAATAAAAGTCTGATCTTAAAACATTTTCATAAAATTGTGTAGTCTTATCCATGCAACAATTTAACCATATAAGTATATATGTTCTATATTTATTCATCTAAAGGAATACAAAAACTTGACTACTCTCAGCATTGCTCTGAAGTAGAGAGAAATTAATGCAATAAAATGGTATTAACAAATGACTTAATTTCACAGAGTGAGTATAACTTAGGCCTTAGGCATTTTTGTTTATTTCCCATTTCTAGGATTAGCCAGCTAGAGCAGGAGGGCAGAAATTAATATAAAATCTCATTCTTACATTTTTATCTTCATTTTATTGATCCTAAATAAACTCACTATACTTGGAGGATGAATTCTATTAAGCCAAAATAATCAAAAGCTTTAGAAAGGCATGCTTGGACTAATCTCACATTTTCACTAGTAATTCATAGTCAGCATGGAGGTTACTGAAATAGTCATAAGAAATATGAATACTACCTGCACAAGTAGAGGAACAAAAGAGGTCCTTGGGGTTAAAATTTCATGACATCATGGTATTTATTAGAGAAAGCATTTCACTTAATCTAAGACAGGGTAAGAAATGTTGTTATTATTTTTTGTGTTTTCTCTCTTTAGAAGAGTGAAGAGAGATAAGGAACAAAATATATAGGGAAAAGATACAAAGGAAAAAGAAAATTCATATAGGGAAGAAAAAATCCTCCTATTTCACTGATATTAGGGTCTTGGACAAGATGACCTACAAAGGTCCCTTCAACATTCGACCATTGTCTGACTTTTTGTTTAGAAGTGAGGGGCAGAAAATGAGATCCATAATTTTCATTTCTATAAAAACTTCTTTAAACAGATTTTTTTCTTTATAGTATAGGGGTCTGATCAATAAGTGTCTCAGATTAAAGATATGGCACACATTTGAACACACTAAAACTATGTTTAACTAGCATATTTTCTGAAATGAATCAATTAAATGGAAATATGAGTAGCCCGATATAATGATGAACATTAATTTTTTTCAGAAATATCTGCTGTTAGCTATTCTTGGCTACTGGAACAGACAAGACATTTGTATGAATCAGTAAAGCAATTTAATTTGGATCTTGCAATATAGGAGCAAGGTGAGACCTGATGTGCATCAGATTAGGTTACTTTTTGCATGTATTTAATGTTTTCTCTGTCTCCTGACTGTGGTAAGTTATAGCACAGAGATATTCATTCAAAGGTTTCAAAAATGACAATGGAATAAACCAAGTACATTGTGAAAGGGTAGAACTAATAAAGAACTAATCCTGCCTAAATTACCAGCTTTTGTCATGTATGACAAAGGAGCAAGAAGATATGAAATGAGTCAAGATAATCTCGTGGGGATGAGAAGTGCATATACACAGATGTTATTTTTCCTCTGAGTCAGAGGACAGTGCAAGGTGATTACTGAGGGGACTTTATGCACATTTTTATAATTTTTAATAAACAGTATTATATGCAGAGGAAGCTAGCAGCTGTCCTTTTTTTCCCTTCTATCCATAAATCTGCCACATGACTGAACCTGACAAAGTGAAACTCTCTAGCTTTCAGTTTGTGCATAACACTGTTGCCAAACTTCATAAAGATATTTTATGGCCTGTTGAAGTGCTAAGATGCTAGACTTCATGAAAAATGAAGTCTCTAAATGGATTGGAGCTATATCACTTGAGGAGTTTAAAAAATATCACTGAGTCACAGCTATTAGTGACAACACTGTGGAGAAATCTTACCCTGCTTATATCATAGATCTATTTTAAAATACCCAGCACACAGTGTCACTAATGATGGCCAATTTTCACCCAGACATCAAATTATGGTACCTAGGTCCAGACTGGTTAAGTCATTTAAACTTTGTATGACAAAAAAAGTAGCAACAAAGCCTTTTTCAATGTCTTGGTCTGTGTGAAATGCAGGCTGTGAGGTGTGGTTATCCACCAGCACAAATTCACCAAAGCAGGAGCTGCCATAGTCCTGTGCTTTTGACTGGTCTCAGACTTTTCTCAGCTTTTCCTTTATAGACAGCTGCTCTGAAGCACGAAGCAATGAGCTGTTTCAGAAAGATGTGATCAAAAGCTCAAATCTCCAAAGGGTGAAATCTTGAATTATCTTCTGAAATTTCCTTGTATGCAATCACATGAGTATCAGGGCTTTCACAAGGGAAGAGATAAGAAAGCACATTTGGGGAGGCAGTACTGTGATTCTCCCAGTATATCTTACCTTAAGCACTGTAAAACCTCACTAGTAATATCTTTGTTGCTATTTCATGGTCTCATAAACCCAGGTCCCATCAGTCCAAGTCATCCAGCACTGATTTCCACCCCCTCCATCCTCCAGATATATGTTTCCAATATTCTAAGCACTGCGAGAATTCCAACTTTGTAGGCAGTTAATCTAGAGTTCACCTCTTCAGGAATACAAAAAGTAAAAATCTACGTGGGTTGATTTTGGTTTTTTTTCACTCAAAGAATTTTTTACTTCAAGTCCAGTGTGCATAAAAGTCTAATTCTTCCCTTAATTTCCTGTAGGGAGATTTCTACTCTAGGACATGAAATAGCCAATCCCAAATTTATCAATCAGCTAAAACATGTTTTCCCATCCTTCCCTTAATTCTTTAATGCAACTATTTCCAGAAAACTTTGTTCTAGGTTCTTCAGTAATCTGGTAAATACTAATGTGGAGATGACCAAAGCTCCTTTATGAGGTCATATGTTACTGTTTGACATAGTATTCAGACTGTGAGGTAGTAGTTGCCCCTGAGTCTGTCCAGTATGGGGAAAGCTTCTGGTGCCCTCACACAGAAGCCTCTCTGGCAGCCCACTCCCACTACCAAAAACTTATCACTAAAACAAAATATTGATCCAAGAAATGATAACTAGAATAAGAAAAAAGCATTTTCAGAAAAAAAAAGTCATAAAATAGTATTCCTGAAACACTCCAATTTGATTTAGGTTGATGGGCCATTTAAATTTAATGTTTAATGAAGCCATCAAGATTTAATTTTTACCAAGGTACTAGAAATATGAAAGGCTTTTGAAATAGAGTTTTATTTCCATCCCAGTTAGATGAGTAGCTGAGTCGAACCTAAAATGTTGGCTTGATGATCTGGAGGTCTTTTGTACCTTTAATGATTCTATGATTTGAAAATTTTGATTCTTTGGATCAGGTATGTTAACTTGCTTCACCACCAAAGGTGGAGTTATGAAGCAGACCCTGTCAATGACCAAAAAGGAGCAAAAAGTGGTGTTATTTTGCCCACACTTGTGTTTTATCTGACTTGACTTCCAAAGTTATTCCTCCCTTATTTCCTCTTTTGTTTATGGTTGCCTATGTTTTGCACTGCAAATATCAATGTAGGAGAGAATCCGCCTTTTTTTTTTTTTCCCTTTACCTGAAGAGAAATAGAATTATTCTTCAGCTTCAAGTTTTTGAACAGGCTTGTATGGAACTACATGCAATTCTTTTGACTTATATTTTTCTTCTGTGGGCAAAAGTTCTTTGGTTGCTTTTACTTTTTTACTTGCTCTCCTCCTAGAGTTTAAAACCTATTTTCTTCCAATGTATTAGGCCTTCCTTCTATCATACTGGATCTTTGTGTGAGAATCCTTTCCCCATTTCACCCCGTGCCTTTGTACTTACTATCTTAACAGGATGTTTGCATTGAAATTTAACACAGTTATTCTGCAGTTTTCTATTAATTCATTCCTGAAACAGATTTCAAGTGTTATAAATTGTGTTTAAAAAAAGAAAGAGAAAGGGGAAGGAAGGAAGGAAGGAAGGAAGGAAGGAAGGAAGGAAGGAAGGAAGGAAGGAAGGAAGGAAGGAAGGAAGGAAGGAAGGAAGGAAGGAAGGAAGGAAGGCATGAGAGAGAAAGAGTGAGAAAGAAAAAGAAGCTTTCATCCTTCCAGGAATTTAGTGACTCTGAAGGATTAGGAATACACTTATCTAAAAAGGGGGTTTTATCCATAGAAGTGTGATACAGAAATTCACAACCTGCCTGGCAGTAGCTAATTAGCTAATGTTGGAAAGATGATTACCAAACTTCATATACCATTAACTAATACCCTCTTCCATGACTCTGCTTCTTGAACTTATGCTGTTGTACTTCACAGCTGTACAGATCTTCATTTACACAAGTGTTTTAAGGATATTTAAGACAACGACCTGCTTCAAATTTGTCTTCTGATTTCTCAAATTTGCCAAATGCTAGAAAGCACAAACTAGGCTTCTCTTGACATAAGTCTGAAATCAACATACATTTACACTGACTAAATGGATATTTAATTATTTGTTATAATGATGAGGTATACTGCAATATTCAGTATTATGCTCATTATCCAGTGTAGAGAGTGATTTGTATTCATTAATATAATTGCTAATTCATATTCCAGTATCTCTATGAGCTGGTAAAGTTAATGTACAAAGGAAACAATAAAAAACATATTTAGAAGAGGTTAGGTGAGAAATAAAAATTATTTGAGGGAAGGTAGCATGAATTTTAAAATTTGTTTTAGCTGTTTGAGACAGCTGCTGCATTACATGTGCTAAATTAAAGGGACTTTTCATTTAGTAGAAATTGAGAAAGTTCTTATGATGACTATTATCCTGGTTTCAGCTGGGAGAGAGTTAATTTTCTTCTTAGTAGCTGGTGTTTTGAATTTAGGATGAGAATAATGTTGATAACACACTGATGTTTTATGTTATGCTGAGCAGTGTTTACTCTAAATCTAGGGTGGTTCAGTTTCCTGTGCTCTGTCAGTGAGCAGGGGCACAAGAAGCTGGGAGGGAGCATGGCCAGGACACCTGAGCTGAACTAACCAAAGACTTCCATACCATAAAATGTTCAGTATGGGAACATTCTGCTGCTGGGAGTCGTCCATGAAGGGCCAATCATTGTGTGGGGATTGTCTTGGCGTCAGTCATCTCTCTCTCTTATTCATTACTACCACTATTAATATTATTATTATTATTGTCATCATTATTATCATCATAATTATCATAATGAATAATATTAATAGTATCATTAGTATTTTGTACTTTGTCCCAATTATTAAACTGTTCTTATCTCAATACATGAGCCTTTCCTTTTTCCCTGATTCTCCTCCCCATATCACTGCAGCAGGAGGTCAGTGAGTGAGCATCTGTGCCATACTGACTTGCTTTCTGGAGTTAAACTACACCAATTACTTGCAGCACTACTAATCACTATCAATTATTACATTATTGTTATGAATTTAGGAAACTAGTTATCATAGAAGTGGAGTAGCTTTAAAAAATAAATAAATTAGAGGCAAAGTACCGGAATCAGCAGCATGTCTCAGTTTCCACTAGCTACCAATGCAGAATCAGCACTACAGAAGGACTAGGCCACCATGGCAAGGACGTCTTTTCTTATTCTGCCTCCAGCTTTTCTCTCATTCTTGTCCCCTCCGGTGCTGCTTCCTTTGCCCCCCCCCACACCTCCTTACACTGGAGAGCGAATGACCTTGCTACATTTCCATTTCCTTTTCTTTGGAGCAGAGAACAGACCTTATTAAGTTCATATGTGCATATTAAGCCTATAACCATCTGCTGCGATTATGAACAGTGCGGTGGTTGAGTTTAGCATTTGGAGAGGAGGTCTGAAGGTCAGCTGTGCTTCAGCTGTAGTGTAGCATCTTAGGTTGGCTTGAAGAAGTGAAAAATGGCATCAATTAATGAGCAGCTAAGTTTTAAAGAGGGTTAGCATATAGGGACACAGCCACAGAGGATAATATGTTCATATCTCAGATACAACAGTAATTGGAACATTCTCAATATTCTTGTGATGCTGGACTAATTTCTTGACAGTTTTTTTTTCCTTTTCAAATTGTAATGATTAAAAAAAAAAGAGTAGACTTATACCTTACATTTCCTCTGTTTTGAGCAGAAATCCATTACTTAGGTGGTTTTTGGAACCTGACA
Source organism: Agelaius phoeniceus (assembly GCF_051311805.1). Taxonomy (NCBI): domain Eukaryota; kingdom Metazoa; phylum Chordata; class Aves; order Passeriformes; family Icteridae; genus Agelaius; species Agelaius phoeniceus. Next base: position 126,954,617 of record NC_135265.1, read on the forward strand.
CTTCCTTTCCTGCATGAGGCAATGGAAGGCATGAAGTAGCAAGTACTCCTGATGGGCTGTGGGAGCAACCAGCTCTCAAAAATATGAGTGCCTGTAACATAAATTCTTGGTGTTTATGACTCATGTTCTAGAATTCTGGGAAATCATGCACCTAGGTAATTCTGTTGGATTCAATGCTTGTTTTCTTTGTTTAGTTGCTGATTGCCTAGATGGTAATAATTTTTTTTCAAGTACCAGCTCAGTGGTGCCACTGCATGTTTTTTCTACAAGCCATAATTATGATAATGAAAGGCATTATTTCTGAGACTGTGTCAGTTACTTAGATTAAAAGGATATTGATAATTAGAAAGTAATCTCCCTATGGAAATTCCTTGGTTGGCCAGGGTTTCCTTTGTTCAGCTGCGATGTTTAGTGTATCCACTCAGGTTTGGTAAATTAAGGGAAAGTAAATCTATCTCCATCATGACCTGATAAATTCCTCTTTCAAAGTGCTCTGTGCTCTTGCAAGCAGGTGATCAAAATCTGGGCCTGCAGCTTGGGGAATGGGGATGGGGAAAAGTATTGTAAGTCCAAACAAGAATGATTTAGCCCAGTGTTTAAACTCTTTCTGTTTCATGTTCTGTAAAAGGATGAAACACATGTACATGAACAAGGGCAAGTGTACAGCAGGTCATTATCATAAACAGTTTAGGAATGTTTAAAGTACGATAGGGACACTAATACCAATGCAATAGTTTCTCAGACTTGAAAATGGTGTTCATTGACAAGATGTCAAGAAATATAGAAAGCTGGAGAACGAGGAACAGCCTCACCTATAATTTATAGGCAGTGTTTCATTCATGAAGTGGAATTATTAGAAATTAGCAATAAATTTGTCAAAGTGTTATTAAAAGCTGCTAAAGTTCACTGGAAAATATATTGATTGTAAGTACTGTTTTTTTTTTTTTTTTTCTGGGAAGTAAAGGAATGTCTGGGGAAGAGAGAATTATTTGAATTTTTACCCCAGCCCTTCTGATGGTCGTTGAACTTGGACTTGGCTCCTGATTTCATAAATTGGGACAATTACAGATTGCTAATAATGTCAAGGTATTTTTTTTATATGAGTTTGCTACTTAGTTGTTGGATGAGCAGGATTCCCCAGATATTTCTTGTTTTGCTTTCGTTTACTTCTTTAGGGAGCTTTGCAAATATGATTCAATGTATAGTGTTTTATCAGGGATTTAAAAAACTTTGGATAGTTTGAAATTAATGGGTTTCTAAGACTGTACTTCTGGAAACTTGGTTCCATTCAGCCCAATGAATTGTGTTACTAAACTGTTTCACGTGCCTTTAAATTCATAAATACAAAAATACCTTAAATTTCTGAAGAAGTAGAACATGCACTTGAAATAAACTTTTAATACAAAATTCAAAAATGCATCCAGAAATTCTCTTCTATGCAATTTATTCAGTACTGAAACATTCCTACTGTTGTTTTACACCTTCTTATTTTTTTTTTTGTATTTATAAAAAGTTTCCTTTTCTTAAAATTAAAATATAAGTACAAATCCATTGAAAGTTTTAAATACTTGACACTTCTACACTTTTTCAGAAGTTCTTTCCAAACCCTGATTTAAGGAGACCACAGGCATTCATCTGTGTCATTTTATGTTTACAGATTTATTTCATTTTCAGTAGCTCCTGTTCTGGTCCTTATACGTTTTAGGTCATCTTATTTCTGACATGAAGAGGACATGAAATAATCAGCATCTCATTTCTAAGGTTATTACTTGGAAAAATATTGCTTAGTTTATTAATATTGAGTATTTTAGTGTTTCAATAATGGGTTCCAACTGTCATAAGCTATAGCAAAAATTTCCTAATAATTAGTTTCAGCAGTTAAGATTTCAGTACTTGCTTTATTGAATATTCATTTCTGTCTCAGCTAAGGTTTTTTTTCTGTTCTCAAGGGAGCAAGGCTTTCAGACCATTACTTCATTGTTTTTATTTCTTTCAGCATAGAGATTTAGGGCATAATGCCAAAATAATGCTCTGTGGATCATCATTAGTGTACTTTACTCAGCTAGTCTTTCCCAATCTCTAATTAATCCCTAAAAAAAAATCTGTCTGTGTAATGATTAAAAAATATTTAAATTAAGAAATAAATATTAATGTATACAAGTAACAAATATTAGTCTGATATTCTGTGCTTAATATTAAGTAGTGGCTGATATTATCTGGAGCTGAGAAGAGGAGAAAAAACAGGGGCTCAGTCCATCTGCTTACAGGCATTAGGAATTGTGGTTGATATTAATTCCCTAATAATAATTGTAACAACTTTTCTGCAATACTCAGTGGCACATGGCTGGCTCATGTGAGTAGCTGACAGTATGTATCGTGGTTGCACAAATTTTCTAGACGAGCAAGCTACTGTATCAATTACAAATGAGCACTTGCACTCTAAATTAATTACTAGCTCTGTAAACCAATACGTGTGTGGACTGAAGATGGGAGACTGAATTTTTACAGTTCTGACAATTTGGTATTTATTCTGCTGGGGTAGGCAAGCTGTCTTTATATAAAAGGGAGCAAAAGGGAGTCAGGTGAAATAATGCAACGAGCTATTTGTACGTTCTTGGTCTATTATTTAATGGTAAATTTAACTCACTAAATTTCCTCTGAAAGATTGCAGCTATTTCAATTCCTTAAGTAACCTGGGAGTAATGGTCATTGACAGAACAGTTAAAAAGGTCACAAAATTGAAATTTATCCTGTAATATTTACACTTCCCTGCTTACTTTTTGATTCTGGAAGTATTAAATGAGTGACACTTTACCCATCTCAAGATGCACATTTTGCACTTCTCAAATTATTGTGCATACTCTGAGTGGAGAAATCCATGCGTGCCTTTAGTGATGCCTGTGACGTGATTTCAGGGTTGACTCCTTTGTAAACAGGTTGACTTCTTCAAAGCTAGTGGTAGTTTCTAGTTTGTGATGCTGATCTACATGCTTTTCTATGGCATTAATTCAATTCTAATACTAATACTAACACTAATACTAACACTAATACTTAGTATCAACAATTTTAGTAATAATGACTACTCTTCTAAACTGTACTTTGTAGTTGACATATGGTGTTTCTTAACCACCCTGTGTTCTAATTAGCTGACTCAGAGCTTGAAAATATAGGTACACTTTTGGTTCTGCTATAAGCAATCCCTTGGAGTTCAGATTGCTGAAGTTCTTTATTGCAGCACCCATTGCCATTCTGCTAATGTTGCCTTGGAGGAAAACCTGTAAGAAACAGAGATCACATGAAGCCCACATCAGAAATATAACTTGGTAGGTTCCTCCTTTTAAAGTACCAGATAAACCCTCCCAGTACTTAGAGACAGCAACAGATTTTAAATGGAATACTAGTGCCTTAATGTTATCTGCTTGTTTTAGCATATGGCTGGAAATTTTAGATGAGGAGAGGTGAACCATCTATATTTTGTGTAAAGTTATGAATAAAACAGATCAAGGAGTAAGAAAATCCCTGTAGATCATCCCAGACAGGATTCAGACCTTGATGTCTGCCACATTCATGAATGATGCTTTATTGAACACAGGACTAGAAAAATCAATCAGTGTGAGTGAAAACTGCAACTTTGCCTGATTTCAACACTGGAAATACTACATCTTTTCAAAGTGTGAAACTTTCAACTGCTACTTTTTCCAAAGTTTCAACTTTCAAATATTTCCTTTCAGCCATGAGATCTAAAAATCCAGTTAGATTTTCAGTAAAAAAATTGTGATTGTTAATGGTTCATGAAAGGAGAAAGATTTCAATAATTCAAATGTAATAAGTTTATAATAAACTATACATATCTAATATTATGTGATTTGAATATCTTTGAGTAACAGATTTATGACTATTGTGGTTAGTGCATTCATTTTTGTAGATATTTTTCATCTATTTCAATCAAACTATAGTAATTTGTTCAGAGATGGAAAATTAAAGTAGCAATTTTGAGGTGAATTTTTGGTTATTTATTCCTTTGAAATTTCCCACAAATTTTCGAGTTAGTTATGAAAAGTAAATAAAAGTTAAAATTTAGGAATAAACCAAATCATCCAAACTGAAAGCTTGTAGAGGGCTGTAGTATTAAGTTCATGCATATGTAGGTTTGGTTTTTTGTGTGTGTGGGGATGGAGTACAGATGAATTTTTCTCAGAAAAAATTCCTGCAAATGTGTATATGTTTTATGCATATCAATTCCCAGTTCTGTAACTAAATTTCATATATATGTAAAGTTTTCACTAATTTATCAGTTCTTACAAACCAAAATGACATTGATGCATCATTTTTTTAATAAAGATTTTTTTAATTCTAGTACTGCCAGGGGCAATGATCTGGGCTTTTTAATGTAGCATCTCTTTCAGGTTAATGTTTCAGGTTAATGTACCCAATACTTGAACTTTCTGCGAAATTAAACTCATGTTCTAATAATAGCAAGTCTTTAACTATTCTCTTCTAAAACTACTCGAAGAGCTATTATAACAAGCTTTGAAGTGTCCACTGGAGACAGGATTCTGAAATTATGGTCAAGCACAAGTAGACAATCCATGATTTTCAAAACTTCCAGTAGGTTAAGTTGTATACAAATGTTTTTTTTTCCTTTGGGGAAGAAAACAGAACATTTTTCTTCTTATCAGAATTGAGCTAGCAATATAGCTTTCCAAGAGTGATGTTATCTGCTGTTCTTAGGATAATCTAACTCCATTAATAATATCATAATTACCCTCTGTTCATCTTTGATTATTTAGTTTGGAAAATATTTGGATTTTTCTTTCTTTGTACTGTTTTCTTTTTCTGTCAGCAGTCAGTGCTGCAGACAGCTATTATAACACTTGTCTCCAGAAGCTTTCACACCATGATGTTTGCCCATGCTAGACATGTTATATTAGATACAAGACTGCTATCTCTGCCAGCAAGCCTTACTGTCTTGGAGACTGCTTCCTTGATTTATGCCGAACTGGCTTCCCTGAAAATAGCTTACTTGTGCAAGCTTTGATTCCCTCTGGAATGCTCTCAGTATAAAAAGAAGGCAAAGATATGGTAAGAAGCTGTATAATGGTGATGTTGTTGTAGCAAAATTCTGATAAGTTTTTGCTAAACCTATCCAGGGAAGCCAGGATCCCACGGAGGCTGGCAACCACTGAAATGCATGGCTACAGCAAGAGCTGCTAAATTGATGTACATGTCAGTAGCTCAAAGCTATTCAATGCTCTTTCTGTGAATATTGTTCTGATTTTGTCTAATTCTTTGAAAAAGGAATCAAAATTCCCCAGCACAGGAACCTTGATATTTCTAGTCCCATTTGTAAGTGAAAACTTCTAACAAAGTTAACAGAGAACAGTTCTCCCTTTAGGGACATGCGCTTTTTTACTTGCTAAGACTTCAACTGAAATTTTGCCCTCTCTTTTATGGAATAAGCAAAAAAAAGCTCCAAACAAAAACAGCAAAAAAACCCACTTACTTTTTCTAGATTTTTTTTTTACTGTATTGTTTTCCTCATAATATTTCTACTAGCACAGTGGGAATTTGAGGTTTTTAATTAATAAGGATAAAATATTCATATTTAGAAGCATTATTAACTTAATTTCTGTGTTTGCTCTGTATTTATTACAAATATATATGAACTGAATATTTACTTTTTAAAACCTGAAGAGTGCTGTGAAATTAGATTATAATCAGAGCTAAGAGATTAAAGAATTTGTGGTTGTTTTTTTGTTTTTTTTTTTTTCACTGTGATCATCCATTTTGAAATGGAAAAGCTACACAAAGTTGTTTTATTTGAATTATTTTAAAGTTGGGAATGGTGCTGAAAGACAATAGTTTAATGAAGTGCACTGAGCTTTCCCACAGTGTCTGATGTATCTGCATGTTGTTGTGAGACATTGATGCATTACAATATTTTCCTTCAGCCAAATGAATGTACAGTCAAATGTTGAACTGGAGAAAGTAGATGTCAATCTTTGACATCATGCTGCCGTCATAATGTTTTAGATAATAGCAATAGTTGCATTTGGAGTTGGATTTATCTGTGTTCTAGAGCAAATTCACTGTCATAAAATCATAAAATGACAGTAACTAGAGTTTTCATGTGAGTTTGTCTGTTTCTTTCTGCAAATTGAATATAAATAGCAGATATGTATTTGTTTTTATGCAGTGCTTGAAATAAAAGGAAATAGGGTTTTATATGGAATGTAGCTCTTAATTTCTAAATATAATGGATTTCAATCTACTAAGATTTTAAAAGCAGCCTAGAAAAGAATACACTTACAGTGCTTGAAGGGATGCAAAGACAGAAACTTCAGTTTTTGCATAATAAGCATAGTATTCCGATGCTGACAGCATAAAAGCTTGATGGTATGGGAGTAAGTTTTATACCTCTTAGGGAGTATTTTAAAAAAAATTACTGTGGAAAAAAGAATTATATTTCAAGCTGTTTATACTTTTACAGAGTAAAAGTAACACAAAGGGCAATGACTAAGTATAGATTCAAAAGCTACTCTGCTTCATAGCTGAAAGGTTCATCCGTAATCTGTCTTAATTTCCTCAAAATATAAGCACTGCAGAATAACAAAACTATTCTTTAGTTCCAAAACAGGAAAGAAAGTTTATCAGCTTTTTCTAGACAACTGGAGACAAGCTTTTGTTGGATTTTGCATAGTATGCAATATATATTTATACTAAAAATATTTCATTTTAAAAATCTGGATTTTAATTTGTTAGATACAGTTTTGCTACTCTGCATTCTTGGTTTAATGTTTAGGTGTGTATCCCCCCTTGAATGTTTTTAAACTGTCCTTTATTTCACTTCAAGGCGAATCCTGCCTTTAAACATGTACTGGACTCCAGCTGCTGAAGCATATCTGAGGTCATAATTCCTGCCTTCAGTATTTGCCAGTAGCACCACACATTTAAAACCTGAAAGCAATTCTGCTTTCAGTTGCAATCATATAGCTAATAATAGTCCATGGGAGGACTTTACTAATGCAGATGCTTTTTAAAAGTTTGTTTCTTAAAGTACCTTCTGTTGCTCTTTTCATTGCCTTGCTTTGCTAGAAGATACATTAGATGCGACCTGTAGGTTTAAATAAAGAATAAAACCTGACAACATTTAGAAAAAGATTTCTACAGAAACTTTGAAAATGTGTCTTAAAATCTGCCACTCAAGTAGTCAAGTTACTTTTCCAAAACACCATGTCATGTCAGTTATTTAAATTGCAAAAAATTAATTTGTGATTCTTTTATCTGACTTCTGTTCTATAAAACCTTTCCTTTGTAACTGTATGTAATATATGATTTCAAGACCCAGTACAGGATAGCACAAGATCTCCAAAACATTTCCATCCCCTTCAGAGTATGGTTTTCTTCCACTGAACTTCCTGCTATCGGAAGCAATAGGACAGGACTAGTTGCATTCCAAAAGACACTAATTATGCTTTCTGTTTTTCCCCACAGAAGTGTCCAGTGGGACCTTAACTTAGAAGGAATTACACTTCCAAGATTGCTCCCATAAGGTTTTGTATGCTGCTTCTAGTGCAATGTAATCACAGGTTTCATGTACCCAAACCCTTTGGGTGCTGAAATACTCAAGAAGATCAATTTGTTCTCAGTGAAAGGCTGAGCACCTTACCACCTGAGTTTTGCATATTTATGTAAACCGCAGTTAAATGCCTGGAAAGACATGAGAAAATGGTTACCAACTGACCTGTGTAGTCAGTGGTTGGAACAACATTTAAAGACTTGTTAGACAATAATCATGGAAATGGAGACAGATGGTTTTATCACAATGATTTTTTGCTATTATTGTGGTGACATAGGATCTGAAGTGAGATCCTGTGGTTTTAACATGAAATTAGCCTGAATCCACAGCACGTTAGAGACAACAACTGCTGGGCTGGCATTGCGGAAAAGGAAAAGATGAAGCATTTGTCTTGCTCAGCTTTAATGAATCTCAAAGTTCCATTTGATATTTAAATAAAGGTTATGGCTATGCTTGAAATGATAGTGTATAAAATGAAGTTCATGCTTAGGAACAATATTTAAGAAGAAACATTTACTTCCGTTTATGCCCTCTCTGGTTGCTTTATACAAAGATGTATCTAGAGTGCAATAAACCACAGAAATTTGATTATTTCCAGGATTAAGAGACACCACAGGCAACAGAACAATTAAGGGAGGGTATCTTGCCAGCAGGACCAGAATGGATGCAGAGGCGTAGGTAGGTCAAGCCGAACAGCACTGTTGAAATCACAAAGGTAGACCCAGAACTAAAACTCATGCATTTTCACATTCTAGATTATTTCTTTATTTAACTTGCTTCTGCTAAGATAGTTAGATAATTTAAAAAATCTTAACTATTACATATTTTTGTGTATACACATTTTGTAAAGTATACTTATCATATCTCTTAAACTTTTTTCAAGATACTGTTTGTCCAAATTTTTATTGCAAGTAATTTTTCTTTATGCATCTAAGACTGACTTTTGTAAATAAATAAGTAAAAGTGGGGAAAAATATTTATTGATTAGAAATATGTTGTGTCTCAGCTGTCAGGTATGAAATCTACTATCACTTGTCTGAAATGAAACTAATCTTAATAGCGAATGTGGAGAATAAATTGAGATAAAGACTGATTAAATCTTCATACTTGCAGAACGTGAAAACATGCAGATATTACATAGTAGAAACATCATTTGTTCAAGATGTGGAAAGCCTGATAATGAGGAAACCACTGCCAGGAAAGGGGAAATATTAATGCAGTTAGTGAACATTAGTACCCTACCTCCATTTGTTCAAGGCCAGCCTTGCAAGATATGCTCCTGGGAAGAGTCCTATTCTCACCAATTTCAGTGAAACAGCCCACGGGTGCACAACTCAGATCTTAGGAAGAAGTTCTTTGATCAAGAAGTTGCAGAGGTTTTTATAAGATCAAAGTGGAAAAGCTTTAACCCATCTGTGTGATGTGCATTTTGAATCAAAATGCCCTAATTCCTCTTTTGATAACAAAAAAAGAAGGCAGAATGAAGTGAGCAGATGAATAAAATGGAAAACAGAGAGCTTCACATTTCTTGGAAGAATATTAGTTTTTATAGTGTCTCTTTGACTTCAAATAAGAATGATAAATTATTCCACAGAAGAATTCCATAAAGTGAAATTGTGGTGAGAATAAAGGCTTAGCTTTTATGGCTGCACAAATTCTAAAAACTGTCCCATGAGGAGAACTAGTAAAATATAATCACAAATTTCAGCTGTGATCCATTTAAAACTTCTTCCTGTGCATCAGCCTTAACTTAATCATTTACTGATTCTACCTTATTGCTGTATTTTTTAAACAGCAAGCAAAATGTGGATGCTTAGGAAATGCAACAAGAGTATACAAGTGCGGTTGAATTCATAATGTTCCTTGAAGATGTATATGGCAATATGGAACTCATAATTATTCCAAATAAAAAAATATTAGTTTATAATTCTAAAGCTGTTTTATTTATTGCAATATCTTGCTGAAGAAAAATTTCAGCAACCTGCTAAAAAAATTTTTTAATTGATTAAAGAAAAATTATGTGAATTCAAAGTTCCTTTTTTCTATGACTAATAACAATCTAGTAAAAACTATGAATTTTCTGAAATGCAATGTTTTTGTTTCACAAACATAACTAATAATCCGGTTTATTTTGAATTCTATCTATGCATCTGCATAGCTTGTTTTCAGGACTGGGGTATTTTAACATCTTAGATGCTATTTAAATAAAACAATGTAAATCTACTGTCAAAAGCCATGTAACCCATAGTTACAGTGCAAGGAAGCTGCTGTCAAAACTCCTGAAGACTTTAGTTTGAATACAATGTATTTGCAGGAGCTCTTCACCGAAAAGAAAATACAAAAAACTCTTTTCAACTTACCAGCTAATATGCATATGTAGATGTTCCAGGATGAGCAGTTTCTCAAGGGTGGGATTCTTTTCAAATAAAAGTAGCATATTCTGGAAACGAAGGGAACAAACGAAGATTTGGTTCAAGTAAAGACTTTATAGAGCAGAGTACTACTGCCACATGGATACTGATTAAAAAGTAGATGCAACTCATAAAATCCCTGGTCTTTTTTAAAAATGGAGCAGCCCTAGTGTCGCAGTCAGTGTTTGCTCAGCCAGGAATGCTAATTTGGCACTAAATTTTGTTAATCTGTTTGTGTGAATGTGGACAGAATTATTGTGTGCCAAATACTGGCCTTTGTAGAAGCACAAAATTAAGCAAGCAATATCTTATGTAACTACGATCCCGTCCACAGGCAGGCTGGTCAATAATCCTGCCTTGCAATTCTCCATTTCCTTCCACCACTTGTTTTTGAAACAAGTTTCAAAACAAAACAAAGGAAATGTTGTGTAAGGAAGTGGGGTCTACTCACACTGATATGTGAGAAATACTATATTTAGTGGAGTTATACTATATTTTTTGTGGAAATATCTTCTGGAAAATAGTACCAAAATGATTTCTGCATTTCTGCAATCTTTTCAACCCAAAGTAAGGAATTCAACCTTGTAACTTGGTATTAGACCAGATCCCTACAAGTAAGGACTTGGTCACTCCATAAAACTTTAAAACCAGGGAGCACCCTTGATAATTGTTGCAAGGCATCATAAAATTTTGCCTGTAGCTTCAGATGATGACATAAAACCTTATCATTGATAATTAATCACTTATTATTTATTTATATTATTTAGCATTATATCTGATATTAACATAGTATGTTAAATTATAATATGTGAAGCTTTGGAATTTTCATATCAGAGTAGCACTTCCTTCACTACAGAATTCTGCTTCCACCAGTTTTCATAAGTGATCAGCACCTCCAGATGGCACTTGACTTTGCTGTAAAAAGGCAAGGATGTTGGCAGAATCTGACTGATATATTCTGTGATATATTTTTGCATATGTGCATGTATGAAAACTGAGCAAAATTAGAGGCCAACAGTAATGTGAAGCTTGTGACAATAAGACATGAGATCACTTGGTTTGGTCATATTGCTAAGAGAAGAGATTGAGGGGAGACCTCAAGAGATTGAAGAGATGTCTTCAACACCCTCACAAGGGGAACTGGAGGAGAAAGTACTGATCTCTTCCCTCTCTTGACCAGTGACAAGGCTCAAGGAGCTGGCATGAAGCTGAGTCAGGGGAGGTTTAAGTTGGATATTAGCTGAAATTTTTTAGGCCAGAAGGTGGTTGAGCACTGGAACAGGCTCCCCAGGGAAGTGGTCACAGCACCAAACCTGCCAGAGTTCAAGTGTTTAGACAACTCTCTACAACAGCATAGTGTGATTGTTGGGGTTTCCTGTGCAGAGCCAGGATTTGGACTTGGTGACCCTGATGGGTCCCCTCCAGCTCACCATATTCTATAACTCTGTGATTCTCTGTCTGAAAATAAACTTTCACATTCAAAGTTAAAACAGATCCCAAACAGAATGTATTAAGTGAGGAATATTGATTCTCTGCGCTATATTTTTTCCAGATAAAAGCAACACTTACTTGTTTTATGAAGTTTTTATTCCTTGTTGTGAAATGTGGGTGTTGAACTCACTAGAAAAAAGAAAAAGAAAAGGAGGGGTCTCCAAATGTCCCTTAGGTCGACAGAATATGTGGGTTTGCACCTTCTTATCTTAAAAGTTATTTTCAGTCTAACTTCCTTCAATAGTCTCTGGATATGTAGTTTTTTTATGAAAATCACCATGTTTTTCATGTGTTTTAAACTGTGTATGAAATCCAAAAACTATAGAAAACATGATCTATAAGATGCAGCATATGTTCAGGGACAGCAATACAATAAAGACTATAAAAGAGCCATGTAATTTGATTACGTTGCAGTTTACATGTATACTAAGGCCAAGGAGGAAACTGTGAAGATGATACCTGCTTAAAAGGACCCAGGAGATCAGGCCAAACTTTGACAGGGGAAACCAGAATTGTGCAGTCCAGTGAAGAATTAAACTACTGGGAGTAATAATATGCGCTGATGCACTCAATATAGCAGTAATGCCCTCCGAGAAGGGTAGGAAATAATTCAGTTCCTCTAGGCTGCACAGAAGCTAAATACAGTATGACAAGAAATAGTAGCAGTACTCATTATGTCTGATTGCTAATTACCCCTTTGAATGATTCAGTTATGCCTGCTACTAGATAATTAGTTTAGTAATTTATGGCTGCAGCACAAACTAGTATTTTAATTTTCACTGAACAGTTTTCCCAACACCTACAGTTGAGATTATATCTCCTTTTTTACTCAGTTTCAAATTGCTTTTTTCGATAACTGATGGAGGAAAAAAAACCCCTAGCAATTATTTCCATTTCCCAGCATAGCTTTAATGGTAAATTGCTTATTTTTATGTAATTGTATTCAAATGTAAATTATATAAATGTAGAAAACAACTCTACCTGAGCTTTTAACATGGTATCTTTATAGATTTGGGAATTAATCCTTGAAACACTTGCCTGGGAATATTTGATCTAATAAAGTTATTCATTGTCTCTATTCAGAATAAAGTAAAACTACTCCTATATATGACTCTTGCTAGGATTAGACCCTTGGGATGAAGTAATTTTTTTCTTTTTTTTTTTTTTTTTTGGTAATTACACAGATATTTCTGCACTCCCTGATTATTCTGCTTACAGGCGTTGATTCTTCTACACAAGGAAGGTGCAGGATGCAAATGGTGACATTTAGAGAACTGCTTGTATTTTATTGATTGGTGAGATTTTAAAGAATCATCAGTTTTCATGAATATTTATATTTCTCAAAAAATCAACTACTACTTAGTTCACTCAAGCTAATTCTAAAAAGTATTCAGATATATGTGTTTAGCAATTTGTGAGCTGTGTTGTTTTTCTAATAAAGCTGCCACATAGTAATTTAGACTGCCAAAGGAAGATGAATATCTGAGTACCACTGAGAATCAAAGTCGTATTTTAATTATTTGTAAAATGCTTTTAATCTCAATCTCACTTTTCTGGTTTAAGGAAAATTCTTTTCTTTTGTCATTAAGTGATTTTGTGTGTGATTCATGTGACTGTTTCCTCCCTTATGAACAGACTACCTATGTTTGATTCACACCATCACTTACTTTCAATTTTTTTAAAATATATTTTTATATTCTTTTTTCCTCTGGACTTTGGGGAGCACACTTTGGCAGTGCCTAGGATGGCCTAAAATGAGGCTGCCTGTGCAAAGTACTTCATAAAGTAACAGTCGGTTTGCACAAGAGACTTTTGATCTAAATGCACTAGATAAGTATGGGATTTGTTTTCATGTGTAAAAGGGGCACCAACTGGGTCACAGTAATCTGTTTAACTTGCCTGGCTGTGTGCTGCACAGCAGCAGCAAAGGTTGTGTGTGCAACAGGGAATGTAGAGTAAAAGGAGGGAGGGAGTAAACATCCAGCCGTGAGAGCAAACAAAGTCTACCCAAACCAAATAATAATTTTCATGGCTGAAACCTCTTCTTTTTTTCAGAGATCTCAGCAATTTTTGATTGCTGTTGCTCTCTCTCTTGTTGCAGTCACCTTAGTTTTAAGTAAACTGCTGCTGCTTCACTTTTCTCTTCTATATCCCTCTTTTCACAGTGACCATTTTTCTGTTTCTACCTGGAGAACTAGATTAAACCAAACAAGTTTGCTTCTAAATTTACTATTAATCTCTGAGCTAGATAAGGAATGGGTGGGCAGAGAAATGAAAGATGACTGTGTAGGATACACCTCTTCTCTTTTCAAACAGCACAACAATTTCTGTGCTTCTCCTGCCCTCAGAAGAAATCAGCAGAGCTTTTCTTGTCTCCAGTGGTGCTATATTTCAATGCCATTTTGTCATCCTTCAGAGGCAGTTCAGTGCCATCTCTTTTCTTTAGAGGAATAGCTTTCCCTACCAAGTATTCTGCTTCAGAGTTTAGGAAAGACATCCTTGACCTTGACTTGCAAGTTCCTACTTGTCAAAGACAGCATTTCTTTTTGAGGTTTTTTTTCCCCACAACACCCAGGTCTCAAGCACAGGCACAAAAAATCAGGAATCCTTAGTCTGTGGCAGCTGCCCTGCTGTGCTGCATCTCCTGTCCACCTGTACCTCATCACCAGGTGCAGCCTGCAGGCAGCCCAAAGCAGGGATGGTTTGAACCAAGGAGGAAAGGTAGGTAATGAAGGAGCTAAGCTAGAGGAAGGAGAGCTGTGCAGTGTCCCTCACCTTCAAGGTATGAATGTGAGCCTTAGCAAACTGTAATTTTAATATAGCTCTAACTAGCAATTCTTCAAACATGAGATAAAGCTGGCAAAAAACATCTGCCTGTGCAGGATTTGTTAATGAAGTTTTCATTTTTTTGTGAACATAATGTAATATTTGATATTTTGGGATTCTCGTTCCCTTTTAGTTTGGGCTTCTCATTCCTGCTTTACCATATCCCATGTGCTCCATGAAGCTGTTCTGGTTTGTGTCTGGTTTTATCTTATTGCTAACTGCTGAATCATGGGCAAAATTCAGTGTTATAAAGAAATGAATCTTATCTCAAGCTCTTTATTGTCTGGATTTTTATCTGTTATGTGAATCCTTTTCTTTATAACAGGAAAGTTCACTTGCTGTATCACATTTTGGTCTCCTGAGGCTCAGTAGTTTGTGGGAGGTTAACAGCTTGGAAGGGGAAAGTAGAGAAGCAACTGAAAACTGGTGCTGAGAAATTGGGCAGTAGATGTTTGTTGATTTCATATAAGAAACCAAATAATTTGAATGGGGAACTGGAGGTAACCAACACAGATGAAAAACTCTGTAGGAATGTTATGCACTGTTCTGCCTCCACATTCATATTCATCTACCTAAGAGGACCACTAGAAGGCTATGATTTTATCAGCACAAGACCAGTTTTATTGAAAATCTGTGCATTTGTTGGCTCTTCCATATTGAGTTTAGCATTTCAGAGTTCACATTCTAAAGATTGAAGAGCTCCATACTAAACATTAGATTATTATTATTAGATTAGATTATGAGAAGTCTCTTTGCAGAAGTAATTATGTGATTTTCTTGTTCAGGGACAGCAATTGAGACACTTGGAATATCAAAGGAAGCATAAAACTGTGTTCAAAATCATTGCATTACCATTCCTAGCACATTAGCACTGTTACTGACAAATCAGTTGGGACTAGCAGGCAAATATTTAGATTATCAAAATGAGTTTTTCCTTATGAGCAGCAATGCATATTGTTTGCAGGTGCTGTATTACTGAAAAAAATATTTGGCAATATGGGTTCATCAAACTTGTTTTATTCCTGTTATTTTGTTTTCACTGCAATTTGATGACAAAATATCCATGGCTTGTACTTGCAGAAAGCTTTCTGTCCTCTTTCTGATGTTTACCAGCACTGGATCAATGTTCTAAAGGGCAAGTCTGACAGCATTTCTCTGAACATAAAGCTCCTGTTTATTAATGAAACTACTCCCATTATAGACAATGGTCTGACTTCTGCAATATGAATTCTCTGACCTATTTGATGAGTGTTTTCCTGCAGACTGAATGTAGTTACTCTTCTCCATTACCAGTTACACAAAGAAGGGGTTGTTCCCTGCAAGGCAAGCTGTCTCAGCATTAGCCTGACCTTTCCGACTCTGTTTAGAGAAATGCTTTAAGTTTTTTCTACCTGGCAGAGATTTCCACTTCCACAGTCAAAACAGCCTATCCTTCTGTTCTTTCTCTTAGCTGTCTGCTGCTAGACATGACTATTGCATGAGAATAAATGTATACATCAGTATTCCACTCAGAACTTTCCTTGATGTGAATCACGTTACCAGGTAAAAGCACACAAATAGGTGGTTGCAGGACTACTTCCACTGCTTTGTTTCTGCAATATGGAGGGAGAAGATGAGTGTTTAGGGCCAGTTTTGTGTTCTGAGGATGTTGTGGGCAAAAAGCAGCCTGGAAATGATAATATGAATTTGATTGAATATACAGAAGGCATTTTTTACTGTGTGTGGTGAGACACTGGAACAGGATGCCCAGAGAAGTTGTGAATGTCACATCCCTGGAATTGTTCAAAACCAGTTTGGATGGGGATTTGAGAAATCTGATATAGTGGTAGATGACCCTGAGTGTGGCAGGGATGGTTGGGCAACATGTTCTTTCAAGATCCCTTCCAATCTAAAGCCTTGTGTGATTCTATATGATACTCCTTCCCAGTATTGTAGGACCTTTGAGGAGCTGAAATTTAGAGCAGCCATAAAGGTAAAGTCAAGGTGGTGCAGAGCAAATAGAAAGTAGTAAAATGCCAAAAAGTTAAAAGATTTTTCCATATTCCTGACTCATACTTTAGGACATTGTTGACTCATTTCTGCAAAAACATAATAAAAATGGGGTTTTTACTGCTAAAGAAAAAATAAAAAAATAGTGAACCTTGATTTTTAGGACCACAGTTACATTTTTGGTCATGTCTATGCACTTGGTAACTCTACTATGATGCTAAAGTGTTTGCTGGTATACCAGCTACAGAGCATTCTTGGTATTTAATATTTGAAGAATAATCCCAACAATGGCTCATGAAATTGGATACTTTCTGCACTGTAATGGTGGCTATATAACCAGGTGGTTAAGCTTAATTTCAGGAGTGCTGTAATGTAATTAATTAAAAGCTCCTATCTGGATTTTAGGCTGTTTGTGTTAGTTAGATTATTGGTTCCACTGGTCCTCCAGCTGGTTTGATAGCTCTGCTCCTGATCTGCTGGAGGTGAGTGACTTATCTACACAGGCAGGAGCACTTCTGGACATGCACCAAAGGCAAAACTTCGCAGACAGCCACCACACTTTGAGTCATAAAGTGATTTAGGAGATGATGAGTCACCACACCAAAACACAGAAAGTCAGAGTTAAACACCAGAGAAATGGATAACTGCAAATATCAGCTTCAGTTCTGTCATTATGAAGAATAAACTGTAATAATTAGATTAGAATTCACTATAACTGGGCTAATAAAAAGTCCTTGATTTACCTGTACTTTTATGCTTGCAATAAATAATTATTACTCTGCAAGGTACTTCTGCAAGTTACATGATTGTGTGGTTTAGTATGCTGCCCTTGAGGCTTGTCTACTATCTGGATGCATGTTTGACTATTTCTTCACTGTTACACTTGCCTTGCACACACCCCTCAGCATGGGCTTGCCTCATGGTGCCAGATTTGTGTGAATTCTGCATCACAGCTAGGCTGGTGTAGAAATAAGCACCACCAACTCTGTCTCTCCAGCTAAGCACTCACTTTCCTGTGTGCTTCCAGTGCCTTCTGATGGGGTACCACAGGGGCACTGCAGCACCAGAATTGCTTGTGTGGTAATTTGTCTGCTTACGTTACTCTAGAGAAGCCATAAGTTAAAAACTCTTTCTCAAGACTATTTCTCTGCTAATATGAGCAATAGCCTTTTAAGCCAAAGAGAGAATGTTTGTAGAATGCAGGATGGGGTTTTTCTACTGCAGCTTTGTATCAAAACTCATATATCAGTTTTAAGTCCTGTTTTCTAAATCATTTGGCTCTGGGCCAGATCCAAAGGGTGGTCCTCAATTTGTTACTGCTTTTAAAGAAAAATACAAATTAGAGGAGGGAAAAAAAGTACTGTGAGGCTGACAAGGTTTAAAATTTTGCCATGCTCATAGTAGAAGATTGTATAGTAACAGATAGAAAAACAGGTGGTTCTGAGCTCTGAATACCACATTGTTGCATTTTTTGGCAGTGGCCCAATCACATGAATAATGCTGGGGGTTGAGAAAAGCACCCTAATAAATCAGCCGACATACAGAATACCTAGATTGAAAATGGTTTTGGTTATTGTTTTGGGAAAACTCTTTGTATTTATATTCTACTGTCTTTTAGCTGTAGGAAAAAAAACCCCTAATTTTCTGGCTGTTAAGATGTTTGCCATGAGCTCATTTGGGGCTGAGGTTTTTTTGGTTTTTTTTTTCACAATCAAAAATTCCACTGAATTTAATTTTTCTGCCTGTTTAGTTTAGATGTAAACATTGTAGTGAGAAGTAAACACAGCCACTAAAGCATTTAAGCCATCATGGCTGGCCATATAGCTGCTGGAGCAAAAGGGAAATCAGGATTGCAATCCAAGGGGAAAGTGTGACCTTCTGTCCTGCGTGACTGGACCTTGCAGAGCCTCAGGGGACCATTGCCATGTGTTTTGCAGTTGACTTGCTGTTGCTTTGTGGATAATAAACAAGCCCTGAGGAGGGTGTTCTCAAAGGATTGCAGCTTGGAGCCTTGTGCTGCTTCCCTCTCTGTGCCGAGTGCCCTCCGGCACCGGGGCTGCTCCTGTAGCTCTACTCTGCACATGGAGAATTTCCCATCCCTGTGGCTAATCAGGAATTGGGAAAACCAATTAGGCTGAAGGATCAGAGCCTGATGATGCTGGAGGTAAAGATAAAAGACAGATGTAAGAAAAAATGTCAGTGTTCTGTGTAACCTGAAGAAGAGGGAGGCTTCAGCCTCAGAGGTCTATCTAATGTGCCCACATATATCTCTTAAAAAATTAAATTAGCTTATATGTTCTCTTTGTTGATCTAAACTTCTCTCTTCATGATCTCAAAAGATGGTTTGCATTTGCAATATCTTTGTTTCACAGTATGCTGAAAAGAGTTGGGAAGAGCTGAAAATATGGAAAGCTTCTGAGGTCAGGACAATTGAGGCATTTTTGGATCCACCAGTGGGTAATGGTACAATCTAGCCTTTCATGCTGTCTCGGATCTTGGGAATCAGACAGGTCTGGTTTTGTGAGTGTTTCAGGGACTCCTGAAAGGAATGAAAATAAACAGGGGAAATTAATGAATGTTATTGTTACATTCATAGCAGAATACACTTTCTGCATATCATGTAATCTCTGAGTCGCAACAAAGATGGTTTATCACTGTTTCAAAGATTATTTTTCTAAGCACACCTCTTAAGGACATTTGTATTACAATGTCAATTACTCTTAGAATGTAGAATAGAATGATGATTCCATTATATGATGAATATTCAAACTTGCTTTTGTTCAACCTGCACTATTCCTCATTATACATTTACTTGTAGCACTATCTCTATAATTTTAATTTAATTTAGATCCGTGGATAGAAGTTATTTATGATTTCAAATAAAATCTCTTAGTAAGTCTGTCTGTCATCAGACCAGTCTTTTAGGAAAAAAGGTATAATCAAAAAATAATCTATATTTATGTTTATTTCATCTCTATTGTACACAGTTTATAACCAGCGATATTCATGTGGGTCTCTGTGTGTGTGTGTGTGAGAGAGAGAGATACTACTGTGCAGTGACATTTTGTTTAATGCATTATAAAACGGAAAAATCATTTGGAATTTAACTAAACTGGAATTATTTTAAATTACTAAGAATTAGAGTGAATTCATCTGGAAGCACATTTTGGTCTGACATTTGATTTTGGGAATTAAGACTGTTTGCTCCCTCTTCATCTCCATCAGTGATGGAAGCAAAACAAGAGAGCTGGAAAGAAACACTAAGTAATTTTTAAAAAAGACAGAAAAAGTGAAGAGGAGACACTATTCAGTTTATTTCATTGCAAAGGCTCTGTAAGCAATCATGAATATACAGAAACTTAAACCAGAAGTTAAAGATTATCTAGCCTGGTTGCCAGTAGTATGGAGAAAACCTAGACAAAAGCTAGTGGGCTTTCACTGCATTTAAAATTCCTGTCCTCTAAATCCCAAGGGGAGGGTGTGCTCCCAGCTGCAGTAATGTGAGTCCTTCTGTTGAGGACTGGGAGCATTTGGGGTACAGGTTTCATAGCATTGCTGTGGATGTGTCAGTGCTGGGTGGGTTCCTATGCCCTGTATGCTCACCTTAACAGTGTCAAGGGCTGCAGCTCTAAATGTGGTGGTTCTCAAAAGCAAGGTCTGTACCACCTTAGCTTTAATTTTCTCTTTATTCAATAATCACAGTAACCATTCTGTCATTTTTGGGGGATTTAATGACCCTCTATGGAACCACTTAAAATGTATGATATGCATAAAATGTTTTTTTCTCCATGATTTACTGATCCATACTGAATAAGCCAACCTACTGAACTATGGGTACCAGCCATGCCTTCACTTGA
Organism: Agelaius phoeniceus; assembly: GCF_051311805.1. Taxonomy (NCBI): domain Eukaryota; kingdom Metazoa; phylum Chordata; class Aves; order Passeriformes; family Icteridae; genus Agelaius; species Agelaius phoeniceus. The sequence continues at coordinate 126,974,770 of NC_135265.1, forward strand.
ACTTGTACGAAGACAAGCAGGTCAAAGCTGGGAATTTTCTGTTGCCATCTTCAAATCTAGTGGATTCCCATTGTGAAATATGTTAGGAGATTGTTGTTAAAGACTTTCTATTTAATCATCACCAAATTAATTTAATGTCTGAAGACTCCTTTGAAGAGAGATTTTTTTTAAATCTGATTGATGGTCAGTATTTCTCCCATCCAATTTCCATTGGCATAAGGTTCTGAAGCAGGACTGAGGATTACTCTGAGACCATAATTAGATTTTAAATGGTAATATCTTTCTAATATCTTCAGGCAAGGATTTTGAATAGTTACTTTTTTCCACTAGCATCCAATTAATGATGCAAAGTACAATGGTGAAATATGGCTGGGAAAATTTTTACATGCTTTATTCTTTCATTCACAAAAAAAGAAAATGTTGTCCTATTCAAAGGTGACATGCTGAAAATGGATTCACTTATCAAATGTCTCTGTGCAAGAATGCAGAATATTGCCCGTATAGGTGCATTTAATTTGATGCATATTTTATTTCTGAAGATCACAAAAAAACAGAGTTCAATTTCTGCAAATATTTTCCCAGAGCAAAGACATGAATATAGCTTTCTTTTTGGAAAAATCTGCACACTTATATTAATCTCAAAATATTGATACAAACATATTTGAAAAATATAGACACAATATTATTTGTAGCAAGGGCCTATTTCAGACATTGATTACTGCACTTCAACTGCCTTTTTCTAAGCCAATAACAAGAGGATGTTTACAATGTAAACTTAAGCCTGTTTGGGATCTAACTGATGGCTTTAAGATAAACACAGCACAAAAATTGATACATGGAAAAAAATGTCAATTGATCATTTCTAGTAGAATTATAGCTGGTATTTTTAAGTTCTTAACCTACATCACGTCTTCCCATAAGAGAGCTTTAAATCATAGCTCCTCTAACTCTGTGGTTTTGTCTTAGTGCAGAACTCCAGCCACAATTTACCCTTCTTATTTCTTTTGGATACAGTTCTTTGGACACTAAATCTGAAGTATTTCAGACTTTATAGGAGTCAACCTAAAAGTTTTATGCATCCAAAATGGCAAGATTTTCTAATGCACATTCTGATGCATTACTTTATATTTCAGAGATACAGATCTGTAATGTTTTCTCCCTTTCCTGTACTGGAGAAGAATTTATTCTGCTGACTGTATGTGTAGGCATTGTTCTGAATGAATTAAAGAAAAATTATGTGTGGTGCACTGAACTCTCTACCCTTAATTGGAAAATGAACATGGATTGTCTTTGGTCGAAATAGATTATGAAAAACTCTGTCTGAAAGTGAAGATTCAAAACTAATTTTTAAAATTTTTTTTTCAATTTATTTTCACAGTTTATTCATACATTTATACATCTCTAACTTGAATCTATATTTTCTGTTCTGGGCCAAACAGAAATGGAATGGAAATTTAAATAGTTTACATTTATAATTACATGTACCAAATACATATATCCATCCTACAATTTATACTTCCTAGGCTTCAAAATAATTGTGTCCTTAGCTGCTGGGTGGTGTGGTCTTCTTTCATGGAATTTGAGAATAATTTGATCAAAACATTAAAGCTAACATATCTATATCTGAAATTGTACCAGTCTATAGAAAATATATTTTATAAGAAGGGAAACTAACAGTCAAGGGATCTGGCAAACACTAGTTGCAAAACTTTTGATGGTTATGGCATTTTAGTGTGTATATATATATGTGTATAACCAAATGTATATACTTCAAGTATATATGTATTATATATGTTACACATGTATATATAAAACTTCATTGGTTATAGTTTCCAGTTGAAGTAATTGAGGAAAGCTTTTTTACTTTGGAAACACCTTTGCAAGAGGCTAATGTCTTAGCATGGCAGCTTTAAAATCTCTTAATACATGCTCCACAACTAAATGCAAATCAAATCTTTCTCATATTTTTATGGAATTAGAATGGAATGTCTGTGTCTACCCACCTGGTCTGGTTACCCAGGTGAAGCTCCATTATACATCTGTACTCAAGGGAGACTAAGATGTTAATAGGCAAAATACTTCTCCTTTGCAACAAGTTCACAGTTCTCTTCTCAGCAGTGTCTCTGTGATTTCTCTAAGCAAATCAAGTGAACTAACTGGAACACCATGGGATCACCATTATTCTCATGCTCAAAGAAAGGCATTTTTCCTCAGAGTTTTCCTATCTGCTGGGAAAATTTGAGTTATCTTCTATTGATTTTTTGGTTCCTATCCAGGCATTTTTTTGAGCATGTGCATCAACATCTGGCGACTTTGGAAGACATTTCTATGTCTAGCCTAGTGACAAAGATAATACCTCTCTGACATAAGTCCCCTGACAGGACTGTCTAGGGTCCTGAGGAATGTTTCATGGCTCACTGGTGCTCTCTAGATCTTCTGCCAAATGTGCAGAAATCGATGGGAGCCTAGTCCATAGTTCAGGCTCAGAACTGCTGTGCCATGCTCATATTTATTGCTCATAAATGTGAGCAATAAGTATGAGCATTAATACAGATAAAATTTTAAAAAAGAGGTTTCATCCCTGTTTATGAAAAGTAGATGAACTTCCTATTTTTTTATGTGTTTGTACTGTTGCATTTGAAGTGTGTTGGTATTTCTGGAGTATCCCATATGATTCTTGCAAAGAATAATGCTCAATAGAAAGAAGGATGCATAATAAAGCCTGCTGAAGATGAACAATGCATTTCAGACACCTTAGAGTCTCTGTAGGGATTAGAGTTGCTGAGATACCATCATGTCAGCTACCAGAGAGATTGTGAAAAAGGCCATGAAAAAGCAAATATTCTTCATATGGTAAGAAAAATCTCATATTCATACCAATGGATGCAATGAGATAAAAATAACCTTCTAGTTCCAGTGTGTTCATTCTACAAAAAAAAAAAAAATTGACTTAGCAATTGAGCAAAGATTCAGACTTCAAAAATTTTTTAGCTGACACATATGTAAAATTAGGTAATTTCTTTTGCTTCACATTTCAAAATCGGCTTTCATTACAGTTGCCACATTTAAATTCTAGTTAATACTGTGCACCTTTAGAGCATGAGTGTTGCAAAATCTCTGTCCTATCTCTGGAGATAAATATCAGCAGAAATGGATAGGTAGTTATTCCAAGGGACATTGATGATCTGATATAGTTATCTCAGATGACTCTGGAATATTTTTTCCTTTTGATGTGTCTGTATATCTCTGTATGCAGTGGTTCTGGGAAACTACTCTTTTAGAGTAAATATTTTTTTGCAATTTCTTTTAAACAAAAAACTAACCCAAAAAACCTGAGGTTTAACTCCCTTTCCTGAAGTGAATAAACACCTAAATAAGAACATGTATTTTTGGGTGAGGAGTGTGAAAAGGAGAATGTTGGGCTAGCAAAAGAAATACTTCTCCATTTATTTTTTAATTTCTTTTTTCCCCCACTTTATTTTCTTTCTCCACAGGCTTTTAGAGAAGCAGGGAATGATGGAATGGGTACTCAAGAAAAACATCAAATTGGCAAAATAGAAGCTAATCAGGCAAGAAGATTATAGATGACTGGGGACCTAGGCAAAAGCTGCATTTTCTGCTGGAGAAGGGGACTAGAGAGCAGATGTGGTCTATAAATGGCAAATTCTTTAACCCTCTTGTTCGACAAAAGGCAGCAAAACTGTAGGTGCACTGAATAGGAGAGCAAGCCACAATGTTGTGAAGGCAGAAGAGCTGGGAGAGGGAAGGGAGCTGTGTGGTGCTGGAAGGAGAGAAGGTGTGGGATGTTCCAGACCTATGAGGAGCAGGGAACAGAGTGCTTTGAATAGCACTCTGCAAAAAGCAGCCACTCTGGCCAAGCTGTCTGGCTTGCCTGAAGCAGAGCCATCAGAGGCAGTTTCTCCCTTTCAGAGGCAGGAAATACGGAGGAGGTTGCAAATCTGGGAGGCAGATTCTCCCCTGTGCCACCTACTCTGCTAACGGTGGGTGTAGCAAACCAGACTCCGTGTCTCGCACCGCTCTTTTCTGTCGTGCTGCATATTCTTACTCTTTTCTTTCTCAGTCCAATGGCAGCAAGGTCTGTCCCTAAGGCAGCAAAATACAGAATCAAAAGATGAGGGTGAGAGCCAGAGTTGGTGCAAGATACAAAATAGGAAAGAGTTGAAAAGGGAGCTGTAAGACTCAGGGTGTAATCATTGTCACGTGCCCAGTAGCACTACTTTGGGACTGAGACCAAGAGATCACTTCAGGGAAACATTTTCATTCTCCTAAGCTAAAGTTCCACTCTTCCCTAAATCCTTCAAACACAAGATTTATTGTACTGTTTGCTTTCAGAGTTTGGAAGGGAACATATTTTACTAATCCTTTCATGATTCCATATCACCTCCAGGAGTTACATGTATGGTTTCTAGTTACATATATGGTCTAACGCCAGCTAATATACTGCTTGTCAAAAAGGAATAGAAATTAACAATTTTAAGATACTGACATCTGTTTCTTAAAGATGCTTTTAAAAGATGAATCATGTGTTAATAATTAATCTTTTCGTTACCTCTCACCTTTTAGAAACATCCCCTTGTGTCTTCATTGTAAATAAGACTCATTTCCTGCTGTAACCCTGCCCTTAGACATCACTAGTCTTCCTCCTTTCTCAACAAAATTAAACTTGACTCAAAGATCTTGATGGAAATTTATATAGTTTGTAAACCTTGCTTTTTTACAGTTTCAGGTCAAGTTGAAAGGAAAGGTAAGAGCACATCTCTTGTGAGTAGGCACAAGTGAAAGTGTTGATTCAGCACTTAGCTGTTAGCAAAAAAAAAATAAGCATGAAGGAAAGTCAAAATTTTTCTACAGTTCACAATTCTGTTGCACAATCCAGTGTTCGTGGGCTTGTGATTATTTTTTCTTTATATGATGCTATCCTGCCCATTTGATGTAAGTTATGTTCTTGACATGTTCCTTATTTTTTCCCAGTAACTCTTGAAATTGACATTTATTAGATCTTTTTATTTTATTCCACCAAAAATTGAACCACAGTTCTCACCAATCATCTCACCTCTGATTTGTGTTCAATAGCCTGCTTTTCCAAGTCTGAAAGTTATTTCATGTTCCTTTTCTTTGCTTCTAATTCAACACTCATTGTATATAATTGCAGGGTAGAGCGATGATTACTCTCCAAAGAATTACAATCAAACTTGGCTTGTTAGTGTGTAAAGCTCTGACTGTTAATCACAATCATTTAAGCAGTAGCTAACCCTCACTGAAACACAGATGGCATGTTGTCAGCATTTCAAGCAACCCAACTCACTGTCCCAGAGAGGACTTTGTTATGCTTTTAAGTTCTGCTTCTCTTCCGTGGTGCTGAGCGGTATCTGCTGGATTTGATACTCTCTCAAACACTAAGGAGGAGCACAGACTTACTGTACAGCTGTAGCATCTCATGCAAATAAAAATGCATAATTCTCTTTTTTGTTTTACTCAAAATGTAAAATTCAACCGTACAACACAGAATGAATACAAAAAGAAGCTCTATGAAATAAAACTGCTAATATAAATAGGAAGCAATCTTGATTAAAACTAGAAAATAATTTAAAATGTGTGCATATTTGACTTGAGGAAACAGTGGTAAGCTTGATCAGTAATGGTAATTGAGAGGGTCCCATGGTCTCAGGGGAGTTCTAAGGTCTGGTGATTTTCAGCAAGCCATGAAATAAATAGGTAACTAATTTTCCAGTGCTTCTGACACGAAAGCTCAAATATTGTATATCTAGGGGTAGAACAAATCATATCATCAGTTCCAAGGCCTCAAGCAAGGATTTTCAATAAGAATTAGTAAATGTCTCATGCAATATGACAACACAATTCATAAAAGACTGTGTTTCTTCAAAAACATGTGTTTTGAAAAGGTTTAAAATAACTACACCTAGAAAAGTTTAACTCTTATACTGTAGAAAAGGGTCCTCTGAAAAGCCAGGTTACAGTGTTGAGACCAACAGAAGACCGACTAAGGTTTTTCCTCCTTTAGATTCAGTATGTGCTTGTCTGTCACCCTGTCTCCTTTCAAAAGCTATCCCATCAGTAAAATAGAGATTAAAAATTCTTTATGCAGAAGATACCTTTGGAAATTGAGTTGCTGTTTTGGGGGAAAAAAAAATCTATTGTTTTAGATTAACTCTGGGGAATAGGAAAAAAAAACAGTCCTCAGTAGAAGAATATATTATTTAACTGGAACTAACCATGCATGACTTTTCATTAGTATGTACCAAGTTAAAAGCTCAGACATCTGGATGTGTGTGCTCCAGTGCTGCCAGAGTGCAGGAGCAGTTTCACTTTATACCTCCCAGGGTGCTGTGAGCAGGGTAGGCTTCACCAAGGAACACAACCCTATCCAGAGGCTCAGCCACATATTAGATGTTTTGTTTTTGAAATTAATAAGGCTTTTCTCCTTACCTTGTACTCTGATGTTTTTTTCCTACATGAATTCCATTCTGTAATGAAATATTGTCATATAAAATCAGAAATTATAAAAAAAGGAGATTCCTGCATTCCTTAAGGCACATAGATAAGAGGTAAGTAATCTCTTCCCATTCTCAATTTCCCTCTACCACCTGATTATTTTTGCACATTTCACTAAAGACTGCTGCTTAGTTTGAGTAGGCAGAGAAGATTCAAAACAGTATCTAGAGCTAGAAGTATCTTTTTGTGATTGACCTCATGTTCTAGAAGGTGGCATCTCTGCTGCAAGAATGGGACAAAATTTAATTCTCATTATTGGCTCCTTTAGCAATTAAAATGTCAGAGACATAATTTACTTAGCACAAAAAGCCATGAAGGCTAAGGTAAATTGTATTTCCAAAGCAGTCTTTCTGTGTTATTATCCATTCTTCAAAATACCAATGGAATTGATATTAATATCGATGAAATTCCTTATCAAGTTTAAATTACAGTCTTTGGTAAATACTTAAGTAATTTCTTTGCAAAGCTTTCAAGATCAGATGCCATCTTCCACTTTTCTTTCATCTTTAAGATTTAAATGTGGATTGTCCATATGGAAGTTTTTATGGACAAGTACTAGAAAAAATACTTGCCAACTCTGTGATTGTGTAATTATTAGCTTTCGTTACATAGACACAAAAACCTATTGTTGTTTTGTTCTGGAGAAATTTGTGCAAGAAAAATCACACCTACTGTGAGGAGCTGTGGTTACTGATCCTGCATCATATAATTCTTCAGTGGCAGTGGGAAACATTAAAAAGTTTTCATAGGGACCTTACTAATAGAATGCACATCCAGCCATTTTGTATCTGTGACTCAGGATATTTGTCTCAATACAGTGGCACAGGCTATGGCATATAAATGTACATATGGCATATACAATGGCATATAAACATCCTCCTTTTTTTCCCACGGCTGATATGCTTTCAGATCTTTATTTATATAATTCATCAGAAGTTCACCTTCATTCCAGTTCAAATAAGGTGTAATACCCACATGGATGTCTAAAGAGAATATACTACGTGTCATATATTGCAGCTTGTCCACTTGCAAATAAACCCACCATTTCTCTGTTGTGCTTGATGTTCAACTTGATTTCTTTGATTTGAAATGAGGTGTGATTTGAATATAATATGACTTTAATCCAACATACTTATAACACTCAGGACAGATGTATATAGCTTGTCTTACCTCAGCAATCAGGAAATTGAAGCTTTGGGACAAATTCTGACCTCCTTGGAACATGCTTTTCTGCATCAAACACCTTGAAATTGAGTTTATTTTTACAGCAGCAAGTTTAATGTCAAGTGCTTAAATGAAAATTGAATTAATTTGTTGCTTTCATTAATTGACCTCCTTTAATTTTCAAACTTTACATGTTTGTTTAATCTTAATACCTTTTGATTTATTCATGAAGTGTTGTTCTTCTGGCTTTGTAATGATCTCTGACTATTCAAGCATTTTAAATTCTCCATCCCAAGTTTTTAATGAGGTTTCTTATGTATGTATTTTTTAAATAAGAATTGTGGAGGTTTTCCCTTTTTTAATTCATTAACTTAATATTAGAAACCATGCCTGGTTAGGAAAATCTCATCAATTTAAGGTTCCAGAATAGGTCACCAAGTGTCATTCCAATAAAAATGAAATTTGTATGCAGTGCTTCATTTGCAAGGAGCGCTTGTTTATCTTCTCTGGCATTTATTACAGTGATCAAGCAACTGAAATAATCTGCATATTATGCAAACCAGTCTATTTCTCAGGAAAGTTTTGAGGCTTTTTATATTAAGAAAAATTTAATGCAAAGGTTTGTTAGTAGATAACATGAGAAAAAAATTGGATCTTGTCACAAGAAATTCTCGTTACTGTCATCTCAGGAGACTAACCTATTTTGGGAAATTAAAGGTTGTGATACAGTGGGTTGCATCATCAAAATGTTTTTTGAGGGTGTTCTTAGAAGCATGAAGGAATGTTCTATTTTGCTTCAGGGCTAACTGAATTATTGCCCATTCTACTTGTGCAACCATAAAGATGATTAAAAGAACTGGAGCTTTAAAAAGTGGAGATTCCACAATAAAGTGGGTTCCTAGCCAAAGCTAATTTCAGCAGAGGGAAAAGAAAGCTAACACTACTTGTATCTTTAGAGTCAGGAAAGTGAAGATATTGAAGGAGGAAAATGTAGGTTACACCAAATTGGTATCACAGTATACCAAGTTGGAAATCACAGTCTATAAACTTGCAAAAGGCTCTTTTTAATTTTGATTTAGGAACATCTGTGGAAAATGTTTTTCCAACCAGATAAAAATATTAGATTTAACTTCACAAAAACAAAATTCAAAGCTTAGCAAAAGAAAGTAGACTGCTGTCAGATTATATGTTTTTATGTGGATGTTTAGGTAGTGGAAACTCTTTTGACAAAGCTTTCTGCAATGGGGCTCCTTTCATGCAGTACTTGCTGCAGAATTCTTTCTACACAAGTTTTGTGAGTCACAGTGGCAAGTCTTACGTAACTTTTCAACTTTTCAAAGGAACAGGCCTTTAATAGGTAAAATTATACTTTTTAACAAAATTCAAAGTTCAATTGGTTTTAATTATAACAAAGAAAGGAACACTATTCTAGAAGTAGAATTTCAACAAATGTTGAAAGTCCTATTGTCATTCTCTTAGTTGATGCATTCGATAACACCTAGGTTTTATGATATTGGTTGGACTTGATAATCTTAAATGTCTTTTCCAAGCTAAACAGTTTTAGGATTCCATGGAGAGGGAGAGTCCCCTTCAGAGGGAAATTCAGAACATTAAAATTGAGCTTGTGATCCAAGCTGTCCTCAGGACTTGGTAAGGAGCACAGGGAAACCAATGAGATATGCAAGGTGCAGATGTGTGGGAAGAGCAGGCACATTTCTGACTGTTGTGATATTACAGCAGTGGGAATTGTCCCTTCCTGGTTCACCACAAGCTAACATGTCTATTTGTCCAAACAGATGCTGCTTCCAGAATAACCCATCACTCAGATGCGCATGGTTGGTAGAACAATGGCTGCCTATTTCATGAAACAACTCTTTTAACATCTTTTACATGCTTGAAAGTAAAAATTGCTCTTTGAAAATAACAAACTCTAAAGTTATGGTCTGTCACTATTCTGCCATCCGCCATTCATTTGATTGTTATAACATCTCCTTGTGTCTTATCTGAAATGAGATCATAAATTCTCCAAGGAAGGATTCATCTCTTAAAATAGGACTTGTACAGAAATTAGCATTTTGTCTTGCTGAACTTTAATGGTGTTTTCTGGTCTTTTCCTAACTTAGCAAATAATCACTGGAGTATGAAAAACAGATCCAGAAGGCATTTTAAGACTATATAATATGTTCCCTGCTCTGAAACAAGGTTTAAATATATCTGTCAAGAATGATATTGATATATGTTCAATTTTAAAGAGCTCCAGAAATAGAGGTCTCATAACCTCATAAGACATGCATATTTGATCGTGGAGCCCTGGAAAATGTTAAAAATTGTCTTTGAAAATATTAGGCTTTGTGTTTTCTCAGATCACTGCACCTGTGTAAGCAGTATGATAAAAGATATAATTGTTAGATGTAATGATTGTTTAGTAATTAAATAAAATTATTATATAACCATGAGAAGAATCGTGAGAAACAATGTTGGAAATTTAAAGGGGGCTATGTTTAGCTGAAATCTGTGTATACAATAGAACAATATAAGTTTAATAAGTAACATGACAGTTATGTAATGATAGAGTATAAAACACGTTCACCTCGAATGTATGGTCGGAATCAGATTTGGGTGGAAACTACCCCGATTCCCAGAGCTCTTGAATAAAAAGCACCTCATATAATCACTTATGTGATTATGTGTTTTTGAACGCTAACATATTCAGGGGTTTTAGTGGACATTTACACTGTATTTACTTTATATATTTTGCTAGAGTTTTTATCTGCTTTACTTTCTGTAGTTTAACTTAGTATTTTTTCTGTTTCTATCAGGTATATGGAGAGTACATTATTTCCTTTTACAGCAGAAACCTTTTAGTTATTTGAAGTCTGACCATCTTCCTACTTCATGATTTTCCCTTGACTATAAATTAAATGAACATACTAAACAAAACCACCATGTTGCTATAAAAAAACCTCAAAACCAAAACCTGAGAGTTAAAGTTAGGGCTAGGCAGTATAAAGACACTAGATGAGATGCTGAGATTTTCTGTCTGACCCAGAAAACTGCAAAACATAAAGTGTGTGGATAATTGTTTCACTTGCACAGTTACAATAGAAGGTGCCTGACAGTGCTTTGTGGACTACAGAGGATATCACAGGAATGGTCTCAAGGGCTTTAGAACTAATGTGGATGTTTCCACTTCATTACTTTCAATGGACCACAGTCTGATCTGTCTGCCTTAATGAATGGTTACCCCTCTGGAAGACATGCTACTGGTTATATTCTAATGATCACATAATTAAGAAGCAGAAATAGATCTCTGTGAGAGGACTGCCTGTAGCTATGGCCCATGAGCTCCTTGGTTTGATTGTGCACATATTCAGGATTTCTGAAGCATGGAAAGATGAACTGTATGGTGTTAGAGGAAGTGTCATAGTGATAAAAATTATTATGTGCATTTTTTGGGGATACTTATTTATTGCAGTTTTGTAAGTCATACAAATTTTTGGATGCTGATTTTTCAAGAACATTTTCATCTTAAGATGATATCTGAAATGTAGGTTGCAGATCAGTGCAGCAAGCTGCACCAATAGCTCTATCATTTGAACTATAAATTTTATTTAAGTATTTTAATAGTAGGAAAACAATGAAAGTATAGTATTGTATAGTACAGTATAGTATAGTAAGGAGTGGATGAGGTTTTCTGAGAATTAAGTTTATGAATAAAAAGATCCCATGTCTGGATTGTAAAAAACTAACCTGAAAGCAAAGTGTTGTTTGGAGTAAGACTTACAAATAAGCATTAGAATGTGATGGACAGAAAAAATCAGAAAACAGAAATAATATCAGAAATATATTCTACACTGGTTGTTAAAAATTTGGCCAGCCAGAAAGTAAACATAAGAAACTTGTACAGACCACACTATGTCTCATATCTTTTTTGTGGCTGAGCCAACTTGCTTGCAGTCATTATTGCTCACAGAAAACTAAAATCCAAAACCAGAAACTGTAGCCAGTGCAATTATAAACATTGGGACTGAAATGTCCTTCTATGTGGTATCATCTTAATATATAGCAGATGATAATTGCTAAACTGTCTCAGATTATATGTAGCCATATTTTTGTTTTCTTTAATGCAGTAATCCAATAACAATTTAATTGACACCATGGGAAATTTAAAATATGCTAATTCAGTATATTAGCCAGATCTTTGATTTTGAGATGATATTTTAAATTATTTCTATTATTGTGTCAACATATTTTTATATTTACAGGTAGACATAGCTTAAACAAGTTAGTCTTTCTTCTGCTCAAACATGTTGGCTTTTCTGCTCTAAATGGGAGTATGTGAGCTAATTCTCTCCATTCTCTGCAAGAGCCAGGACCCACAAACTTTAGCAGCTTATGCAATATGAGTTAAAACACATTATCCAGAATAATAAGCACTACTAGTTGTATGATAATGATTCAATGTGATTTTAATGTCTGTTTAAAAGTAAGCAACAGAAGGTTCCTTCTAATAAAAGCAGCACAGAACAGAATGTTATACCAATTTGCCAGTTCTTTTCAGATTCATGTCTAAACTGCATGTCCTGACTAGGTATCCCATTTGCAACAAATCACATACTGCTTTGGCTTTGAAGTTTATATTTTTATATTTATAGATGCCATTGTGATGATTCCACCTCTGTCTTCATCTGTAAAGTTACCCATGTCAAAAGTATCATTTTTGCTTTGTTCTTCGTGTTTATGTATGATACAGAACTGTCCAAATTTTTATTGCAGTTTGTGAATGTAACTTCAAGTTTGCTGTTTGTAACCAACTTTACTTTTTCAATTGGCTACTGCAGTCACATCATGTTTTGTTTGATGCTATCTTCAAGTTCCCCAAGCAATATCTGAGCAGAGCACCAGCATAGATCCTCAGACCAGTGCACATTCATACTACTTATTTATGAAAGCTTTTTTTGTGTACAGTGAACATAAAAAGAAAGCTGATTTTAATTCAGTTTTGGAAAAGCAAAATAGTACTAATACATTTTTTTTATGAAAGAACAACTGGATTAATTGCCATTATGTTTTGGCTATTCTGTATTTTCTGTTACCATAACTCCGCATAGCAACATGGGAACTTGTATGTTTTAATTAAAAAAAAAAAAAAAATCACCTTCCTTTTATGCTCCACTACTCAGCCATAATTCTTAGACTTAAGTGATTTATCTAGATTCCACAGCTTGCACTTTAAGTACTGCTGTACTCCATGGTCCCATTGAAATTGCAGGGATTACTGGTGCAGTGAGCTTTCATTCAGCTCAGCTGAACTTAGCAGAACTGATCTCCTACTTTTTTTAACAAAGACAAATTTATCTATGGATACAGTGGATTTAGAGGTAGCCTATAGGAGTTATTAGGACTCCTTGCTACTTTCAGGTAGAATTTTGTACTTGCAATATCCATTTGTGACACTTAACCCGAGACTGTGTTTAAAGCAGGGGAGGGTAACCTGGCCATCACCCAAGACCAGTGATTAGGGCACTGAGCAACTATTCTGGTCCACAGGCTGAGGAGAGACTGTAAAGGGGATCTCTTGGAAGAGGGCCATAACCCACACCCTGTTGCTCAAAGAAATGGAGGTGTCAGCAATATCGCTTCATCTGGTTTCAGTCATTGTCCCACTGTTGGTTCCCTGAGACACAGCAAGAGGCAGGCACTCATTGCTCCAGAGCAGGCACTACTGGGAGTCTGGATGATTGTATTTTTTTGTGATGGCACACAGAGCTATCACAAAAGATTTTATTGCTTTTGCTCCACTTGTTTTTTTATAAAAGCATTCTAATAGCTCTTCTACAGATTTGGAGGCACCATACTGCTTATCACAAAATATATGTGTGTGTCCATTATTTAATTTTTTTACACTCTAAAAACCAAATTATTCCTAGTTTTCTGACATAAGCAAGGAGACTAGGAGAGGAGAATTTAATTTTCTCCTTTTACGAGCATAACATTAGAACAGATGAAAAACAAGGTTCTTTCTGTTATGACTTCTGTAATTTTGGGGAATACCTTTGCAGTTTGTTTTCATAATCAAGGTATGTCTAGCCTAACTTCAGAGGTGAAACTGCATTAAGAACTGGACTTTCTTCCAATTACAGATTAGCAGCTCTAACAAGTTCTTACAAATACTTTAGAGAGTGTATGCACTTTATTCTTTCCTAATTTCCACTTTCCCTAGCTTGCAGGGTAAATTTATAAATAAAATTAATTATGAAGGTGGAATCTAATTTTTTTTCGCTTTCCTTTTCAAAGAGGTACAGATCAACAAGGGATATTTCATTCTGCTATGTACATTTACAGAAATTTGGCCTAAGTACCATAAATTATATAATCTTATGCTATTTGCAAAAGACAGTGTAAAAATAATATCTGCCCAGTACAGGGTGAGGATGGTCACCTCACAAACAGGGACAGAGACAGGGCAGAGGTGTTTATCTCATTTTCTGCCTCTGCCTTCAACATGAATGATGGACCAAGGGTGTCTCGGTGACCTGAGCTGGAGGACCAGGACTGCAAGGATGATCACCTCTCAGTTGACAATGAAATTGTGTGAGATCTGCTGCTCCATCTATGGGTCCTCATGGCATTCGTCCAAGAATCCTTAAAGAGCTGGCTGATGTCAGTGCAAAACCTGTCTTAATGATTTTTGTTTGGTCTTGGGAATCTGGAGAGCTGTAAGCTGTCAAACAGTTCTCAAGAAGAGCAAGAAGGAAGACCCCAGAAACTACAGGCTTGTCAGTCTCTCTTCCGTGCCTGGTAAAGTTATGGAGAAGATTATTCTGGGAGATATTGAAGTACACCTGAAAGTCAATGCAGCCATTGATCACAACCAGCACAGCTTCATGAGAGGACAATCCTGATTGTCAAACATTTTTTCCTTTTATGACAAGGTAACCCACCTGGTTGATCAAAGGAGCCAGTTGATGTGATCTTTTTGGATTTCAGTAAAGCTTTTATGCTGTCTCCCACAGAATTCTTCTGGATAAAATATCCAGCTCACAGCTGGATAAACCCATCCTGTGATGGGTGATCAGCTGGCTCGCAGGTCAGGCACAAAGGGTTACAGGGAATGAGATGACATGAGACTGGGGTCCTGTCAGTAGTGGGGCCCCACAGGGCTCCACCTTTGACCCTGTGCTCTTTAACAACTTCATAAAGGACCTGGATGCAGGACTGGAAGGGACACTGAGCAAGTTTATAGATACAAAACTGGGAGGAGCTTGAAGGATGTGGTCTCCTCAAAGGAGGGAGGCCCTGCAGAGAGACCTCAATAAATCAGAGCGCTGGGCAATCACCAACCATATGAAGTTCAACAAGGGAAAAGTGCCAGATTCTGCACTGGGATGGGGCAACCCAGGATGTACAGATGGAGTGGGGAATGAGATGCTGGAAAGCAGTGCAGGGGAAAGGGGCCTGGGGGTTCTGGTTGATGGCCAGTTGAACGTGAGTCAGCAGTGCCCTGGCAGCCAGGAGGGCCAGGCATGCCCTGGGGGGCGTCACCAGATGGAAAAGGGAGGGGATTGTCCCACTCTGCTCTGCATCTTTGCTCTCTTCTCTGCATCTTGAGGCCTGGGGGCAATTTTGGGGGCCTCCATATAAGAAGGATATTAAACCATGGTATTACTCTGGGGGATGCTCCTGTGCAGGACCAGGAGTTGGACTCAATGATCCTTCTTTGTACCTTCCAACTCAAGATATTCCGTGATCCTGTAATTCTATGATCTTGCTTCATAATGGAACTTGAAGAGGGAAGAAAGACTTTTGGATTGGTATTACTTCTGATTTTAGTATCTGCACTCATTCTGAAGCCTCTTATTTTCATTGCTGTCTCCAGCAAGGAAGATAAAAATCATAGAAGCAGTGACTTGTGAAACTTGATTCACTAAACCACAGATGCATACAATGCTCTTCATGTAAATGAAGCACTGTTTCCTTACTACCTTTCTAATTTAGGATTTTGTTTGTACATAATAAACATTCACAAGTGAGTAGTATTTCTCACCATAAATGTAAAGTGAAGCCTTTGAGTCTATTAAAATAAATTCTTCTTGGCCAGGGAAATAGCACCCAAGAAACTCATTGTGAGAGTCATTTCTTGTTTTCACACACTTGAGAGTAAAATTGCTCCATCCAATTTTTTTCCCCAAACTCAGCTTGTTTTTCCACAGTACTTTTAGCCATTTTGATCTTCCCTGCATTGGGCACTCTGTTTACATTCAAAATTAGACCCCTGCTGGTTCAAAACTTGGATTCAGTATATCGTGGTTTTGCAGTTGTTTGCTTTAAGTCCAGAGTTTTTCTGGTGACCTTATACAAAAGAGAACAGAGTAGTTCCTGATGAGTTCTACTGAGTCTTAGACTGCCTTCATGGTTTTATGGATGACACAATGACATCTTTCTATAATTCAGTAAGAAGCATTACTGGGCTGCAGTAAATTCCCTTGCAGTGCTTCTTAACTGTCTCATTTGCTTGGGTCTGAGGGGAAAAATATCTGTAGATGAAGAGGTTCTGCCTGATCCAATGGGACACAGGAGATCAAAATTTTAATCTTATGTCACTTCCAGAAATCCTGCTAAATCAATGCTTTTTTTAAAATATGTTATGTCCGTCTGTGTTTAGTTCTTTCCTACTTGCCAGGTAGCATCCTAAGCACTCACAGAAATCAGTACAAGCTTTTGGGCATAGGAAGACTGCCCCATCATAAATAAAAATCAACCTTTTTCCTCATGGTACCATGGGCGACACTGTGGTTTTGGACTTACAAAGACCTCCTGCTCCACTTGAGAAAAAAGAAAAGAGGAAATGAGAGCTCAAAATGTCAGTGGTGAGACACAATGCAGCAATTTTGCTAGAGCTTTCTTCTGCACTGTAGGTATAAGCTATAGTGGACTTATTTTCAGGATTTTGTCTTTCTTATTTCTGCTAAATGATGTATTTGGTGATATCAACCTCATGCAATCACAAGAATTTTGTGAAAACATTAGTGGAAACATTGGCAGGAAAATAATTCACTTGGAACTCAGGAGAAGCTGGGTGAAGAGGAAAGTCATGTAGATATGTTTTTTTCCATTTTAGGTTTTTTTCCCTCTTGTCTGTCATGAAAGTTTGTGATGGGGACAGAAAGGGGTTTTTGCTATATTGAGTTCTGTTAAAAAGGGAAAAAATCCAAAATAAAATAAGCAGTGGATACAATTCACTGCACTATTTCAGTCAGAAATTACTGCCACATGGACTCGGACTTTCTAATGGCTTTTCACAATCAGCCATCTGTAAGCCTCCAATTCGTATGGTGCCTGCAGAATTTATTTTGAAATGCTATATAACCCACAGCATCTGGGAATACCCTCAACACACACTGTGCAACCACAAACTATATAAATGTCAGGGAAGATTCAACAGACTCTTCCATATTTTGTTGTTGCTGTTGAAACATGCAGAAATAAGGCCAGAATGGAATAAGGTTAATCCAAGTGTAGGTAACATTGCGTGCATCCTTTAAAAATTGCCCTGTCATTGTGGACATTCTTGTTCTTTGAGATAATTTAATAAAAAATCTTGATGACAACATTAGCAGAGGTGACAATAGAGTAAAACAAAATATTCTTAGGAGAGGTTTTGTGGGAAGATATAATGGAGTACTTTCATTGGTGCTCTCTATTCTCAATAAAGTCTTTCTGTCAACTGCTTTGGCTATATTTCAAATGGAATTAGATGTGTGTATGAGTAGTTGATTGGGACTTAAGGCTGACTCCATGTGTTTATAGAGCTATTTTGAGACAAGAAATTTGTTAATTTGTTGTTATGCTGAAATAGAAAACATCCTTCCCACCAGGAGAGGTTATGAAAGCAATTTGTTAATGTTTTTGACCTGATGCCACTAAGGAAACATTCTTTATATGAGGAATAATTATTGCAAAACTGCAAAAAATTTTCAAACAGATGTACTTAATTTTTTTGGTCAAATTTATTGTGCTCTTTCAGCATGAAAAATGGAGAGACAATAGAAGTCAAAACACTTTAAATGGACACTTACAAAATCACACTGAATTCTACCATATACTTATGTTTTAAAATATCTGTCTTCCTGTCTTATTGTGTCTTCTAGCTTTCATCCAAAACAGTATATTTCCTTCTGGTTGTTGCTATGGCTTTAGCTTAAGAAAGTATTTTTGGTTTAAACTGATCTGAAAATTTTTCTTTTTAAAATTTAATCAACAATCCGCTCTCCACAGCTTTTTCCTGGAGCAGATTCTGTTAAGAGGTGGAACAGGCATTCTACAGCATCTTTTATACCATTTAGTTGACTCTAACTTCAGATTAATTTAAAAGATACCTCTATTTGCAAATTGTTATTGTTTACAGATTCTTGTGATGTTACTAGCTGGAAAAAAAAAATTGTAAAACAACATTTCGGCATTCAACATTTTTTATACTACACTCTTTAAAGTGTACATACTTCATAAACATAAAGAGAGAAGTGTGTATTGGTATCATTAACTGAGCTTGTAGCAGTTTCTTAGTAATCTTTACAGCTGAGTTGCCTGAGAGAGTGTTGATATTTTCAGATTCTTAGCAGATTTTTTCTGCTTTTCACCTTAAACATTTAGTTAATTTCTAGCACAGAGATAGAAAAAAAGAGTCTCAAAATCTTTCTGAAAAATTAGCTAGATAGGTATTTTGATAGATGGCATGGAAATATGTTTTTCTATCTTTGGACAAAGCTTTGGTTACAGAAAATTATGACTATGGATATCTTTCTTCATTCTTTACTTACTGAAGTGTAGGATGAAGGCAAAAGCTGTGAAAGTATTTATGGTAGCACTAACACATGAACCAGAAGAGTTTTATTACATATATGGCATACTTTTGTCATTGATGCTTTATGAAAAAGTTCACTCTGTATTTCATAACAAATTCCACCATCAGAAGTTTGAATGGATTGGCAACTTTATCTTAGGTATTTTCCCATTTTTCTAAGGAAGTCCTTGAAGGGATTGTGTTGGTAGACAGAGAACTGTGAAGAAACCTGTCTGATTATTTATGCTTTGCAAAGCAAATGTTACTCATGGCAAGTTTCAAATATCTGCTTTTGCAACAAAACTGCCTGTATTACTCATACTTTCATGCAAACTAATGTACCCCTTCATACTCACGTCAAGCAGTGCGAATGTGTGAGTTACCTGACTGAGGATTTATACATCACACAGCAACAAACAACAGGAGAACAAGGTTTTTATTGCATCACACATCTTTACTGTCCTCAGATGCTACATTCTACACCTTACCTTTGAAATTAGTCAAGTGTTTCACAGATCTCTTGTGTACTGCTGCAGGAAGAAAGCAAGAAATAGGGCAGATCTACATAATTTGTTGTTTTTCTGAAGATGTGTGCACACAGAACTCCTAATTCATCTTGGACAAAGGTCTCAATTTCTGAAAGGACTTTAGCCTATCAGAATGGGTGGGTTATTTCCAGGACTTTCCAAATATTCAGAAAGAAGAAAACTGCACCAAATAGTAAATTACTATCTTCAGATTACCAATATATAAAACCAGAGATTACTGCAATTTTCCACTCTTTCTTAAATGCATTTCTTTGCACTCTTTTTTATTATACACTTTAGAGGAGTTGACAGAAAATAAATAGCTCAATAAAAACTACCAGAAACATCTAAGGAAATCACTTTTGAGAGAGAGAAATACTTCTGTAGCAAAATTTCATCCAGATCTTTCTCCTAATCATGACAAACTCTTCCATTGTGAAGGTACCTTTTCTTTTATAGAAGATGATAGCACTTAGTCTCCTTATATAAATATCAAAGATAGGGATGAAAGCCACATACTGATAAAGTGAAAGAAACAAGGGACTAGCAACCATTTCCTCAAACACTTTTCTCTTAAGCATTCTAGCTCCTTTCTACAATGAAGAATATAATAATAGAATAGCAAAAAGCATTGAAGCACCTTTTATCTGTAAATATACAGACAATTCAGATAATTTTAGAAGCAATTCTTTCATAAATTGGCAAGCATGAGTAAAAAATAAGAAGTCTATTTTAAATGACATAAAGATTATGACATTTATGTTACTCAACTCCAGCTCATTCTTCCTTATTTGACACTTCTCATCAGTTGCTCAAATGAGATATGTAGGAAATGATGTTGTGTTGCTATCAAAGCAGTTTTGCACTTTTGAAAAGCAATAAGGTGCTCTTTAGTAAGAATTTTTTGTTGTTTTTTTTTCTTTTTTTTTTTCCAAATTGACTATAAGAATGCATAGTCACATTAGAATAACTAAAACTACCATTGGAAATCCAGGACAGTTGTATGTAAAGTGATTGTGGAACTGAGACTTGCGTGTTAAAAGACAAGTGTATTCCCTGTTGAGTATATTTTAGTTCCAAAATAATTAATATTTGTTGACAAGACCAAGTTAAGTGCATGCAGCATCACATGTCTTTTAATCAGTTGTGATGATAAAGTAATGTAGACTGAAAATAATCAATTTGAGCTGCCAAAGCTGATCACTTAAGCCAAGTGAAAAAACACAAGCAACATTCTTCCATAGATTTCATACACCCTCATAATTGATTTTGCCTGTTGCTCTGGTCCTTTTATATTTCAGCTCTGAATAGACAAGTTTCATTGGTGTGAGTGTTTTTGAATGTTTATTTGTGAGCTCCCTGAGCAAATTTGGTAGGAGAAACACACTGAGTCAATTGGAAGCATTTGACAACATTGAACATACTAGATAAAATTAAATCTATGTAAACTAGATAAAATTAAAGAATATTTAAAATATTTAATGTTGAAATACAAGCTACAAAATAGCTGTTCACAACTGATCTGTATCTATAAGAAAAAAAATCCTAACTCATTGTAAACTGTTGAATATCAAAACTTACTGTACACTTGTTCAGATTCACTTCAAGGGGATACTGTAAAAGCAGTAGGAAAACACATCGTGTTTCAATTGATGTTTCAATTGATACCTATTTCTGTTATATATCTTTCTATATCTTGTTTCAATTGATACCTATTTCTGTCCCAATTAAATCAATGAAAGCTATACTGTGGTTTAAAGAAGAGTTACTTTAATAATTAATCCTTCTAATAATATAATCCATTAGACCAGAGATTAAGTATTATGACAGCATGAGATATAGAAAAATCTTTACAGGGTAGAAAATTTGAGAGATAAATTATTCATTCTAAGTTATGTGCTCTAACCAGCTTTTACTGCACTTCTATCAGATATTTTACAGCTCTACAGCATGATGCTGGAGATCAAGTATAATCAATAATATAAATTATTTAAATGTAAGATTCGTAGGGAGGTTTCTTTATACTCAAATATTTCCAATATTCTGTGATAGAGGAGAGAAAAAATAAACTATATTTATATTAAACATTTTGGATTTTTATGATTGCTACTGAGGTTTCTAAGTTTTCTTTGCAGACTTGCATTTTTTGCCTTAAAAATAAATCCTAATCCACTTTGCAAATTGAAAATTTAGTGGAAATATTTTCCTTGTTTATGGTCCTTCCCATATGTACATACTGTGTGAAAACAGTATGGAAAAAATAGTAAGGAGAGAAACCAATATCCTGCATGCTCAGTATTATTAGAATAATTCTTTTGTAGTCTTTAAAAATGTTATGCAGATGAAAGACCCCAGATTCTTTTTTTTATGAAGCACATTAAGAGAGAAAAATTAGTTATAAAAGCTGTATGACAACCTACATACCAGTGCTCCTCCCTCAGGTTCAAGGAGGAAGAAAATTGGCAGGAAGGATGGGGTGGCATGGAAAAAATAAAGTGGACTCAAGTAAGAAATAGTGTGGATGGACTGAAGCATGGGGAGAAGCAGAGAATATATGAGACCAGTGTTACAGAGGTATGGTGATGACATTTATAATACCAGAATTCAGTACAAGAAAAGAGCATGACGCTTTAGACTTATATCTGAATAGAAATTGAGTTACTTTCTGAGCTCTTTGCCAAGTATTAACCTAGCCCAGGAATATGCAGCCAGCACTAAATTACAGAACATTTAAATGTACACAGATTTGGATCCCAGAGGCTGTTACCTGCTGAAATAAAATAATTAGACACTGTCCAGGAAAATCAATTTGCTCAAATATTTTACTAGAAAAGCTCCACCAAAAGCTGAGTTTGTATGGTTTACATGCAAAAGTCCACCTTAATCTGACTGATTGATGTTTGGGGAATATTTTTAGAAGACCATCTTTGGCATATTCCTATTCTATGGTGCTTGTTTAAACAAGTCTCTAAAAGAGCATAAAATAAATAAAATAATTAGCTGAGTAGGTTCTACAATCATTGTGTTTGGGAATAAGATGTGTGCTAGAGTAAAGTCATAGCTCCACTAAGAATTGCTATTACACCAAACTAAATTAAAATCTTACTTGTATCTATTTGCTGCAGCAGAAAGTTATTGCTGAGACTACAAAGCTGTAGAAATATTGGGAAAAAAAGCTTCTCATGCAATTTTTATGTGGCTTTTGTTCAAAAAGTCAAAGAGGGAGCAGATAAGACTTTTTGTGTGTATATACAATTTATTTTAGAAAGAAAAGTTAAAATAGCATTTCAGGGGTTCTCAATGATACATAGTATTGGAATACATTGTTTTTAACATACTTCTTAAGCTATCTAGCAGAAATTTTATATGCTATGGGGAACAATGTAGGAACTGCAGGCTTTGTGATCTCTCAGTAGCAATGAAAATATTGTTATACTAATTTTCATTTAATTTCCATGTCTTGGCATGTAACTGAAAAACAGACAATTTTTTTATTATTATTATTAAAAGTACCTACTAAAGATTTGGCATGAATATTCACACAGATTTAATTACAAAGTAAATGTCAAATGTTCTTGAAGGTATTCTAGGAAGGGAGATATAGAGCTAAGAGCCTGAAGTGGCCATGCTACCATGATTGCTAAAAAAAGCCAAGGAACAGACTCAGGAGACCAAGATTGCAAATTCTAATTTTCAGCAATAGAAAATCAAAGGAAACTTTCCACTGTCCCAGAGAAAGTCCTAAATATTTGACTATCTGTTAAAATACTGAGAAAGCTACTGCAATTAGATATTGTGTCAATATTCACAACAGAGAAAAATTACTGACTGCAGGAAAGACATGTTAATGCATACATTGGGGCAGGCTTAAATATTCTATATATCTCAAGCCACTAAATCTTGAAAACACTTCTTTGGAACATTAGTTTTCTTGTAAGTTTCAGAAACCAAATTTCAAATAAACTTCAGATGCCTTTACGTTCAGATGATAGAAGAAAAATTGTTCCACAGATAGCTTTGAATTTGTTTTTTATGAAATGCCAAGGAGAGTCTATGGATCTAGTTTATAAGAACTTTGCACATGGTTGAATTTTTGTGATGGAAAAAAGAGCTGAATTAGATCCAAATGCAAGACTTAAGACTCTAACAAAATCATCATTAGAAACATATTCATATTTTCTATGAGTTTTTCTTTCTCCATGTTTTATGTACAGATGATGGAAATTCTCATTATCCTACGTGGAAAATCCCATTTTCATATTTTGCATTTCAAAATCACATTTTCACATTCATTTCACGCATTTCACTAAAGTTTATCAAGGAAAGAAATACCAGATGTCTTGTTGTATATCCTCAGTGGTGAGAGTTTTCTTGTTTCTTGACTACCTTTGTAATTTTAAACTTTGATATATGCACATGAGATTTAGGGTGTGAAAAGACAACAGACTTTGTAGATAGACTAAAAAAGCATTCAGCTGTTTGGTTCCTGACTCAGGATGTGCTGTACAGGCTCAAGAATAAAAGCAAGGCTGTGCAGGGATGTGGCAGCCTACCAGATGTCATCTGCAGATGTGCTTTTATTTTAAAGATGCAGTTAACACCCAACCACTACAAAAATCTAGCCAGGCTGAATAAACAGGATAAAAGAATGAAATGGAAAAGCCAAAAGCACAATATATTAGTGATTTACTGCATAATATTGAGAAAGTTACTGGCAGAGTCAAATATCAGAATTACTTTGTTGTCAGTAATAGCTTGTCTTCCTATAAGTCAGATGCACAGTGTGGTCATCTGGCATAAATCCCTAAGACATGATTGTGAGAGGGCCATTATGGAGTGAATACGACAGAAGATGTGATTCCAGTTTGACTCTGATTGTGAAATTCAAGTATTCTTAAATACCTTTCACCATTATGAAAGATCAAATAATTATTTTGATCAGCTAGTATGGGGGTTAAAACATAAGAAACACCCATTAATAGAAAATACTTAGAAATATACAAAAATCAGAAAAACAAGAATACCACTAATCCTCAAAACAAACTCCTATGCTTTCAATTAAACTGTATATTTTCTATTACACTTCCTAGAGCTGCAGCATTTTTCTGGTGTTTTGCATTTTTAAATTTCTTTCATGCAACAACCCACTGAGCTGGAATATTGTCATTATTATTGCCAGTTTCCAAAGAAAGAGGACAAGGTGGAGATATTAAGTGACTTGCACAAGCTCTCTTATCAAGTCTGTACCAGAGCTAGGATTACAATTTGGAAGCTCTTGACTTCTTGTTTGGTATTCAACAGCCTAGACCATGACATTCCTCAAATCCAATTTCAAACTCTTATAAAATAATAGAAGAAACATAAGGGAGCAAAATGCTAGTCAAAAATAATGCTACCAAAAGTTTTGCCAGAGACTTCAACAGCACAAAATTTGTCTACCCATGAGCTGATTATAGAACTTCCATGAGCAATAAATAACAGACTTTACTTTAAAAATGCATGAAAAATTTTCCAAAATAATTTTCTTCCCTTAAAAATAATTTGAAAAATTTCTTCATATCATCTCTGCTATGCTTAATGTTATCCGTCCCAAAACCAGCTTAGTACATATCAGAGAAGGATTGAAATAAGAAGTGTGGTGTTGGGGAAACATCTGACCATGACATTGGTACCCTTATTACAGCCAGTTTTAAATAATAGCTTTATATTCTAAATCATTAAAACAATTCATCAATTAAAATTTCAGAAGATGTTGTACATTGTGACTGTAAACTCCCTTGAGGGCAGAGAAAATTGATGGAGTTTATTAGGAAGGTTAGAAATATAAAAAATAATAGTAGGAGACTATCTTACTTGCCAAGGCTCATTTAATCCTCACAGTGATATGAAGCTGAAGAGAAAGCACAAAGACAGAGGAACAGTGCCAGATGACACCAAGCATTTCTACTGAACACAAGATTAGCTGGAAATAACACATGACAGCAAATATAGCTAAGATTTTTTTAGATGATCCATAGTATCACGAAGTAACCAAGTGACAAGAAAGCAGTCCGGCACATTTTACTGCCATTGCACCCAAAATTGAAGACTGAAAACAGATTAAAACAACCATAGAAAGTTGGAAATGCTTTAAAAATTATTAAAAATTCAGCAGGAATGAGTGATTAGAGAAGATTAAAATAGCTTGCTGCATAAATGATAAATGATGACTTAAAAGAGATGAGATAGCTGGCTACAAATAGATCTGGTCAAAATATTGGAAGTGAAGTTTACTTTTTGCTTAAAAAAACAAACAAAAGATCCCAAACTTGTTAATTTTATTCTCCGAGAACCTGTCTGACAGCAAGTAAAAGCAATCATCCCAATACAAAAAATTTCCATTATCATTTCCTGGATAGACATATCCAGCACATAGATCCAAAGAAGACATGTTAAAGTATCAAATTTAACACATTATTTTAATTGCTAATTAAAATTAGTAATTAATTTACTAATTAGTATAAAAAATGTCCAAATTGTGCTCTCTCTCCTCGAGACATTTTGAAAGGTGAAGTATTACCTGTAGGACAATAGCAAAGGTCCCATTATGGAATCTGCTAAGTGACATCAATGTCCAAATCTCTTAAATATACCCTTGAAGTGTGTATCTCTTTAAGAAATTACACAGTTAGATAATGCATGATCTTTACTCCAATTTGAACCCTACTTTAAATTCTGAATAATTCTTAGGTTTTTGATTTGTTTTTTTTTTTCCTAATTTCACTCTATGGTTTGCACAGTTATATTGGTATGTGCTATCACAATTACTTTTTATCTTAGCCACCAGAGTTGCATCTTGACAACATATAAATCAATCCTTGTATTTTATAGGGTTTAAATAAGGTAGAGGAAGGAGTCACATACCTGAGTACTCATCAAATATTTTATCAGAGAAACATATTTCTTTACAGGGTTATTTTCTACATCCTGAGAACAAAGAGCATGTGAATAGGAGGGAAAATCCCTACTTTTCTGTGCTGACAGGTTACATTTCCTCCAGCCCATTAAGGTGGGAGAAGGTTCCAGCACCATGTGTTAAAGAGGCTAAAGATGCCGCTCCATCCACCTGTACAGACCTTCTCCTTTTTCCTCCCACTCCTTGCTGTGATACTACTCCTAGGATAGACTGCACTTCTTCCCCCTACTGTTCCAAAAGCTTCAACAGCTAATGTAAAATAATATACCCTTGAAAGTGTTTATTTTTGTTGGTATGTTACTATTAACCCCTAGTTATTTAAATTTTTTTTACAAGTAGATATGTTTTATTCACCTTCCATGAAGACAGTATTTGTCTCTTTAAGAAGAGTGACAGCAGAAGATGAAGTGGGGTCTGCTATATCATTTTATCTTTTAGTGCTTCATTTTCTACAAGATGTGGCACATTGATGCATATTGTCATTTATGCAGCTCCAGAAATGCTAACTTGAAGGGAGCATTGTCCGTGTTACAGACAAGATGTGTCAACCCCTTCCTTAAAGTAATTGAAAGGAAGCAATTAAAAAAGCTAAACCATATAAAAATAAATAAACAAACAAACAAATTAATTTATTAATAAATAAAAAGGCAGAATATCTTTAAGAGAGAGAGAGAGAGGAAGCATATTCTTTGACTTTAATGATGACTGGAAAAGCCCAGAGTATTTTGATTTGAATTTAACTAAGCATCTTATGAATATTTTTTTCTTTATTTCTGTGACCTAGATATAGTAATTCAATGAAAATGAATTTAAAACATAAAGAAGAAAGAATTTCATCCAGACAAAATATATTTTATCTGATAGCTTTCTGTCCTCTCTTCCCTCCTTCTCATTTCTGACAGCCATCATGAAATATCCAATAGTCATGTTTCCAAAAGATATGAAAAATTTTATAGGGGTTTTGTCAAGTAGTGATTTAATGGAGATAAAATACTTTTAATGACTACTTATTAAAGCAATTAATATGAATATTGACTTTTCTCCATAAAATGCCAGTAAAGTACCAATGCAAGATAAATCTATGTGTAGGACATTTGATGCACAGAAGGATATTTCAAATGCTTAAATATCTTAACATTTTCTTCAACTCGATAAAAATGCTAATGTTATTGTTTCTAAAAGTTAATTGAAAAGTAGAGAAAATATTTTAGGGCATAATCTTTTTTTCTTGATATAAATTTTAATAATTATTGATTCTTTAAGCTCAAACACAGCACATCACAGAAAATCTCAGCTATTAAAGCAACAATTGAACCTTGATATTGGCAAAAGTTCAGCTTTTAATAGAGACTAGCAGAAGGGCAGAGATTGCTTGGAAATGCTGAAAAGAGCAAAACCTGAGGGCCAGAGACTGATCACATCATATAGTGCTGCCTTTTGTCTATCTAAAGACCAATACTATGATGTTTGATTTTTTGCCAGAATGTTCAGGTTGGCCCCCCAGATATGCCAGCAATTAATTTCTCACAGTCTGTACTTCCTACTGTGGATTTCATTGTGGAAACAAATATGAGTGTTCAGCCCTGTGTCTGTAAAGGACTTTATCTTTTTAAGAAGGATTTGCAATAATCAAATGTGCACTATGAATCTCAGTGTGCAAGCATCTTATAATAAATAGCAAAATTAAGATTTGGAATTTAATGGTGTTTAAAGTAACTTTTCAGTGATGGAAATTTTCATATTTAAAAATGTTTCTCCACAGAATTACTCTTTTGCTATCACACACATCTAGTACAGGCTGTTGATTACTTACTGGCCTAGCTCTAAACATGATCTCAAAACAATTTTTTTTTTTGTTTTGGAGGGGGGGTGGTGGGAGAAGGGAAATGAATTTGATTTTTTCCTGTTTCCTTTGTAACAAAATATAAATACATGAAAGTTTGACATTAAATCTCTATAAAAGCAACACTCTTTTATTTAATTTTCAGAGAGGATTTTTTTTCCTTAAAGATTTTCAATTTTAGTATTTCAGTTTTTCCTCAGTAGACCCTATTTTTTCCTAAAGACACTGCAAGTAATACTTAGTTTATTCAAATCTGTAGACTTTTCTCTATTTAGTTAAAGGTTTTATTGTTGAAAGGAAAGAAACAGCTCTATGTTGAAAGAACATAAATACATAGAAGCTCCTGAAAGTATTACTAAATTTAATGAAGACAATTTTTTAAAGCAAAATTAGGTATAGATCTTAGGAAAAAATGAAAATAAGAGAAAATAATAAGAGAGAAAACCCAAGTCATCAATATAAATATTTCCTAGTCTTCTAAAGAGATTTATCTTATTTTTCTAATTATACCAGGGTTGTTTCAGGTTTGCCTTGTTGGTTAATTCAGCATAGAAAAATGCATAAGGACAATTCCAGAGACAATATTTCAGTATTTGGTAGAAATTTTAATTAGAAGTCATGGGTTCCTTTCAGTATTTTAAAGTAAGAAACAGTTGTACAATTGGGAAAATGCTGAAATGAATTGCTTTCACAATTCCTTTAACCAATACCCTCAAACTTTTATATATCTTTAAATTTTTCTTGCATTTTTACCAACTTGCTGTCAGTTCAAAAGCATATTTTGCATTTTACTGTGTGAGGAATCATTGTTAAAGTGCATAAAGCAGCGCAGGGAGCAGAAGTCCAACAGGACTTTTATGATCATGCCTTGACCCTACTCCCTAAAAGAAAAGCTTGGGAGTTACTGGAATGTAGAGTTTGACAAGTTGTTCTCTTTCTCTTTGATTCAAGTTTTGTGTTTTCCCTGCACTGGGCCATGGCACAACTGGAAAGGGATTGTGGTCTTCACTTGGTGCCAGGCACAACCCCAGAGGGGAAGCAGCTGTGGCATGGAGCTGTGCCTTCACATATGCACTCTTTATGGAAAGATGATGAGTTTCACAGCCACAAAGAAATGTAGTGTCCTGCTGGTGCTTAGAAAAACTTTGTCAGAAAATGCTGGAAAAGTGAAGGAAGCCAAGACTTGAATTCTACTCCCTTCTTTTGCACTTCAAATTGACTGATTTAAACTTTTCACTTGTACGTCCCGGATGATAGGAATTTCATTTTAGGAAATTATGTTTTCATTCCAGTTTGACATATTAGAAATGTTAATGTTTAAGAAAGAATTTTAGAGATCTGTGTAGTAAAAGAAATGGCCTAATTTATTACTTTTTTTTTAACTATACCAAGATGAACTAGTTACTTCTTGGTAGAATAATTAAATCAGCTACGGCGTAGAACAATGCTGTATGTAATGAAGTGCATTGAATAAATATAAAGTGCATTGACAGCTAAATGTAATTTGTAAACCATTTTTTAAAGGATATGCTCGGCGTATAGGAGGTATTTATTACCAGAAAGGATCACTTCAATAATAGGAAATTAGCAAGATACCTTATTAAAGACTGCAAGGAAATGAGATTATTTCAGATATGTTTCTCTCATTATTTCATTTATTTCTGTATTTGTATGAGGTACAATGTTTGTGATTTTACTGATAGCTCAGAGAATATGGGTATAATTCAGTATTCACAGATATATATTGGAAGTGAGGTGTAGAAGTTGCTATGAATTTTTTCACATTGTAATGAAGATCCCACAGATCTTTGATTTTTATGAAATATTCACAGTTGTATTGTGACCAGCAAGGCAATCAAATTGTTAGTATTATTCACACCCTTTGAATTTCTGCAGCACGTTTTCCTGACTGCTCATTTGAATATGAGAGAACCCACCAGACAACTACTTTTCTTTGTGTTATAAAAATATTTAAATTTGCATTGCAAAGAACAACTACAACAGAGAAATATTCAATGTCCTATTCAAAGTCTATTTAAATTAGTACATAGAAAAACTGGGCAAAACTGAGGATTTTTATGAAATAACAATGGTTCACCAAATCCCATGTTAAATGGCTAAACAACAGAGGAAATACAGAGTGTAGTAGAGTGTTTAGAAAACATTGTGGTGGTAATGTGTGTGGTAGAAAATGTTGGTAGTGATAAATAAACTGTTTTGTTCCATATACTTTTCATGGGAATCTTGACTTCTGGCAGATTTTCTGTAGATTTTTTTTCTCCATGGATTTTTTAATGGTCTGTTGGTCATGCTTAAACATTCCAACAGATGTCACATTGTTGTGTTAGAACTTATATAAAAAACATTAAAACATAGCACTTAGTCAAAAAAATGCTGGTCTGAAGATTAAAAAGTGGAAACAGAGGCAGTAAAACCATCTTACTGAAGAATCATGCAGCAGTGGAAGAGACAAGTGTACCCTTCCAGGCTACTGCTTCCTAAGCCAGTCATACTTGTGGTAACCTACCTCTATGTGTTTACTAAAATAACCAGCTACCAGCTCAATCAATGTAGATGGTATCAGATACTAGATAGATAAGATGCTAAGAATTGTATAAGCACAGATACAGCTTTTTTTCCCTGGATCTTCACAAAGATAAACACAATACTCTCCATGGTAAGTTTTCCCAATAGAGCGGTATTTGAAGTGCTGTGTAACTCAGCAGCACAGGGGATACCAGATGTTCCCTTTCCATCAGCAACTGCACTAACCTTGTTATTCTTATACCTTGTTACTCTTATACCTTGTTATTCTGCTGTGTTACCTCTTCAGTTTGGGTCAGTAGGGCTCTTAAAGCTAACATGGCTGTGCTACTGTCATTTTGACTCCTGTACAGGTGTAGTACAGGTGTATGTAAGATAGGGTTAAACTTCCTGGGTCCCAGAAAACATCAGCAGTCTACTTTATGCCAATGTCGATCTTTGTGTCCATTATATTCACATTTTGTAAATGGTTTGTCTTGATAATATTACAGCACTAAGCATACTACTTTAAATATTCTCAATATTCAGGTTAGCTATATACAGACATGACTTCAAACATGCACAATCTGCACAGCAATCAAGAAATATACAGTACTGAATTTGTCTTATGATAAAGGTCAGAGGTTTGTGTTCAAGGCAGTTTTCCTGGTTTTCCAGGATGAAATGTGTACATGCATACAGTATGTAATGTTTCCACAATGTATTTAAAAATAAATAAACTTAGAGGAAAACACCCTTTATCTTATTTTCTTCAGTGCTTTCTCCAAATACTATAACATAAAGTTGCCATGCTGAGTTGTTAATGAAGTGAAAGCTATTTGACTGGCAACTCTGCTGCACACATTCATTTAATAAAGCAGGCTCTTTGCTGAGATTTAGGAGGACTGCCCATACATCTCTCTTGTATGCTCTTGGCTGGAAAGTGGGGTTT
The DNA here is from genome assembly GCF_051311805.1 of Agelaius phoeniceus. Lineage (NCBI taxonomy): Eukaryota > Metazoa > Chordata > Aves > Passeriformes > Icteridae > Agelaius > Agelaius phoeniceus. The sequence continues at coordinate 127,006,111 of NC_135265.1, forward strand.
GGGTTCTCTGGGATGGAGGCAGTCAAAATGCTGATGGCTGTGACTCTGCCAGTTTTGTTCAGCAGCTATTCTGTGGAGTTTAGTGACAATGGTTCCTTTTTCTAGCTTCATGTATGGTAGCTACTGATTTAAAATACAAAACTTCCGATTTAGATGTTCAGAATAGAAGCTATTATACCTTTTCATTCTGAGAAATGAACTGAGTTTTAACTGTGAAAAGTATATAACTGGATTCTCTTCTTGCCTGAGTTGTTACTCGGATCTAATCAAAAGTATGAACAGGTTAAAAAATAGTAGCATAGTTCTTGGCTGTAAGACATGGCCTATATTTTACTGCTGCATAAATGACCTTTTTCTTACAAAATAAGTTTTCTCTACTTAAAGATATGCATATTTTTTACATTTCTGTGGTCTACTAAAGCTAAAGAGAATGCAGTGCAGATGTGGGACAATTTCTTTTATTTCATTTCCATCTAAGTAAATTGATGTAAATATGTAAATAGACAGACCTGCTGGAAGGCAGAATTTGCATAGGAATTATGAAAATCACATGCACTTCAGAGGGGTGAGGTGAGATGAACACAAGAACTGTTGGGGTTTTTTTTCTTCTTTTACCAAATCTTTCCCAGAAATAATGTGGTTATTCCCATCAGAGATTTACTGGGATGCATTTCCACCTGTGACCTCAGATAAAAGAGCAAAGAAGCAAGAAAATCTGTGTTCCTAGAGTTAAAGTGGTTTATTTTTCCACTTTTTAATTCTCAGAGCATATGCTGCTGTCTTTTCTCACTTTTTTTTTGGTACTGAATTTACAGGGAAAATTGTTCTGATAGAAACATATTGATTGCAGTAAAGAATTGTATGTTACCTGCCTTGCACACCTCACAGCAATATTTAACTGGTGAGAAATGTGCTCTAACTGACACCAAACAAAAGCAGAGTTGTTTTTCATTTTAAGAGTTTGCTCTCTACGTGGCCTTGAATGTTCATTTCTTTGACAGTAGATAATGATTCATTCTCTTGCTTTGCAGTTTCTAGATGGCTAAGTACTTAAAAAGTCAATATTGAATTTCTAAGCAGAAATCCACATATGATTACAGTAAAGCTTTGCTATCACAGCATTATATTAAGTGATGTATTGGTATATTCCACATCTATAAAAATAAGAAGTTTAAATTTTACTTTTGAGCAGTATTTTAAGATGTGCCATGTTGATTTTATTGATAGTTTGATTCTTCTGAGTCGAGATTCACCCAAAGTGAAAAATTAAAAGTGAATTATTGCTGGAAAAATCATCCAAAGTCAGGCTAACTGTATGCTAAGAAACATAATTCTCTTTGTTCTTTATTTAAGGTTTAAAGCCAAGTGATCCAACCATGACTGGCAAAACACAGACGAGCAATGTCACCAATAAGAACGACCCAAAGTCCATCAACTCCAGAGTCTTCATCGGTAATCTGAACACAGCTATTGTCAAAAAAGGTGACATCGAAGCAATCTTTGCAAAGTACGGGAAGATCGTGGGCTGCTCGGTGCACAAAGGTTATGCCTTCGTACAGTACATGAGCGAGAGGCACGCCAGGGCCGCGGTGGCAGGAGAGAATGCCAGGATCATTGCGGGGCAGCCACTAGGTAAGGAGTTGTTAATACCATTGAAGTGCTGCTTTCTCTTTCCCTTCTGTTTGAAATACCACCTGCTGATGGTGCCTGCAGGACTAGTGAGTTTGTTTGACCATGTTCCATCTCAGCATATTTCCAGGATTTTGGGACTGGCAGAATGTTTAACATATGATATGCTACCTAGGTGCTACAAAATATTTAGCCCTATAAACTGCTTATTTATTAAACAGATCACTTCTGAAAACTTTAAACTTATTTGTAATTCCACTGTAGTGAACATGATTACTCTTGTGAAGAAAAAATGACTATTTTTCATAGAATCTACTTTAGTAAATTTATTGTAGTATAACAGGGCTCGTCTAATAGATGAGGTTATCTTTCATGTAATGAGTCTAAAATGATACCCAGCCCACAGATGTGTCAGATGTTATACCGAAGCAACAGAATAGCTTTTATTTGTCCTTGAAATCATGGCAAATCAAACTGTAACAGTGTTATTTAGAGAAGTATATTATTAAAAACTAAGATTGCAGGTTTCCCCACATAATACTGTAAACATTGTTCATCTGAATTCTAAATAAACAAAAGAAAAAAAGTCATATTTTTTTCTTCTAGTGCTTTGTCATGAATGCTTAAGTAAAACCTAGTTGTAACATAATGCAAATTTTACCTCTGGAAACTATTTTTAATTACCTATTTACGCTGTCAATGATAAGCCCTGGAGTCCATTCTTAGACCTAGTCATATATATACAGTAGTAATGTGCAGTACAGCAAGATGTTTGGTAGGATTCAGAAGTCTTTCACTACAGCTCTGAACTGTATTGCTCATATCCAACACCAAGTGTGTAATGGCTACGTCAGGAAAAGTTCAAGTGTAGCCAGTGTTTTGGTTGTAACAAGCCATAAAGAATCAATAAGACTTGTTCATTTTCAGTGTTGCAGGCTGTGGAAATCTATTTTTCTGATTGTTTGCAGAAATTGAAGCATTTGTGTTACATGGACTGTTCTTTTATCACAGCTGTTGAACAGTAATTTTAAGTTTTATGTTTTAACTACTACCTTTTGGGTTCAAGGGAAAAACAGATTAAATAATTTCAATTGTATTCAAGGGGAGATTGCTTTCAAACTTCATTAGGAAAAGTCATATAGATGAGTGAAATAAAAGAACTCAAGTGATAAAAGCAAGGCAGCAAAGTCAGTCTGTGGGATGGCATTAATAGAAGACATTCCCTGGAGCGGTGTTCTCCAAGCAATAGGCCATGTAATGCCATCAGTGCATTACTTACAGCTTCTTGCACACTGGTCTGACCAGATTTTTTAAACTGTGTTTTCCTAAGGCAATAGATCTGTTATTACTATGATTACTGTTGCTAGACTCTTTAAGTATTTCTCGTGGCATCTGTAATATGCCAAGCATTTTGTACAAGGAAATGCACTTGCACTACTCTGCGTACTTTTGTGCTTTCTGTAGCAGGGAAGTGAATTTGTTGCAAAGGAAATTAAGTGACCAATAATTACTTGAACTGTTTGAATATTTTAATAATAACTGAAATTATTTACTCAATATTAAGTTTCAGCTGTTTAATCCTAAAATACTTTGATTTTTCTGCACATTCTCCTGATAGCATATTCATACCTCAGTTCCTAATATATCAAGGAATACAAAGAATAAGCAAGGTGGGATTTTCTTTTTTCCTTCCTAATTTGCTCTTTTTTATATGTGAAATATAGTTGCTATTGGTACGGTTTGGCAAAAATAATGAATTTGTAAAAGTGGTACTTCTCATTAAAGAAATTGGTTCTATGAATTATTCTAATTGGTAGTAGACATTAACAGTCACCGCACATTAATGAGTAGATGACTGAGAAAATTTACTTGGGATTTTGACCCAGAACATCTTAGGCACAAATAGTGCATTATTGTGAAACTTCTTGATGAAAATTACTTTTTTCTCTGTCTGAGAGCTTTGCATTTTGAAACAAATAATACTAATGAATTTATGTCAGCAGTCAAGTTTTGGAAAGGGACAAGAAAATCCTGTTACAGATGTACAAATAAACTTGTTTAACATAGCTGAATTTTCTATTAAATTGAATTAGAATAAATTAGTAATATGAGGGCTGGATGAAAACCAGATAAGGAAAGTTATTTGAACAAAGGAATATTTGAAAAATATTATCCCATGGTATATCCCTGATACTACTATACACTCTAGTACTCATCACCTCACAAAAGAAAGCGTAACTTCATTTAGATTGTGTTAATAATGTACATTAGCTCTTTCGTGGTATGGTCAACTTAACCGTTTACATTAGCTCCTGCCTTTTGTGGACTAATGCCATTCAATATGATGCAGCACTATTATCATTCACATGTATGTATCTGAAATTTAAAATTGAACCCGTAAATTCTTATAGCTTTTTTAGAGTGCCATACAGTTCACTGCATATCCTGTCTAAATGTTTCCTCTGAGGTGGAGCCGCAAAACATTAGGCTCAGTAAGTATATAACAAAGCATTTTGTTTAGCAAATTCCTCAAACTAGATGTACAAATCTAAAACATTGGTATTACCCTAAGTCTTTCCAGCTTCCTCTGGGTCATTATTATTGGCCTGTTATTGGTCTCATCCATCAACTCTGAAGTGTGTAGTGGTCAGTGATATGTAATGGTGGTGCCATGGATACTGCAACTTGACAGAAGAGGATTTCATGAGCTGTGTGATTTCCAATCTTCCTGTTTCATAAAGTGCAACACACTCTAAAAAGTTGTGGGGTAGAGATCGTAAAGGAAGACAAAAAAATATGCCTGGGAAATTTATTGCTATTATTGTGAAGTACAGTGTAGTTTCTTGAAGTAATATTATGTCTTCATGGGAATAGCATGTTTTCCTGCCCTCAGGACAGAGACAGGTCAGTATAGGGTACAGGAGTCTGCTTCACAATGATTATTTTGTAAATTGCTTCAGGCTGGAGTTGAGAAAATATTGAAGTTGTTCTAGGACAAAACTGCAAGTTATGTTCTTTGTTGTGGGAACACATCCACACTATTAACTCTTCTCAAAAGTTTTTCACCCTTTTATGCACATGTGTGAGTTACAGAATATTTGTGCATATCCACTTCCTTTCCAAATAGGACAAAGAGACAGGACAAATAGGAATTATTCTGAGGAAATAATGAGTCTGTGAACTTTACCAAGGGTGATTTCATCCTTCTCTGGTGAGCAAAGGATTAGACACCTGCTTGCTCAAAGATGAATGGTGCAAGTCCCTCATTGCAGCTGTGGGCTGAGGAAATGAGGTGTAACCTTTCTCATAGTGAGGAGCCCAAGCCTGAACACAGGATTTGAGGTGCAGCCTCACTAATGCCAAGTGCAAAAGGATGAACACTGCCCTGGTACTGCTGGCCACAGTTTCTGATACAAGCCAGGATGCCATTGTCCTTCTTTGGCTACCTGGGCACACCCCAGCTCATGTTCAGCTGCTGTTAACCAGCACTGCTGGACTCTTTTCCTCCAGGCAGTTTTCCAGACATTCTTTCCCCACTCTGTAGCTCTACATGGGATTCTTGTGACCTTGTGACCCAAGTGCAGGACCCAACACATGATCTTATTGAACCTCATCCATGGCCTTAGCCCATTAATCCAGTCTGTACAGATCCCTCTGTAGTGCCTCACCTCCCACCCAACTTGGAGTTGTCTGCAAACTTGCTGAGAGTACATTCCATCCCCTCACCCAATCATAAATAAAGATTTTAAAATAAAGATATGCATAGCAGCTTCTGTCTGAAATTCTGGTATAACTATCACATCAAGTTCTAAATCATAACGTCCCTTTGATTATTCTTGGTTAATAGTTCATAGCTTTCTATTTTATAATACCTTAATTATTATGCCTAATTTTTTTCCATTTTTGTGCACATTTTTATACCAGGATAATTCCTTTAACTTGAGAATTTTTCTTCATTTGTGCATATAAGCCAGGGTTTATACAGGTATCTTATTACAGGTATCTTATCAAAACAAGTTAAATGGTCTAAGGCTTGTACTTTTGTTCTTTTTCATGAAAGACACATGGAATTTCATTATTGGATCCTTAGGAAAAGGAAAGATTATAGTACCAAGACTACAAGAGATGCTGTAGTTCTCCAGCTGATGCCCTTTTTAACTAATAAATTAGTTCCTCTGTAGCTTGAATCGTGTTCTGTTGCTGCAAATATTACTCACCTGTGTCGCCTTCAGGTCTAAATTAGATGCAGTCTCTGAATACCAAGTGAGTGTATATTGACCCATAGTCTAAGGTAAGATGCTGGTTGCAGATATTTATTTTCAGAGACATACTCTTTTACACATCCTTTTGAGAAGCACAAGAGCCCTGAAGGGGCTTTTTAAATTATAACTACTCAGTAGAAAATATCCAAGGTGAATAGCAGGTAATAAAGGGAGATTTTAGAGAGACTCAACATATACCTTTGCTGCAAATTGAACTGATGTGATAATAAGGCTGTTTTATCTTTTGTTTCTCTTGCCTCTACTCAAAACATATCTTTTCTATTTTATGTTTGTAATGTCTAACAACACTGAGAGACTTACATGTGTATTTGTAGAACAAGGACTCTCCAGACTGAAACAATTTTTCACCTCAGTCTGAGCTACAGAAAACATTAATTGTGTCGTGAAAGTTTCTGTCTTAAAAGGAATAAATACTTTTGCTGTTTTAGTGAACTAATTTGTGAAAAAAAGCATTTTGACAGAAAAAAATAACATATTTACCCAAATTTTCTGGATGTCTAATCTTTATCTAAGCCAATGATAGGCTAAGATAAGAAAGTTGAATCGAAATTAGGGGTTATTCCATTTCCACTTAGTCATCAGTTTTCAGTCAGTAGCAAGGAAGCATAGCAATCTTTTATTTGTACAAACATAAGTCATGATTTATTAGAGCAATTTTGGTACTCTTACCCACCTAGCTCCTACTAATGTAATTGCAGGATTTATCAGGAAAGCAATGTTGTCTTGTTTTAAAGTGGAGCAGCAACTGAAAAGGTTTCTTATTTTGCTTCTATAAATCTGTAAATACTTGAGTTTTAATGTGGGTCAAAACATTCCAGGCAAGAACAGACTACCTAAAGCAAACTCCTTAGCATGGACTTTACTGATATAATAAAAAAGTGGGAATATTTAGATATTTTGATGTATATTTTAAGGAAATATTAAAAATAGAATAATTATGTACACATAATTATTAATAATGTATTCAAATTGTGTTTCAAATCACATATCATTAGGAGATTGTGTATTGCAATTTTCATACTACTGGACCAGGAAGGACAACGCACTTCAAAGAAAATTCTTTGGTCAGTTGTAATTTCTGCAGGCTCACATTTTGATATACTGTACTTTTACACCATGGAGCATTACACCATGGAGTAAATAATCTGAGGACTGTAACTCAGTAATATGCAGATAGTTTTCCAAGCAAGTGAGACTTAGAAAGCAAAGTATTTACATTCTGATGAGCCATGATAACTTTATAGCATATGGTTTTCAACACTTGAAAGTTGTCCTTCAAAGAATATTGTATTCTTCTGATAAAATAATCCACTTTTTAATTAATAGTTTTTAAGCAAAAGCAAAATCATGCTTGTTAACTTCTATATAAGGAATTATCATTATCATGTAAGTTTGAGAATAAAAAAGTTTAATAAGCAAATACTTGAATCAGTAAAATAAATTATCCATAAACCTATAAAACTTGTGAGATGTTGTGAATCTTGGCTTGCTGTGGGGAGGACTTTTGCATTTGCTGAACTCATATAATTATTTGTTGATTACTTCAAAAGTGATACAAATTTCTTTTTTTAAAATAGCCATCAACATCCAGGCCAGGTTTTGAGGAAGTTTATTTGATCCAGTACTTTTTCATGGTGAACTAAACATAAAGTAATGATAAAGCAAAAAGACACCAAGTGGTCTTCTTACAAAATCAAACAAACAGAAACAAAACCTAAAAGATAGTGCATTTGTAGCCAAGATGAATGTAATGCCTAATGTCACAGGAACCTAGAGTGAAGCTGGGGATATCGACCCTATCTTGCACTGTCTTTACTAAATCTTTCCCACTAAATCCCATCTTAGCCAATGTCTTCATCATCAAGCCCTCAGGCACACACAGATTGTTACAGAACATCTGAAAAATCATTAATTATATTTCCACAGTTTAGCTCAGAGGAGCTAGATTTTGCCCACTAGAACTAACTCTTCTATTCCATTATTCCAACCTGTTTCTATATTTGGGAACCATTGTAATCCTGTTTCAGCCTACTCTGTGCAGGAACAGGGATCCTGTCCAAAGACCTATCTCATAGGTCTCAGCCTATTTTGCTGAGACGTTTTGCTACCCATGCCCTTGTGGTCTTGGTGAGGCCTATGCAATAGTACACAAATGAGTGTCAAGTCTTACTGCAGAGCACCTTGGATACAACAATCTTTCTTCATAGAGTCTTCTAATAGTGAATAATTTTCATATGTCCCTTACTGTTACACATTTTGGTGTCTCCCAATACTTTATACCTTCTATTTTTGCAGTAAGATCCTGCAGCCATAGCAGCAGATTATAAACCAGTTTCATGCTCTTGAACAGAAAAACATGATTAAATCTTGTTGTCACTCCACAGTCCTGTTTCTTCTGCATTTCTGTAATCAATATTTCCTCATCCTATATTCACATTGACATGAACCATTCTATGTGCTATCCATGCATGTAAAACAATTCATATAAAGGTAGGAAGGGAGGGTCGTTTTTAACAATCATCCTTCAGCAGTTCAGGGCAGGGCACGGTTGCACAATTGATGTATGCTTGTTCCAGAAGAGCAAGCTGAATTCTTCATCATGAAAGAAAAATCCATATTTTAATAGAATGACCTGATTCCTTAGATTGAGAATCCCTGGACTAAGAAAGAATGAATTTGAGTCCCCATATTTCACAAAAGTTTCTATTTCTCTCTTAGTGAGACTTGGTCAATTCCAAGTGAAACTACAATTTAAATCTATTTTTCATGTTCAGAAAAGCACATATCAATAAAATAGTTTAGTTATGAGGTGAACTTATGAGGGTGAAGTTTTCCTTATTGCTTGCTTGATGTTTCTTTCTGTGAAATTCTTTATATTATCATAAAGTAAAAGTTTGCAAGGTTTTTCCTGGAATAAGATTTTGTACTTTGAGCAGCCTGATATCAGTTCATGCAAATGTTAAGCATGCCCTCCATCATAGTGCCAAAAATGATGACCTGATTGCTTGCCATCAACAGATGTTATTGAAAGAAAACCTTTCCTTCAAGGCTTTATAAAGATGCATATAGATATATATTTAGTCTTCTGCATGGGCAGCTCATCTTTAAAATCATAGACAAGGTCTTATTATGGGATCTATCTAGGTCCTTCTCTGCTGTTTCAAATGTCTGTATATAGCACATGGTCTATCTGCAGAAAATGTTACTTTTTTCATAATTTCAGCCTTGGGTTTCATAAACACTTTAAGTCTTCTTTCAAGATGGATCTGATATGTCCTTAGTCATTTTGTGAGAGCTTTTCAAAACATTTAGATGATGTTATCTCAAAGACCTCTGTATTAAGCCTTTCTTATGTTCATATCTTGATGAGATTGTTATTTTGGGGTTTTTTAGCAAACCATATCCAGAGGGTCCTTCTGGATTTGAAGATAATGCTGTTTTATTTCTGTTGCAGGTCTGTAAGAAGCTTCCTTTGTGACAGACAGAATTCTTTACCTTTTCTTAAATTTACTTTCTTTAATTAGTGACTGCTGGGACCACTAAAATTGTATAGCAAATCTATAATGTTAAATGCTGAACTGTTATAACATGAAGCAGTGATAAAAACATTGTTGTGATAGGTCCTCTCATAATATTTGTCTCAAAGTGCCGTGTGGAATGCTCTCCATTCAGTACAGAAACAAGAACTATCTCTAGGATGCTCTCCAATTTTTGGTTTGGTATGCTAGGAGGTCTTGTAATCTGCAGCTTCACTTTTTTTGCTTGATCTAGCTTGATTTAATTTGATAGACTGTTTTCCATTCATTTGGCTTCTTTAATTTCAGATAGAATCTCAACAAGAATGAGTGATATTTTCTTGATCATTTGACAATACTTCACTGTTTCACTGGTACTGATGCCGTTAGAGTTGGTAATGTCTTATCACCTGTTTTTATTAATGTGTGCCTGCCATATATACTTTTTTTCTCATTCTTTTGTTAAAACATTTCATTGAGGACCTCTTTCCAAAAGATATATGTAGAAATTCACTTCTGCTATGGGTTGTATGGAAAGGGCAGAGAATCAGAAGATTTCTTATCTAAATCTGACAGGCCAGTTTTTATCTTTCTAATCTGTAATTTGAGGCATGGAGGTTTTCAATAGGTATTCAGCACTGAATGGTGACAGGACAGAATAATCCTATTTTAGTGTACTGCAGACTCTGGGTAAGCCCCAGCCCTGTTATTTGTCTTTGGACTACGATTGCTAAAGCCTTGAAATAGATTTGCCTCCCAAGTTATCACTCAGCTGTTTGGAGAAGGAAGTATAGCAAATTTTTTTCCTGCCAGAATACTGATGTAGCATAAAAAATTCTTCTTGTAATCATAGCCTAAATTCATGGAAGCTGGTCTTTAGCATGATGAACTTTTAGGATCACTCTTCCTGTTTCTTTCCCTTCTTAACAGCAAAATGAAAATGTTCTTTTTTCTGTTTAGCTTAACAGAGACAAGAAATGTTTTGAGGGCACATTTGCTCTCTCAGGTTTGATTTCATGTCTTAAGCCTACTTGCATTTCACACCTAAGGAAAATACAGTGGAGGAAATCTGTTTCTTTCTCAGGTTTCACACTTAATCCTACCATTCTTTCAAAAGCAGACAGCCTCATCAGCAAACTGTGTAAGTCATGTATATTGGGGGAAAAAAACCCCCAAAGTTAGTTGTTTAGAACTTATTAATAATTCAGTTAGTTTTCAGCACATCATACTGGCAAAGCAAAATTCACAAGCAAAAAATAAAACGGAGATTTGACAAATTAGATGCTCTTATTCTATACTACTTCTCCTTTTTCCAGAAGAAATGTTACTGTTAATGAGCTCCACCAAAAGCTTATGAAGTTTCAAGTAAAAGTAATTTTCTAGATATTTTAATTACTCAGAACTGAAAACTATTCATATCCTTAATTGTAATAGCCCTTTAAGTGACTTCAGTACCTCCTAAAAAATTAATGGAAACTAAATCAGACTTTTTTTCATGGCAAGACTTATAATTTTCAGAAGGCCAACTGAAAAAGGATTAGGCTGGATTTTTGTTTACCTTAGAGAATACATTGTTTTACTTAGAAAATGATAATATATCTTTAAGAAGACATTGTCTCTATTCCAACCCTGCATGGAATTTCTAATTTGATATACATGTAAATTCAGATATGTGAGTTCCTCAGCTTTCTCACACTAAATGACCACAGTCAGGTGGCTGAAAGCTGTGAATATACACTAGCTTGCCCCCAAAAGAAGTACAATCATTTCCACAACTAAGGACTAAAGGTGCACAGGAGTTCCTTGAAAGTCTTTGCTTTCATGAGTAAGATTTATTTACTTTTTTTTTTTTAATTTTTTTAGGTGTGAAATGGTGCACTTAAAGACCAACTGTTTTCCTTTGTGGCAGTCTCAGTATTTTAATAACTTTTTCTTTTAGTCAGCTCTGTTGCTTGTTTACCTAATCTCCACAATGTAAGTGTGCAGTGACTTGATGTTATCTGAACACTTTTATTATAAGCACACTTATTCATACACATGTATGGATGCCATAGGACATTGTGTCAAAGACCTTGCTGAAGATGAAGGGCACTTCAACTACCTCTTTCCCCATCCACTAAGTTATCCATCTCATCACAGGAAGCTCACTGGGCTGGTCACAGTTTGCCTCACCAAATGCACTGACTGCTCCTCATTATCTTGTCCTTCATGAGTCTGGACACAGCTCCTAGGATGATTTGCTTGTAGTTGTCCAGTTTGTTTGGTTGGGGTTGTCCACCTTCAATACTAAAGTTTGTCCTGATCACAGAAGCAGGCCTTACATACATGTTGGTCAGCAACAGATTCACTGTCCTGCTCCAAGCTACACAGATCACGCACAGACAGTTCCCAAAAAACTTGAGGACATGATTTTCTTTTTCATATATTCCTTTATTTTTTCCCTCCTTAAGTTCTTCCAAGTTCTGCCCCTTTACCACATTATTTCATCTTAAAATATTCTACTGCTGTCTATCCCTAGCCTATTTTCCCAGTTTCTGTTAACTTTACAAATTTATTTGGTATTTATAAGAGCTTGTCCCAGAAATGTCTGTCTTATTCATGACTTCTGTCATGTCACACTGCCCTTATTTTTTAAATGTGTAGTGTTTTGCCAGACTCAAGCTGCTACTTTTTGGTGATGTCAGAGGCTGGGACTAATCATCTGCATGCAAACCCTAATGTTTCCAATCAAGTGAGATAACACTGATTATGCTTGTAATTCTCCAGAGCCTATTTCTAGTCTTTGAAGATGAGTGTGACATTTGCCTTTTTCCAGTCATCAGGGAGCTCTCCTGATTTCTCCAGCCATTCAAAGGTGATAGAGAACAGCCTCACAATAGTATTAACTAGCTCTTTTGCTGTCCCTGGATGCATTTTTTTAAATCTCATATTTATTTTTAACACTAAAAATTTATGTTTCATTATATCATTATGAAAGCTTGACATTCAAAGAAAAGCAAACACCACATTAATTCCTAACAAAATCAGTCAATTTCTTGGCAGTTTCTCTTTTCCACAATAAGAATATCACTTTCTTAGTTTGTGTTTTTTTGTTTTTTTTTTACTCAAGATTAGTAACAGGATTGTGAATTTAGATATGATTTCAAAAGGTTCTTGTTTTGTAAATGCAGATGATATTTTCTCCAGCAGCTGATCCAGATGGTATCCATGAAGGTGGCAGCTCTCCTGCAAATGATGGCAGAACATGTATGAAAGAAGTAATGCAGTGGTGCTCTGAAAATCTGTGCAAAGTCACTGGCTGGTATTTTGAAATCTTATTAAATTGGGCTACAGGGTAATAGGTAGGATGTTAATTTTCTGCACCAGTAAAACATTTGGGCTAAAAGAAATTAAAGAACATCATGTAGTAACAAGAATCATTGGTTAGAGAACTAGATAGATTTGGAAAGGAATATTTCGATAAGGTCAAAGATTTATTTTTAATTGGAATTCCTTCATCTTATAAGGCCAAATTACTATATTGATTTGAGCAATTAAGATGGTACTTTAAACAGATGCAGTTTTAGCAATTCAGATCTATGCGAAAGGGTTTATTGGCTTCTTTTTCTGTTTGGGCTTTTTGATTATTCCCTGGAGTTTTTTTTTTGTTTGTTTAGTTTTTCCTAATATACTTCAGTGCACGTGACAAATAGGACAAATTTGCATCCTAGATTTACAGAGTCACTCCTAATTGATATATCTGGAGTGAAAATTACTATTTGCCTTTGTCCAACTTTGAATATCAAGTTTGGCACTAAATGATCTTGCTGCAGTCCTAGGAACTCCAATTGCCAAAGTTTGAAAAGTTCTATTTATTCCCTGACTTACAGGAATGATGTTTGATAACTGTGTAAATAAGACCAGATCCATGTCTTAGGCAAATTCTTAAAGATATAGAATTCATCAAATTGTGTTGGGTTGTTTTAGTGTTTTATATCTAGGGGGAAAAAAAGCCCTAGAAAAAAACTATTTTTATGTTATCTCAAACTTAAAGGGGACATTATTTTGAGAATTATTATTTTTAAAATTGTATTAGTAAAATCTAAAAAGTGCAATTTAATGTAGTTTTCCTATTCAATCCATGTACATGTACGAATACTTCAGAGTGAACTGTGATGAGGCTTCAGCCATTCTGACCTTAGTTAAAAATCAATTATGATAATATTTTCAAGAGTGTGAAAACTGAGTTTATGGAAACAGTTCCATGCTAACATTCTTGTGAAACATAGGCTAGTTTTGTGGGTAAGAAGGTGGCTGTTGTTCTAGGGATTTTTTTTCTTTCTAGGGTTTATTTTATTTCTTACCCAGACTTTTAGAGAAAATTTACATGTAAACTTTTAGAGAAAATTTAAATGTAAATGATCAAATTACAACAAGATAAAATCAACACTCATACTAGCATTGCAACATCTGGAAAAACAGTTGTGAATTTTTACAGCCTGAGTTTAGAGGTCTTTATTTTCTGTTAATTGGCACTTATAGCTGCTTTATTTGTTTCCTTGTCTTAAACTTTGGTTTTGATGTATTTACATCTACAGGCAAAAAAGGAAGAAAAGGTAAAAAACTCCTGAATATTTTTAGATGTGAGTAGTAAAAGTGGTTATGCTGGGATTCTTTTGGTCTAGTGTGCAAAATGAAGTACCAATTTCAATCTAATCTGATGTAACTTCTAAAATATTTTCGTCCTAGACCAAGTCTTTGTATATAAGAAAAAAAAATAAAAATAAAAAAAGACACTAACTCCATTAGGAGCATATTGACCAAAACATAGTGGACAGTAGTAACATATAATCTTTACCATAAAACTCTGCTTCCTTTTTCTACTAATAGTAGAACAGAAATACGTTAAGAGAAAAAAGCTTCTAAATTCCAATTATATCACTTTTTCTCTTTTTACTTTGGTCTTCATCTTGAAACTCTTGATTATCACTAACATTGACCACACTTAGAAAGAATAACTTCTTTTTTCCTTACACTGATATGAGTTCATTGCCATACAGTCAGTCATACTTTGACCCTTTCAATAAAATTCCTCTAGTTCTAGTTTTTATTTACCTCTTCCAGAAAAATCTACTTTCTCCTTTTCCTTATAGCAAGTGCCTGTTTAACCAACAGCTCTTGTTGTCTTGCTACTTGCCTTGTTCCTCAGAGCTATTCCTTTCAGGATCTAATGGGAATCTTTAATAATTCTATGCACTTTCAGTTCCCAGTGAGAGACCAGCATCCTGGTAAGGACGGAGGTGCAGAACTGCATGGTCATTTAGCAAAAGCTCTAATACAGAAACTCTTGCCACGTTTTGGCAAGGGATCAAAAAGATTGGAAATTCATTTTTGACTTCCTTACTTGAAGCAGGGCAAAACCCCCCATTAAATGAAATTATCTTGGAGTAACATTGTCATAAGTACTGTCCTTTTACAAAAACAAAAATGTGATTTCTTTGATTATGTTCAGACAACTTGATTAAAGTGCATAAACTACTGGACAGAAATGCTTCGTAAAAAGCAGAACCACAGAACGTTATCTCACTGTTGTGATGCCTTGAGAAGGCTGACCTAGAACAGAGGCTAGACTGAGTTAAAGAATGAAGTAGGTATTTATTGAAAGGCCTCAATGGATACCCCTTGAGCAGTACAAGAGCCCAGCCAGGGCTACACCCAAGATGAAACCAAAATGGTCAAACCAAAATGGACGACCGGCCACAGGGTTGCACACTCTTATAAGTTCTGGCCCATTTGCATATTGGAGTTAATTGTCCAGTTGTAGCTTTAGCTTATGAAGTCCCATCCTTCTTGTTTTTTTCTCTTCAGTCCACCACTGTTTATGCTCTTGAGCCTGAAACTTAAATCATTTGTCCTTGGTCCCAAGCTAGAGAAGGAATTGTTTTGTCTACTTTGAGAAGAGAGCTTACCATCCCCTAATATGAAGCTCAGAACTTCACACTAAAGGAGCCCAGAATCTGAAAAATATAAAAACTAAAACTTAAGGCGTCAGTTGATTCAGATTTAGTTAACTGGAACAGGACAGAGAACAGGAAGGTGGAATATTACAATTCCATATAATTTCATGTCTTTTCGCTCTGAAATTGTGTGCTGCCTTGATGGCAGTGCCTGAAAGAGAAACAGATTCAGGGGCTGGCCTGCTGCCCCAGGCACTCAATGATTTAACTCCAGTCTCAGGAGCATGACATTAATCCTGCAAGGGTTAAGCATTCTTCCCTGTCCTGATCCATGTGCTCCATGAATTCTGTGAAAGGGCAGTCCAGGGATAGTAATTCACAGGAAATGTAATCTTTTATTTTTAGTGGTTATGTAAAATTACCACTAGACTTCCAAGCCATCTGTTTTAAATTCTGATGGTATGCAGTATATCTATAGTGAGATACTTTGACAGTGAACTGCATCATCACTGTACACCATATATTTGTTCCAGTAAAACTTCATTAGTATTCACAGGGATCCTCTGGCTCTGTGATACTACCAGAAAATGTCAAATTGTTCTTAGAATTTATAAGAAGGTATAAAATTCATGAGCTGAGACAATGAAAATCCCAAAGAATTGATGGCTACCATATATTGTACTCATTTTGGCATATGATTTTTTTATGTCTACAGAAATGAAGGCTAGTCACCTAACCTTTCATCAAGTCAGCATTTTCTGAAATACAAAGACATGAAAAGTGCTTACTAATGATTGCTTGGCACCCATCCTAATATATCTAGAATGAGAACAGAAAAAAAAATACAGCAAGTTCTCTAATATGACATCCCAATTCCATTTTATCCTTCAATAAAGCTTCCTTCAGTCTACATGCCATTATGCTCTTGAATCTTGATAAGAAGAGAATGTCCTTGTGTTCTTCAATAACCTAGAAATGTAACTTGGATTTTTTTTTTAATGAAGTAGATATGTTAATGAACAAGGGTACCAAATCTGTGTAAAAAGACAAAAAATAGATACTTCACTGGGGCGTCTTGTGCCTAATTTGGACTCCAACCAAATGTCAATCTATTACAAAACATAATTTTCTGATTTAAAAACCTGTTGCAGAAGAAATCAGGGCTGATAGATAAAGAACCAATTATGGAACAAATATGCTCTGGTTGCTTAGGTACAAATGGTCACAAGCTGCCCTTGCTTAATATACATGCTGTTTATAATCCCCCATTGGATAAACCTTGAAAGTGGATATGAGCAAGCTCTATTTGGAGAAAGTTGAGGTAGATAAGTAGAAATACGATCAGGAAAGATTAAAATATTTTAATTGTTGTCAAAGAAAAAAGGTAAATAATCATTAAAAGACTACGGTGTAATTAAAATCACACCTTAAAAGTCATAATCAAAAAAAGATGAAGGTAACTAAAAAATAGAAAATATAGAAAAATTCAATCAGATTTATAAGTAGAAAGAGAAAATAGATTTTTGAAAAATGTTTCAATGTATTTCTGGGAAGCATGGGATGTTTTTTGCTTTAGTTTCAATATAGATAAATCTGTTAAGATTTTTTTCTCCTCTATTTAGAAGCTGACAGCTTCATCCAGATCACAGAATGATGATGACATGGAATCCATTCCAGAAATCATTGCAGGGCTACAAAATAAATGATCTTTAAATACTTAAAATAAATTTTAATCTCTTCAGAATTTCATAAATTCATAAATTTTATAAATTCTGAATTTCTGAAGAATTATCTGGGTTTTTCTCCAAGGAGGTTCTCAGCTGCTAATATTTAGAGAGTTACCTTCAGTAAATCTTGAACTGGAATAAGAATTTCAGATGGGTAGAATTTTTACAGGGAGAAGTTGTTCAGTTTGTATAGTTTAAACCAAACCAACATTATAGTGATTTATTAATTTATTAACACAAAATTAATTGGAACCCATGACCCATACCTATAACAAGAGATCATACTCAATTCCAGATACTTGCAAATTTTTATGAAATTATTCCAAAATTTTTAAATCCCTCTCTAGTATTAATCTCAGCAGAGCACATCCCTGCTGTGGGAGATGCATGCCCAGGTTTCCTCCACCTCTGTTCTCAAAGGGCAGATGGCAGCCAGGGGAGGTGACTGAGACCCTGCGAGGTGGAGATTCTGGGATGTCCCTGTGCTGGCATTGCACAAACTGGGGTCAGCAGCTGGGAATGCCTACAGAGAAGCAGAGCCCTCAGGCCATGAAAAAATATCTAGAAGGGTCTCCACCCTGCTGCCCTGCTCCCCTCCTCTCCTGCTCACCACAAATCTATGTTTCATCTGCATTTCTGTTTAGCTGACATTTTTTTTCCAAGTGTCTTCTGCTAATTCTGGTAATTACTCTTTGATTTGGTAAATGGTTGTTTTCCTCTTTACCTAGGTCAGATTTGGCAAATACCGTACCAGGCAGTTTGGACATCCCACTCAACCGCATCCTTACACTCACTCCTGTCCTGTTGGCTGCTGTTATCCTGGCCTATTTGCCAAGACTGGACCCTGTGAACACACCCTCTAGAAAAAAAAAATAAAAAAGAACATAATATAAATAATTTAAAACAGTAAAAGGGCCAAGCTGTGTGACAAGAATCCTGTTGTAATTATCTTAAATTGTAGGAAAAAATATTGAAATTGCTGGTGCGGGACTTGAATAATCAAGAATTAACATGGGGATGACGTTACTAATATCAGCATGACTCAACAGAAAATAGAGTTTGAGAAATTAAACATGTATTGTCTTTTATAATTTAACACCATATAATAAGGCTGAACTGATGGAACATAGTTCTGCAAGGCACTTGATTCATTCCAAGTGGAAATTCGATTAAGAAACTGTCTTATGACATAGTTATGGTACATGCCAAATGGATTAAAAACTAGTCTCAAAAGACTGGTAAATGGGAAGTAATCATGCAGCAGGTGTGTGACTTTTGTGCAGTCCCTGATAGAATAAGTTTTTTAATCATACTTTTACCCAGTTGAAAAGACAGCAAAACCCACTGATAAATTCTGTAGATGGCACAAAGATGCTGGAACTCATGAATGCAGAATAAAACAAGACATTGATATCAAAATAGAAAATAAATACCAAAATAGGAGTCAAAATGTGACTCCTCTAGCTATAAAATCTAACACATTGATAATCAGCATGGGAGAAAAAGGTGTAACAAAATCTGAAGTCTGGAAGCTTAAGTGAGAAAAAGCAAACCTCAAAATAGAGAATATTTTTTACAGTGAGGCCATTAGGAACAGTGTACCAAAAGTTTTAGTCAAAATTTCTAAAGTAAACCTTGGATGTTATCATAAAGGATATTTTCTAGCTCTGCCCAGACTTAATTCAAGGAAATTCTGCGGTCTGTTATAACAAACCTGAATGGAATTTTTTTCTGGACCAGCTGCAGAAACTTCCAAAGACAGAGATTTGCAGACGCTTGAATAAATACAATAAAGCAGGAAAAAGATAAAGCCTTTTAATTTTATTAAGGCCCCTAAAGATTTATGTCTGATATTAGTAATAAATCTGTATAAATTGCACAAATGGTCTGGTTTCATCCGCACCTTTGGAAATCAGATGAGCAATACCCACCTAATGACAGGCATGGTTTAATTTAGCCAACAAACAAGCAGGGTTTTTTCAATGACATTTCCAATTAAATAAAGCAGAGAGGAAACGGGACTTAAAAACATTCTAAACCACAGAATGTTTTTAGATATATTTCTTACAAGGTCTTCTTTACATTTATCTAGATATTAACAAAACTGGTAATAATCTGTAGAATAAAATGAACCTGTGAATCAGTATTATTTTGTCTTTCTGTGCTACAGAGGCAAAATATTTCCCTTTACGGTCCGTAACTTCTTTTTTTATTGCAATCTACTTTTTCATTCCAGACAAGCAGAGATGTATTTGCAACCACCTTTCTGACCATCACAAGCATAATGTTATTTGTCCTTAAGAAAAAAAAGACAGACGACATAATAATGCTATTAGCTTAATACCATCCTAATGTCTAAAGTGGTTTTTTTTCTTAGAATGAAATTAAAACTGGTGCAAAGGGCCTGAATCAAATTCGTTTAGAGAAAGTGCACTGTTCTTGCTGGAATCACTGCTTCTTGAAACTTCGATTGGTGATCTCATTCATCCTCTGTAGCAGTTATGCTCTACTTTGTAATGTCAAGTGACGATCACACATCCACCACATTTCTGAATGTTTTCTCTTCAGATAAATGTTGCAAAATTTAGCAGAGAATATGTTAACAGTTCTCAAATTCCTCCCTCAAATGATTAATCCCTGATGGTTCTTTATTTTGTGTCTGGGCTGACACCAGTTCAGAAAAGATTAAGATTTTACTGCACTTGTAATTCAAATCATTATTCCAGTAGTTGCAGCCAGAATCCTTTCCTTTATATAAGGATGTAGAAATTACCATCCTCTCACACTACCCTGAAATGCTGCTCCCTCATGGGCATTCAGCAATTTTTCTTTCCGAGTAACTCATCTTTCCATATATGAGCTCAGACACACAGAGGACTTAAAATGATTTGAAAAGTTTCGTTACAGTACTTTTTACAATTACTTATGTAGCCCAATATATGTTTATAAAAGCATATATGGAAAATGAGATGCTTTTGTATGCATCTAAATAAAGTGTATTTTTAATATGAAACTTTACAAACAATATAATATTTGAAAATATATAATTTTTACCTTCTTCACCCAATTTTAGTCAGGCTGTAGCTGCAGAGAGAATTTGTTTTACAATGCAGGCACATCTCTAGCAATATCTTATGGCACAAAAAACCCAGTAGATTTTTAATTTGCATAACATTACACATATTTGCATAAAATATTGCCCAGTGGTACTAAGAGCACCAGTTTCTCCCTAAGCCCCAATTAATTAATCTGTGTCCCTCCAGACTTAAAACAATTTATTATGCATTCTTAGTATAGAAACAGCAATTAATTATATGCTTCCTAGCCCCACATCAATCACTGTGTGCCCTCCAGACAGCTTTGCACCTCTCCTAGCCCCACATCTGGCTGGAAACACACCCTCCTCTTTTTCCATAGATGAAGAGGCCTTCTGCAATTTTGCCAGTCAGCAGAGAGCTCTAGGAGCTCCCTGTTCTTCTTGTTGTCCATCAAGGTTTGAAGTTTTAGGACTGGTAGGGTAAAACCTCAGCAGCCATACTAATGTATATCTAAGGACTGCAAGATAAGTGCAACTTGTTTTTCGTCCCCTTGCCCTTTTTGTGAACTGAATAGAAATATTTGCCTATTGCTGTAGCCACACTTGGGAGCAAGAACTGCAGTCAGCCTGGAATGATCCAGCCATATAAACCA
Source organism: Agelaius phoeniceus (assembly GCF_051311805.1). Taxonomy (NCBI): domain Eukaryota; kingdom Metazoa; phylum Chordata; class Aves; order Passeriformes; family Icteridae; genus Agelaius; species Agelaius phoeniceus. The sequence goes on from NC_135265.1 coordinate 127,026,891, forward strand.
CTATCCAGACATTGGTTAAGTGTAGGGAATTAAAATTTTAAAGGGGGATATAAGTAGTAGCTGGAGAAAATGCAGAATGTAAATGGTAGCTTGAGAAAAATGGTGGATAAGGAACTATTTTGTATCAACCTGTTTACAGAATTAACTTGTATATTTGTTTACCATTTAATTATTATTCATGGTCTGTGTGACACTATGCCCTTTGCTCTTGGGATAAAAAGATAAATTAATGTCCCATGTCTATCTGAGTGTTCCTGGATTAGATTAAAAATTTTAGATAACAACCTTATTCAAGGGTAGAGGTGAGGAAAGACGAATTTTCCAAAAGTTGTTCTTTGTCCTTTATTTTCAGCACAAAGGTGAAATTCATGGGTGCAGGAAAAGAGTAGGGGGCAATTAAAATGCTGCCTTCCTTCCCAAGATCTCCCTTGGCTGGGTAAAGTTAATACACCAAGGAAAGAGCACTCTGACATGACAGAAAAAATTAAACCTTTCTTCTCTCATTCCTTTTTACTCTAGCTTCTAGAATAACTTTAAATCCTTCTCCATGGTATTTGTTACTTGTATGGAGTTTCTAGGCTCCATTAGGTGCACTGCATTAGGTACATCATCCTTCACTTCTGTTCATTAAATTAAAATGTGCATGCCATAAGATAACTATGGATTTTAAGTTTGCTGGGGGAATATACTTTCTTTTTCCCTGCAACACTCCTTATATGTTGAGTATTTATACCCATTTGTGTTTGTTCTGATACAAGAGGTATAGGCCTGCCAAAGGTCCCATTGTGACTATAAACTCAAGCTTTAATAAACTAACTTAGCTAAGTTTTTTATTAACTGCTACCTATCACTGTTCTTCTGTCTTTATGCTCCCTTAGGGCTGAATCAGCACCTTCAAAGCATTTCTCTGCCCCTCACTGAGAGATGGGCCCCAAAGAAGCGCAGCAGGAACAGGGCAGTATTTGCCCAGGACTTTTACAGACAGGATTGGTCATGAAGTTATTTTTAAAGAGCAATGAAAATGTATATTGAATGCTATAGACAAGACAATTTGGTGGGAATGGGAGAGAACAGATATTTTTCTGCCTTAGCTGGATGGTCTGCCTCTTTTTATCTCTTTACCCCTTACACACTGTCATAAAAACAGAGACCTGAAATGTATATATGTTCAGCTCCATCGATACTGTGCAGTTCAGTAATTTTCTTTGCTAAACCTACAGCCTTCACAGGAAATTGATTGCTTTTTTTCTTTTTCAGAACTTTTTTTTTTCTGATTCTGTTTCAGGAGCTGCTACTAGATAGAATTCTTGAAAGCTGTAGGAAGATTCCGTTTCCTTTTTTCTTGTCTGTCCACTCCAGCATCAGTGATGGTCCTTCCTTTAAGAGGGAAAAAAATAATTCAAGTCATAACTATCTTTGACTCTTAAAAATATAAACAGATCTTTTATTTTCCTTAGGTTTCCCTCCAGAAAGCTTACTTCACTTAAGTGTGCTAGATTTCTGTATGTTGCATCTTTCCCTATGAACAGTATCTAAACCCTGGCTTGTTCAGTGCGTGGCTTCTGGATCACATCTAGTCCATGATGCTGAAACAAATGACTATTTTTGATAGTATAGAAAACTATATTTCCATGGTTAGCATTGACAATGCTATTGTTGAATATTGTTAGGTGAGGAGGCCTATTTTTTGTCATACAAGCTGGGAGCAGAGAGGTCTTGCTGGCTTCTGGAGACTGTCCTGAAACCAGTGCTTTGTGTGGGAAACCAGACACGGCTTCCAAGGAAAATGACAGGATACAGTGCTGGAAGTTTATAACTGAAAATTGGTGGCATCTTGGAAAAGTTGGAGTGAAGTCAGCAAGGAAAGCAGCATCTCAGACATGCTGGGAGGTGAAGAATATAGGTGAGGGGTGTGTGCTTAGAGCAGGGGAGTGAGATGTGTCTGCTGGGGTGAATGAGCACCCACGCTTGGAGTGGAGCAAAGAACAACTGGGCAAATTGGGAATCTGAGCACTAAGAAAGAGATGTGAATGCATCTGGGGCAAATGTTCACAGATCTCACACCTTGGTTTCTTTCAGTAACGGGAATTGGAATAAAGCAAGGCTATCCTCAAGGAAGCTGTGGGGTTGCATGGATCACTGGAAGGTAGCTGCAAAAGGAACCAGAGGATATTTCTGAAAACATGGCATAAAACAGTGAATATTCAATCTGTGATGAAAATGAGGGGGATATAATTTCAGAATGATGTTCTTTAGAAAAGATAACTGAACAGCTGGCAGGTACTAACTACATCTCAATAGAATTGTTATCTGCCCTTCCTTGCTGAGTTTCAGGCAATTGAGAGGATCCAGGACAAGAGACATAAAGCTAAATGATGATAGGTAACACTTAAAACTTTTAAGTCTAGAAATACTTTGGTCTCAAAGAGATATTAAGGTTTCACAAGGTTGCTATGACTCATCCAAACACGTTTTTTCATATTAAAACAAAGTTAACTTCTTCCAAAACTCTGCTTTCACAGTTGGACCTGTCTCTTTTCTTTATTCTTTATAAAAAGTCCAGAAGCATTGCTGAATGAGAGTACAAGCAAAGGTATATGGCAAATGTCTATTGTTATTGCACCCAAAATTTCTCTCAAATTTCACTCAATAGTCTTTCTCCTCAGTTCAAGGTCTTATGAAAGACCAGAGAGTGAGTGAAGATGAACTTCTTAACAGCCAAAGAGAAGGTTGATGTGGGCAAAAAGGAAAACTTTTAAAAATTCATTACCTTGAGATTTCATTCTCTACTGAACACATCTGTGCTTTGATGATAGGGACATTTGGCAGACTTGCTTTTATACTGAACTTCTGCTGCTTTGAGAGTTACTGCTGTTTTTGGACACCAAAGTAGGCAAGGATCCAAAAAGAATTTATTTCTCACTAAGCTTGGAAGGGTGCTCTGCCTTGTCACATTAGATTTAAACTTGTCCATAGTGACGCACACCTCTGAGACCTGCAGGTATGATTACATGCAGCACCTATGAAATCACTATGCAAAAATAAGTGTTCTAGCTAGTTCAGAGCTCACAAGGAGCACATCACAGTGGAGCTGTGCTCTCTGTGCATGTTCCTCATAAAGAGAGGAAGATTTGTCCTCATCAGCACCATTTCCTCCTTTTTAAGTGACTGCATCCTTCTGAGAATATTAAAGTTAACTGAAGCAACAGGATGATTAATTCAAGAGGCATATATATATTTTGTAAGTGGGTGTTTCAAAGACTGTCTGAGGAGACTAGTTGGAGAGCTCATCTGGTTAGCAGTGATTCTCCTACAGAGCAAAATTCAAATATCACACCTTGGTCAGAGTATTCCATGGAATTGCAGGGTCACAAGATTGTTGTGACATCATTTAGTCCAACTTCCCTGATCAAGAATGCCTAAAAAATAATTTATTTTTATGAATTTTGAGTTGCTTGGGAAAAAAAAATAGACAATGCTTCAAGTATTACTAAAGATAGATAAATAGATAAATAAATAAGTTAAAGCAAGACCATCTACTTAGCCTGTCCAATTGGACCATTACAGTACAGTGCATTACCATGATGTTCAGGCCAAATGCTCTAATCTGCTCATATTTTATTTTGGTTTCTCTCTTTATGATAGACGTTACTTGCTTTACTTGCTAGCTTTGCTTCAGGTTATTGCCTTAGTGGAATTTGCTCTTACCAAGGTTGCTGTTGCTGTTTTCCCTACCTGCTCAAAGCATTGTCAAGACAGAATTTGACAGCATGAGTGCACAAAGTCCAATTCATCTGGGAGCATTCAGATATACACTAAACCCTGCAAGGTACCTTCTGCCTGAAAGGCAAAATTACTGAATCATTTGGGTTTATTGTAAGACCATCTGTAAAATACAAGTAAAGGTGGGCTGATACATCCCACACTCATCAGACTTATTACATATGCTCTGTCCTAGGAATAAATGTGGCCCAGTTGAACTTGCAGACACCTGACAGAATAAGTATGAATCTCATGAAACTTTTAATTTGATGATAAGATTTCACATTTAATAAGCATAGGATTGGACAGGTTTGATTTTTTTCTTTTATTGTGAGTACTCAGAGCTGGGTTTTTTTCTTAATCCTACTGTAAATTTTTACTTTTTTTTTTTCATTTATTTGCCTTTTCGACAGGTGCAACAAGTATGGTTTATTGTTGATATTTATTATTTGCATACAATTCTATTTATAAATCTACAGCAAAAATTATAATTGCCTCTATTCCTTAATAAAGGAGATGTTTTTAGGAATAGTGAGTGGGATTTATCCCATTATTATCAGCAAACAAGGTTTTTCCTTTTCCTGAATCATGAAAAAACTCTCAGGCAGGTTGCAAACCTATTTTTCTGATGCTTAAAATTTTTCAGTAGCCCTCGTTAGAGTGTTGCCTGAGATTTAGAAAGGAATCTTATCAGTTATTTCTCTACATAATTGCACTAATCTAATCACTTCAGCCATATTTTGAAGTTGGCAAATAATGTAGAAAATTAAATAAATTTTCTGGATATTTTGGAGATCTCAACCACTTCTGCTGGGCAAAGAATAGCAAATTTTCTATCAGAATTTTCTATCAAAATGAATCAATTTTTTTATCAAAATTAATCAATTCCAGTTGTTATTAGAAATACCAACTACAGGAATTAAAGTAAAAATCTGTAACATTATTTGACTGGTAAATAATTTTAACTAAAAAAACTCACAAAATCCACTACTTCTTCTAGAATATTAATTTTCTCATTCAAAGTACAACTAGAGCTGATGCTTGATAATGTTTATTTTCTATATCCTAGTACAAGTGTTTTCTTTAAATAAGTTTTTTTTTAAATAAAAGTAACCTCTGGGTTACAAAACTCCTGCACATGAGGGTCAATATTCCTTTTATGCCCACAGAATGTGTTTTAGATTTAACAAGTCATTCTCATCAGCAAAGCCACATTTTATTTCAGGGAGTTCAAGAATAAACCTTATTACACCAAACACTCTCAGGTATGACATCGCTTTACCGCACAAACGAAAAAATGAGAAATGGTTGAAGTCACACAGGAGCTGTAAAGCCTTTTGCACATCTTCATGGCTTTTCTTCTTTGGAATAGCTATACAACCCAGCTCTTTATGCCAGCAGTAAGGACAACCACACACAAACCCCTGTACCCCTTGAAACTTCCCCAAGCCGTGTCTGGAGCTCAGCCTCTGTGCACAGCCTTGTCCCTGATCATGCATCAAGTTATACCATTACTGGATGGAGGTAATCTTGCAGGATGCTTTTGAAGTTAGATAGAGAAATTTAAGATTTGAGAGGTATTTTGACATGATTAGACAAAAATAAGTGTAATTAGATCATCCATAAGAGTTAAAATGACTATTTGCCAAAGTAATTCTGGATAAAACATCTTAATGCACCTGTACTGCCAACTGATTCATTTGACTGCATTTGATTCAGATCTTTACTTAGATAGAAGCAGCTTTAGACTTTTTTCATTCTTTATGACCTTTATATGTCATTTTTTATGAAAATTGACTACTGATCAACATATTTTTTCTGTACTGAGAGCTATAACTCTGCAGGGCTCATTTAAAGATGCTAAAGAGCTATATGCTGGAAAGCATGAAGAAGGGTTGCCAATCAAGCTACATATTGACTGTTTTCAGTATAGCAGTTGATTTGGAAATTGCCAAATATTATGGTAGACAGCTTGCTTGCATATTTGTGCAGTAGAACAGTTTTATAAATAATTTTTTTTTTCTCCAGATATTTAAACATGGATTTAAAACTTAAGAAAATCAGGAATTTTTTTTAATATTATTGCATGTTTACAGAGAAGGGCTTTTTACCTGTATGAGAAGGACATTTGAAAAAAAGATAGCATGTATAGGTTCAGTGTGCTTTATACCAAAATCTGTAGTCCAAATATCCTATTGTTTTTAGGTTATACCTCCACACAGTCATTAACCCAGAAGACACTGCAGAAAGTTTCCTCTGAAAAGTTACTACAAGGAATATTTGGAGGGGTTTGTTTGGGTTTTTGGGTTTGGGATTTTTGTTCATTTGTTTGTTTTCAGTTGTAAACCACTCACCTAAGATGAGGCTTTTCTGCAGAATTTTAAGAACTGCAATGAAACTTTCCCCATAATGGTCATCCTTGATCAAGATGGGGTGTCTTCTACCACTCCCTTCTCCCAATTTTCTTTAAAACAGGAGAGAGAACTTTTTGGAAAAAGATATTCACACTACAAAGCACCAGAATCTACTATTTACAGCACTGACCTGGATTAAGTCCTGGATCAGGCAGATACAGGAGAGACCTGAATCTGGCTTTCTCAATTTTTAAGTGAATGCCCTAATTACAAGGCTGTAAGATTTTCTGCAGTCAGAATTGCTCCTCTTTGTAGAGTGAAAATGAGTGATGGATCTCTATTACAGATTTTGAAATGCAAACTTTTTTTATTTCAATATTGAAAAGGAATGACATTTTTCAGTCAATAGAAAAAAAAAAAAAACAACAACAACCAAAATGAGATAAAATAACAACAGCAAAAATACCACAATTCCTAATATGACAGAAAGGTAAAAAAAATTACCTTGTTATCTTTTCTATAATAAAATTTCTGTTTCATTCATTGGAAGGTTTTAAGTTCTTTTTGGTTTGCTTTGATTGTGTATGTGTCTTGGTTTGGTTTTACAGTTCAGCATTTGAGTCAAAGACCATTAAAATACTATCCTGTTTTGAACTTCCATTTCTTGCAATAGTTTGCCAGCATCTTGAAGAGGTAGGGCATTAGAAATAGAAATAGTCAGCTGATAAACTTAAAAGGAAGAAAAGAATGCAAAAAACTTCTCACTTATCCTGGGAGAAGACAGGACTAAAAAGAGAGCCTGGACAGATTCTTAAACACCTGTGCCTTTTATTTGGAGGATACTGTGCTCATTTAACTTTCTAAAAATGTGATTATAAAGGCTTTGGGCAGAAATATTTTGCTACTTAGAACTTAGCCATGTATTTGACTTTGGTGAGTCCATCTTCTTACCTGCTTTTTTAGACAGGAACTGCATATATGTCTTTCCATGAAAAAAAATCTTTATACCTGTTTCATCTTTTATTAATATTTTTATTCTGATTTCTAGCTTTAGGAATCAGGAGTAGTGAGGGGTTGGGTGGGGGTGGATTGGTTGGTAGGTTTGTTTGGTTTTTTCTCGGTTTGGGGTGTTTTAATGAACAAAAGGAAGTTATCAGAAGTTGAATTTGATGCTTAGGGCTTGCAAGGATAGTTGCTCTGTTTCCTTTCCCCACCCTAGTTTTTAACCCAACACATTGCCTCTGTTATTAACCTTCTAAAAATTCGTTAGCACACAGCCTGTACTATCGGTATAGAACTATACAAAATTGCAGCTCCAAGTGAATGACTAATTTTTAGCGAGATTTCCTTAGTTTTTAATTCAAGAGTTCTTTTGAACAGGGAGGAATTTGGTTTTATGAGGATCTGAACTAAGTTCACTACTCAGGGTAATATCAGCTCAAGACTTTCAGTATTTCTTTGACAGGTGAAGATGGACAGTATTTCTCTCTTTCATTCATGTATAGGCATGTATGAGTCAACATTTTACATTTTTCATGAAGAGTAACTGCAGCCTCCAGAAAAGACAAAGGTCTCTTGTGGCACAGGTGGCAATACCTTTAACCAGGAAATGAAGCAATGCAGGGCTTATTGACTGTCTCATCCTGGCCCCTTACTCATTGCACCCATGAATATGTTACTTTCCAGGTTTTCTTTGTTGCCAGATGCAGAGTCTGGTATCACTTAAAAAAAAAAGAGCAAAACAAAACAAAAAACAAACCAAACAGGAAACCATACTTTTTCCTTGTCATTAAATTAGTTGTGCTAAAATTCCTTCTCAAATTTTTGCTCTCTGTTTCTTAAAATTTATGTATAGATACGAAGATAACAAATTCACACAGATATACACTGCAGAATTAGTATAACCAATTTCTCTATGCTTATATATTACTTTTACAATTCTATTACTTGAAAATCCATTACTTAGATTGTAAACCTGGGTGACTAGGGGTAAGACTCATGAAATATAAATTTATGGCAGGAAATAAGGAAAATCACCCAGCCAGACTCTAGTAGTATATAGCATATTAATGTAGAGCATGTTTTTAGTAATGTTCATAATTTATTTTTATTAAGTATTAAATGTTAGGCTGGTAAAAAATGAATACAGATAGAACTTCAACAGGCATGGAGGTTAATCAAAAGCTTCATAATTACTTTTATCTTAACTGAAATATTTTTAAATAAATGTTTTTCTACATCCTCAATTCTATGGTTTTCCCACTTTCCTCCTTCACCCCAGAACAGGAGAACTGTATGGTGAAAAATATATGCTAATGGTGCATGGGGTGAGCATTAAGGAGTAGTTTCCTTAGATGTTTTTATGTTTGCTTGAATATTGACTTGCCTTTGCAAAAGTGTTTCCATGGCTGCTGCTCTTAGAATTTGATTAACATTGCCTAGCATAAGTGCTTTTGCTTACAAGGCATTTTTAACTAAGAATTTTGCTGATCTCTTTATATTTATGCAAAATATATTACAAAAAAGTCTAAATATATAGATATTGGAAACTAGGTAACATTTTAAGATAATTGATTTTAATTGCAAAATTACCAAACAACTCTTGCAAATTAAGTTACATATCACATGTAACTGTAAAGTGAATTAATTTGTCATGATTAATGACACTGAAAACCACATGAATTAATGACTGACCACTGACTTTAGAATGTTTCTTAACTAAGACACTATCAGGCCTATTGACTAATTCTGAATTACACTTTAAGGGTAAGGTCATTAAAGAATGACTGAAAGCCAAATGAATTAGATATTAAGTGTCTGGCCAAATGAGCAGCAAGTCAATTTATTGGAAAAGGTCACTTTAAAAACCCAGTTGCTGCTTTCAGACCTCATCAACAGCTTATACATCATAGGTGTCCTGCTAAGCTGTTGTATTAAATAGTTTACATTCAGTATATCCCTTTATTAGAGTTAGATGAATGCTTTCCTTTCCTGATGAGAAGGTCTGCTGTTCAGCTCATTTCACTGCTCCTGATGTGGCCAGGAAACTTCTGGATTCTACCATCACTGAGTCTGCTTGAAGATCTTGTAGCAGCACTGAGCAGTCTGCACAGAGATGTGCAGGGGATGCTACAGAACAGTGTGATTTAGCACTGAGAAGTAACAGGGAAAGTACAGCAAAAGACACTGGGTCAAACAGAGTACTGACAGAGGGGCTTCTACACAAATTGATATGTCCTGAATTTTGGGTCAAGGGTTCAAGAGCAACCAAAGCTGAGTCTTTGCCTTATCCAACTCTTCTATTTAACTGAAATTCCTCACTAAACACACTAAACACTGATTGGGTAAAATTTCCTGAATTAAAAAAAAAAACCACCCAAATAAACAAATCAGCATCCTTTGAACTTTTAGAAAGATTAATCACCTTAGAAGTATGTTTTCCATAACACAATATCTTAAACTATACTAGTCAGAATTGAGAAAGTATTTAAGTAGTGAACTTTCAGGCTTAGTTCCACATGCCAAACTGTTTCATCCTAAGTCACATAGCAGGCTTCATCTTAACCACTGCATTATATAAATTGCTATATGCCAATAGTTATTAGCAAAACAGAGAATCTGAAGAAGAAACAGTTTGAACTAGCTTAAAGATAACACAAGGTGGGAAAGCATCACAAGAGTGTGTCTAGTTCAGTACAAAAAGGTTTATAAAAGATACCAGAGGATTCTATTTCAAATCTCTGCATCTGTTGTGTTAAAGAATAGGCTCTTAAATTTTTGATCCTTAATCCATATAAATGAGTCTTAGAGAAAACTGTAAACTAGTCCTTGAACTTTTCAGCTCTACACATGCACTTTTTCTGAAAGCAGGTGAATAAAATCTCCATTAAAATAAATTTTAAAAAAATTTACATCTAAGACTGTATTTGGATTGAAGGAAAAATTAAACATGAGTATTTATCTTATAAGGGTGCAGCAGGTACTTGGGTGACTTGTTTTTATATTAGCAAGAGTTGCCTTCACTTGCTTAATAAATCTTAAAAACAAGCCCTGCAGATATTTTTGTAGTTAAGTAAAGATATATTCCAGACATTGTTGAACAAGAAGACCTACTCCTATTAGAACTAGATTAATGCCATGACAATGAGAACTAGATGAATATCTTGTGTTCAATGGTGAAGCTTCTGAGCTCTGTTAGTCCTAAATAGCTGGAAAAGCAAAGGACAAAATCTGGTTTCTGCCAAGTTAATTGTGATTACAAGTTAACCATTAGAGTTTATAGAAGGATAGTCCAACATATTTGTTTCCAGCATAAAATTTTCTTGGTTTGCTTTCTTCTCCCCAACCTGGAAGTGGTTGCTACTGCCCCGTCTGCTGATTATCATCTCTCACCAATTTGCAGTACATTTTCAGATTTGTAATATTTAAAGGTCTGTGCAAATTATGTACAAGTACAAGGGACTTCCTGCTCAATTTAGATTGAAACACGTGTAAATATCTATATAAGATGCAGAATATTTCTGAAAAGAAAGGGAAACTTGAATTTCTTTCCACAAGAACCCATCATCCTTTATCACAGTAGCAGATTTTTTGTGCTGTTCCAGGCAGTAGCTCCAATCTATAATTAGTTACTTCCTTGCAGCTGCAGCAATGGATGTATGTCCTGGTTTTGCACACAGATGTAGGGAGATGGCTCAGTCAGTACCAGGCTTTCCCTTTCTGCACTGGGTTCTCCAGCAGGAAGAAGGGTCGTGCTTATCACATAGGTAAATAACAGAGAGAGCTGTCTTCCATGATAGATACAGACTTGGACATCTGCTCCTTCTCATTAATCAGTCATGAGGGCTGATAGGGAAGTTTGTGACAGGCCAATGCAAGTTGGTGATTATTGAGGGAGGTGAAAGTGAGTTCTACAGCCTGAAATATGCTGACTGTTTCAGAGGGAGAGAGAGGGAGAGAGAAATGCATCCAAATATTAGATAGATGAGGGAAAATAAAACACAGGAATATGTTCAAATATTAACAGTTTCAAGGCTTTTCAGCAACCTCTAATAGCTCAGTTTGGGTATAAGTCTGAAGGCAAACACCAGTGCTGTCTAGGGTACAGTTTTGAAACTCTTCCCACCAGTTTATAATGTGTGTTTCATATCCACATATGCATATCCACAGTCATATCCATCTCACTTTTCTTACTTGCTGAAGTTTCTCATAATTATTTTCTTAATAGTGCATTGTGGCATGTAAATTTGGCATAATTTGAAGGGAATTATAGTAAAGTATCAGCTCCTTGGAACCCTCAGACAGCAAAGAAATGATGGCTGTGAGTTTCTCTCCTTTTGGAGATTTTCCATAGGTTTATTTGAATATACAAAGGGTTATACACATTTATGTCATCTTTGGGTGCAATCTGTTTACCTGAAGTGGTTTCTAGAGAAAGGATACTAATTTTTTTCTCCAGTTCTGCAAAAAGTATAATAAAACTGAAAACTGTGGGAAGTGTTGTGTAATTTACTGCTCTTTATTCACTGTTAGATGTAGGAGTGGTGGTATTTGAAGTTTTCTAGTTTGTCTCAATCATAGCATGCATTGGGGTTTTGTGATAGACTGGTTTCTAATGGCATCCCAGTGAAGCCTACTAAATTTAATGTCCTGATCAACTTGTGAGGGTCCTCCTATTAATGGCCACACTCCCACTGGGGGTAGGTGGAATGTTTTTTCTTAACTTGGCTGATGCCAGGACACAGCCAAAAGTGCTGTTATTTTTTCAGAAAGCACATAAAAGGAAATGGAGTTTGACTAAAAAGCCTGAGAGCTACCGTTACTTAGGGTTCCCTTTGTCTAACTGTTTGCTCAACCTTGTTTATGAGCCAAAATCCCTACACATCATGTTTATGAAGACAAGAGCTTCTTGTTAGCATAACTGAACTGAAATCTCTACAATCTAATATCATAGTATCATTTATTTGTCTCACACCTTTGTTATTTCTTTGTTGGGTTGCAACTCTATGTTACATACAAGTGTACCACATGGCTACCTTTAAAATATGTTAAACACCATTTCTTTGCTCTCTTTGTTCCCCCTAAAATCAGACTTGTGCAGCTCCAGGTGTACATTTCTTAATCTGGCCATTGCTGAGGTTGTGCCCCATCTCTTATAATCCTATGCCTACAGTCTTCTGCATATTCTGCATAGTTTCCTAAGCCACCACTTCTCAAAGCCTCTCCTATCTTATGCAGCCTACATCAGCCAATACTGCTTCTTTTCACTAGTCATAGGTATCTTGTTTCACTAGTCATAGGTATCACACAGGAACTCTTTCATTCTTATAACTGCATAAAACAGTGGTTGGGCCACACAGAAGTAAACAGAAGTAAAACAAAAGAGGGTCAAAAAGAAAGGTAAAAAAAATTAGAAAGATAAAATAATAACTTATGTTAGAGCTCAGCCAGATGGAAATAAAGTGCAGTCGGGTTGAGACAACTGCAGAGAGTTAGCCTGACAGCCCCAGTTCCGAGGCCTGTTAAACTCAGTACCTTCAGCTTTAAGTTTTTATTCCACATCACAGAGAATTTGGGAATGTACAGACATTATGTTTCTGTGCTTCTTTTTCTCTGTTGAGGGCATTGTAACTCACACTGTCCTATGTTCCTGTCTGGAGTCGAATGTTACCAACATCAGAACAGAAGGTTCCAGGGATGATTTTTATTCACTCTTTTACAAAATCTGCATTTGGAATGGAGGGAGGAATATATCCATGTCTAAAACAAAAGTCTTTCAGAGCCTGGCTCTGCGCAACACAACATAAATATATGCATGGAAAACAAATCTCAAAGAAGTACTGCTTAAGTAACCTTTCTGTTTGCTGTTGCTCCAAAGGAGTCTACCAAGAATTTAATCACATACTCACTTTTCATAATAATAAGCTTCCTTTTGGCAGACACAGGAAGTTACTTTCCCCAAAATGACCTTAGGCATGGAAGCTGCTTTCTTCTTTCTGAGAGAGCAAGCTGGAGTTTGTGTATTGCTGCTAGACAAGTGTTAAAATGAATATAAGCCAAGGGCAGAAGGCTTCTTGCAGGCACACGTAGGATAATGAGTAAGAGGGGCTATTAATACATGCAAAGTCCCAAACATAAACCCCACTTTTAAATCTTTAATGTAATATTTAAGGAAATGCCAATTGTTATAGTTTCATTAACTGCATTTGTGAGGAGAATTTATTTGGTAGTCAGGAGGAAAATTATTTCCCAGATTTCAAAAGGTCTCTCCACAACCTACTTCTCTACCCCACTCTCTATTATCCACTGCTCAAAATTTAGCAGACTTTAGAAAAGGTGTATATTTTTTTTTTATTTTAAAGTTTCATCTATATTAAGAAGGATTTGGCAAAATAGAAATGGACCACTATTCAAAGCAGTTGGCACTATAATTCTTGTATTTTCTGTGACCGAAATTTGGGGATTTACTCCAGCAAAATTTAGTTTGCTGCTGACAGCACCTGATTGAAGCCATCTGAAGGACTCTTCTTTTGTTCTGCCTCTGTCCTCATTAGGTATGGGAAAACATTTGGTGCATGCCTGGAGCAGAGCTCACTTTTCAGTTTTCTCCCAAAGAGGCTTGGTTACCATGAACAAAAAACAGTCTCTGGACTGAGCCACCACATGCTGAGTGGGGACAATTACTCTGAAACGTATCACTGTACCAAACATAGCTGCAGCCAGAAATCCTCTGCATTGCAGAAGATAAGAAAGCCTAAAATTTAAAGCAGAAAAAAATGTTTGTTTCACCATCCTAATGTTTAATCATGTGAAGTTTTTCTTTTGAAAAGGCTGTCAGGAAGAGAGACATTTGTGCTGTCTGCAGCTCCCCAGGCAGCATCCTGTACTGACACAGAGCACTTTGGCTACCTCGACTTTCAGTTCAAAACAACTTCACCTGCTGCAAGCTCACTGCTTCCTAACAGCTCATTTGTCAGGAAAAGCTCATGCTCAGCTTATTAGCAGCCCATTTTTACGGTCATTATCCATGCTTCCCCAACATCTGGCTAAGTGTTGTACTCCAGATTGCGGCTGTTCTGGGAAGTAGTTTTAGCGACTTAAAAGGCTGTTTAAGTCATGCTTATAATCCTCCCTCTGTCTCTTATCTGTGGGGTGATTCTGGGGAAGGGGCTGTCTCATTTCTACCTTTTGCATGCCCTTAGGTGACACTCAACTGCTCTGAGTAAGGACCATCACTTTATTTTTTCCCATCTGGTGGCCTAGCTAAGTGGGTAGTCAACCTCAGATGAAAATTATTTTTTGGTGACAATTGCCGAGCAATACAGTTGTCCTATTGTCTCTGCATAATTGGTTCTGTAGTGCCTTAGATGATCTTGTAATGAACTGGAAAGGTTTTATTCAATGTATGTTCTTCATGCATGCCACTGCTAGCAAATAACTATCTCATGTAGAAAATATTCTGCAGAATTAGAACCATGTTCAAAGTTTAATTCTTGATAAAAACTTTAGCAGAATGCCTGAATGCCAATTCTACTTCATTGATTTTTATATATATTTTAAAGGAAAAGAGATAAAAAATATTTTTTAAATTATGAAAAATTTCTTTGTCTTCCCAGGAAAAGGGTATCTTAATTTTCTGAATTCTTTGAATATGTAGTCTTTCTTATTTCTATTTCCTATAATTTAACCTGGGTTTTGTTTTCATTTAAAGCTTTTCTTCTCTTTTTAATAAAGAAGATGGAGTGTTCAGTTATGCAGGTAGCAAAATACCCATCTGCTTGTTAGGATTTCCAAACTGCCCAATAATGCTTTGTCATTCTCTTGGAAATGGTGCTCCTCCAAATGACAGTACAGCAGAAAAAATGTGATTGAAGTCACTCGACTCACTGAACACATCTGACTCTACCAGCAAGATGCATCTGAACAGTCCAAACACTAAACAACTGCCAATTGAGACACTGATTGGCACAGCTAGCAATGATTTCTGGCCAACCTGCTTTCTGACAGCCACAAACTAGCTTTCCTCTCTTGATTGTCTTGCCTTCCTTGTCGTCTTGCTTACTGAACTTTGGGTTGTACATAACAGCTGACAGGTGTTTTCCCAGGGGTGATAAAAATGCCCTAGCTCAGTCATTATCTGACAGTTTTCAGGCTGTCCCACACCAAGGGAGTGATAGATGGGCTATAAGACAAGTAGGCAAACAGTTACACTTGGCACAATTGCAGGCTTTTCTGGAGGGGAGGAAACAGTCAACTCTGCCTGACACTACCCAACTATTTGCAAAGCGCATTCAGAGTGTTCAGACAAGGAATGGGGTTGACTGGCAAAAGCTGAGAAGAAAAGGCTAAATGTCAGGCTCTTTGTGGGAGCTCTGTAAGATCCTGGCAGATGAAGTAAAGTCTGCAATGCAGAATGACAAAAGAGTGATGGAAGCCAGGAAGCAGGATGGCAGTAGTGCTGCAAAGGGTTATTTTTAAAAACTTTTATACTAGTTTGAATCAGTTTAGACTTTAAATTCAGCCTTTAAATTAATTGCTATTATTTACATTGTTGAATTTTATTAAAAGCATTAAGGACTTTTGCAATTTTTACAGAATAGGACCTGTACAGTTGGTTCTGTCTACAGATGATTTTCAGCCTTTTTAAACTTAGGGAAGGTGATTTCAACAGCAGTTCAGTGCTAGGAGAAATCTGAGTGCATGAGTGGGCCACATTTTATAGTAACATGCAGGAAAATGCACAGGAGATGTGATATATTCACAAGTCTTAAAGCACGATCTCCCACAGCTCACTTATATATATCCAAACTGGTGACATCTGCATAAACGAGGTATAAAGTGGGTGGAAAATTGCCTAAACTGCCAGGCTCAAAGGATGGTGAACAGTGGTACAAAGTTCAACTGGTGCTTGGTTACTATTGATGTATCTCAGGAATCCATAGGGTTCATGCTCTTAGTTTTGACACCGTTTGAGTGGCAAGTCCTCTCAGAAGCCTGCAGGTGGCCCAAAACTGCTGATTTGGGATGATTGACTCATTGCAGGCCGGGGCTGATATTGTGATGGGCATGGACACCATGGAGCAATATCCTGGCAGAAGCCTCATGACTGAGCAAGGCACCAAGCAGCGCAAATGCTTTTATGTTACATTACAACAGAAATTGTTGGGCTGGTTTTCAGAAGCCTTAAACAGACTTGTCAGTGCCCATACCAACAACTCTGAGCATAGGAACACAAGCAATCTTTCTTTCTTATTTTGTTTTCAGGTTGTAATTTTTATCTACATTCCTATAGATTTTACTGTAGTATTGTCTTCAAACATTTTGACATTATTTATAGACCTTTAAGTTGAAAGAGCATCAGAAGCATCAGAAAAAAGAGAAGAAATAAAAAAAAGAATAAGAAATTAACACTTGTAGGACTACTAATTTGCAGATTTTCTCCCTAAAAAATAAACCTTACTCATTATTATAATCCCATGAACTTCAGTAACTTTCACTAGGAGTGGAAGATGGTAGTATTTGGACAAATAGATGAAAAGAGGATATAATCCTTTAATTTGAAGTAAGACACAACTTGAAGAATTTCAAATTGGTAGTCTGGTTTCTAGGACACAGAGCAGAAATATTTCACCTAAATCAGTGTGAATACCCAACAATTACCTCACTTTTGAACTTTGAGACAAGAGTGAGGAATTCCACTGTTTATCATTCTTGCCCAAATAATTTTGCAGTTAGAATTTAAAATTTCTGCAAAGGCACAGCCTGACCTATTAATTAGATTTTGTAAGATGTGGGTGTTTTTTAAAAAAATAATTAATAGTTTTTTATTTCTTTCATTATTTAATTATGGATTAACTAAATATCTTTAAACTCACACAGAGTTTAAATTCTATGTACAGATAGTGAAGGTTTATTATAATGCTAAATTCTGTCATGGCTGTGCCCCGCTAAAGATAGAAGTTATCTGAATTACTCCACTATTGGTTTGTCCTTAATTTTAAGATTACAGATAGCCTAATCCAATCTCAACAAAGTACCTTGCAGACCAGTTTTCATATTGTAATACTGGTTTCTCATCATTACTGCAGACTTACAGACTAATAGAGATATAGAGTCAAATCTAATAGAATAATATATGCTTAAAAACACAGCTAAGAATTTTAAATATATGTTCAATGACCTCCAAACACCACCATTTTGAATGTGCTTCCTGAACGTCTCTCCCTATATCCATGTGGATACTCTGACTAATAATAGATCACATCAGGTCAGTTGGGACTGAAAGTGAATTTACCCACTTTAGGAAGGAGAGGAAGAGTTGAAGCTGTTTAAAAAGTAAACATGGCATATCTTAAGTTCTGAATTTGAGTTTAACCTAAAGTTACGTACATTCCTGAGTTGGCTCGAGTTCTCTTTAGCATCTGGTGTTTTACAATATAAACCAATGGATAAATGAAGAAAGTCACAGCATTCTAGACTACCCATATAAAAATTGTTCAGAAGATCTTGGGAGAATTTAAGATTCAGCTGTTATTATCATAACAGTTCCAATTAGAAATAATAGTGAATTAAGACTCTGGGTATTCTGAAGCTCAAGCAAGAGGAACAATCTTGTGTTGGTAGTTACTAAATAAAGGAATTCTGAAGGAAATTAGAATATTACGTGTGCTAAAACAATAGTTGAATTTAAAATCTAATCTCAGCTGAAAGGAGGCAGTTGGAAATATAGGTTAAAGAATGATATCAAACAATGGTCAAAAGTAAATGTATTTATTGTAATTGCCACTTAGCACAACTAAGAAAGACACATTTATCAAAGCTATATTAGTAAATAAAATGGGCTTTGAGCCAAAATATCTAAATATTTTTCAATTTCATGGCCTAAAGTTCGCAGCATAAAATTATCTTAATAAAAATCTGATTTTACACACATTTTACACAGATAAAACACAGAAAACACATAGCACATTTTTATACATATAAAACACAGAATGTTTTACCTTCTATTTTTAATTTAAACAAAGAAGTTGTTTCATTTATGATCAAGAAGATGGAGCACGTGGAAACAATACAGGAGGGTGATAGGGTTCTGTAAAGTTAATGACTTAGAAGGGCAAATTCATCCTTCTCTTATCAGGTTTTAAATGGTTATGGTATTACAATCACTCTAACACTCTATTAGCATGTAACTAATCAATGATTATTAATTTGGGCTATAAAGGAGGTAAACTGTGCATTCTTCTTTATCAATCAATAATACTTCAAGTCATTATATGGTTTGAGTTCAATTTTTTTCATCAATATTTATACTAAAAATTTTTAGACATCTTCCATACAAGAGTCTTTGATCTTTGTAAGACTTCCAAATAGGTTATGGCATTTGCAGAACTTTAGGTAGTGCTGTCCTCCCATCAGTCTTGTTTCCCTCTTTCAACTCCTGGCCTTGTTCTCTGCACCTTGGTGCTGCCTCTGTCTTCTCTCTCCTGTGTACAGGGTCCAAAGGAAAGAGCTTCAGGTCTGTGAGTTTGGAGTCCAGCATTTCCTCACCCTCTCTGGTACCCTTCTGTCTTCATGGAAGTTTCTGTAGTTTCATCTTATCTCAGTAATTCATACCTGACATTGTTCTGCCACCTCATTATAACTACTTTAATCAGCTTGGAGATGTCATTTGAAAAACAGTGATGCAAATTAATGCTCAGTATTCTAAAAATTTTATTCTAGGAAAGCACTATTATATATATATATATGTGTTATAAACACATTTCTTGCAGAAAGGAGGAAATTCTGTTTTTTCAGTGCACAGAAAGACGTTGCAATGTGAGTAAATACTGTTCGTTATTTTGTATCATAAAAGTGAAAAGACCTAACTAGGAAAACAACATTCTGAAATCGGTTTCATCTGTAGTGATGCCTGTATAAGAAAATGGGTTTTATGTGCTGCTTTGCCTTATGATGCAGAGTATTCTACAAAAAAAAAAAAAAAAAAAAAGCTGAATCTCTGTTTTACACTGAAAAAGTGAGAAAGCACACAGTCATTTGTCTGTCACCCTTAGTCAGTCTACTTAGTAGGTCACAGTCTAATCATCGTTATTTCAATGTACCCTTGGGCAACAGTCAATGAATTATAAAATAGAATAAATAAATAAATAAATAAATAAATAAATAAATAAATAAATAAGGATTTCACCTTTTAAGTCTTGATCAAAGAATGAAGGGGTTATGCTGTACCTTCTAAATTATAAGGGTACGGTTGCATGTTTATTCACAAATTTTCCAATTAAAATTTAAAAAAACCCAAAACATTAGAGGGTTGGTGTTTTCTTGGTTTGTGTTTCATTTCTTTTTTTGGTTTTTTCCCCATTTCTTATTTCATCATTTGGTGAGTAGGTGTGGTTTTTTTGTTGTTTGGGTTCATTTTGGGTTGTTTTTGTTTTGGTTTGGTTTGTTTTTTTTCTTTAGTTAGTATATATGTAACTTGGTTTTGTAAGGAAAAAGGAGAATAAAAAGAAAATATCTGATGACCCACTAAGACTATTGGTCTCAAAGGTATTGTGAAGTAGAATTGGTAGTGCTAAGTGCACTTATAGGTAGAGCTAAGCAAAACATAAAAGATCACAAAACTTTACAAATTTACCACCACTTTCACAAGGTCAGTGAGAGGAACAAGAAATATATAAAGATGTCATATTGCTGTTCTTGGTTTTAGAATGACATACCTAGTATGGAATCAGTGTAGAAGAATGAGGGTTTGGATGATGTCATTCTCAGGTTGTAACTCGTGCAGTGTACAACTTGCATGCTAAATTTGAAAGTGAAAGAGAAGAGCCTTTTCTTGCAACACATACAAATCAGAATTGTTGAATATCTTTCAGAAAAGTAAATGATTAGTTAAAGTGTTCAACCCTAAGTTATTTTGCCCCTTCATGAGTCTTTTTTTCTTCTTTCCTTTTTTTTTTTCTTGTAAAGGCTAGGTTACCCTTTTTAAAAAAAGACATTGCATTGAATATTACATATTGTCCACCTGGAGGTAAAACCACACATAAGCAAGGGACCTTGCAAACCATGAAAGATTGACAGCCCTGCAGTGTCACTGTCCTTATGGTGAATATAGACATTTTACTTAGAAAAATATGAGAATACTAGATTCTTTCATTTCTGTTTTCTTCACTCTTCACTTTTTTCATCCTCTTCAGAAAGCAGCAGATAAAATCACTGTTGGTGAGAGATTAGTGATATGGCATCAGGGTAAGTGTGGAAAGTCACAGCCTCAGGTGTGCAGACCCTCCACAAAGCTCTGAGGATGAAGGGCAGCTGGTAAAGCTACAGATGTGATAACCATCCACCACAAGCTTCACAAAGAATCCAGTGCCAGTGAATGATCCTTTGATATTAAAGCTAGCTAACTATTGCACACATGTAAGCACTAAGGACTTCTCAGTGGACAGAGATGACAAGAGCCATGTCAAGCCAACCTCTGGTCACAGACATATCCCTGCTTAGTCCTCTCTTAAGAGAAGGCTCCAGTCAGACATTATCTGGAGGAATCTGGGCAAAAACTTTTCAAGACTTTGGTTGAATGTAGCTCTATTGCCACTGAATAGGAAAACAAGGTGCCTGAGTCACTGCCTTAAGGGGTGAAATGGTCTTAAGCACACTATCTTCCTGTCTACCCTGTGTGTGCTCTGACAGGAACAGGGTATGTGAGGCAGATTCTTCTTTGAGAACGTAACTGACAGCTTTGAAAGTCATATTCATACTGAGTAGAAGGAATTTCAAGATGTTCTTGTACAACATATACATTTGGGGATATGTTTGTCTCAAAGTATCATTTCAAGTAGATCTTGCTGCAGTGAGAGAATAGGCCTTTGAGAGTGCTCTGTCACATGGCAGTCCCACCATTCTCTTGTTACTGGAAGTCTCTATCCATCAAAAGAAATGGACGTTCAAATAATACCACAGTGAAGTTTGCAATATCAGTAAAAGGCAAAATGTCCATGTCTATAAAAAGCAGGTTTCATAATCTAGTAAGAGAGACTAATATTTCCCTCTGACAGAAAGCTAGAAGTCATAAAGAATTCCTTGTAGAAAAAGGGGAATCTAAAATACTTACAAATACATAAAGATTCTTGGAATCTAAGAGGAAATTCTGTGGTAAAGCTCAGCAAAATGAATTTATAGAACTCTTGTTATTTCCATAAAAGAAGACCACTTTGAATGAGTGTGTTGAGGCCTGCTGAATAAAAAATAAAAATAGGAGATGAAAGAGGGGATGGGAATAATTCATTAGCAGCCATGATTACATCTAGCCTGTGGTGCTGATTTATTTCTTAATTTTGTCTTGAAATTACTTGAATGAACCATGCAAGGTAAAGCGGGAGGAAACTAGGATGAATATCCAGAATCCTTGTTCCAAAGATGAAGGACTGCTGGGGTATGGCGCATGTTTTTTGTCTGTCATAAGAGACATTTCCTCATTACTCATTTATCTTTATGGCTCCTCTCCTGGACCTCAGAGATGTGACAAATGTGAAAGAGACCTCTCCAGCATTTCTACCTTCCTGTTTTCTTACCAGTTCCCAATCCAAATGAAAATCCCAAGTTTCTTAAGGGCTGGGGTCTATAAAGCAATCTTCCTCTTCCTTCCCCTTTTCAGAGTGAAGCTTTATCTAGAGCCCTTCCCTGTGCTGGGGCCAGTGGCTGCCCCTGTGGCTCCCACTAGCCACGAACTTCACTCCCTCTATGCAGTCCTTGCATCTGTTTCTCACATTGCTACAGGAGATAAAAATCAGCAGCAAAAGCAAGGTGAGAAGGAAATAACATCTCCCCTATCTGGTAGCAGGATTATTCAAGTCTTTAGTAAGTGTAAGTATGTAGGATCTTAATAATATGGAACATTTTAATGAACCTACTCATGGTAATGATGGTGTTTTTGCATCTGTGCTGGAGACACATTCCATTTAAAGAACATCTACTGAAGTGTACTACAAAAATTCCAATAGAAAAAACCCCAAAAAGATTAATGGTGGATTGTTGTTGGAATAATGTCTGTTTTGATAAGAGAGGGTCCAGTGGCCCTACTGTGATAATGTTACATGGCGTGCTCATAATGCGAGTGTTAAAGAGATAAAAACAACCATGCATGCACACTGCGTTTTGTAAAATATTAGAAAGTCACATATTTGCATATTATACAGCTGGTTGCAAAGCCATCAATCATCACATTATCTGTACATTGAGGATGATAAATGGCTTTCATTCTAATGAGAGAATCTAATCACATGTAGAAATTAAGAGGGCACACAGCAAAAATGTTTTGGATCCAAAAGCTATAGATTATTATTCATATTATACATTTGTCTCCGATTTGGAAACTTCTCCACTTTATTTGTACACATGCCTTTCCACAGTCATGATTTTGAGAGATTAGGTTAGATTTTTTTTTTTTATTATTCTTAATAAAATGACAAGGAAAAAGCAGAAAAAGGTTAAAAATATTAAGCAACTTGGAATTAGGTTATGTGAATTTCTTTAAATTACCTAGGACAGACCATTTATTTTTCATCCCTGATAATGTGGCAGCAGAAAAGGAGACAAAGGTTAAGAACAGGAAAGTAGAAGCCTCCTTCTTAGGTATTTTTGTAAACTATCTAACACAGCTCTGTAGCAAATGACTGTACTATATTACTTGCCTGCTAGATGAGAGAGGTACTTATAAAAATGTTATAAATTATAAACTCTTTTATATAGCAGTAATTATAACTAGATAACTATAGTCATTAAAAGTAATGCCAATTGTTATGTTTAGAATTCTCTTACGGTCCAATTGGAGGGAGGTAAGATCACCCAGTACAAGGTGAAAAAGAAAAGGAACAGTATTCTAATGGGATGCAATGGATACAGACACTTGTGTGGGAATGGAGACAAAGAAGGTAGAGAGACAGAGAGGTTTGGACACTGAGCAGCTGCACAAGTGAGTAATCAAGAAAAAACCACAAAAGGGTATTTAACAAAATATTTGTATTTCTATATCTAACTGTCAGAATTAATTTGTGACTTTACATTGTTTCCTCAATGTATTTAAGGCTATGTTATATTTTAAATTTTAAAAACCAAAATTAAGTAGCTGTCATTCAATATGAGTGAAGTCATCTGGTGTCTTAGATCCTGATCTGCAAAAAAAAAGAAATAATTTTCAGGAGAGAGGAAATTAAATATCTGCATCAAGTAAACAGATATTATCTGACCACTAATACAGATTTGCCTTTAAATTTGGGAGAAATATTTTTTAGGTATTTTTTAATGTTTGCATGTTTCAAAAGATATTTAGATTATAAGTAAAAGCCCAGAATTTGAATATCCCCTAATTTCTGTCACAACTTCCTCAAAAACTGTATATATTAAGTATAGAAGAACTGGATCCTCACATAGCTAAATGTCTCCTTACAGAAGATATCTTTATTCAACCATGTGTCTTTGTAATGTACTTCTTGGCTCTTCAGTTATAATACTGCAGCTGTGAAACACTCATTAATATACTGATGCCTTGCTGATGTGTTACTTTTGAAATATAAAATGCTACAGTGTCTTTACAGTATTTCTCTTTCAACCACAAAGAGCAACATTCAATTCAGAGTTTTTACAAAAGCACTCACTTCTGGATTTTGTAGTCCCAAATACGGTTTTTACCTGACACACTTTAAAGGTTTTTGTGGTTCAGAGTCTTTATTAAAGTGTTTTGTTATTTTTCAAGTATTACATGACACTTGAAAGACATATAGAAGATTATAACTAGTGAATGCCTACACCACAGAGTCTGTTCTAAGACAGTATGCATTCTCTGATATGGAAGTTTGTGCAAGGATGAACAAGGAGAAGAGCCATGAAATAAGAAATATGCATTCATTTGCTTTTCAATTTAAGACACAAATCTGCTTTTGCAATGAATTTTCCTAATTAAACAAAAGATCATAAAAAAAAATTGGCATATCTTCCTATTGTTAAAAAGTGAATTAGTACTACTACTCCTCAGATATAAAAGCAGAGCACTTTTTTGGCTGACTTGAACTTAGTGAGGAGGCCAGGAAGACAATAATGCATGTATAATGCATCCTGTCTGCAAAAAGAAAATAGAAGAAATTTTCCCTGGCCTTAAAATACCTTTTTGTTTGCAGAGAATCGGCATAGGATTTCCTATGTGGCTTCTCATAGGAAGAGTACTGAAATGAAAATGAAATGAAAAAAACGAAACAGTTAAAATTGCCAAAGAATGACATTCTGGAAATCTGTTGCTCTCAACTCAAGCAGAAGCTTCAGTTCTGAGCTTTCTTTAACTAGGATATAACCCATGATTTTTTGAGCCCTGGTCACTTACACTGATCTTCAGTACTTGGATTAATTTACAAAAGGGCTTAGGTGATGCCACCACACAGTGTAGGAAGGGACCCTTTCATGGGACAGATCTCTCCAAGGGCATAAAGAAGTGTTTCTAGGTATGAAACACGAATCATTAAATGACAGCAAAACTGGAGCATTAGAAGAGTTTTGATATAAACAACAACTGGGAATTTAGAACAAGATCTGAAACCTTTTCAGTTAAGTTGTGACTTTCTAATACTGCTTGTACAAAATGTGTGTTATTGAAGTCTGTAATAGTCTCTGCTGAATTGGTCAGTACATCTCAAAAAGGTGTTTTGCTTAAAAAGACAAGAAAGCATTTTATTTCAGCAGTTTGACCATGGTTGAATAACAATTGTTGGTTATAAAATAGGATTTTTTTTTCTTTTGAAAGAGTAACAAAGAGCTCAGCTATGGTACTGTGCTATTACAACGCAATGAATACTTAAACCTGTTTGCATTGTAATTAAGAAAAAATGTGCAACATTAGCTAACATTTATTTCTCCATTGCAGTCTTCTAATCTGGAACTGTATTACCTTCAGTACACATCTGTCCAAGGTTAACCAAAATAAATGCATTGTATAATATTCTGTTATATACTTCATAAGTACAGCCTTGCATGATGTGCACATGGATTTGAATGCAGTCAACAGATTGGCAAATATTTTAGCCATACCATAACCAAATTGCTGAGGGTTGGCATTAATCTGTATATTAAACCTTGGCTTTTCAGAGCACTAATTTTTATTTAATATTGAATTACTTGGTGCCTTCAAGATCTATTTTTTATGCCTGTTTGTTGCACGGCTGTGTACATTAGCAGCAGAAATCAATTGGCAAAATGGGACAGAGTTTGAAAGTAAAGACAATAAAATTACTGTGGCCAACACCACACATCTCCAGGCCTATCAAAGATACCAATTTAATCAAGAGAATGTGACATTGATAGGGCTTCACTGCAGGTAACACTGCAGCATTAAGAATTTTGTCTTTTAGTTACTCCTACAACGCTTTTAATGTAGCTTTCCATTCTATTTGACTCCAAATCCAAAACTACAGACTCTAACCAATGTATTTCATTCACACAGAAGTAAATCATTAAAACTAGCTTTCCAAATAGGATTAAGTGTCTTTGTTTGGAGCATGACCTTACATGCAGGTGTTTTTATTAGCTTGAATGTTTATAAGTAGATGACACAGCTGAAATAGTAAGCAATAATCATTATGTATCTGGCTCCTGTGTGTCAAAATTCATTGCAGTAAGAGAGAGAAAGTGAGCATTTTATCAGTCTCCCTGTGTTTGAAAACAATTATTTCAGAGGGGAAAAAAAAAGCCTGTTCATGAAGAACAATAATAATGTTCACTTAGAGCTCCACAATGAGTTGAAGGATACTGTAATAACAAAACCATTGCATTTACTTGCAGGGTCAAAACCAGGCAAATTCAGTTCTTGTGTGCTTAAGGCAATAACATCCTGATGATGAGACTGTGTTAACGAGTATGTGAAAGAGACCTCATGACCTTTCATTATTTTTTCTGAAGCTCTTGTACATTTCATTGTACCAAGGATGCCATTATTTCCTCACTGATTTGGCTATGAAATTGTAGTTCTTAGTAGAAAAGGTAATTTCTTTTAAAATGAGTATTTTGTTTTAATCTATACTTTCCTGCTTTACAGTAGTCAACTTTTGCTAGTAAGCAGTTAGCCCAATAATTGCAGCAGAATATGTAACAGCTGTCAGTTCCTGTCACTTCAGAGTTTGGGCTTATTGAAAAGAATTAAATTTTAGCACTCATATTTAAGAGCCCATCAATATACTGCTAAAACTGTACTTCCAGTACAGCAGAAAACGCTTTGGCTAGCTTGTGTTCCTTGTGGTCCCCTTTTTCCAATCTTGCCTTAGAAGAAAACTAAATATGTAAGCATGGTACCATGCTTTGAGAGCTGGTAATTTCTTTACAAACATACTGCCATATTTTCTATTACTGAAAATAAAACACTTTTGTACTTGGAATAGAAATCCTTGGAATTTCTGATCATCCTGAGTCCTTATGGGCATTTTCTCTGGAGAAGGAGAAAACTGTCTTTTACACAAATCAATCTTCCATTTATGATAAAGAGCTTCAGTATTCAAAACTGAAAATTGGTCTAAAACTCCAAGTCCCTATGCTGGTGTTATAGACAATCATTCAGCTGCTCCTGTTCCAAGCTATTCAGTATGAATGTGAGAGTGATTCTCTTTGTCTCCAAAAGGAGGAAATAAGATTACCTCTTTGGTTAACAGTGCTTTTTTATGAAGTGCATCACATCACTTTAAATTGAAGGATTATCAGGTTAGGTATTTTTATTAAATGTGAAATAGGATTCAAAGACAGGCAGAATGAAATATTGTATAAGTAACCTGGCTAAGAAATGCTACATTGCCTGATTAAAGCAGTATCACATATTCTTATTTGGTGCCTTGCTTTACAACATTCACAATACAGTCTGACTCTACCTGTCCAGTTTCTAGCAGGTGAGAGATTTCTGGGATGGAGGCAGGCTGAGCACTCTTAATTTTTCTACTAACTGCTGAAGTATTTAGTACTTTTCCAAAGAAAAGGCAGAATCAGACCACAACAGTAATGTGTTACAGACAGGTTGGTCCCAGAGGGAATTCCAGACAACAGGAAAAGGAGGAGAAGTGTTCCAGTTTAGATGCATTATTCCCTGAAATATTCTGTTTGTGAAGTTGGCCCTGGAAAGAACCCTCAGAAGGTCCATTTCCCTACTTTGAGTCTGATTCAGTGATTTTGGTTCATTCTTGGCAGACATCTCGCTCAGGTCTCAAACTTCCAACAAAGGGAATTCCATCATCTGCCTAAGAAACGCAATGCAAGAATCTCTTTATGTTCGTTAAAATGATGACTTTGTTTAATATTCTATCCAGACTTAGATAACAATTGATAATTTTATTTTTTTAATATCTGGAGGTTTTAAAGTCCTTTTCTTTCTCTCTTTTCTAGACATTAGATATTTCAGTATTTCTCAGTACATCATCTTTTTTAAACTTTGGATCATTTTTATCTCCTTTTCCATGTTGTTTTCTTATAGCACTGGAGAACACAATGCTATCCTAATGGATGCCAGACTACTGACTAACTACAAATGAATAATTGTTCTAACTTGGTAAAAACTTTAGTCTTCCTATATGAAATTTAAAGATACAACATTGAATGTACTTGGAAATTTTTTTAAAATGTGTTTCTTAACACAAAATAATGGACCCTCTTTTTTGCTTTTGCCAAAACAGTTTGGACCAGATAATCCTTGAGATCCCTTCTACCCTGGTATTCTATGATTCTATGAATGCCTCAAAATTAATATTATTGTCTAGAATTTACCTTCTTATGTGCAGATCCCACATGATCAGTGCTGTCAGTGAAATATGAGTAGTTTACAACAGAAAATATCTGTTCCTTACAGCAACCAGTCTTTCCCAATGATATCCTTAAGAGATAATTATCAAAGAGTAGTATTTATGGTACAGGTTACAAGTCAACCACCTACATAGAATAATATATTACAAATTATTTTAACTCTGACAAGTACCACAATAACAAGGAAAAAACCAATTCTCAGTAGTCTAAAACACCTGTGGATTAGTACTTGGAAATACTGGATATGCCCAAATATCAATATTCACCAGACTTTAGCTTTAGCAAGTTCAGGCACATTGTTGCTTCTTGTGCTTTTCCTGTGACAATAATAGCTTCAAGATGACCTTTGCTGACTTTATTAGAGAAGCATTCACACTTAACCTAAACCAGAAGGGCAGAAATAAAACACATCCTGTTAAATGTGCAATAACATATTTCAGGTAAGTCTGATGAAACCTAGTGCTAGGTTGCCTCAGCCTGACCTCCTTTCTCTTGAAGGTGTTTTTGGTGATTCATAAAGAACTTTCACATTGAGGGCATTTCAAAGGCACAATTCAGCAGGAGTTCAGTTAAATGCTCCTCAAACAGCTTTGTGAGGCACATGGATACAACTGGAGAAATTGTAGACTACTTCCACAGAGCTATCAAACTAGGCTACCATTTAACCAATGATCTTTCCTCCCAGAAAAAGTCCTTTTTGGAGTTTCCAAGTTGTTCATACCCTTTGTATCAGATAATTTGTTTTTGCTCAGTGTCGTGTTCGTATGTACACTTGTGTTTCCATGGAGATACTTTTTCTTCATATGAATATTCTGAGAGTTCCTGCATAGCAGCTATTTGCAAAGCCTCCAATGCAGTGGGAAGCTCACTCCATGACCTTACTAAATGGAGGCTCAAATATTTTTAATGGATGTGTAATAATTCCAGATGGAATTTTTGTTCCCGTGAAAAGACTGCAGTTCTACCACTACAGTGTACTCCTGGGAAGAACTGTGGTGCAAGGTGGGAGAACTCACTGCCAGCTTGTGTAGTTTTATCATATAATTTAAAAAATTACCTCCAAATATATGGTTTCATCATCATTGATCAGTGTAAATTATCATCAATTTTTACAGGAAAAAATTTTCATATTATATTTCATAGCCATACCAACATCCTTCCAAACTTGTAAGAACTTCTTGGTAACGTTAATTTCTGGAAGGAAACAAACTTATAAGCCTTGGACCTACATATATATCATTATGATGGCACTAGGAAGCTGCAGAATAATTGGCTAAGACTTACTGATAACATGGTTTTAATGTGTTTATGTCTGAGTCCACTTGCTACACTTGTCTCACGGTAGTAAACTCCTATATTTCCAAATATTTTTTGTCCAAAGATGCTGAAAATATGTATGTATATTTCCCAGACTCTATTCACTTTCCATCCAGTTGTGAAAAGTCATCCTTCCCTATTATTTCTAATCCTCTCTGATAGAAAAGGCAGGTAGAGCAGCACTGATTCCTACCACAGCTGCTGGCTATTCTTTCCCTCCCTTAATGACAAAACCTTGTTCTCTTCACATTGAAATAAATTTTGGCTTGAAACATAGCCTCCTTCATGATGCAAGGCAGACCTCCTCATGCCAGAACTGCCTATTAAATACTGACACTTGCAGCAATGGTTTCAGAATGGAGATATTTTGGAACTGCCTAGGTATAGATTTAACACCAGGAAAGCAAGAAAGTAATTAAGCATTTGAGCACCAAAGTGGATACCTACCTATTGCAATTATGAGACCCTATTATTTCCTATTTTCCTAAAAGTCCTACTGAGACAAGTACATTGTTCTCAGTGGGAGAAAATTACACTCTGAATTAATTACTCACTAATTAGAGGAAGCTTTCTTGCCCCACACTCTCCTGCTGAATTGTTTAGCATAAAACACTTCATATCTTACCACATTTGAATGGGTACTCTTGGTACTCTTTGCATCAGGAGCTGGTAGCTTTTCCCTACCTTTTCTTTCTTTTTTTTTTTTTTCCTAGACAAACCACTTATATGACCTTGCAGTACTCTGGCACTCAAAAATTCTGCAATCTTTAATGCACTTAGTTTCTTATTTGTGGAAACAGGAATGCAACTACCTTCAAAAATGGATGCATGAGACATAGATAGCACAGGAGCCAGAAGGGGCGCAAGGAAAGTTTACAATTCCTGCATTTCAGCTCCCATGGGGTCCCATAGTGCTGACTTGGCCACCCAACATTCCTCTACAACTTGAAGTGCACTGCAAAGGGATTTATAGCAGCTGGCATCCTGTGCTGGGAAATGTCTAAGTTAACCCATTGTTAATTCCAAGAAGACGTACAGGTTTTAAATTTGTCCTTCAAAGAAGATTTGGTACTTTGTTCAGAGTTACCAAAGGCATTTCCTGCAGGAAGAACTCTGTCCTTCTGCACCTTCGTTGTTTCTGTCTCAAACAAGCAAAGGTCAGGGTCCTTCTTGGAGCACTGTTAGAGGAAGGAATGCTCTTTCTTCACACATTATCTACCAGATCAAGGTTGCAATATCCATGCTATGTAGGGATAATAATTTCCGGTGCCACTCTGGGCTTTTTTGCTATTTTCAGGAGAACACAGAGCGCACTATTTGCCTGTGCAGGGTTGAATCAAGTTTAAAATCATGAAATCTTCTACAGAAACCTTTCCAGATTTTTAAAGGTATAATAGAATTAAAAGTGTAGAAAATTATTTTATGTAAATCTTGGAACAAGCTATTACATGAAGTATTATTTACACTCACTGCTGATAATAATGTCTCATATATATCCCACTCATCGTATATAAAATACAAAGTCTGTATTTGGTAGTCTCTTAGGGAATAGGCAGAAAAGCAAAGAGCCCTCCAGTCTCAAAGGAGTAAAAATCACTAATACATCATAAGGTGCTCATCTGAAAACAGCACACAGTAGTGCATTCTGTTTCAGGATTTTCAGGATTTCCACCGAAGGTCAAAGCTTCCTTATTATCATTTTAAGTTTACCTTGCCTATAACCACAGGGCTCCTGAAGCTGAGGTTTAAAAATAGCTAATTAAATACATAAATAATCGTGCCCTATGAAATTCAAGTGACCAATGTTAAGACTTTGTTAACAAAATAAGGAGACCTTGAGGTAATATGTTTCTGGTGAGAGCTAATAGTAAAGTTTGAAATAAGTACTGAGTGTTTCAGTCTCCTGACAGAAAGCACCATATAAATTTCTCACTGCTTTAATAATTTTATTAATACCTTCTTTAACATCTTTAAAGTTTGTAGAACAGAAATATTTTATATCAATTTGTCACCACACTAATGCAGCTTAGAATTCCCTTACTCTGTTCCTGTATATTCACATACTCTCTGTCAAAGGCTAAGCACCACTCAGAATATATGACCTTGAAATCATTCACAACATTTGGTCTGTAATACTTCAGAGCTATGCATACTTTCCTTATTGCAGCTGTGGGAAATTTGTCACAGTCCTATAGCAGACTCTGCTTCTTAAATAAGGAAAAAATCTGTCATTTCCTTCAAATGTTCAAAAATAGGCTGCTTATAATTATGCCACACCACTGAGTTGTCTGTCTTTGCCCATAGCAAACAAGTCTTTTCTTTCTTGTGTGGAAAATGCTTTCTGTGCATGAATTTTCTCCACAATGATGCTACGATTGAAGAAGATGGAACATGCAGTACCAAGAAAAAAAAAGCAGCTATGTTTACTGAGAGCATGACAGCTTTCAAAGAGAAAAAAGGAATGCTGTTCTCTTCCTTCCTGACTTTCTTTTCTGTTGAGGGCAGCTTGAATTTGCCCTAGATTCTTGCAAATATTTTTTATCCCTATTAGTCACTATCTGGAAAGGTTCTCAGCAGTGCCTATCACAGTGGAGAGTTAATGACTCTCAAGTCATTCTTGGTTTGGAATTTGTTACCTTGTAAATCTACAATTTCTGTTGACAGCTCTAAATGATGTGAAGACTTCTATGTTTTGCATGGTGTTTAGACAATAATTAGCCTAAATATTTCTAAAGCTCTATGGCCTAATTAAGGACTCTAGATTAGGTCTGTTTTTAGGTATCTATCAGATTTTAAGCTTCCTCCCACGGCGCATGAAAGAGTCAATACCATAATAGGTTACACTGCATTATCCAGGTGCAAGACTTCAGAGATCCCCAAATGTGACATTTTTTTGAACCATGTAAAATTGCATCATTGGGCTTCATTAGTTGTGGCTGTGTCCTGGGATTTCTCCAGGGTATCTGGAGTGTTTTAAGTGTAGCTATCTGAAACACTTTGGTTCTTTTCTGTCTGAGTTGTTCCAGGTACTGACTGAGTGCATTACCAGTGTCCAATTCTGGCTTCTTTTTACTATACTTTAGAATTATTTTCTGCCAACTTTATTTAAAAATAGATGCATATTTTGTTTTACTGTCACTATAATTTCTTCATAGCTACTTTATAATTTATTTGAATCTTGTTTTTTTCATGTTATGAACTATACATACATAGCCCACATTTAGAATTTAAGAAAAGTTGTGATCCCTTGCACAGACTAATCTATTAATGTATATGCAATAAAATGAGACAAACTAATGAAATAAAGAACACAGAGGTTCAAAGCACATTTTCCTTTGTGTTTATGGATTTTCATTGAGTCTGGATGTAATATCATCCTAGATAAAATTGTATGTGTATAAGTTCTTGATAAAATCCCATTAAATGCCTGTGCTGCTATCATTTTGGAAAATTTCCTGGCTTTCCTGAGGTCTTTAGTAAATCAGTAGGGTAGAAGAGTATGCTTTTTGCTTGATTTTCAAATCCTTGTCTTGCAGTTAGGCTTAATAATGATGAAAGAAAGATTGGCATGTTTTACTCCGTTGCTTTTAAACTTACTATTTGTGTTTCAAGTAGCTTTTTTCCTCACTGGTTTATTGATTTTTCAGCAGAGCTGACTTATACTAAGCTTAGGTGACAGCTACCCCAGATGCCATAATATATCAGAGGTGGTTGTGCAGGATCATGGTGCCACCTGTGCATGTGCAAAAGCAGTGGGGAAATAGAGGATGGGGATATTTTCCCTTGACATATTGGATATTTAAGTCATGGTGCAGAGGCTATCAAAGACCCAGTAGCTTAAAGGAAAGAACAAATTTCTTTGGATGGACTGCTTAGAGCTCAAAGAAAACAGTGTCTGAGTCACAACTGAAGGCAGCCTTTTTCATGGAGGGAACTGCATGGTGACAGTTTAAAGTGGGCCACCTACAGAGAGATAATACTTAGTTCTATTTAATTGAATGGATCTATTCAAACACCTCCAGCAGACTTTCAGATATAGGGGAGTTTCATCACTAGTCAACCAAAGTCATTTTTTTGATTTTGAATGCATCATTCATTTATGCATATTTGTATGCCTCACCAACCCCAAGGCACATGCAAGTGACCTGAGCTGCACACAGAAGGACCTTGCTGATCTGGAAAAGAAGTCTGAAGCACAGAGAAGAAGACCACAAAGAACCTTTTTTTTTTGTCTTGAATTGGCTCACCAGACCTTGTGACTGTTGTAAATAGCTGGTTTGATGTCATTGCCCATAGAATGAACTGATGCAGTTCTGCATATCCAAGATAATTCCCACCACATCATCTCAGTGTTCTCAGAAAAGTTATCTGTAATGATACTTTATATGACATTTTCCACTGGAGAGGAAAAAAAATTAAAAAAAAAACCCAAATGCTAAAAGAATTGCAGAAACCAAATGAAATCCTGTCAGAGCCTAGGATACACTAAGCTAGAGGAGGTAGAGACAACATTATAGAAGGAACTGATCA
The DNA here is from genome assembly GCF_051311805.1 of Agelaius phoeniceus. Classification (NCBI taxonomy): domain Eukaryota; kingdom Metazoa; phylum Chordata; class Aves; order Passeriformes; family Icteridae; genus Agelaius; species Agelaius phoeniceus. The sequence continues at coordinate 127,060,670 of NC_135265.1, forward strand.
GCAGAAGTATTCAAGAGGTAGAGAAGGGAAAGCAAGCTAAACAGTGATCCTAGAAATGGGTACTGGTTGTATTAGAGCATCAGATGTCTTGGGAGGGTGATGGCACAGACCCTTCATCAAAAGTGTATGTGAAGATTGTCAGTGCATCCTTAAAATGCAGAGGATGAGAGTCAGGAATGAGAGAGTGTGTGTGCTTGGTATGAAAAATTAGGAGACAGCAGGATACAGGCAACCCCTGGTGGATTCAATGAGTTCACTCCATGGAGGTGTCAAGGCCTTTTGATTCCTTTTTGACAACGTAGTGATATTTGCTGAATGCAGGTGAAAAGCCAGTGTAATTGGGAAAGTATATACACTCTTTCTTGATTATTTAGTATAGGCAGTCTTAGTCATCCAATTTCTTCTGCATGACCAATGGGGATCTCACACAGTCCCCCCAAACTCCTTAAAACTTTGTGCCAACACATATATGCAGTCACAGGAAATTTGTTTGGAAAATCAGAGCTTTTTTCTGAAGTTCAAATCCAAAATTCACTATCATGCCCAATAGAAATTCAAATACTCTTAGCTACTGGTAAGCTAGTTATCTGCATAGTAACAGGAAAGAAACAATAAAAACTAATTTGGTCCATGTTAGTGCAATTTGCTATGAACTATATTCAGTTTTCAGTCTATCTAATAGCTTTCAGTGCTGTTTTCCTTTTTTCCCCCTCTCTCTTTTTTTGTTTAATTTTGTTTTATTTTTTTTTCTTCTTTTCTCTATTTATTTTTTACTATAATCTAATACTACTTTTCTTTTGCTTTGCTTTCCTCCTGAATCCATTTTCAAGCCTCTCCAAGGCAAAAGCTGACCTTGCTGTTAATTATTTGCCCACAGTTGTGGAGCTGTAGCATAATGCAGAGCAACAGTACTGAACAGGGCCATCCATCTTCAGCCTCTTAAACTATGAAATCTCATCTACAAATAATGAAAATCTTCTTTGCCCTAGAGGTTCTAGATTCAGATTTGATTCTTGACTTGCAGCTGAGCCCTAGCAAGCACACAGAAAGAGACCTGCCTCTTTTGTCAGTGAAATCATTTTTATGTCAATGATACCGAGAAAAGTATTAGTTATGAAAATAATACTTATTACCTCAGTCTATGTTAGAAATTATTCTAACACCTAGACAAAAATACCTAAGAAATTTCTCACTATCTGCAGGATTACAGGCATATTTTACCACTCTTTTATTTACTTGTGTGTTTTGTTTGCTTTTATTTACCCTTTTTTCCCTTCTGTTTTATTTTACTGTGTTAAGATTCCTTTTTTTTTTTTTTTTGTCTGAGAAACCATGCAAGCAACAAACCATGTTCTCTCTATTTTTCCTCTTGCTGTAACAAATGCAGTGCAATATTTACTCCTAAGCATAGGTGGTACTTGAAATCAAAAGACAGGGTGAGCAGCGGGAATGCTGGATGCACACACACCTCGCAAGAATGCTGAAGCCCAACCCCTGCAAGGTGCTTTGCTGCCACCATCTGATACAACCTTCAACTGCATCTGCTCATGGATCAGTAGGGTAATGTATCAGCATCAGAGAATTTCGGGGAGGGTAGGAAAGCCCGGATTTGTGAGGGAATTTATGGATGATTCGTAACTACAAATCTATCTGGAAATGAGATTCAAAAACAAAGTTTGTAATAAATTAATTCCCAAGTTAGATCTCATTACAATTAATAGCCCAGTTTGTCAGAAAGGGAACCTGGGACACCATGCAGAAAGAGACTTTTTGTCCTAAGTTGTCAGGAGAGAATGAGTCTATCGTGAGGCAAATTGCAGCAAGAGTTTTATTGCATCGTCAAAGCAATTTGCATAATTTGTGTTAAATATTCAGGGACCACCTCTTCAAGTCATATCTTTTAATATGGCCTGTGATCTTTACCAGTCAGGGTTAAAAATAAGCTCTCGAATTATTGTCTAATTATGCAAAGAATTTTCCAGGTGTATTGGACACCTAAGAAATTCCATGGTAGGAAACAGTTATCCTCTGTGTTAAGTCTTCAGCAGTACAGTATAATAGCCAAAGATCGTCATGCATTCACAGTAGATTTTGCTTTTTTAATTCCAAATAAGAATAGTTTGTCACTTTAAAGCATCAGCACAATCTTACTATTATAGGACAGATGATTTTACCCGTAAGTCATGTGTCCTTTCCTTATACTCTGTGTGACATGAAAGCAGACATTTATATTGATCTTTGCTGTCTCAGCATGTCAGCCAGACCCATTCTTGCATCTCCTCTATTTCCTGGGCTGTGTAGGACCCAAATCTGAAATTCTGGTTCTACTTACATTCTGCTTAAAAAAATGGATATTTGTTCCAACTGTTTTTTGAACCATGGTTTTTGGTTGTAATTGGCAAAAGTAAAAAAGGAAATAAAATTCGAGATGGGGGGGAAAAGAAAAGGAACAGAGAAAATAACAGGATGAAACAGAGCAGTGAAGCAGATGTTTGGCATCTGGCCATAGTGGAATGAACTCTCTCCACACTGAATTCTGTATTTGTCTTACACTGAAAAATAATTAACTTGTAGAGCAGCAGGTTCAGAGAGCCGTGAATGTGGTGATCGAGGCAATTAGCCCCTATCAGAACCATTGTTTCAGGCTCTCTGAAAAGTCAACTGGGTATTATTAGCTAGCCCTCTGCAGTTAGATGAGTCAGACAACTTCTTTTTAAAAATAAAGTTGACATTCTAGAGCACTTGTATGTGACAGGGTGAATTCAGTAGCAAATTCCAGCCATGGCATGTGTAAGCTCGTAATTATGATATTTACAAAGCTGGGAGAGAAGGAAAAGTAGGGGTTTTTTTCCTATTATTTATTGGATTAATTTTACGCATTGCTGACCACCCTCTCCAGTAATTGTTATTTGGGATTCTCCTTTTCTTACCATCTTTTCCCCCATTGCTCTCGATGTGACAGGTTTGGTGATACACAGTGACACCCATTAACTGTACTACAGATCTTTTGCATTCTTTTCACAGGTTCTTTAACAATGATACTCGGAATTTATGTAGGATATCACCTAAAAGGAAGAAAAAATGACTTAATTTCCGTCAGGTCAGCAGAATTTATAATTTTGACACTGTCTGCCCTCGTTCAATGGCTTTAAACTAAAAGGGGGTAGATTTAAGTTAGATGTTAGGAGGAAATTTTATACTGTGAAGGTGATGAGGCACTGGAACATGTTGTCCAAAGTGCTCAACTCCCCATCCCTAGAAGTGTTCAAGATCAGGTTGGATGAGGCTTTGAGCAACCTGGTTAAGTGGAAGGTGTCCCTGCCCATGGCAGGGATGTTGGAATGGATCTTTAAGGGATGTGATCTTTAAGGTCACCTACCAAAACCATCCTATGAATCTATGTATTCCACTGATTCCATCCTTCAAAACTTAGAAAATCAGGCAACCCTTTCCCTCTGTTCTGAAGCTTTACCTATTTCAGAGGACATTAAATGGACATTTAATTGAGAAAAGCCTCAGCCCCACAGTTCAACTGCCATAAAAACCCAGAGGATGGTGCCCTAGAACTGAAATCTTTCAGCTCTTTTTGGTTTTATGTGTTAGCACTCTGAGGCAAAGTTTATAGAGAGTGGAATGGGTGGAAGCATGAAGATCTGTCTGATGGCTGAATCTCTTTCAGTCATTCAGGTTAACTCTCCTGTCAGCCACAAACTTTATTATTTTTACAGAGGTTTGCAGCTGTCTGTGTTTGGTCTACTTTATGCACTCCCATACATAAAATTAAGCTCTATAGATGTTCACCATACATCATTGCAGCAAGGGACTGAGCAAGCATTTTGGAAATCTAGGTACAGAAGAACCCTGAAGTGCACAGAGATTTATGGAAAAGCAAAATACTTAAGGTTGCTATGAAGAAACTCTTGAATAAGGAGTGTTGTTCATGCCGGTGATTGTATTTTAGAGTGCTTCACTGTATATTGCCCAAGTGACTTCCTCCTGGCGAAGAATCTTAACCGCATTATAAGGTTCCTTAACAGAAAGCACATAGACTTAATCAAAAGTTTCTATTAGTAGTGTTTTGCTCAAATTCTATGTTCTACTCCAAGGTAGTGGGCTTCTTAAGATACTGCTAGTATTCTGCAGCATATACTATAAAACAGGGAGTAAATAATTTTACCACATATGTTTAATAGTGACATTTAGTCCATAGGAAATCAGATTTTACTTTCCTTGTGCTCAAGCAACTTTGTGCTATGTAATATTCAGGAAAATTTTCTGAGTTTTCATTAATGTATTTCTTTTGAGACACTTTCCCTCTTAGCAGCAAACAAAACTCTTTCTAACCTAACAGACAGACATAATAACAGACATAATAATAGACAGACATAATAATTCTACTTAAAGAACAGTAAGTTATTCCTGTGGCAGCATAGTTTTTTAGTTACTGAAAATGGTCTTTGAATAAAAACTTCTTAAAATATGTTGAAATAGAGAATTTTGCTCAATTTCTTGGCAGGAGTAATTGTGCACAGGTATATCATCAAAAGCCATATTCGGGCTAGGCTGTGAGTCTGTATATGGTCTAGGCAAGTTCCATGGCTTGCTTGTTATTTCATGATGATCCTAATCATTGAAATAGCAAACCTGATGGAATGTGGCAGGAAACATTTCTGTACTACAATTAGATTTTTTTCAGATGAGAACTTGGGGACCTAATATTTTCCTACGGTTAAGAACCTGTTACAACGCATGCCTTGAACAGGGATTTGGATCCATACTTCTGGCATACACTGCTGTGAATCCTTTAATTTCCACAATAAATGGACACTAAACTGTTCCCTAGGGACAGAATAAATTAGTACATGTTTGATGCTCTATGGAGTCCCTGGGGACCCAGTGAGGAAAGGCAGAGGAGGGATCCAGAACCATACTCAGTTCTTTTCTATTCCACTTACCTTGCTCTGTTCTAGGCATGGAGAACCCTGTCAGAATCTGCCATCTTCTTGTTCAATATGTCCCATGATAAAATTCTTTTCCAACTCCCAAGACCACAGAGACATTGCTGGGAGATACTGTCTGAACCTCTCAGGCTGCTTTATACATGCAGCAAACAGTGGCTATAAAGGAGTCATAAACAAATATACTTCTGTTTGTATTTCTGGTCATGCTTGTTACGATCTTCATTTCTTTTTCCTAAGAAAAATTCTTGAGATATGTCCCTGATAGAGAAGTTAAGATAGGTTTTAAAGCTTGAATATTACTGCCTAGGTTCACTTCAATTAACGCTTATTCATGCAAAGAAGCTAATTGTTAAGATGGACATCAAATTAAACCCTCAATTCAAAGATAACCCTTGTCGTCCTTACTTATGACTTACTTAATTACAATGATTGTTCCTCCGATTGCAAGCAAATTGCCTATACTTCAGTTTCAAAACTGTGCTTTTAATTTGGTAAGAGAGATTTCATGAATCATGTACATATCCCAGAAATAAATCTGCTGTCTTGCCCTTCATGTCATTGCCTCCAGGTGGGGTAGAATGGATCTTGGTTTTATTGTGAAGTATTTCAACATTTTACTGACCTTGTGTCTTTTCTTTTTTTATTCATATATAAGTTCTCTATTGTTAGCAAACATGGAGTTTTAATCTTTTTTTTCTATCTCACCTGAGCAGAACTCAAATGTTGCATATCAAGTTTAGGCTTTCATGTCCTAATTTTAGCTACAGTGCTATGATAAACATTAAAGCAAGGGAAATAGAAATAGAAATAATAGAAATAGAAATAAAAATAGAAAGAAATAGAAATAGAAATAGAAATAGAAATAAAAATAGAAGTAGAAACAGAAATGGAAATGGGAATATAAATGGAAATAACAGAAATAATAGAAATATAAATAATGGAAATATAAAAACCTTCCCAGAACCTTTTGAGCTATGCCACATATACGTTTCTTTTGCTAATTCAACAGAACTTGAATTCTCTGGAATTCTCCTCAAGAAATTCTCCTCAGCCATTTTTTCTCTTCTTCAAGTAGATAACTGAGACCAAGTATTTTTTTTGTTGCTGTTGTTTTAGACAGAAACTTCATCACAATTAATGGGCATAATGTGCTTTTTATGAATAAGAGAATAATTCTTAACTTAGGCTTTGCCTTCAGGATCCAGAGCCAAATCCACTGTTATAAAATGGAGCTAAAAATATTTGGCCACACCTAATGGTAATTAGGCTGAACCAAAGGATGTTCCCAGGCTCAGGATCTAAATCATCCAGACAACAAGTTTTTAGAATCATCCTGGGATGGTTCAGGCTTTTCACTTATCTGGCAATACAAAGGCATATTTTGAAAAAAATCTTGAGTCAAGGACCGTTTTTATAGTAACTCTTGTTGCAGCTACCTTGTGTCGGTATAAAAGTGTTTAATTGTATTGACATGGGCTATTCCACTATAGTCTGATGCAAGACAAAATTCCTAAGTGAGTTTCATTTTCAGGTAGTCTGTATGGGTTGTTAAGGGGTCTTCAACATTCAGAAATTCTAAATTGCATATCACTGCCAGTAAACCTCAATATTCCAGGGGCTGGATGAGAGCTTGTTATTTGAAGACCAGAAAAAAAAAGCAAATTTTTTTTTGAGAATTTTTCTGTCTCAACAGAACAGTGACAATAACCGCATGGGTTTGTATGCAAAACCCCACTGAAATTTGTTGCAAGCCTTGGGGAAAAAAATTACAAGATTGTGGTTGTGTTCACAGGGGTCCCAGGATGAGAAAAGAGATGGAGATCTGACTCCATGTTTCAGAAGGCTGGTTTATTATTTTATTATATATATTGTATTAAAAGAAAATTATATATTAAAACTATACTAAAAGAATAGAAGAAAGGATTTAATCAGAAGGCTAGCAAGCAAGAATGGAATGGAATGATAAGAAAATCTTGTGACTGACCAGTGAGTCTGAGACAGCTGGACTGTGATTGGCCATTAATTAGAAATAATCACATGAGACCAAAGATGCACCTTGTTGCATCCACAGCAGCAGATAATCATTGTTTACATTTTGTTTCTGAGGTCTCTCGGCTTCTCAGGAGAAAAAATCCTAACTAAAGGATTTTTTATAAAATGTGTCTGTGACACAAGATCATAGCTGTGGAGGAAACTTGAATTTCTTCCAGTAAAAAAAGAACAATTTATAAGGCACATGACTCTGAATTTATGTCTCTGTCTTTATTGTATTGGCCAGGGGAATATTAGACTGGCTGCTTGCATAAATCAGACATATAATTTAGACTAACTTTTTTAGCAGATAGAAATCACTACTGCACAGATATGGCCTTTTTATCTTTTCACTGTGATAAGTGGAAAGGCAGAGAGAGGATCCACTTCATCAAGTGTACACCATCTGGACATTTTTGCTCCTTGGGAACCACTCTTAAGGAAGGGGGGTGGTCACCACAATGTGACCATATCTTGTGGGAAGCATCTGGAAGCAAAATCTGCTGCCTGTATCTTCTGTGTTCCCCATGGAAGATGCAACTTTTAAACATTTCATGTTTGGGCTTTCAGGCAAAATGAAAACCAGATATTTTGCTGATCCATAGCAGACTAAACAGGTTTTTGCAGCTCATCTAAGGTTAAACATTTGATAAAAGCTTATGAATTTGATAATAGAATTTCTTAGCAAATGTCCGTTATTTGTCAAAAGAAAATATTAATTGTGTCTCCACTAGTTAACAGAGCTTGTCACCTGAATAAAAAAAATGTACATCACACCCTATTGTATTCTTTCTTGCTCTGAGCCATCTCTATTCTTGTAGTCTGTAAAAAACTGGCAAAAGTGTATTAAACTTTCTTTAAACTTAACAATTTTTTCAATTTATTGTTTTTTTTCCTTAAATTCACTGAATTTGCAGCTCGCCAGATGATGATCACTATAGTATTTGCAATCTGAGTTTTTGTTAGACTAACAACTATCATTGACCACAAGATGGCAAGGTTTGTTCACTTTTCTGTGATGAGAAGACAGCAAAAGGAAAAGCGTGAGGGGTGCAACGAGGAAAGAAGGTCGAAGGAAGAAACACACATAAGGACTCTGATTTCTCTTACATAGGTACTTCCAATTTTACAAATAAACACATAAAAATCAGATCAGCGCTAAAATTCTGTTGAGATGCCTTAGAGTTCGAACAAAAGTAATATATTTGCTAGTTTTTCCCTAATGCATGCCACACACATTCTTTTTCCAGTTAGTATTGTCCATTTTTTCATACTGGAAAGTTCAGTATTTGCATTTTATGCTCTTCCCCATTGTGGTGCCTCCTTAAGAAGATAAACCACTTTATAAAGATAAACTTTAAGAGGATAATCCCACTTCAGCTCCAGTGGGATTAAAAACCAAGATCGTTCTTGGGTGTAAAGGGTTTTCAGTGAGACAAGAAGTATCTTAAATAAAAACCAGCAGATCAAACAATTATAATGTCAAATTACGACTTCAGGGCATAACTTAGTCATGTTCATTTGAATTTAAGCAACCTGATTGTTCTGTGTTTGGAATAGTTTTAAGATTTCACATAGCTCCTCTTTTTTTCTCATTTGAACACATTAAGAATCAGAATCTTCTAAACATCTCCATTTGTAATGTGTGATGGTGATACAGACAATTAGCTCTGCTGAAAACATCCACATGCCCACAAGGAACATAACATCTTAAAAGTGAGTGAAATTAATCACTTTGAAAAGAAATTTCTGGTGACATCAACTATTGCAGGCACAAAACAACACAATTGGCTTCTGGAGGAACCTTTTTCTTTGGGAGTTGTAATGGAAGCTCGTGTCAGCAGATGGCACTGGAGACAAAGCTGTGAGACTGAACGGGTCCTCCGAACAAGGTCCAGGGACTTAAATATTTTATCTTTTCTTTTTCTTTGATAGAAGTACCATAATTCAAGGGCACCCCCTCTGCCTTGTGTAATAAATCTTTTTACTAAGTCTGTGCCATCGCTTGTGTAAAAGTCACTGATGCAGACCCATGATCTTTTTTCCATACGCGCAGTTCAGGCAGGTTGCAAAAACAAAATGTTTTGTCACATTTTGATCTGTTAAAGTGTGCTCTCTGGGAAATAGAGACATTTTCTTTAAAGGAAGAGGTTCTTTGATGAGGTGGGAGGCAAGAGAAATAAGCAATTCAAGTTTTACGTACTTATCTGCGTGAAAATTTTCCCCAAAATTCTTAAAAAAAAAAAGGACCAATAGGTAACTAGTGATCCATAATATCAAAAGTACATGATTGACTAGAAATTTATTATTGAAAACAATAATGATCAAAACATTAAATTTATATGAAAATATATAAACTCACAACATTACTGAGAGAAAAATAAAAGAAAAAAGATCAAATTGGCTGTGCACTTACCAGGCAAATACTTAGAATTATGTAAGACAAATTTTCTATGATGAGCAAACTGACAATTTTGGATCAATTTTTACTTTGATTATAGAAATAAGTGGAGGGTAAAAAAGATAATTTTGAAAATCATATGGGAAAAAAGTAAAATCTAATCACTGAGAAAACAGGCACAGGTATGAATGACAGTTCGATGTAAAAACTGGGAAAAATAAACTTACTTACTGAACACAAATGGGCTGATCTGTATTGCCCATTCTGGGAAATTGATGTAATGGGTAGAAATGGCATCTAAATGTAAAGAAGAAAGAAATTTCTTTGGTGTTAGAGTGGAAAAGAAGACTCAACTTCCAGAAGAATGAGCACAATATATTATCTCTGGGAAGAGGGGCCGAATACTGTGGAAAAGAATCTGCTGCAGAGCCCTTGTTGTTGAAAATGCCTGAGTGGTTTTGTACAACTGGCCATGAGCCACAGCTTAAAAAAGACATTATAAATTAAGTCCAAACAAAATAAGCAATGGTTAACAGACTATCATTTGAAGGAAAATCCCCTTTTATCCTTACTTCCCTTTTGGTGGGTTTGTCTCATGTTGCTGTTAGCATGATTATATGAGCATAGATTTCTCATATTCCATATTTTGAGGCTCACTGGAGTGCAATTAATTGCTGATTTGGGCAGGAAATTATGAATAGGTTGGTGATAAGTCTCTATACTTGTCTGCAATCTGTCAATGTACAGAACTTAAAATTTAAGGCAGAACATTATCGTCTTGGTCGTGACTGGGTTTTAATTTGCAACTCTTGTCTCCATTTCAAATACAGTCCAATTTTTCATATAAATGTTGAATTATCTTTTGAATCTTACGTCCAATTTTGTAAAGGAATTTGTTCATTCATTCACAAAGATCAGGATATAATAAATGGGCCTATCCCACTTATGTTTCTACTTTCCTTGTCCAAATAATACAGATCAATTATACACAGGATAGTTTAGCATAGACTACCTCTCTGTGTCTCCTAGATTTTACAGAATAGTTCCTACTGATATGTAGAATCAAGTTTGAAAGGGAAGCTCGGAAATTGGAAGAAGCATGTATTTTTTTTATGCAGCATCTTGTTCTGATACTTGCCTCTTATAAGTAACTTTTTTATTAAAAAAAGGTAATTTTAAAATAATAAACTATCCATTTGTTTAAATTACTTAACATTTACCAGAAGAGATGAACTTTATCTGTTCAGTTTGTTGGAATTTTTTTTGTTTTTAATGGTGTCTTTGTAGACAAATTCATGTATTTGTTTTAAATTGCTGTGTTTTTAAATTGGATTGTTATGAAATGCTGCCAAGATTTCTAGTGAGGTGAGCCTTTAAAATGCAATGACAATTTTGTTCTGGTGGAATGGAGCAATATGAGTGTATAATAAGCTGAGATAATGACGTTTCAATACGTGTGATTTATTTTCGAAAGTTAAAGCCATTATTTCCATTATCTATGACTTCAGATTGCAAGAAAATATGCCTGCATTGCAAATTGAACTTTTAAAAATGTATTTATCATTAAGACAAGTTAATTCTGCTTTCTTTTGAAGTATTTTATTTTGCTTAACACATGATGCCCTGTATTTGCTAGTATCTCAGGACAGATTGTAGATGGAGGTTTTAGGGTACATCACTTTTTAGGTGCAGTTGCTAAATAAACTCCTAAAAGCTTCTTTGTTTAAATGTAGACAAAAATTTCCAGCATTTTTCTGAAGACCAGCACATGAGTATATTCTAGTTCAGTTACCCTTAGAAATATTGAGGCCATTGAAAATTTCAGGACTACTTCCAGCATGACGATCTTACCAAAAGAGATGAAATTGGGCAGTGAAATGGCTTGATTTAGTCATATGTTCAGCCAGAGATATCATTTACACATCAAATTCCTACTTCTATTGAAAAGATTAGGTTAGTAAGTTCACTGAATTGGAATGTTAAGAATTGAGAGCCAAATATTCAGTTAATTTAAATTAAAATAATCTTGATGATTTCCCTGGATTTATTTTTTGCATAACATAGAACCTCCTACATCATGAAACTCAGTCATCCATGGACCCAGGCAACTAAGTTGTATAATAACTTCTAATTTACAACATCTAAAAATTTTATTATTTTCTTCATATTGAACTCAGTGATAAAAAATACTGCATTCTTGAACCTCCCTCTATGTTTTCTGCATGATAAATTAGAAGAAACATAATCCTATTTCTTTTTCCCCGAGGTCAGGTGTTTTAAACATTATTAATTTGATATTATTCAGAAGCAATGCTTCCATTAACATTTGAAAAAGTATTTCACTAACATTTATTATCCTGAATGAAGGTTACTGAATAGATCTGTGTCTTGTGAGACTCTTTGAAAATCTTAATCTCTTTAATAACAATCATCACCTGTTCTGCTGCTGTCAGGACATTGTGGGGTTTGTGGCACTGTTCTACAGTGGGGGGTATATACAGAAAATTTGTCAAAAATCCTCTCGGCAGGGCTATATTTCTCCACTGGACCCTTCCACCCAGTGTATTGATTTCCAACACTTTCTCTTCCCATTTAGTCAAATCTGGTGTATTTTGTCTGCTGTTCAAATATTCAGTGGTAGGTTGGCAGAAGCCACATGAAACTCTCAGAAGAGAAAACTCTCTTCACAGTACAGCTCAGAGAAAGTGCAATGCTTTCTGCAATAACTTTATATCAGTTAAACCTGCCCCAGTTTTTCACATGGTTTTTATTTTTATATTTACTGGAAGCTGTTGAAAATGTCAATCATAATTTTCATTGTGTGTGTTTTACATTAAAGTTGGAACAAGTTGATTTCATCATATGCTTGACATGATCTTGGGTTTTTTGTGTTTTGCCTTTTGCAAGCACCTATGAACTTTTGTCAGTTTCAATAAATCTGCTGGCTTCCTGGGAAAATATGAAAGCATCACTATTTTTCATTTAGTCAAAGAACCATAGGATGACAGAATAATTTAGTTTGGAAAAGACCTTTAACATCATCCAGTTCAACTGTAAATCTAAAACTGCCAAGTCCTTCACACAGATGAAGCCAGTGAAACTACAGTGAAAATGTCAAACCACCACCAAATGTGACTGGGTCAAAGAACAATGTCATCAGCAAATCAAATCAAAATATTCTCATTTCTTCTTTGTAGTAGCATTTGATTCCAAGTACAGCAGGATTTTTACTCTTCAAACCTCATATTTTAAAATATTTGGGCCGTAAGTATAGTGTCCTTCCACAATAAATAATAATCTGGACTCATCCCTTTAATATTCTTAGTAGAATAGTCCAGATGTTGGATTTAAAAGATTTCAAAAAAGCATGGTACTGGTAAATTGAATCTGGACTGGTTTGGGATGGTTCCAAACAATAATGTGTAAGTGGCCTTAAACGAGAGTCGTGGACTCAGTGTAAAATGTGGACTAGTCATAGCATTTTTTATGGTATGCAAAAAAACCTGGTGGATTAATGTTTTGCCTGATATTAATTAGCTTCCCACAAAGTTTAATGTTCCTGTCTACTTCAGAGCAAAGGTTCTCATTTAAGGTATTCTATTTGTAGTTTTCTTTGCTATAAATTAGCTGCAGAAAACCACAGGCAATGCAGGGCTGCCTCCAGGGAATCAGTAACTCTTATGACATCCTCAGTACATTTAGTTCCTACTGGAATGTGGAGACCCCTTGGTAATAACATCCATGCTTAGCTATAGTGCATTCCTCTGCCACTAAATTGGGAATTTTGTAGTACCTGGTTATTGATTTGGATTATGAAGGCAAAATACAAATTATACTATGGACTCCTGTGCCACCCTGCTTTTATACCTGCAGGTTAATGTATACCACAACTTATTCCTTTTGCCAACAAAACCCTTACTGGCAAGGCTGACCTGTGCTACAAATAACTTTGGTAGCACAGGTCAGCCACAGATTTTTGGACTAGCTCTATTACAACAGTTCAGCCAACCTTAATATGCAGTATAGATGGCAAAAAAAAATTAAAGGGCTTGTTGATACTGGAGCTGATGTCTCTATTATTGAAAGCAATGAATGGTCTAGTAATTGACCCACAATCAGCCCCACATCGACCCTAACTGGGGTGGGAGGCATGCAGCACCCTAGACAGAGAGCTCACCTTGAGCTTGCCCTTGGCCCTGATGAGCAAACTGCCCAGATGGCCCCACCCATTGCAATCGACAGGAGGGAGCTGTAGGAGGCAGGAAACACCTTTTGAAAGGACTTAGAACATTTCTTACCTTTATTGTTTAGATGTCAGTGCAGACAACACTCATGGCCATCCTTGTGCCAGCTTCTAAAGGCACCTCACTCTTTCAGTAATGGCAGGAGGGACCTACGTGTTCAGTGTAGCATCAGTTAAACTGAATCCTATGAAATTTAGTTCCAAAATAATCCACTAGACCTTTCATATGCTAAGACATGAGCAGGAATTTCGGTTTAGAGATTAAAGGTGAGTAGTAACGCTGCCTTTCTTAAATCCCTCTCTTATTTTGCTGCAACACCACAAAGGGATTTTTTCTTATCTGTAAAATTTAGACTTCATTTAAAAATATCAGCACATTTCATCTGGTATAGCTGAACCAAGAACAAAAATTTCAAGAATGATAGTGATCTGGGGACAGACTTGTCAAAAATTACTCTAGATATCCCTATGGTTTTGGTATCTTCTCTGAACAGACTATCTACAGAAATTGCTATTCTCATAGTACCAGAACTGGTGTTACCTTTCCAAGGTGCTATAGAACAGGGAATAGAAAACTTTTCCCTGCATTTTTCATTGCCTATGATTTTAGAGTACAGTTTTATAAAACATCCTGGATGCCTTAGCTTCACATTTTCACTTAGCTTCCTAACTCTTTACCTGGATAAGAAAGCATTTTTCCTACTAAATCCACAAGGGGATAAAAGCATTCTTTATCTCCTCTACTGTACAGATATCTCTTTTTAATTAGTTTTCAGGTCATTGAGAACATAATTCTGTTTTGTGGGTTTGAACATTGAACAGAGTTGTTATGTGCATTTGCAGTTAATTCGAAATATTATGTGTTATTCAGTAGTAAAACCTCAAGGTGAAAGTAGTAGTCTTTCCAATTTCCTCTTCTTGTGATTTTGAAACATTCCTTACTAGACAATGTGTTTCATCTGGCAATACCTTATCATGCAAAGGCATACTCTGATGTCCTCTACAACTAACTATGATTTTTTTTTATTTCTGTAAAATTTTGTAGGTATTGTAGATATTGGCCAGATCTTTTTTTTTCCTTTTATATGCAAAATGTGTTTCAAATATTGACACCCTTACCAAAAACAGGTGAACATATTTAAAGCATTCCAGTGAAAAAATGTTAAATACTATATGGCATTATCATGTTATTATGCCAGCCTTGATTTGAGCTTAAAACAAAAATCAATAATTTGGCTTGCTATAAGCATAGTGGAAAAAATTGTGTTTCCATATAGGATTCAATTGTCTCAGAAATTGTCTTTGAACCAGTTGTAATTTTCAGAGAAGTTGACATATAGCTGGCATATTCCAAATCTGAATTCATTAATTCAGCACACTCAAAATGTACATAACCCCAGAAGAGACATGCAGTCTAATTTAGACTATGAAAAAAGTGTCTTCTCCCCTGCCATCCACCAATCTCATGAAGACATTAAACAAGTTGAATTAATAATTTTAATTTAACAACTCCTTCTTAGCCCTTTCCCCACACTGCCACCCCACACAAACACAAGAACATGAACCCTTAAAAAAACCACAACAAAATGTTTGAGTAGTTGTGGAGTTGGAGTCATTCTGGTATTTCACAATTCCCTGTAATTCAAAGGATGTTTTCTTATGTGTGCCAAAAGTGCGTGCTTTAGCATGGTCTGGTGGTGAATTGCTACAATACAGCTTTTTCCATCACTCCAAAAATCAATCTTCTTCTCATCTCTTTTAAAGGCCTTATTTGCCCTCTCAAGCCAGCAATTGTACTGATTGATTATGACTAAAATTGTCCTGAGTCCCCCACACTGAGAAAGATGCCATACAAAGAGAAAAGAAAGCAGAACATTTTCATCTTTCTCTTGATTGCTGTAAAAAAAGCATTAGTCTGAAATTAAAGGTTGAAGCAGCAACTGTTTATTGGCCATGCCATAAAGCATCATCAGTTTGCATTGCTGTGAGCCCTAAACTGACATTTTAAGGGCCTCATTTATTCACAAGAGGCTCTTTCTCAAGCTCTCCCAGTTCTGTTTTGGACACAGGGTTTTTCTTCACTTCACTGAAGAACTGAAAATGCATTCTGAATCTGAGTCCAATCTGTTTCAATGAACATATAAAAACTTTAAAATAGGATGTCATAGTGCAATGGTGATGACAGCAAATGGTTTCTTCAAATGATTATTCCTGAAAAGCCTGTTTGAAACATTTGAGTACTTAGTGCTTTTACAGAATCAAGGGATCTGAATTTGAGGTGTATTTTTGAAATATTCTTGGATTATTCAAGAGTGGATTCTGTTCTCTAAGTTTGTCCCATTGAATTTAGCATGGTGAAGTGTTTCATCAGCATGATAACTAAAACCAGTGTGAAAAGGAAAACAGGGCAGCATTTCATTGCATGGCACTCCAATCAAATTTAAACAGATATCATCTGTTTAGAGAATATAACACTGTGGGTGTAATTCCCATTAAAAACAACTTTTTATTTGGAGGTGGAATGATTTTGTAACTTAAGCAGAATCAAGACAGATTGATAGAACTTTCTTAAATTTCTCATGAAAACTAACCCATATTCAGCACTTTATTTCTCTAGAAATTATATGTATGAACATTTTGTATTAAATCCACAATTAAGTGCTTGATACATAATTAAGCACTTGGTAGTCTGTTAAAAGCCTAATTTTTTTTTAATGGAGTACAGCTGCTTTGGCCCCACATCTGGTGTTTGTCTACTGTTCTATATTTGCAGTATTCTGAGATGATAGAAACTGGTCCCTGTCAGAGGCACCATGACTTATTTCAGATTTAACAAGGAAGAAAAAATTCTAACACTTGGTATCTTTCTGACAGTTTTCCACTGAATAAAAAATTATCAAGTGAATAAAAAGTATTACATTTTGAAATATTAATTCTAGACATATTAGGATTGTTTCAAAGACCCACTTAAATTTTTAGTATGCTCATAATTAAATTGATAACATTGTTAATTGTCAATTGATAATTGATAAAAATTGTTCTCTTAATAGACATTTTTCTAAAATTTGGTATTTAATTAATATGGTCCCAACTACAGGTCTATGTTTGTCCTCTACTTAGGAAATTCAGTGAACTCTAACTTTGGCATGATGTTGTACTATATTAAAGATTATGATCATTTAAAGGATTACTGTGAGGTAAAATATAAGGAATGTTTGATAGTATATGCTCATAAATTAAATTGCTAAGACATAGTTTAATGATCAGAAAAGTTGACATCACTTCTTTATACATCATCTGCATTCTTTACCATAATAATGTAAATTCTAAAGACAATATGGTTTTGTGTGGAATCAGTTATATTTGGACAAAAATTTGGAATACAAACCTAACTCTTTTTAATGGTAAGGAGGTGTGCTTAGTCCATAATCTGTGAAATTTGAACCAGACCACCACTTAGGACTGTCTCAATTGTTAAACAGAGGTTTAGAAATAATGTAAAAGTAACCAAGTATTGTTGCTGGATGGTGAAAATCTCATCAAGATCAAATACAAGATAATTAAAGTCCCAGCTAAACTAGCAAGCAAAGCATTTTAAAGAACAAATTAAAACTTATCAAGGCTAGTTAAAAAAATAAAATAAAAATAACATGGATAAAATAAAATTAGGCTAAGATGAAGAGAAGCTTGGACTTAGAAAAAAAACCCCAAAATATTAAAATCACTCAAAACCAAAAGGAAACTGACCAAGAACAAACCTGTCAAGGACTGAGATGGATTAGGAAAGAAACTACTCTAAAATGGGACAAACACACTTATATCTATGGAATGTGTAAAGTAAGTGAAACGAGTTAGAACACCATTCATCTGAGATTGATTTACCATTTTTTCCACTTGCCAAAGCAGAAGGGAAGATATTTTTCCACTATAGAAGCTACCATATAGAATATCTAACTATCTAACTCTGAGCCTGAAGTTTGATTGATTTTTTCAGATATTTCAGGGAGGAATATCTTATTGTACCTGGTTTAAAATAACAGCTAAATATTCCTCAGATTAAGAAAACTTAATGCTATCATTACCAGTCTAAATTGACCTGTACTTTTTTGTGTACAGTACTTTTTTGAGAAAAGGAAGAACTATCACGCGTTCATAACTGTATTACTTGTTTTTGGAATAGAGGAAATAGTAGAATTGGCCAAGTTTCACTTAAGGGTTATATAAGGACAATGTGGACAATAAGGAGTGGGTTGAAGCTGTGAAAGTATCAAGCTCTAGAGCCCCTGTCAATCTTTGGAACTGGTGAGAATGCTGTGGGGCAACTCTTGGTGAAAAAAACATCATTCTGAATTGGAAAGTGAAGGTTCAAGCTTACAACATATGGATTCATTGTGGCTGCTCTGAATTTGTGGAAGTTACTCAAATGTAATTGAGGACACGTTGTAATTCTGAAAGATATTCATAATGCGTATCTGTAGGTGCCTGAGTTATCAGACCAGAGTCTGTAGCTCCGAAGGTACAGGGTATTGACACCTTAAAGAAGGGATGGAACTACTGCTGGGCTAAAAAAGATTTATTACTCAGATAAACACCAGCTTCAAAGGCTGTGGGATTTTAGAGGAGCCAGAAGTCAGCCATAGCTCGAGGTAGCCACAAGGTAGTTACAAGGCAATATATAACATTCTAATCCAATGGAAAATTGCCACAAAGTTTATTTTGTTTTTATAATCTTTACTTCATTCTGCTGCACTGCATGTACTTTTATGCAATGGATTACTATTACACGTACATATCTATACTTCTATTATAACATGTAAACTCTTAATTTACTCTATAGAGTTATATTACTACACTATAAAACTCTTCACTATCTGTCCGGTCTGGCTGTCTGTCTCTGCCCCAACACGGGTAGGGTGGTTCTTGGGTGGCACGCGTTTCAAAGGACGAGTCTGGACTCTTCAGCTTTTCTATCTTCAGATTGTTTATTGTTTCTTATCTACAAAATTTTCTGTCTGCCCAACAGAGGTCTGATCTGCAAGGCAGCCAAGGGCACTTGACCACCCACGGGGCAGTCATGTCTTTTTATACTAAAATCTACATACATTATATTTACCTTTATTTTCCAATATTTTTCACCCATGTTAGCAAGTGCACCTTCACCATAAACCAATCCCCAAGTGCCAACATCACCACAGAAGATGGAAGACAAGAAGAAGAATGAAGAAGGACAAGACACGCCCTGATCCCTCCATCTTGTCTCCATAACCCCCCTGTACCAAAAACCTTAAAGTCTATATTTCACCTTATAAATGTGTCCCTTTTACACCTTTCACTCCAAAGTGATTCTCATGTCCTCAAACTGCTGTCACTTCTGTGGATGGATCAAAATCAAGCCACCAAACATTCCTGGCAACATTCCAGGATTTCCGAGACCCCCAAGAGTTTTCTTGGTAACTCTGGACATCCGGAGTGATGTGCTGAGTTCCCACAACTATCTTACTCAATACAGTTTCTTGCTTACTTAAGGCATATCCTTACTTGCAACTATAGAAACTTTATAATTTTTCTGCTTAATGTCTATGTACTTTTATTTTTACATCAATCCAAGCTTCTTCCAAGGCTGAAAATCAAACCCTTCACTCTCTGTGGAAGTTTCTATCTTTTAGTTTCCTACACAGATCAGGGTTCAACCACTGGTGATCTCATTCATTCCCAGCTGAAAAAGCTGCTCCAGCATTAAGAGCAGAGGTTCATTTTTCAGTATTCCTTAAAAGTAGATACAGGACATTACATGCTTCACACTTTCTGGTGTTAAGTAGCCCATGACATACTAGTCTCCCCCTGCCTGAAATATTCTGTTAAAATTAGGGAGGCTGAAGGACTAAGATGGACCAGATCTTGGCCAGTGCTGAAACTTATGACACATGATATTGAATCTGGGCATATGTGATCACAAATAAGGCTTGGAAAAATCTACAAGTTGTCATCTTATCCATCTCCTACGAAGGTTCCTCTGAGATACCTAATCTGTTATAAATCCTTTAGCAAGCGTTCTTATGATTACCTTTAACAAACTTGGTTTCCAAAAAATGATTTAAATCATTGTTTTACAGACTGTATTAACATCTAGACAGAGAAAATGGCTTACTCATGGTTTTTTCCATCAAATTTTTGTTCAAGGACAGCTAAAAAGTAACTCTACTTGGCTGATTTAGGGTTTTCTCCTCTAAACCTTCTTCATGTTTTGAAACTCCTCTCTTTAATAATAGATAACAATTTTATTTTTAGACAAACACATGTTGATTCCAATGTTATATTTGTAGGAAGGGACACATTAAACCTTGGGAAATTATGACTCACAGAAAAATATCCAGATGTATTTCTAGTCTTCTTGTTGGAGGAATGAGAACATGCTGGGAACTGGGCAAGGGCCATGAGGGCTCCTACCTGAGAAAGAAGGTATCAGGCTTTGTTTAATACCTCCATGATCATATTGTTAAATTCTTATAGTGACATCTGATAAAAAGAGCACAATCTAATGAGGGAAGCTTGACGGTGAATTCCTTAAAGACTAAAGATAAATGCTACTGTAACAATGAGACAAATGAAATTCTAGTGAAAAAGCTTCACTGAATAAGAAAAAATTACCCATGGTGAAAGTAGGACCAGTACCATAGGGGCTTTCTCCTGCTATCTAAAAAGGAATCTTTTGTGGTGAAGTGTCATTACTGTCTGATAGCACTGAGGAAAAGTAAAAGGGGTCAGCAAACATGTAGAAGATAATAGAGAAAAGAAACAGCCGAAGTTTTCTTAAAATCAAACAGCTCCAGAAAAAGAAAATCTTCTGATTTTTTTTTCCTAAATGACTGGATGATGTAAAGGCTGTGAATGTAGAAAATTTTATTCTAATGCAGCATTTGATAAATACATGAGGTCTTTGTGATATCTTGCAAACTGTATATTCTTTTGAATAGAAACACTGGAGCAGAGCATAAAGCAACAGAAAAAATGGAAGACTTCTGAAACACTTTAACTGCATTTTGTCTTTAGTAAAGAGGAGGATTGCTGATTTGAAAGTGTTATGATAAGTTGTTTCTCTTTTATCCAGACAATTTCTTAATACACACAGCTGTGATTATGTACTAACAAATAGTGGCCTCTTTGAGCAAATTCACAAATTCAGTCACACACCATTTTCTCTCTCCACATAATTCCTCCTACAGTCAATCACAGTCTTGCAGGTGAAGACCTGAGAGTAAAAGTTTGGGAACACTTAGAAACAATGACCCTAAATATAAAAATGCTAGAGAATAATGGCAATCATCAGAATGAGGTTTGAATATAAACTCTTGGGCAGGGTTTACTTGCCTAGATATTTGCCTAGAGCCACATAAGACAGTCTTGGCTTCAGCAGGGTGCTCCAGAAGGTTGTAGGTTTTCCCCAGGTGCTGTGCCATATTTTCTGGCACTGTGTGAATGTCTCAGATACCACAAATCATTGAACTAGTGCGAGACATGAATGTTTAGGCAGTGGAATTGAGTCCTTTAATCTACAGCTAACCTATTAATAAAACTTTTCCTTGTTTAGCACTGTCAATGGTTTTTATTTCTGATATGTTTCAGGAATGCTAGACAGCTTTGTTGTGTCCTGAAAAACATTTTTGTAACTCCTTGATTTTAATTTACAGTTGTAGTCATGACATGTACAAATTTTACTCCTTCTCATCCAACATGCCACTGTTTCTGCAGTATTTTACCAGTGTTAGGCAGGGCTAGTTTGGCCAATATTTTAAGCTCTGTCCTCATTACATCATAAAAAGAATATCTTATAAATCTGCCTTATTAGCTAAGTGACATTTCTTGTTAAAGTGAATTTTATTTATCTAATATTACAACATATTATGAAGCAACATTGTCAGATATCTGTATAAGTATTTATCAGTAAAAGGTGCACATACATGATTTTAATACATCAATAATTTTATCAAGGAGGGGTTATTACTTGGAGGAGGTTAAACATTGATGCTTACATTTATCCTTTATTCAAAGAAAAAACTAACTCATATTCATAGATGTAATATTTTCTTAGATGATATCATAAAAAGAACTAGTGGAAGCTATAAAAGGTTATTATCTGAGAAGACTCTTTGGGTGTGCTAAATTAGACAATGAAAGAGAGAACAGACTTTAAGCTTCCTCCACCTTCCTTTTCTGCCTAAGATCTCTTCAATAAAAATAAAATTGAGCATACCACCCAGACAAAGTGTTTATTGATGAGTAATATGTGAAATTCATGTTAGCAGTTATATTTTTAAAATATCTGCATTTTGTTTCTTTTCTTCTTCTTCTTAAAAAATGAGAGTTTGATAAATTTATTACAGTATCAAAGAAAATATTTGGACCTTATTATTGGGACCTATAAGGTGGGGAGGAGACAAAGGCAAGAGATGTTATGAGATGTGCAGATGTAGACATTATCAATTCTTTTACCACCAGCAACGACTGAAAAAATTCATTCCAACAGACTGTTGAAATAACATTTTAAACTGTTTCAATCATGTAAGATGCATCCTTGTAGAAAAGCAATAAGTTTAATGTGACCCGGTGATTTTTTTATTGCTCATATGTTCCATTCATTTCTTCCCACGTCACTAAGCTGGTTACATTTAACCAGCCATATGCCAGATTCTGACTTCTTTCAAGGTGTAACACTGTGAAAGTGAATTTTAAACTCTCCTAGCAGAAAACAGTAGTACAGAAAAACAGGAAGATGCTGTGCCCACTCAAAGCTAGCCAGCACATTCAAGGTGTGGGGTTTTTTGCAATATTTTCTCATGAAGAGACCTACAGTGAATTGCCAGACAGATTATGTTTATTTTTAGCAAATGTCTTTCACTGCACTGAAGAATCAGAGTTCCAATTAACACAAAGAAAAAAGCAATAAAGGCTGTGCTCTCAAGGATCATTGATTTAAAATAAATTAATCCCTATCCCATGAAATTACCATTTAGTTTAATTTTTTATATTGTACCATTGCCAAAATATTTCCATATAAATACATGTTGTAATAGAATAATGCATGAAAGACCAGTGGAAAAAATATGCAAGTTGTTGTAGGTGCTGTACATTAGACAACATTGAGAGTTAGTAATATATAGCTAGGTTAAACACAGAATAAAAATCAGGGGGAAAAGTAGACATTAATGACAAGGAAATGATCTGGGCTTTTTAATTACAATCTAATGTGAGCTGAGGAAAAAAATTGGAGACATGTTGCGAAGTCAATGAAACAAGGAAAATTTGAACTGAATAATATGTTTGGGAGCCTTCAGGTAGAAGAAGGGAAGGAAGAGAACATGAAAAGAAAAGATTGCTAGATGAACCAGTAAATTTAAAGGGAGACCACAGATCTCTGTGGTTAAAGTCAGATCACAGATCTGATTCGGCTGCAAATTTACTCAGAGGGAAGATTGAGCAGGGCAACTGTGGAATTATCCTCGGTTCATATAAATTGGTGCAAAAATATTGACTCCAATGGACATTAACTACACAATGCTATTTGACTATAAGGCCTCCAGGGTCTTTCTATATGGTGCAGATATTTTGTCTGCTGCCATGCTTAACAATTATACTAATTTTTTTCCTTCCTGTCACTTTTGATTTGTTTTGCAATCTCCCACCTTTCTACTGACCTCAACAATTGATATGGTGTAATCTCAAGTGTGGTATTTTGAGACAACTGTAGGTGAAATACTAAAGAAATCTAAAAGAACTATCCATTTCTTTTACTTTCTTCAGGCTACACTTTATCCTCAGCTTTCCTGATACAAATCCAAAGCAAATGAAAAGGTATGTGGTCAGATTTTGATAGAAGGAGGAAATTAGATTAATAGAGCAATATAAAGTAAAGATTTTGCTTCAGTAACTAGAGACGTGTCAATATGAGGATTTGTGACTACTGAACAACTGAAAGGAGAATTAAATGGTGCACATGGTGCACCATGTGCATCATTTAATGGTTATATGGAGATATAAAAATGTATCTGATCTATCTGAGAGGTGAAAAAATTATGAAAAATTTAAATTTAGGGCAGGCAGATTGAAAGAGATATTTCTTTTCATTTCTTTTAATTGTTTTTCGTTAGAAAAGTAACTATAGGTCAATGTTTTAGATAAATGCTACCAAATTGTTCTTCTTTGACTGAAACATGAATGATCCATGAACACCAAATGTTATTGTTTTTTATGTAAGCCGAAAATATTATTTTCTTTATTTCTTTGAGTAGTTAGGGAGCTGCTGTCTAAATATGCATTTTAAGGAGGATAAAGAGTACTATTACCAGTTTTCAAGACATTTCAGTCATTCTACTTTTTTTCCTTAGATGCTTCTGTGTTTGTGCTCTCTGGGTTTAAGATGGCAAGCAGCTCAAAATACAAATTTCCTAAAACATTGAAAAATATATTCACTCAATTTTATTAAAGGTAGACTTATTGCTGAATGATCTGGATTTTCTACTTCTTTTCAAGTCCATTATTGCCACTGGGATCTTCTTGACTGTAATCTAACCAGCATGGCAAATACCAACTCCCATCTCCTCAACATGGCAAAAATTTCTTCACCATTCACCTGTTCCATTTAGAAAGATATCTGGATTCTTTGAAATGGTGATATACATGTATGTGGATGATCATAAAATGCTGTCACTTTATCCCCATGACCTTGTGATTCAAAAGACTGAGAGCAGTGAGGTAGCTACAAAAATGAGCCATCAGCAAAATGTTATTCAAATAACTTTCCCCAAATTAAATAATTGAAAGGTGATGCAGAAGCAACTATAGGCATGAAAAAAATAATTTCATTTTATAAATGAATATTATATAAATTATTTATTTATAGAATAATCTATTCATGATCTCCAACATGTAGTCAGGATTTAATTGATCAATATGTGTTGATTTTGTTTTAATAGTAATTTGAAAATGTAATAGAAATGAAAATGTAACCAAAAATATTTTAACATACCCATATGCATAATTCTAAGCCCTCTCAATGGAAAGTTAGTTTTTGTTAGTTTATGAGGTCATTTATACAATTTTAGTTATGTCAGGGCTTTTTCAAGGAATCTTGATTTCAGACCATTGCATAGCATATTAACCCACTTTGTCTGATTACATGATTCTATCTGTGTTCTGGATTTTTATTAGCTGGTATCAAACACATTTGAAAAAAAGTATGAAAATAAATATGTTTTGTCTCTGAGCCTTGTAATAGAAAAATAGCTAGAGCCAGTAGCAGCTCCCCTGGATTTTAGAAGAATGGTATTACCCTGCCTTTCTCCGAGAGATTGCTGGTTACCTTCTGTCAGTGAGCAACTGTCTCACTGCAAAGCAGGAGCACGATCTCTTTTGTCTGTGGTCAAGGCAATTATTTCTTAGAAAGTGGAATTTCTTCACAATGACTATGTACAAGAGCAAACGCAGAAACCAAAGATGTAAGTAAATTATAGTTTTTTTTTAATATTCTTAGAGAGGAGGGAAAATAAATCTCCAGTTTCATAGAAAACCATGTTTACTTTACCCTGTTTTGCTTGAATTATACCAGGAAAACAGGATCAGTATTCCATGCCAATTATCCCACTGTTTCCTCATATTAGGTGCATGAAAGAGCTTTAAAATGAAGGGAAAAAAAAAAAAAAAGCTCACTTGTTACCATGGAAACCCTCAGAAAGTGATTGCTTGATGGCATCAACAAAGAAACAAAGATTAAATATAAGTTTAGTTCAGAAGAGCAACCTTTATTCAGGGCTTAATTAGTGGCTAGCTGTGACCTTTGATTTGACGAGGCTGACAGGCTTTCCCCTGGTGGACTTTTTTGTGTGGTTTGCATTAAGAAGCCAGTGACAGCAGAACTTTAAGGGCAGTTAATTTATTTTCCTATATCACAACTTTCAGAATTAACTAGTTCGCTAGCAGAGGAAAAGAGAAGCTTGCATGTGTTTCTGCTGTGCCTTTACAACACTCCAGCCCTGAAAATTCCCTGGCTTCTTAAGGCATGACTTTCCAGTCAAGCACCTCTTTGACTTTCTAAATTGCTACGGCATCAGATGGGGGAATTTCAGTATCAATATTGCCTCCTCTGGAAGCTTATGGAACAGGTGACTGAGGCAAGTGAAAATGTGCTGTGGGTCAGGTCATGAAGTATCTGCTGCTCCAAGAAAATCTAGTAAAAGGCTGAGTTATGAATAGAGAGCATGTCAGAAGCTGTGAAAAAAAGACATTCCTCTAAGAAAAATGCCATATACACACTGTGGTTTTGGGGAGAGGGCAGGAGGGGCAGAATATCGAATTCAAAACCAGATAAGTTTGGACTTCATTTGGACAGGAGCATTGCTAGGGTTCAGAGGGATATATACAGCTATATCACTGACCTCAGTTTCTGGTCCTTGTAGATTAATCAGTGTAGCTGTCCTTCAGTTTGTCTTGCTCAAAAGAAATGGATGTGCTGAATGTAGAAAGTTTAGCAGGACAGATCTCTGCTAAAATCTCTGCAATAGAAATCAATCATCTGCATCACATTCAACAAAATAAATTATCATAAATTTTCATAGCAGCAATAGAAGAAAATTATTTATATACAGGCAAATTATGATTAATCTAGCTCTTTTTAATGTATTAATTACTGTCACCATTATTATGTAAACCAGGAGCTCTTTCTATATACCCAGCTGCATTCTTGCAATGTCTCCTGTCCAAGCCTGGTTATAGTGTACAATAAAAAAATTTGTGCTAGGGTAGATGAGTTTTAAGGGGGTTTTGTTGCAAAGATACAGTAATTCACTAAAATGGCACAGGATGCTTCTAAAAATGCTTTTTTGAAGAGAACCTTGCTTTCACCCCTGCTAACCCCAAGGAAAATTTGTGATTTGTCCAGAGGCAAAAAAAACCCAATGAAACATGATCAGAATTCATACTGTAATTATGAGGGTGGATGTTGCAATGTTTTCTGTTTTAAAACTGTCTTCAATTTTAAGATCCAAACCTAGAAAATATCTCAATATTACATACATATTATATAAATTACATATATAGGCATATATATTATATATATATAGGTACATATATATAGTACTGTATACATGGATGCTTCATTAATACATTAGCTAATTAGTAACTGAAATAACCCTAACAAACAAACAAAAAAATGATAATGCTCCTGTTTATATCATTCAAAGGCTTTTTGAAGGATAGATTTAATCTAAGCAATTTTTATTCTGAAATATAAGGAATTATGGTAGCAGCTGCATTAAACAGTAGGTAGGTACCACATTTTCTGTGCATTTCTGGTGCTCCTTAATAAAACATAAGAAAAGATGTTGAGTATATAATTTCCAATATATGTGGAGTAAACCTTGGGATCCATACGTCCTCACTACCTCTCACTACATCTCACTACCACACCTGAACTTGTGGCATAAAATGAAAGTGAACTTTATGGCTTTTTCCTATCCACTGAAATTATACTTCTGGATTTCATACACTCCTTAGAGTACTATAACCATTGCTTTTCAACCCCCTTTTTTAATGCTTTAAAAAAGTTATAAATGCATTCTGTACTTAATTCAAAAGCACATCTGGTAAGAGAGGAGAATAGAAAACGTAGAGACATGATGGCGTTTTCTAATGCAAAATAGAAGTAATCTCCATATCCAATTTCTGTCTCAGGTACGAAGAATACATGCAAAAAATGTGTTCACCTACCTGTCTGTAAGAATGGGATGAAGGTTTCCTATGCATACTTTCAGCTACAACGTAATACATAAATCTTCTAAATTCTAAGCTAATCTTAATGTTTTTCTTTCCTTGTAACTTTATGTTCAATTGTAGAAAAATGGCCCTTATATTAAATACTTAGAGTATTTTATTTATTCCATAAACATTGTAACTCATGAGGATTAAAATAACTATCACAAGTAATTGTAAAACTTATCTCACTGAATAAACAAAATTCAGATTAAGGCTATTTCTGTATGATTGTGTGTACCTACCTACAGACAAATACACAGCCTCCATGCATACATTTCTCTGCACAAGCAGATGATAGGATGCTTGATCCTTCAGGATGCTTGATTCAGGATGTTATCTAGGTGATAGGCTGGTTTCTCATTTGATTGCATGGGCGTAATGGCTGAGTGAGGGGAAACCATCATAGCCAACACAGCCTTGTTACTGGGCACTGGTAAATGTGTGGTGGTAGAGTTTTCTGAAATAAAGTCTTGGAATCATAGACTGTCCTACTTTGGGGCTGTTGGGGAGGATGGTCAGCCTATTGCAGTAGGCTGCAGTGCAGGTGTGGGTTTTCTGCATGGAGGGGCAGCCATCCACAGTCCCACCTTCTGGAGATAACATGCCTCCAGGCTTCCTCCCCCAAAATGAGCAGCAGGCATTCAATTTCTCATTACAATCTTTCTTGTGCCTTCACAGGAAGGCTATTACAGGAATCAAGGAAGGCCACTATCCCTGAAGAAAATAATATTGGAAAAAACTTACTTACCTATAAAGCAACTTTAAGAAACTCTCATTATTCTTATTTATTGGTGGTTTGTGTAGCTTGACAAGATAAATCACCACAACCTTGTGAAGGGTTCTGCATGAAAAGATGATTCTTAATATTTCTTTGGTCTAACACCATAAATTTGACTCAGAAGAAATGTAAGTGGAGAAAAAGAGAGTAGTGGCTAGTGTGGCAGGCAGATGTGTTTTGGGGAAGGTGTGCAGCACAGGAGTAGCACCTAGGAGGAAATGGCAGAGTGCTGCCAGAGAGATGCTGGTGCTGCCAGAGTGCTGAACTGGGAATTGGAAAGGTAAAGGAAGGATGGAGAAATTAAGGGGAAAAAACAGAACTTATCTCTTGCTTTCTTCAGCTTCTTGTTTTCAGTGTATCATGGGACCTCTCACACACGTCAGCAATAACAGTCAGAGCACAATGGCAGCTGAGGCGAAGATCAGTTACTTTTGAATATTGGAAACCCTTGATAAAGTCAACAGCTACCATAAATATAACCACAGATATTGTCCCTTTCCAGGGTGCTGGAAACTGAATTCCCAAACTTGTCCATTCCATATGAAGTATCCTGTCAACATCAAATTGTGCTCCAAATGCATTAATGACTTCTGCCATGGCTTGATGACCATGCAATGCCCACAGGTGCTACCTGATGTATGTTTGTGAAGAATCCTTGTCTTGCTGAAGAAAGAGTTTTGTGTATACTGATAAAGAAGAGAAATTCTGTGAAATTCCAGTTTGTAGCAATATTTTGTCCTATCTGAATTCTTTGGTCTATTGCGTTGTCCAATATATTTTCTTTCATTGAGAAGGTCCCACTTGCAAACCTTTTTATCACGGATTTACTGTTCTTATCTTCTTTGTTGCCCCTTACAGATGGAATAACCACTTTCAGGCTTAAAGAACTGAGTTGGCATCTGTTGAGTCATGTTATATTACAGTCTGATCAGCCCATGATTACTTCCATCTTCTTTTTGCCTCTTAGGGCAGTAAAGAGACCTCATCACTGAGGCTGTTGCTGCTCAAAGAAAACAGCAGCCTTCAATATAGTGTGTGCTAGGAGGTAAAGTGACTGGAAAACCAAATCTCATTGGGGAAAAGAAGTGTAGCTACTGACCCAGATACATATAAGAAAACTCTGCCTCTTTCCTTAAAACATCAGAGACCTAGACAACAAGGGAATATCTCTTCAGCATGGTATTGAGACAGCTTTCTTCATGTAAAGCTATCCTGGAATAGCCCCAGGATATTCCTGCTGCTCCATACCTTTTGGGGAAGAAGAGTTCAACGCAATTAAGTGTATCAGCAATAAGGCTGAACAAGAAGAAACACATGATCTGCAGGAATACAAATATCTTTGAATATTCACATCGCATGGAT
This sequence comes from Agelaius phoeniceus, assembly GCF_051311805.1. Classification (NCBI taxonomy): domain Eukaryota; kingdom Metazoa; phylum Chordata; class Aves; order Passeriformes; family Icteridae; genus Agelaius; species Agelaius phoeniceus. The sequence goes on from NC_135265.1 coordinate 127,090,249, forward strand.
AAAACCTTTATACAAATAAAAAATACAATTGTGACTCAATAAGTCAGGGGCTTCAGGGTTAGAAAATTTCTTCTTGTAGCTTTGAAGGGAGCTCATGGTGAGCTGAGAGGGTTGGCTTATTTGAAATTATTCATGCTCATTATTCCCATGTTACTAAGCAGTAAAACTGAAGGTATATGTCCCTGACTGAAGCATGTTGTGTAAAGGAGCTACAATTTTTTCTTTGACAGTTTTTCAAGTATCTGTGTAGACTTCTAAAGCAGACATAGTTTTTTCTTTTTCTGCTTCTAGACAGTACAAATAAATCAAAAATATTGAAAGAGAACTGTTTCATAATGCATCTTTTGAAAGGTTAATAGTCTGACCAAACTCAACACGCACAACTTACATGATGCTTCCAACTGCTTGGCAGGAGTCTGCCTCGGGAAGAAGAGTAGAATTTTTGTCCCTGTAGAGGAAATGCTGAAAGTGTGGAGAAAACCTTTACAAATCAAAAGCTAACAGTCTGCCTTGAAAAGGGGAGAGAAAGGAATAAACAGTGTAGGTACAGATTCAGATCTGACTTTAGAAGAATTGTCTGAGAGCAGAAGTCAGAACAGCAGAAATGCAAGTGGAGAACATAACAAAGAAATTCAGCCAGCCACTTCAGTTTTATGGAGGAGGAATCTGGGGCAGTAAAAAAGCTTAATAATAGCTTTGACTTCATTAAAAGATTATGGTTTAAATGCTTGGGGGGGGGGTTCTTTCTTTTGCATAATTTAGTAGAATAGTGGACAATGTACAACAATTCAACAAAAAGGAAAAATCAGAAAGCTAGGGACATCTCATAGAAATGCATCTGCTATTATTATTAAGGATCATAAAAAGATGATTATTAAAAAGTACAAGCATATGCAAATAATGTAATTTGGATTATGTGATTTGAAGTGCATTAGGGGAATTAGCAATGAATGTGCCACACCACTGAACGTTTATGTTTGAAAGGTCATTTAAAACTAAGAAGATATCAGAAATATAAGTGTACTACTGGTTTTCATGCACAAATAAAACTCCAGCCTGCACAGGCTGGAACCAAATGCTGCTATGTTCATCAACAACACAATTTCTCATTAGTAAAACAGCACTTACTGTGTGTTGGTTGGTCTTTTATAAGGAGTCAAATTTTAAAATTTTTAGGACTGCACTCCAATAAAGACCAGACATCTGGGAAAACCAATAAAAAGTCTTTTTAAAACTTGAACTGCAGATAACCATAGTCTGAAGTGATCTATATTGAAAGACAATTCTAGTTGTTAACTTGAGCAAACAGAAGTCTGGTTGTTAGAACCTAAATTTATAATACTGCAGGCTGATTTAAGATATAAATTTTTGAGTGTAATCAGTCATAAAATACTACAGGAATTTTCAATTTGTCCTCTCCATCTTTAGATTTTGAATACAGATTGCTCATCTATATTCAAAAGTCTCTTAAAGAATTACTATCAACCTGATTGCAAAGTTCTTACCCAAATCCTAGAGTTTGTATGCAAGTTGAAAAGAGCATTATTGTCATAAAATATCTAAAACCTACAAAACTCTGGAAATCTCAAAGGAACTACAGCCTTCCTCTATTAAGAACTATATACACTGCTGTAGCATTGCCACCTACATGCCTACTCAGAAAAGGGGAAGAATCCTTGAGAGGTTCAGAACACAGAGAATCTATTCTCCTAAGGGAAAATCTGCTGTTGCTTATTTTTGTATAAAGTTCTAAATTTTTTTTTAAAAAAAAGAATTTCATGACTGCGTATTTGAGCACTAGAAGTCCTGATTTTAAGAACAAATCTTATTTTTGCTTTGTTTTCATAACTGATCAAATTTTTTCATATTGCATTAAATTTACTTTCTCTGTAGGAACAGCACAGGAAAGAATACCTCCATCTGACCTCCAGTACAGGTCTTAGCATCAGACAAAACCTGTTTCTCTGCCTCTTTTCATAATCAAAACTATTGACAGGATGAAAATCCCAATCTTTCTGAGAGATTTAACATTTTTTTCAATAAATGAATGAAAGTTTTAGCACACATTAAATCTGAAAAATGAAAAAAACAAAGAGTGTTGTATTTCAGTGACATATCTCTAGCTTTGACCAGTCAAAAGACCAAGCATAGTACATGTCTGGTGACACCCGCAGAAGGAAAAAAAACATAGTTTTAATAAGCATCTTTCAAGAACCTCAAAATATTAACCAAAATCTGATAAATCATTAAAGGTATATTTACTGGTCGTAAAGTATCAATCAAGACCTAAATGATGCATAAAGTCCATCATTTTTTCAGCAGTTATATCTTCGAGATTCTTCAACAGTAAAACCCAGACACATTTCTGGAGGTTACTTTTGAAACATTCTCCCTCCTTCCTCTTTGCACTTCCCCAAAGGGACAGAGGTCTCAGACACGTTAAACTGACATTACAATGTGAGCACAAAAGACCAATATTTAGCCTCTAGCTCCTATTAGAAAGAATTCCATGTCTCATCTTTACTTTTGAAAAGTTTATAGGTTTGGTCATAAATTTCTATTTTTCTCCAGCTAATTTCTTATTTTTATTTTTTTTCAATTTTTGGTTCGTTAAACATTCTGAAAAATAGGCTGTATTGTCAGTAATAACCATAATTATAACGACAGATTATGGTTATAGATTTTTCTGTCCCTGTCCTTGTCCCTGTAAATAAGATAGCATCTCTTCCACATTGTCCAGAAGACAGCAGCTATCTCTAGAATCTACTTAAATTTCCCACAAAATAAAGTTTGCCAAGGGCTACTTTTCACAATAAATAAATAGAGAAATAGGGAATACATATTGTATTTTAAGCCTTCTTTTGACCCTGGTGAGTTAGAAACTGGCTTTGAAAATCATCCCAGTGTAATTCTTCAAATACAACACCCATTGACCTCCAAATTGCTGGTATCTGTCTCATTAATAGTGTCTGAAAACAATTCTATTGCTGATTATGGTTTACCTCCAGGTCTGTCATAAAGCTTGAGCTAAGAATGGCATTCTAGCCTTGTTTTACTGCTTGCATTCAAATATTATTTACTTAGGGCTCACTGAAGGTTTAGCACAGCTATTTACAACACTTTGATTTTGCCACATTTTTATTGTGTATCCACAGGGCAACATGTGCTATCAGCAGAGAGGTGAAAACAAATCCCAGAAAGTCTCAAAATTCAGAAATCATGTTTATTATTTTAAAAATGATCTTCAAGTTTTCATGGAATCATAGAATGGTTTGGGCTGGACAGAACCTGTAAGATCATCTGATTCCAACCCGTCCCTCCCACAGGCAGGGACACTCTCCACTAGATCAGGTTGCTCAGAGACCCCTCCAACCTGGCCTTCAACGATCTTGCTTCAAGGGAAAATGCTCTTGTTAAACATGCAGTCTATAATTAACAAAAAAAAAAAAAATTTAGATAGGGAGTGGTAGGGTAAGGGAGGTACTGTCCTGCTTTCCCTCAGTGGCTGAACTAAAAACCAAAGAAAATCTCAGTGGCTTGCGACTGGTCACTTGTAAAATAGGATGCCTGACCTGAGAAATAGAAATATATGTTATGATTTCATTTCAGATACTTGATTTGATGAACCTTTCCATTGGGTATAATTTCATATTTTCAATTTAATATATTTGTTAAGCATTAAGCCTTTTAAAGATGGACTCATGCTGGTATGGATCTAGTTTTAACACACTTTTCCTAACTCCAGTACTTCTTTAAATTATTTTTTTTTCAGTCATGTTTCAATATGTCTGTCTACAAACCACTTTTGTGAGAGTAGAAAATCTGCCAAAATATATAAAAATATAAAAATATAAAAATATTTTGTATATATATATATATATATATGTGTGTGTGTGTAATAGTCTGGGATGTGCCACACATGCTGCATTGCACTTGGCAGTGATCAGCCAATAGGTTTTCCACAGATAGGAAATGAAGCATTTTTCTGAACTAGGTTCATTAGTGAGTAGCCAGAGGCAGGCAAAGAGTAGAGTACATATAGCTACCAGTGCCCTCTCTAACAGTTTGAGAGCAATCATGCAATGATTTGAATTTTTTTATATAATCTCAGATAAAAAATTTTCTGAGCATCTTTTCAGAAATTATTGTATATGACAGAAATATTTTGAGTGATTTTTTAGCAAATCTTGACTATCACACAAAAACTGTTATTAACGCTCATGTTCAAAATTAGCCTCTTAGGGTTCTCTTTAATGTCTGTCAAAAAGAAAATATTTTGCTGCTATTCACACATATTTTGGTTATACTTAGAACCCCCCCAAAAATGGAAAATTAAATATTTCTAGTTTAAAAAGTATTAATATATGTGGTTTTATGATGTATGTCCTATATGTGAGAATAATCCTTTCTGTGATTAATTGAAAACTCTTTTTGTCCAGATTGAAATTGCTGTAGCAATGCTAGGAACATTTTTAAAAGTAAACACAAAACCTTTTATATTTCCTTTTTATTAGATGTGTTTTAACCAGGATATATTAAGAAATATTAGAAGGACAATATCTCATGAAATGCAGGGTCATTTGGATGGACCTGCCTATAAATACTGCTTGAATTTCCTTACTGCAAAGTTTGTGCAGTCACTGTGAAATCTGATTTCATTCTTCCTCTTCCTAAAAATTCATGTGCATGTACATTTGCATCTTTTTTTTCACTTTCTCCTGAATATATATACACATTTTTACATTAACCAAGACTTCTTATTATAATTCAGTTTCAAAATATTTGAAAGCCCTACATAAAATGTGCTACTAGTTATGCTGGAGAACATGTTTACATTGACACTTAAAACCTGCTTCCACAGAATGTACTGTATGTATTCAAACAAAAGAATTATCTATATTTTGCTAACTGGTCAGTTACTCTCCAGAGATCCTGTTAGCTCAAATAGCTAAAGTGTCTAGTAAAAGACTTTCCTTGCTAAAGAAGTTGTAGGTATATAAACAGAAATGCAGAGTTATGCCTGGGGGGTGAGAAAAAAACCCATACATATAATTTGTCCTTATTTTATGAAAAAAGGTTACACTGAATAGTCAGGTTACATGTTAGTGAAATGCATTAAAAGCCATGGCTGTCATGTATCAGAGACCAGAAGGGAGAAATGTTCAATGAACAATTTCCAACTAACCCCTCTTAAAAGTCCATTCAGCAATTGGGCGTTTAACAGCATATTTTGCCTCTGAGCATCTCCTCCAAGCATTCTTTTTGTTTTATTGATTATGAAAATTTTGGTCATGCAATACTGAAATCAATGGCAACCTTCACATTGATTGACATAGCATTGAATCAAGTCTTTGTTGCTTAGAAAAGAGTGACAATTATGTTGTCCTTCATACTGCAGTCACAGAAAACAGCTACATAACATGCCCTAAGAGCCTTTCTTCTGGGATTTAACTCCAATTTGAAAAAATGTCTTACAAGTGAATGTCTTTTTATTCTGTTTCTTCAGCTGCTTTGTTGGAGCATCTGTTGAAACTGCCATTAAAGTGTCCAATCTACCACAATTTCCTGTAGTTTTTGGCTGAGAAAAATTAATACAAACACAAAGTCATTGAAGTTTGGAGTTATTAGAAACATAAATGTTGCACCATCAAAATGTACTTTAGTCTTGCAAGGAATCTCATTTTCCTACCTGTGACACTTTTTAAGTGCAGGTCTGCTTTGTATGTAAACAATCTTCCAGCTTATTATTGTTCATATATGTATGTATAAATACACATTGAGCCAGAATTTAAACTCATTTCTGAAGTCATTTCTCCACAGACTCTTGGTAAGCTAAGCACATCATTGTCTCACCCAACTCCATACTCAAGTCCTCCTCTGTTGAGAGCAGAGTTTAGTAATGGGTAAAAGTGAGGATGTCACTGGAGTCCTGTCAATCAAGGATTTGGGATACTGGAAAGAAAGCAAGTATATCTTGTGCTCAAAAGCACACCTGGATCCTTTAATTTAGGCCATGTAACTATCTTGTCATTCACAGCAGCAGAAGACATATTGTATTTATATAGTTTGCAGTCAACTTTAATTACAAAAGAGTATTATTGAATTAGTATATTGTGAGACACAACATTTTAGGCAATCCTTGGAAAATTATTTAGTCAGACCTTAAGAATGGACTCTACACGAGATTGACACATTTTAACAGGCATAGGTTGTTCTTGAGCATTAACTATCTCTTCAGAGATATATCTTTGGTCTCTCTTCTCCCTATAGAGGCAAAAGAAACTGCAAGATAGTTTTGTATGTCTTGTATCACACAGACATCAGTAAAACTTGTGTATGTATCTCCTTTCTGAAAAACCACCAGCTGAATCAGTTTAAAACACATTTAGTACAGGAAAAAGAAATGTTGGGTTCTTTTTTTAACAATGACATATTTGGCTGTGCTTCAAGCAAATGCAAATTAAGCAGCCAATTAATAAACCCTGCATAAGCGGGTTTTTTTAAGGGAAGTTACAACACATTTGGAATATACTCACTATTTGGAATATGCTCACTATTACATTACAAATATTCTAGACATAAATGACTCAGAAATATTAGGACATTAATGTTATTTAACACTTCATATGCCAGTGCATTAACATGATGCTCTGGGCTCTAGAAAATATGAGTTAAGAAAACAATGGTTTATGATAGAGTTTGTGTCTGCACTGAAGTTCAAAGGATTTAATACCATCCAATTAAGGTGAAAGTTTTAAAAAAGAATATTTAGTGGCCTATTGATGGAGAGCTGAATGGTACTAGTGATCTTTCCATTTAAAGCTGTCATGATAGAGTCAGTGATTGAAGGATTTGATCAATGATGAACTAAAGTTATAGAAACTAGAGAAATTCTTGTAATGTCCTTACTAACTAGCTAAAAATAACACCAACAATAATGATAAAGCTCACTGAAAGGGTCTATAGAGACAAGGTTGTAGCCCATATAAATAAAATATTGTCTTGCTGTGATCTCTGAGTTTGAATATAAACTCTTAATGATAAAAGTTCATGGTAGAACAAGATGATTAAAGACTCAGAATCTCAGATCCCTCCCTTTCAATTACATAATTTACAACTTTTCTATACCTCCAGTAAGAATTAGGGACTGTATCTCAAATATGTTTTTATTTTCATCTTTTAGTAACAACCTATTTCTATTTATACTAGAAACCAACCATTTGTGACTTGAAAGCAACAATTTGTTTCTTACTTCAAAACTATCCTGCATAATTAAATGCTATTTGAACTTTTATACATTAATTTATGTTTCATAATCTGTTTCTTGCAATAAGCAAGCATGTGTAAGGAAAAGGAGAAAATGGAGAAAAAACAAGAAAATGGAGCTCAGTTCCAGGCTGTACTGAAAGCGTTGTGCTATTGTGGCCAGAAGTTTGCACTCTGGAGAAGTAACAGTTCCCTTCTTGACTGTATGAAAAAACAGCATCCTGTTTTTTCCTTGGAAGAAGATCACATGCCTGAAGCTCCATCAATGCCCTCCCTGAGAGTATTTGAGATTAATTTAATTAATTTCCCCAGTGGAACAGTTTGAAAGCTACGTCAGTAATTCTGGTGATATTTGTGATATTTATAAGGCCTAAGAAAGTTGTACTCTGAAGGAATTTGTTAATTATGGACCGTAACTTCATCAGTTTTTTTTCCTGATGTGCAATCAACCTGCCATTTGTCATGCCCTTAATTTTATGGCATGTTAAGCTGCTACATAGTTTTAAATAATGTGTGTCTAATTAATACTCCTTGACTTCAGCAACACACATGGGCTACTCCTTCTGGCACCTTTCTTTTTTTATGAGTGCAATAATATTGTTCCAGTTTGGTACACAGCAAGCTTTTTTCTTTTCCTTTGACACACAAATTCAAGCCTTGTAATGTGTAACTACTGACAAAAAAAAATGAGTCTCTAGTTCCATGACAAAAGACCAACCAAGAATACATGCCAGCCACACCTGTTTCATTCCCACAGCTGTAGAAATTTATTTGTCACAAAGATGGTTAGTTTGATCATTGATTCATTCTAGTCAACATTAATAATTCAACATTCTAGTAGAAAACATTAATAAGCTTTAGATGTTACTCTGTAAAAGAATAATTAGCTTGATGCATGTTTTACTCAAAACTAAATGTAATTTGGCCTTAGCCAGATCCCACTTATGCTCATGTGCACTGAAGAAATATGTTTGTTCAAAAAATTTAAATTCCTTTTAAAATTATTAATCATGAAATCTCTGCACCTTATTGTGGGTGTACCGTGAAATCACAGAATCATGGAATGCTTTGGGTCAGAAGGGACGTTAAAGATGATCTAGTTCCAAACCCCTGCCATGGGCAGGGACACCTTCCACTAGGCCAGGTTGCTCAGAGCTCCATCCTACCTGGCCTTGAACACTTGCAGAGATGAGGCATCCACAACTTTTCTGGACACCTTGTTCCAGTGTCTCACCACCCTTACAGTAAAGAATTTCTTCATAATATCTAACCTCAACCTACTCTCTTTCATTTTGAAGCCATTGTACCTTTTTCCACCACTACAAGCCCTTTCAGCTTTCTTGCAGGCTCTCCTCAGAGACTGGAAGGTCACAATTAGATCACCCCTAAGCTATCTATTTTTCAGGTTGAACAATTCCAATTCTCTCAGCCTGCATGCAGTGCTAAATTGGTCAGCACCAAGGCTGCTTAACAAACTGACACCTCAGAGGTTAGATAAAAATGAAGTTTGAGAAAAACCACAGTAGGTTACTAAAATTTTTTCCAAACTTACAAAACTTTGTATGCATCTTTATATTATTTTAAAAGCAAAATATCTGGGTTTTATTATTCAAAATAGTATCAGAAATATTATTTTTGTTTTATACATCTTTAAATGAGTGAGGATGCATATACCTATATATGTCCATGTTTTGTGGCTGTTTTCTTTTCCAGTTTGTGCCATTTCTTGTCACTCTGGATGGTACAAAATCCTGTGAATGTATTAATCCCTCTATATCAGAACTAAGCTGATTGCTAGCTGAGGCTTAAGAAGATAGTCCCATTGTAGGAGATATGTGCTGCCAGTATTTATCATCAGAATCCCCACAGAAGGTGTTTATTGTGGGCCATGTGCTTCCAGGCTAATGCAATTTTTCCCATAGCCACCTGTGATAAACACACCCCATACAGAAGGAAAAAAATCCTCTATCAGATCTCCAAGCAGATACACTCTGTTGCTCCTTCTGAACAAACATTCTCCTTGTCTGGAGTTCCATATAACTCTGAGAACAAAAGTTTTCCTGCGGCAAGATGACAGCTTCTATGGGGAGTTCATTTGAGGTAAAAGCCTTCATGTCAGGAGAGAAGTGTTTACCAGTTCTCCAGTGTTTATTGACAGGTGATCTGGGTCAGCTGTGAATTTAATCAGAGATGGTGTTGCAGCAGAAGCAAGGAATTTTCTATGCATCTGTCCTTGGGTTCAGAAGACTAATTCATTCCTCCTTTGAGAACCTCATTACACTATTAGGAAGTATTAGAAATGTATAAGAGGAAGGAGAAGGATGAGAAAGTAAGACCTATGCATCACTCCATGACTCAGGTGGGAGAGAGGGAAGTGTTGCTTCCCCCTTCCCACCAGCTCCCAGGTGGGAGTTGGCAGAGGCTCACATGTATCCTACACATCACAGCTTTCCTTTTCCAGTGCACTCTGCCTTTAGTCAATGATGTGTTGAAGATCCCTCTGGCTTCCTTAATCCTACCAGCAGATCCAAACTGCTTAGAAATAGCACCATAATTACATTAGTCATACAGTTTGACACCAGCATGGGAATTAAACTATGCAAAGGCTTTTTCCTCTCTGTGTGGTACAATTGTTATTTCTGTCATCAGAAGGCACGTATCTAATTTATCATAATAACTTGTGTTGAGAGATAAAAGTGCAACAGTTTTAATTAATCACCATGCTAGAAATTTGAAATCAGATAGAAACAGGTTTGACTAAGAAATTTACCATGATGTGGCTTTCTTCAAGTTATTTTCTTTAAAAGAGAGTGCTGGTGTACTGACAATTTTTGCTATCCTTTTCAGTTACAATAACTTTACAAAATCAAGTTTTCCTGAGGGCAGAATCCATCAATAGAATGCTTTCACATCCTGGGAGAAATTACTCCCAGTTAACATTTCATCCAGTGAATTGATTCTGCTTTTTCTCAGGAACATTATTTTGCAACTATGATGAATTCTTAGCACATCTTATTTATTGTTTTAACATCGTATTCGAACAGTAAAAAACCACTGAAATTTACTTTTATTATGTTCTTTGCAAATGGAATTACTGAATAAAGGTACTGGGTCAGGAATATGCTAAGTGACTCTTAAAGGTTTGCAGTATATTTCTAATATATAAGCATAACAAGCTTATAATATTAATAAAAAATTGCTTCCCATTTTTAACTTTTGTGAACTAATGCAACGGATCTACAGTAGCAGCAAGAGCTTTGTTCAATACAATGGCTAAAAGACTGAATTCTGGCTACATTACAACTTCTACCATCACTATAGCTAGTTTTGGATTACCCTGAATACCTAGCCATTATGTTTTTTAATGTTATAGCAACAAATGACAGATTGGACCCTCCAAACATGATATTTATACTCTGTTATTAATTGCTATTGTTAATGGTGAGCACTTGAATATGCAAGCAATAATTACAAAAGAGAACTCACTGGTCAAAGCCTTTTATACAGATAATCACAGCAGTCTGAGTCTGTTGGCTTCTTCTGTCCCAAGAGAAACTGGTTGGGCAACATTACCTGTTGGGCAATATGCTCAAAATTACTAATAATAATTTCCTGCAAAAATCATCAGAGCATTTAGCTAATCCAAATTTATATGCCTTGCTGATGATTTTATTGGGGATCTATGAAGGTAAGTGTTCATCCTGATAAACCTGCTTTTAGAGAGACAAGAGACATTATCTTCCTACATCAGTTTTGTTTTCTTTATATTGAATAGGAATCAGAGATGAATATAATACTGCTGCACTCATAGCTAGTGAAATATACACAATAGCAGCCACTGAGCATGAGAAAATTAATCCACATGTGAACATTTTTAGAGCAAATTTGGAAAAAAATATAAACAAGGTCCATATTTAACCTATTTAAACACCATCGTTGTTATGCACAAAGCAAAACATGCAATTTTTGAATATATGTATGCAACTATTTTGAAACCTTACTATCTTCAGTAGAAACAAGTTCAAGATTGCTATAAGTGATTATACATTTATTGTCAGAAAATTATAAGGCAATACATAATACCTGACATTTGTCATATGAGAATGTAAGTCGTGTTTGTTTTTTTCGTGTCAGTGGCTTTATCTTGCAGGCTACTAACAGAAGATCAAGTGGTAAATATGCTAAGTCATAGCACAAGAGGCAGCCATGCAGTCAGGAGGAACATGCCCAGAGCTCAGCCCAAGCGTGATGTGAGTGGGACTGACAGGACTGGGTGCAGAGTCAGAGTGTGAAAAGGCAATGTTTAGAAAAAAGTGACACAAGTCAAAGGCAGTGTATTACTGATCACTAAGCTGCAAAATCCATGCTTTAACACTTGACAAATTAAAACTTTTTTGTGTATCTATGTTGCTGAGGCAATTTATCACAGCGTGACTTTATGTTGGCTATTCATAGCTCCTTTACTAGAGCAGTTGGATACAGCTCAATAATAAAAACATTTCTATTTTATTCCTGTCTTTGTTCCTGCTGGACTTCTCATTATCTGTGATCACTAACAGCTCCTTCTTGTTTACCTTTATGGGGTTTATAGAGCATAAATGATAACTTGTTTTATTTTTCTTCTTGATACACCATTTTGCTGCTGAGATGGCAGAAAGAGGTAATCATTGGAGTGTATGGGTAAAATTACTCTTTCTTTCTGATTTAGCACAGTACTCACAAATTTGTTTATTTGCTAGGACAAAGATATAAAAAGCACATAAAGGATATTTTTATGTTCATGAAACATAATACTTTAGATCATATACAACAAGGCAATTTTTGTCATATTTATTAACTTGTGTGTACAATACAGTAGATTAGCTTGCATTTGAAATGCCTCTTTCTCTTGACTGTCTCTGTCCCTTCCCACCACCATCATAGCCTTTAGATCATTGTCAGAATTCTGGGTGTTTTCCCTGTTTCTTGGTAGTTAAAGCATGTCAGTTTTACAGCCTTACACATAGTCATCCTTTAGTTGATTACTGTTCCTTTAAGCAGCAGTACTAACACAAGAATAAATCCCTAAGCTTGATAAAAGCAAGGAACAGCAAAACTCTCTTAGCTAAATTTCAATTTCACAGGTACAAGCATTTTAGATATTAGGAATAAATGAAGTACCAGTTCTCTTCTTTTGAACTAATTCTGTTTCTAGTATAACTAAATGACATGCTCCACTGCCCACATTTCCTATGCCAAATGGATTTTCTCTTCAGCTTTTACAGTTTTAATATCTGTAATTTCTCAAATGCACACCTATAATTTGTTTTTTTTATTGCTTTCAGGGTGCCGTTTGGGAAGACTCTGTCTTTTTCTTTGGTCACCATGCTTACAATTATTATCTAAGGTTACAGATGAAGTATAAGTATGTTCAGGAGGGAATTTAATGGTGTTAAGATGAGGAAAATAACTGCTGTCAGCAACAGGCTCATGATTAGAAAGGAAAGAGTAAGCTAGTGGTTCCCTCCTTTTCCTTTTTAATCACCTGTTCACAAGGCTTTCAGTTTATTATCTTTTTTCTAATCTTTTTCAAAATGTCAGGAAGACTTATATGTATGTCATAGGTTGAGATTCCTGAACTGCAGTGAGCTTTTTCTCCAGTACATTTACAAAAGTTAACAAGTCCTTACTTTATGTCCTATTTAAAATGGCAGAGAGTACAAAATGCAGTTTCAAGAAATTATATCTATATGACAAGTTTAAAGAAACTGTGTAAAAAGAGAAACTTCAAAGTTAATTATTAAAGCCAATGTCCATTTTCTTTCTAAAGTGTTTACAGATTTGAATTTTTTCCCAAAATATATTATTTGTTCAATTGTAATTAAAATCACATCCAAATAGCAGCAATAATCCATTTCATCTCACTGGAGTTAGTTAAAGAAAGAAAAGCTAGTCTCTTTCCCTCAATTTCTGTGAGAGAGCCTAAACCCAAAAGCACAAAATATGTGAATACAGTCAAGTGCTTGGACATTTTTGTAGGAATAAAGCCATATGACGCCTTTCACATATCCAAGAAATATGAAGGGTAGTGCCATGAGGTTCAGAAATGGACAGCAGGAGCACCTCTGTGTATGTGCTTTTTACTCCAGCTGCGGACTGCAAGTTGCACTAATGCAGCACCTTTGGTTAGTCATCTGTGTTCCCTACCCAGAATTTGATTATTCAGCCCCCAATGGCAGCACAAGCTCACTGCAGATGCACCCCAGAGAAAAAAGGCACCTTGAGTCTTTCACAAACTGTTGTTAATTATATCTGTGTTATCATACAGCAATGGGCACAGGAATCAATTTTATTTGTAATATTCAATTTTTTGCCAATTCTTTTTTTTTTCAGTTTCATGTGGTGCCATATAGGAGAGAATACAGGAAAAGATGGAATGGTGGGGGGGCTTTGTTGAGGGTCTGATTCTGATTATTTTTTAATATCTTGGCAATTTGTCTTTTGGAATAATCAGTATAGAAACATGCATAGCTGAAAAATTAAATAATACACCTTTGTCTTTCATTGCTCAACAGGTGAAGCCATTGGGACAAATGGAAACTATTGCACTGCTAAAAGTATTTTTAGTTTTGACAAAGCTACAACCTAGCTGTAGAGAGAAAGCTCTGGTGTTATATTTTAAACCAGGTTATTGTTTCATCTCTTGGTTTTGGACTGTAACTCGGGTATGGCCATGTCAGTAAAAGGAAGCTGCTGCTGTTGTTGATTTGCTGGGTTTTCTGCTGAACCCTGCCATGCAGTGACAGTGTCAATAAGTCAGTATTTCAATTAGCATTGGAAACACCTGTGTGAAATGTTCCTGGCTTTGTGGACACTTCCCCAATGCTTCACTGCCACTGTGCCAACACGTGTTTCTGCTGGGTAAAGCAGACACCAGCCATGGCAGCATCTGTGAGCCCAAGGGATGGGTGACTCCTGCATGGGGCTGCCAGGGATCCATGTGGTTCCAGTGTCTGCATGACAGAGGGCCTGTGGGGTTCAAAAGGGGGAGTCCCAAGCATCACAAGGAGGCACCATGTGCTTCAAGGTGCCACAATAAATATATAATCTCATGGCCCAATATGACCTTGTTTCTTGCAGTCGTTGATACAGCTATTTCCTGGGAAACCTGTTAAACAGGTTGAGTCTCCACAATATGGATTGCCTTCATGACAGCTTGGCTTTTATGTAGCTCACTAAGAGAAAAGACCGATTTTTCAGGAGTGATTGCATACAATGAGTCCTGTTCTTGGGAATAAAAAGGAAATAAAGGGTGCTGACATTTGCAGGCATGTCTGTAGGAGAAAGAAGGGGAGAAAGAGATGAATTTTAAAAGTAAATAAAAACTGCACTCTGCCTAATAGAAGTAGTTCTGTAGTCCTGTTTTGTTATTTGTCATTATGTTGGGATTTTTTTTTAATACTACCATGTAAATTGATACTCAGATTAATGACTGAAATAATTTTTTTCCAAAACTCAGTCTTTGGGCTATGCTACCCACTACTTAGTAGGGCTATGTCTTCTCCATTGCATGTTTGACAGAATGGTGGATCTTTTACTTCCTACATCTGTTGATAGTACAGGGAAAGTTTCATGTGTGGGGATCTTTTTTTTTTTATGAAACAGTGAATTAATTTATTGAGTAAGCAAACATATATATACCTAGTAAAAAGTATAATAAAATATTTTTTAATAAAAATTACTGTATATTTAACTAATATTAAACTTTAAAAATTGTTTGCTGAGGTGTATTTTCTAAGATATGTAAATGAAAATTGTATCTGACCTTTGAATGGATGCCTTTCATTGCTATGTTGTCAGTGACTGAACTACAGAAGTGACTACATGAACAAAAGATTTGTGATTCACCTCTCTCCCAGTATCATCCAATATCTGAATAGATGTTCATACTTTTAGTAGACCAGCAAAAGCAAACACTAGTAAAATCTGCCACACTATTCTGTAGAGACTGCATTCTGTAAAACTGCAACATTTTGCCAAACGCAGATATAAAATTTAAAATATTAATATTTAAGCTATCTTGGTATATTAAGCATATTTGTGCCTCTAAAATTGTAGCTTTCCCAGTGTCTTCTGCTTTTTGTACACTGATTTCATTTTTACACTGATTTCATTTTTCATTCATTTTAAAAAGAATTAAATAAAATTTAATTCTTTGTGATAGCTAGAACCTTTCTTTGATTAGAGAAACTTGGAACCTGGTAGTCTGCATAAATGGGAGGCTTTCCATATGCAAATGCTCTAGTAGTTAGCTCTCTTGATAATGCATGAAAAATACATTCAGGTATTTGCAAATGCAAGATTGCATGCACGCACCATAAAACTTTGTTACACTGTTCTGTGAAAATCAAGACCTCAGTTTCATCCTCAGAGTCCTAAGGGATGCCTGTGCCAGGCTAGATAATTTCTGCATCCACGCTGCTGTGATGCTCTGTCACACATGCCAGAGATTTTTTCACAGACTCGTATGTGAGCTGCCTGAGAAGCACCCAGAGGTATGGAGAAAGGCAGAAGTAAAGCAGGATGTACCCAGTTTATGAACATTATCAGATCCGAGTGGGATATTTGTATTCTTAATGGGATGCTCTTATTTCACTTGCCATCCTGTTCCCCACCTACTCTGCAACAGGCTGCACCCCGGTGTGACAGCTGAAGCCTGTGTCAGTGACAGCACTAATCCCTGCCACACCTGCCCTCACTCCTTGTTCTGACATGGCTGCAATTCCATTTCACTTTTGCTTGGCATCCTAGCAGACAAAAATGTGCTGTGCACCATCCGTCATGGCCGTCCCTGTGAGCATGTGTCACCAGGGGTAGCACATCTTGAAAAACCTGCTGAACCTAAAACTGAGCCACTGTTATCTGCAAATGGGTTTTGTCTTCCTTTGGGGATAGATCTTCATGACCCAGCAGTATCACTCGCCTCCCCAAACTGTGCATGTATCAGAGAAACAAAACACAGAGATTTTAGTTTAGAAAGTACAGCTAGATAGTAATTATTCTGTTGGCATGTTTATTTTGCACATCTTGGAATGAGGGATTTACAGACTTTCAATATCTGAACAGGATTTGAGGACTTCATCTCTTAAACGAAGTAGGTTTGAGTACTGTTTTAATTTAAAGAGGTATCAAATATTGAACTAATTATTTGAATGTATGTAAAGCAAATATGGACCTTTCTCTGTTACTTACTGCAAACAGAGTTAGAACAGACTCTATTTCAAGACCAACTTAAATGAAAAACTGTAGGAAAACATTAATAGACTCCAGATAGACTCCCTCACACATCAGAATCTGGGGATACCTTGAAGTGAGCACTAGGTTTCTGGTGGGTAACTGATACTTGGGTATCTGATGAGTAACTGATCTTGGCCCAATCCTCTTCTATGAGCTGAAGCTAAGAAGCATTTCCATGT
Source organism: Agelaius phoeniceus (assembly GCF_051311805.1). Taxonomy (NCBI): domain Eukaryota; kingdom Metazoa; phylum Chordata; class Aves; order Passeriformes; family Icteridae; genus Agelaius; species Agelaius phoeniceus. Next base: position 127,106,970 of record NC_135265.1, read on the forward strand.
TGTGATTCTTTTTTTTTTTTTAAATTAGCTCAGCCTTTTGAACTCTTTAAAGTGCTCAGGGAACAAAGGCTTTTGAGAAATAAAACCAAAATAATGAGCATAATTTGAATCAAAAAATGCTTAATTTTCATTAAAGGGTTAATTTTCCCTTGAACCTGGAGCTTCTATGGTTGTGACTCAGCACTCTAGTGTATGGCATAAAACGAAACAATGAATGAAGAAAAAGTTGCAAGGTTGAGATTACAGCAGAGCATAGGTTAGCACAGCTGGTTGCAGGCTGTTGGGTCTGTTGGGTCAATATATATCAGACCAGCATATATATTTTTAAAGGTTTAGTTGTATCTTTGGCTTTGCTTGAAAGTAAAAACAAAAACAAAAACAAAAAAACCACCCATGTTGTTAACAGCAGTGTCCTAAGTGTCCTAGAAGGAGTTAAACACAAGGAAGCAAGAGATTTAGTTAACAGTATGCTGAAGCATTGTGTTGGATCACATTCATTTTTATTCAGAGGGATCATTCAGCCCATTGTTCTCCTCTGGCCATTCTGTTTGTTGCAATGTAAGATTTAGGGATCTTATTTATTCTTAAAATAAATTAAAATAGCAATGAAAAAGCTTTAAAAATCTGCCTGCATCTTTCATCTCTCCTTGTACTCCCTAACTCATTTTAATGACAAGCATGAGATTAGTGGTTTATGCAATGTCCAGAAGATTAATGTTTCCAGGTGATCTTAGAGAGCTGTTTCATTTGAACAGCCACTAGAATTTCTTCTTGCACAGAGTAGGGAAAAGCAAGAAGAAACACATAATCTAACCATCTAAAAGCTGAGGATGTTGAGATTTAAGACAGACTCTTGCATCCTCCTTTAGCAATAATACTAGATAAGAATTTCAGATTTGGTATTTCTGAGACTAAGGCATGTTTTGTTTTCTGTTTAAAAGCAATTAGTTCCAGCATCCACTTCAATACAATAATTTAATGCTGGATTCAGGCATTCAATATTCCTTAGTGTTCCTATGTAATGTTCGATTTTCAGAAACTGCGTGGTAAAGGTGATATGCAAAACTTGACAAAAAATTTTCCAGGTGAAAAAATACATGCTTCTATTGCAAATGTTTTCACACACAAGTATACACATACAAATATATAAAGGAAAAGGAAAATGCAAGAGCATTGGATAGGGATTTGCAAAGTGGCTGAAAATTTGATTGGGGTGAGGGTTGTGCCTTGTTAACTTCATGACTAAGTTGCAGAAAAAAGGCTATAGCTTCCAATGAGACCCAAAGCAAAAATAAGGATTCTGAACTGCTTACAGGAAGCTGATATAAATCCAAAATGCCTTTGAGGGAGCAAATGTCCAACTGATGTTCACTATCTTGTCTAGCTTTGTGTATTTCTTATCCCAATGGCAGTAAAGATTAGTTTCCAAAGCCTTTTTACAAACATTTGTGATGCGTGTTTATGTGCAGCTTGCTCAAAATAATCACGTTCTGATAAAAAAATTGGAAGTCTTATGGTCCCACAGATTTCTGGGGAGAAGAATTAACTCAGAGGGAGGGAGTTCTTGGTTCCTATGATTTCTGAGCCAAATTACATATTTGCTTTGTGGGTAATAAAAATAGACAGTTTTATGGCAAAGCTGGCTTAGAAGATGTTACTAGGAAGCATAGAAGAACACAAACCCAATTAACATAAAAGGTAGTGAATGTTCAGTGAGAGCTTCACTAGCACTGTGTACTAATGTGCATGGCAATTATACTTTTTCTTCTTTGAAATTCAACTGAAATATTTCATATGGTACTTTTGGTAATACTTTTGATATTGAGACTTGATTTAATGAGGTTAAAAATAATTATTTTATTTCATAATAGCATTTTTAGTAAGCTATTAGATTTTTTCCTGTTATTGATTCTTTATATATGCAAATTCATGTCATTGATAATACGTAGTACATTAAACCATTTGTGAGAGAACCTCTGAAGCCACATGTAAAGTATATTTGCATGCAAACCCAAATGTAGAAATACAAAAGTAAACATCAGATATACATCCAATAAATTGCATGGAGAAACATGATGTTGTATGTTTCAAGAATGGGTTTCTGACATGACTTTTATGATTTTTGTTATTAATGATGAGTGAAATAGTGTTTGAAAAAGGATTTGAGGCAGTGAAGAGTAGGGGAATTATAAAGCCAAAACAAAGCTCACTTTTTGTCAAGAAACATTTTTTCATCAAAAAATGCACCAATATGATATACTAGCAAGAACAGAGTACTAGGACATTTACGTACTCAGTAAGACTATTTGAAATTGTCATGATTTCTGGTTCCAGCTCATAACAGTTAGGTACTGACAAAATCAGTAAGGGAAGAAAGATAAAACATCATGCTTTAGGACTTAAAGTAATCCCAACCTGCTATGCATTTTAGGAGGACAATCATGCTGAGATGATAAGAGAATGGAGGGAAAATAATCTTATTTCTACCTAGTTCGTCGTTCTTGTGTCTTCCAAAGTGTCTGGGGCTGCTGAAGGCAGAAAATTACAGTATATCAACTATCAATCTGACAAGATATAGCATTTCCTCTATTCCTATCAACTCTTCCATTTTCCTTGCAAGAATGCCACAGAGATAGAAATAAAACAACAGTGCATATCATTAATTTTGAAGATTTTTGATATATGCAATTTTTAAATGCTTTGCTTTTGCAATAGTCCACTGTGTTTTTGCTGTCTGGTCACCGAATGGAGTCCACTAAGGAACTTCAAAAGCTGCTAATGAAAGAGAGCTAGAACATGGTTAGAACCTAAGCATTGCTGTTAAGGAAATTTTGGATTTGGCAGAGTTAATTTTGCATATCACCTCCACAATAAAATTTTATTCCACGTGCCAAATTCCAATGCAATTATCTCCACTTTATCTTCTTTATATTACTGCTATATTATTTTATAATATGAAACCTATTTTATATATGTATATATATATAAAATTGTATAATACTAAAACTATAATAGCATTAAGGTAATATTTATAGTTTTTCCATTATAAGGTATGAGCTAATTCCATCATATGATTTACAATGTTTGTGTTACAAAGACAAAATCTTTCAGGACTGTACTATGTGATATATTGGATATAAGGAATTTTTCTCAATGATAGTAGGAAAGCACTGCACAGGTTGCCCAGCAAGGCTGTGGATGTCCCAGTCCTGGAAGTATTCAAGGCTAGTTTGGACAAGATTTTGAGCACCCTGATCTAGTGAAAGATGTCCCTTCCCATGGCAGGAGAGTTGTACAACTTGATGTTTAAAGCTCCCTTCCAACATACATTATCATATAATTCTATGAGTCTATAATATGGGCCACAAGTTTTCATAAAGCTGACACTGGAAAGAAAATGCTAGAAGACATGCTGTGCAATTCCAAAGTAAACTTGGAGTTTGAAAAGATCCTCCTCTATAGATCTCTAAATCCATAAAACCTGGAACATGAGAATCATGAGCAGAAAGAGAATATGTAGAAAGGAGAATTGAACAGCTGAAATTAGTTGAGAGTAATTGTTTTGGGTCAATGGGTTTTTTCAAGTGATGTGGGACCAACAGGAAAGTCTGCATCTTAGATCATCTGAGAAGCCAAGAATGGTGAAGTTTAGAGAAAGATTTCAGGTCAGAGAATGAGGGTAAAACTAGACATTTTGGAGAGAAATATTATTGGAAAGTGTTGAAAGTTCATTTGGGGCTGCAGAGGACCATTTCTGTCACTCCCACTAGCTTCCCTGATCAGCGAACACCATTGTTCATGATTCAGTGAAATCCACAGCATGATTCCTCTCTAATCTCTTGTGAGCCTGGATGAAAGCCTCTAGTCTGTGGCAATACCTTCAAGGTCAGACCGCAGCTTGAAGGTTTTGACAGCAAAGTTCAGGGTGCCGAACATACCGACCCCTCAGTGATGACTGTAATCCAGATCCCAGCCAGCCATTCAGAGAGACACACTGCCCTCATACCTAACAGCACTTTGAAGGTGTCCATCAATGTTTTCTGCCCCAAACCATCACCTTCTGCCTCGGCTCCCTGACCCTGGGGTTGCTGAAACCTCCTGCCCAATCCAGGAAAGGTCCCAGGCTGCAGCATGCAGAATGACATGTGCATTGCAAAGTGTGTCTCTGGAAGCCACTCTGCCTGTGATGCACAGAGAGCCTTGGCTACATTCACTTTGCAAGATTATGAGAAAATAAGAAGATTATTAGAAGATTATAAGAAATATGATTAACAAATGCAGATAATGTTGGTAATTTTTTGCAAAATGTTGTTATTGTGATTGCTATTTTAGAAAAAAAGAAATTCCTCATGTTTGAGTTAATAAAGTTGACCATCTGCAGCAGAAATAGTGAGTAAGACAAAGGACTGGGGCAATGGGGATTTTGAACTCTTTTGTACACTACAGATTTCAATTGTCATGAAAAACTATTGCTAGGAGCATGAAGTTAACATCAGTAAGAGAGTCAGATGAATGGCCATGGGGCAGAGAATGTAGCCAAGTATTAGAAGAGAGAGAGAAAAAATGTAGTCTGAGGACAAGTTGAAAATTACCAAGATTCAGGGCATGTTCCCTAGAATAAATCATATTGAAATCTGAAAGAAGTAGATGAGGGACTTCCATACTCTATCCCCACAACACTGTTTAATGTTTCTGCTTGGGGCTAATTGCAGTGCTGAGAAACTCAGACATCCAGTCAACACGAAGCTTTGTCTGAGTCTCATGGTAATAACTATCTTTTGTTATCAGAGAAGAGCAGAGAGTTTGTTGCCTGCTGCCTTGTAATGATTGCACTTGATCTGAAAGAAGACAGATGCTCTATATTTTATTTGTAAACAGCATCTTTACTGTGATCAAGAGAAAACAAAGGTAATTCTTGCACTCCTCACTGTCTGGGAAAAAAAAAAAAAGCTGTAAATCAAGTACCAGTTCTGTTTCCCATTAACAACAGTGAGAAGGTAGAAGTGCAAACAAAGTTTGCAATCATATGAGATTCCTTGCTTGAACTCTTTTTGTTGGTTCATCTTCTTGCTGGCTAGGCTTACATAAAAACTGTTTCTTTTTTCCTGAAGATAGCAGAAAGTTCCTGATGTACTTTTCTGTTGCTTTCTTTTACCCTCATGGCAACATTAATTTTCTGCATGTGCATAATTTACTAGTCCACATGTTAAGCAAGTACCTAGTAGAAATCTTATTCTCTTGGTGAGAAACAGAAGCTGCAAGCCTGATTAAATTAAAAGGATCTTCTTACACAAAGACTTTACCTGCCTGCATTTACAATTTGGCTCTGGTGGGGTGAAACATGTGTGACAGTCAGCTTCATGGCTGCCATGGCACAAACCAGGCTGTGTTTCTACAGCAAGCACCCGAACTCCCAGAGCTCTTACAGAGCTGCTGCAGGTAAGTGGCTATGACCACAGCCACATAGTTCCTTTGGAGCTGAATCTGATTCTCTTGCATCTGCAATTGTCGAACTTCCTCCAGAGGAATGCACAAACCCTGTGCTGAGGAGAAGGAGTGGGTAGGATTGCCAGGAACAGGGCTGCTCTCCTTCCCATAGGAATCCCTTCACAAGGCATGCCATATTCTCTGTGGTGAGAATGGTGAGAATTCACTCCCCTGCAGCCCAGTACCCCAGGGGGACTCCTGCCACATCACAGTAATTCCTCTGCAGAGATTCAAGCACCAGAAGAGAAGCAGTTTTTAGGCCACAGATTCTTTAATCACAGTGGAGTGATTAAAGTCAGTCTGAGAGCAAGAATAAGTATTCTCCCCTTCTCCTGGCAGAAGTGATGCCTCTCCCTAGGTATGGACATGGATCACTGCTGATGGCACAACCAGCAGGGTCAGGAAGTTTGGCCCAGGTTGTGGTGTTATTGGGGTGGGAGGTGCAGGGATGGCAGCAAACAGACAAAAACCAAGGCAGACCAATGCTCCCCCTCAGCTGTGAAGTACATTGGCATCCATTCTGGAGCTGAGACTGCTGTCTCCAGGGCCCTGAAGGAATGATGTGTGATGGGCATACAAACAGGACAGGATTTCCCCTTTTAGCTGTTGCCTGTCCTCACACCAACCCAATTCCCTGGGGAACAGAAAAAATTTTCTGCAAGACAACTCCTGACACTTTTGCTACTGAATGGTTTTAAGAATGATAGCTTATATAATCCTATAGCCTCATTTCATTTTAGCAGTATTTAATGAAAGGAGAAATGGTTTAACAAAGCAATTTCATATACTATTCAACAAGCAGCTCTTTCTGTATGAAGCATTAACAATAGCTGTCATCTGTGTACAAAAAAAGGCTTCCAATTATTTCAATGCTAAGAGAAAATCCAAATACTGAGAGTCCCACAAGAACTTTTAATACCATTATGGAAAAGGAAAAGCTGTGACCCTGGGCTCCATTTAATATTTTACTAGCCTTGAGAATCAATTTGAGTTTGTGTTCAATTTTCTGGAAAGTTTCGTCTTTACAGCTGTACAATTTGAGCACATAATGGAAGAGAACAGAGAGCTGTCTTTTCCTCTCTGCTTTTTTCACATGCTAGAGATGGGGGAAAGGGAGGAGATGACATGTAATCAATGGAACATATAAAGAAGAAAGTAAGTTTATGATATAAAAAATGTCATATGACTTCTTTAAAATTTCTTTAGCAGGCAGCAGGGAAATTTATAAGACTAGTAGATGGAGGAGTATAAAAGAAAGATTAGCCTTGGCTTTTCTAGTGTACAGTTATGCTATAAACCATATAGCTACAAGCTTTCTCTAAATTGCATCAACCTCTTGGTCTTTCTCCTCTATCCCAAATACTTTTTGTCATCTGAAAGAGGGGAATTTGCATCCTGGTCTCCTTCTATCAACTCTGTATATAGATTGTACATTCACTCTGTGAATTCCTTCTTATATCCTAATTTAAATTACCATCTCTTCCATTAAATATTGGTCTATTTCCAGCTTATCTGGAAATACACAATGATACATTTTTTTAAATCAAAAATTTAAGTAAAATAAGTGTAGAATTGTTCAAGGAATGTCTCCATTTCTGTAACCATTCATAAGAATATGTGGAAGAACACCTGATGAAACATGTCTTAGAAAATCATCTTTTGAGCTCTAAAGGTACCTGGAGTTTTCTTGGCTCCAGGTTTTGGTTTCCAATCTTTCTGACATGGAGCCCACACTCAGAAGTCACATACTTAATATTGAATTATAGGTACTAATTATAGATATGTGGATCTGTTCCCTTTCATGGGGTGAAATTCCTGCAGTAATTTCTAGGTCATGTCCATTCTCTACCTATATCTGGAAATTTCATAGGACAGTACTTGTAAACTGTGGCTAAAAGTCATGGAAAGAAACAATTTAACACAACAGATAAAAGAGTACTAGTGCCTTGAAAGGGCTCCATTTAATTTTGTAGGTTAGATATAGCCTGAGACATGGGCTCTGGATTGTCAGCAGAAAGCCTCAAAATCCCTGTTTTCATTAATTGAGTTAGTGCCTGTTGAAGCTTCCTCTTTATGGTATTTGTTTTTGTGAAACAAAATTGTTTTGGTTTTGTTTTTTCTTTTAAATAACACTTAAATAACCTGAAGGGTAAGGATACCAAGAAATACTGAAATACTCCTAGGGTATGAATACTCTTTAGGTATCATTGCTTGCACTTACAAAGCCTGTTTTGTACAGCCTGTTTTCTACAGCCAAGTCAGCTGTTGTCTTCAGGACCAGATTCTCAGATTACTTTTCTAGGGAATCTGGGGGCAAAGCACAAGGACTAGCAGATACTGCTTCTCCAAAAGTGGGATGTTCATGTCTGGAGGAGATAGGCTGTCAATGCTAGGAAATGGCAATAGGAGAAATGTAGATCATGCTGTGTTGAGTTGTTTTTTCAGACAATTTTATGTAGCCTCTCAATACAATGAGTGGCCTTCTAAATGGTAATCATGCTCTTTTTTCAATTATTTTTATGTTTTGTCATTAATCACTAGGCATTTTCAGTACAATTACAAATAAAAATATGCTCAAAATCAGATCTATTCTGCTGATGACACACAACCTTGAATGAAATCTAAATCTCATTCTTTGACTAAGCTCTGCCATGATAATCGGAAAGTATAGAACTAAAAATTAATTTCTTTTGATAAAGAATGTAATTTCATTTGATTCTGAAAGCACATAAGACCAGGATGCTGCATTACAATGTGTTGTTTTCTGCATATTCATTTTTATATTTGTAGTGTTTCCATAGTATTTTGAATTTCAGTGATGAATTTATCTTGGTATTGATATCTAAGTGATCATTTCTAGTATAAAAGCTGAGTAAATAATGTCCCTGGGCTGCTCCATTCCCATATAGGAGAGGTGCCTGTGCCCTCTCTTCTCCAGGCCCAACAACCCCAGCTCTCTCAGCCTGTCTTCATAGGGGAGGTTCTCCATCCCTTTGATCATCTTGATGGCCCTTCCCTAGACTTGCTTAAAAAGGGCCACATCCTTACTGTGGGAGCCCCAGGGCTGGACACAGTGCTTTGAGAGCAGAGCAGAGAGGCAGAATCCCCTCCCTTGCCCTGCTGGCCACGCTGCTTTTGGTGAAGCCCAGGTTACAGTTAGCTTTCTGGACTGCAAGCACACATTACCAGGTCACATCAAGCTTCTCATCTTCACCCCCTAATCCTGTTCTCAATCTATTCTCTACCCAGCCTGTGTTAGTGCTTGGGATTGCCCAGAGCCAGGTTCAGGACCTTGAACTTGGCCTTGAACTTCATAGGGTTTACAAGGGTCTGCTTCTCATGCCTATTAAGGTCCCTCTAGATATCATTAGCATCCAGTGCCTCCAGTGTCCACACAGCTCGGTGTCATTGGCAAACTGAGGGTGCACCCAGATGCTGAGGGTGCACTCAATGCCACTGTCTGTGTTGCCTAGAAAGATGTTAAAATGCACCAGTCCCAATATGGATCCCCAAGGAATGGGGATCATCAGTGGTCTTCAGTAGAAAATCTACCTATTTAATACATTTTTGAGTGTGACCATGAGCCATTTCTATATCCATTAAGTGCCAATTAAACAAATCTATGCCTCTCCAGAAGAAATGTGAATGTCTGTGTCCCTTGTGAAGGAAGTTGTCTGGTACATATTCATGTACAAGTGTAGTAGCTAATTTGACAGCTTAAGGAATGATATGTTTCTGCATTCCTTGGGGTGGAATCATTAGCACAGGTAAATCTCTGTGCTGCTGACAGCAAATTTATTTGACACAGAGTTTATGATCTAGTAGATGTAAATGTCTGCTGTGAAACCAATGATGGATGAAGGGAGAGAAAAGCCTATCTCACAAGATTTCCAGTTGGGATAGAAATAATCTATCTTGTGAAATGTTGACAAGTTCACTTCTAATCTTAGTTAGAAAATTGAGGCTGGAAGAGATAGTGCTGAAAAAATAATGGGGTGAAAATCTTTTCTAACTTTTCAAAGCATTTCCTACATCCATTCTTAACTTGCTACAAAGTGCTTAGGGAGTTGCAGAGCTATTCAATCACTTTCATATTAACAGAAAAGCCCCATGTGCCCAGCTCTTCTAAGAATTATTTTCTGTGCTAAAGAGAATTTTGGGCTATTACTATCTGTATAAAGTAGTTCACTGTTTGGAGATTTATTTAAATGTGAGAGAATCTTAACTGATTCTGAACAGCTTTGCCACTGTGCCTCTTACAGTGTCACCTCTCTGACATTTTTGATGGAAATAAAGAGACCACATAACTAACAGCCCTTAGCCTTCTACGCTACTCAACTTTTTTAAAAGTGGGTTTTGTAGAGCTGGAAATGTAGGTCTATAAGAATAGTCATCAAGATAGCATTGATCTGTCCCAGGAGAATATGAAAAAGTTTTTAAAAACTGTAAATAAGGGTTTAAGGAGAAGAACATTTAAGATGTAACTCTGAAAGAGTAGCAGACAGACAAAAAATATGTGAAGATTATGGTATTGTGAAGAAGATAAGACAGCCTCAGATATTTCCCAAGAGCAGATTATAATTCTACTTTTTTTTCCTTAAAATCTGTCCAAATTTTAGTAGGAGATGGTGAAAGCCAACACAGTCAATGACCTTAAAATGACATATAAAATTAGTATGAAAAGGTCTAATTATTGCAAAGGTCACAGGATAGAAATTTTGTTCCAATTTTGTTGTTTCCAGCAGCCTATGGAAATGCAACAGAGCTATCAAAATTCCTCAGTGGCTTTCCAAAATGCTTGGTATTTACTCTGTTGATTCAACATATTAGAATTTATATATCTTAAAACAAGGGCATCATAGCTGAACTTATAAAAAAATGGAAGACAAAAATATATTTAATAAAGGACTTGCTAAAATTAAGGGAAGGAAAGCATTTCAAGGAGGCATGAAAACTGTCCACAAATATTTCTCCAATTTCAGAGGGGTAGATGAAACAAGAAAATTACCATTTTATGAAAAATTATGATTTAATAGTAATACAGCTCCTACAAAAGAAACTGCAGTCAGATTTAATACCAAAATACTGTGTATAAGGAAAATTTTACTTAAGTATTTTATATTATATAGTTCTACATAAAAGCATTTTATATCAGGTCCTTGTATAATTTTAAATACATGTTGACTGAGCTCAAAATATCAAAAATAAGTGTAAACTTTTAAAAATTCTTTTATATATTTGAAGTTTGAAATTTCTATTGGCAAAATATTTTCTGTCAAAAAGAAGTCTAAGGGACATTCATTTTCAATAATCCTGATTACTAAAAAAAGGCCAGATTGGGAGTTTTTTATTAATTTTGTGTAAAATAAAAATATCCAGTCAATAAGTCTCAGGTTTTACTGCATCTTTTGAGGTCAAAAATAATAAATAAAAATGTTTGAGCGTTTAGCATCACTGCTAAAACACTAGACTATGTTTATCCCCACTCCTACACCCTATCTTTCTACATCTCCCTCCACTACAGTCAATTTTAGGGTAAAATAGACTTTTCAGGTTAAAACAGACTTTACTGAAAACATGTGTTTTCTTGCAAGTCTCAACCACCACATGATTCCACGTTTAATAGGATATGATGTTCTGTCACAGCAATTTTACACTGAAATAATTCTGATGATTTTGTTCACTGTTATTCTTTTTTTATATTATTGAAGCTGAGAAGAGATTTAGCTGCAGCATCCCTCGAATTGCATGAAATTTGTTTCCTAAACAAAAGTTTCACTTTATCCATGTGATTCAGTGTAAAGTCGATTTTGCAATATTTAATCAGAATGGAGGAGCTTTTTAATATAGGTTTGTTTTTATATAGACAGCTTCCTAAGCTCCAGAAGGTATTCTCCTCAGAAGGGTCTTTGCTTCTTTCTCCATGTATAACTGTTCTAGCAATCTATCTAGCATAATGAGACATCTATCTCCTGGTATGTCTTTGAGTATGATTCCAATGAAGAGATAAATTTGAGAACAAAAATAACGTCTGTAGAAGCTATATATCTCTATAGAAGCTATATATCTATATCAAGCTTATATCTATGTAAGGTTGACTTTCTTTTATATTTCAGGCATAAATTTACAGGTGGAATATCAGTGAACTTTCAAAGCATTCACAAGATTTCTGATCTTGTTGAGAAGAATAAATACCTGCTTAAGAGAAAACATTTGCAAACCCAGATTTTCTCGTTCTCCAAGGAGTGATGCATTTAGATACTTCCTGAGTTGATGATAGAGTAGCAGTTAAAGATCAGTGTGCATTTCTTTAGATCCTAAACGGGAGCTCTTCAGAACAATTGCAGTCCTCCTCAACAGATTTTGATTTGAGATCATTGTTTATTTCACTATCTAAGTTACCATCCAAATTTTCTGTATTAGAAACACATTATTGGTTTCACCAAGTAGAAGTTTGTGTGTTTAAAAAATGTCATTTCTCTCTGTTAACCATAACTGATATTTTGCCTAAATTCATCATGCATTACAGTAAAAATCTTTCTGAAAGTTTTACGGCATCAATTTAGAAGAGGCAAAAACTAGACCGGTGTTTTAGGTATGCTGTCCATTTTTACTGCCCATTACTCATTTTCAATGACTTGAAAGTGCCTTTGCAGACTTCCAGATGTTTGACTTACTGATATCAAATGTTTGTTTTCAGATATCAACATGGCAGGAGAACCAAAACCATACAGACCAAAACCTGGCAACAAGCGGCCACTTTCAGCACTTTACAGGCAAGTGAGATTTCACTTTGACTTATTCCAATACAATTTTTATCAGAAAGATTATGGCAACCTAAAATTTATCTACCAATAAATATTGAAATGTGCAATATTTACCAAAATTATAATGAAATCTAAGTATTTATTAATGCTCCCAGTCCTAGTACTGTTATCAATAATTTTTATTTTTTCTTAATTGAGAGTTATTTCAAATTTTAGTCCTTATGATTCATTGCTTGGCTCATTTTTGTGACTTTTTTATTTGCAATGATCAGTAAAATAACTAAAAATTTCAGAGCAACAAAATTGGTTTCTCACAGATTTTTCTGTCAGGGGTGAGAACCAAGTTCTGACAAAAGCTAGATTTCTTCCTTGGCTGTTCAGGAGGGCACTGATAGTGTCTTTCTCATATTCCCAGGTGCCTTTTGTCATAGAGCATTTACAAACTTGAAGAAACATTCACTTTTTTTCAAAATCAATTATGTTTAGTGAAGCATTTCAGATTGTTAGGGCTACCATGCCCACAGGTATTTCTGCTCAATAAACCTTACATCTCATAAAAGTAGTACAGAATTTATGCTCCAGATCCATGGAAGAAATTGGGACTGATTTCTACTGTAGCTGAAATGTAGGTAGACTGGCTCTGAGAGCAACACCTCAGGAGTGAAATCAGACACACTTGAGCAGTACTTCTTCATGCCTTGTCTGGTCTGAAAGCTTCACATGGAAATTCGAGGGTGGCATCTCAGAATAAGACAACCAGAAGCATTTTAGGTCTGAGCCTCCATGCTATATAGAAGAGATTTGAAGTTTTATCATATACCTGTCCTCAGCTGAAGTGATAGAAATATTATTTTTGGAGAAGAGAATCCCTGTTTCATCATTACTCTCAGCTGCAAACTGCTAAACTCTGTAGGTGTTCCAGGTAACCTTGGTCTACTCTGTCCGTGTTCCAGTACTTCAAAAGATTTTGAAAGATATTCTGTGATTTCTGGCATTTATATTCATTTCTACCTCTGAGCTTTTGAAGGCTTTCTCATAAATACTTGTTCTACAGAAAAGATAGGGATAAGAGAGACCTATGGGAAGTTCTAAAGGAATTTTAAAAAGGAAAAATATCTTAGATTGTGTCCTTTCATGGATGTAGTGCAAACTATTTCTCTAGAAGATCATGAGGTTTTTAAGAGCAACTAAGAGAATCCTTCCATTTCTTCCTTCATCTTAATTTTCACTCTGCTCTGACCTTGTAAGACCCCACCTGGAGTACAGTGTCCTGATCTGGAGTACTGAGCACAAAAAAGGACTTACAGGGGGCTTATAAAATAGAACACCTTTTCAGATGGGCAGATAGTGATAGGATAAAGGAGGAATAATTTTCAACTAAAAAAGGAGGGATTTAGATTAGATCTTAGGAAGATGCTCTACACTCAGAGGCACTGGAACAGATTGCCCAGGGTAGCTGTGGGTGTCCCGTTGTTCAGGGCCAGGCTGGATGGAGTCCTGAGCAATCTTATCTGGTGGATGGCATCCCTGCCCATGGTGTGATGGTTGCAACTAGAAGATCTTTAAGGTTCCTCCCAACCCTCTCTATCATTCTATGGTATGGTCCCCTCCAACACAAAACATTCTATGATCGTATGACAGCAAGGAACATTTATTATCCCAGTGTCGCTTAATCTATTATGTGAGATCAGTGACTAATAAAGTTTTGGCAACACTGAGAACATTTACTTATTTCAGAATACTGTAACTGGGTCTGACTGGGATGAAGTTAACTTTCTTCATAGAATCCTATAAGTGTTTTGGATTTGTTGCTAAAACGCACCAATGTTTTGACTGTTGCTAAACAGTGTTTGCACAGCCTCATGATTTTCTCATTTTCCTATTCTGCCTTCGTAACTAATAGGCTTGGTGTGGGCAAGAAGTTATGAAGAAATATGTCTGAGACAGCTGACCCAACTTGGCCAGAAGGATATTCTCTCATATAGTCAGAAACAAAAATTGGGAAGGTTTTTCTTCCAAAGCAGCTGTTAGTTGGAGATTGCCTGGACAGCTTATGGGAGGTGGAAAGTAATGCAAAGGCAATCACTCGGATTTTTTTCCCTTCCCCCTTCCCCTATTACACTGCAAATATCTCAGTCCATGAGGCTTTTTAACTTTTGATCTCTCCTTCATCCTGACAGGGGACAATGGTAGGGGAGTGAGTCAGTGACTATGTGGGTGCTTAGCTGCTGGCCAGGATCTGCCCACAAGACTGAGACAGATAAGAGGGAAGTGGTTACAGTAGATTTGATTTGGTCTAAGAGAGTCATTGGTTAAAAAATTTATTTGTCACAAAATAGTCACTGTTAAAAGGAAGGGCTGTAAGTAGAAAGAGGATCATGGATTTCAGAAAGGACAGAATTAAACGAGCTCAGAGATCTGGTGAGTAGAAAGATTCTTGGAAAGAAATTTGAGGGACAAAAGAAGTGCAGAAAATCTTGCACTGAGTGTGCTTAAGGTAGAACAGAAAATTCTCCCAAAGCAGAAAAAAATCAAAGGAATAATATGACAGCATCAACTTTCTCAAACATTCTGAAAATTGAAAAGGAATTGTACAAAATGTGGAATCAAAACGCCATGACTGGAAGTAGAAAAGAAGAGCAGAGTCATCCTACAGGATGTCAGAAAGGTTAAAGTACAGAATCGTATAAAGTACAAAGGTAACAAAAAATTGTCATTAGAGTAACATCCTCTGATTTTGGTTAGGAGGAAAAAAGAGCAGATGATACAGAAAAGACTTCTTTTACTTCATCAAAAGGGTTAGCTGACCAGCTATTAAAGAAAATCAATTTTTACCAGAGGGTATGCAATAAAAAAATTGTCTAATCAATGTTTGACTAAGTGAATTTGATGGAAATAATCTGATAACATTCACAGTAGTGTGTTCAAAGGACAAGCTGAATCTGTGTGTGGACTATTAGTGATTCTTTCCAAAAACTTATGGAGGTCTTGTAAGGTAAAGAAACAGTGGGTATGGGAAGGTATTATACCTATTTCTAAGAAGAAGAGATCCAGAAAATTATTAGCTGAGACTAGCTTTGATTCTAAGAAATGCACTAAAACACATTCTTAGAAATCAATTTATCAAGACCAAGAAATTAATAAATTGGTTAAAAAATCAGGAGCATATTATGCTGAAGCAATATAATTTCCTTATTTGACAAGACAAGACAAATTTAATGGAGAAAGAGATGTACTATAAAGTCATTGTCATGGTTTAGCAATGACACTCCCAATTTAGTACCCTCTGAGACTCTCCCAAATGAGATTTCACTTACTCGCTCACACCCTTCTCCTTCCCCCTTCCTGCTCCAGGGATAGAGTTGAGAACTGGAGGCACAAAGGGGTGAAAATTGCAGTTTGAGACAAGAACAATTTACTGGAAACAGCAATGAGATTAAAAAAAAAGGAAAGAGTAACAGCAAAAATATTAATAACAAAAGGTAATAGACAGAAACAATTTACACAGAAAGCCCATGGCCAGTACCAACTAATTTTTCCACACCACACCACACCATACCACACCACACCACACCACACCACACCACACCACACCACACCACACCACACTACACTTTCTCCCAGCTGGAAAAGGAATGCCTTTCTTTCCAGAAATCAGAAAAAAAGTCCTTTTCCTCTGTCCCTGGCAGTGGTGTAAAATGTTATTCAACAATATTTGGGTGATGGCCAGGCCCTCTCAGCAGAGCACACAGCAGCCCACAGCTGCTGGGCTCAAGCAGTCCGATCCTCTGGGCTCAGTCTCCCGGCAGCTGGGACCACAGACACACACACCACCACTCCTGGCTACTGTAAAAAAATAACTCTGCCCTGGATGAAACTAGGACAGTCGTTTAAACAAAGTTTGACACACTTACTTTTCAGTTTTCATAAGCATGTTCAGGAAAGTTGTCTAGAAGAAGGTGTCTTAAGGTAGACAGCCAATGGAAAAACAACGACTGTGTACAACACAGTATTAAGGAAAATAACTGTTAATTTTTCAGTTTCCTTTGTTAATGATTTTTAATGGTATTTTTTATATGTGAGACAACATAAAGAACAATTTTAGGATAAGCAAGCAGGAGTGCTGCACAGGCTTGCAGGATTTTATTTACTTTGAAGTACTTGAGGCTTCAAAAGTGTTCAAAGAACTTTGTATTTCTGAAAAGAAGTTTGTATCACATTTATAGGTGGATATACACATAAGTCATTAATACAGAGCAACTGATGTCTATGATGTGCTATATCATCATAATTTTCTTGTGTGTCCAAGTCATTAGATTCATTTTTTCCTGTAATGGTATAATCCTCTTTAATATCTCAGTTCAGGATCTACATTCCTTTATTTTAACTTTTCTAGTTTTATGATCTGTGTGAAAATAATCTCATTTAATCTTACCTATGTGAAATTCAGCATGAGCCTAAATGTGAGACAACAACTTTTTTAGGTGCAAGACAGATAACTAAATAATAAAAGGACTTTCATTTTTTGTTTAGGCCTTAAAAAAAATTTGAGAACATTTAGTCTTTGCTTCAGAAAGCTGTTAAACGCATTATTAATTTTAAGCATGTTCATTGAATATCTTAAAATGTACTTAGAGTAGCGCTCAGGAATCAGTTAAATTCTAACATAGCTGTAAACTCCATCATCATCCATCCTAATTTGCATTGCATTGAGGGGGACCTAAATCTCAGAAGATTCAAAATTGTTCTGAAGTTTCTTTTTAGTGCACCACTTCTGCAGGAAATCACACACTTAAAAAAATCTGCATCTTAAAATTGTTTTGCATCTCGTTGTATTGGTCTAGCCTCCAGCAAAAATTAATTGTACCAGCAGCACATCTTAGGATCTTTGAAACACAAGGTGAAGATTAAAGGTGCTGACACAAATGTGTTAAAACACTCTTTGGGAGAAATGTTTTGATAAAATAAAACATCACAGTTTGTCTTTTTAATTTAGTGGTGTTTTTTTCACTAAAGCAAATCTGTGTCACCATATGAAAGCCCATTTACTGTTTCTTTCCTGTGTTTACTCTCCAATATACCAAAGTAGAACCAACCATAAGTAGTCTGATGGACTGTTATTCTGCTTCTTTTCATCATAAAATGCTTTAATTATTCGTTGTTCATTTCAGTCCACTACCATGTTATATGGCATATTAAGTACATGCCTGAAAGCATTTTCTCCATTTCAGAAGCCTTTGTTACACTTTCTGATTCTGGAAGCTGTTGATAGTGTGCAACCATTCCCAGCTGCTCAAGGAGTGGAGCCAAGCCCCAGGACAGGTGGAGCAGAGCCACCATAGACATGCTGCCTGTGGCTGGCCCTCCCTCAGGGCATGGAGCACATCCTTTCTCTATGGCTGATGTCCTGGGAGCTGGCTAAAAGCCTTATCTGGCACCCCTCTGGTAGTAACAAGGTTGAGAGGGTTTGAGAAGGATGACAAGGGCACCTACTTTTGAGTCTTTTGAAAAAAACAAAAACAGTGTGCAACAGGCTGGCAATAATGGTGCCATTTTTATTGCCATAAAAATGAGCACAATTACTGCAGACTCTGCTGCATGAGGGGATCTGCTGGAGATCACATTGGGGAAGGGGAAGTCAAAACCAGTGTGGTGGTACTGGTACAACTGAGAGTGCAGGGTCCCATATCACATCCAAGTCTGCTTTCTGAGAAAGCTAGTTACTTGACAAATCCCCAGGGTCAAAGTGATATCTGTACAATGTGGTAAAGCAGGGCACTAGGATTTGGAAGAGAAATGGAAAGGCAAGTTACAGGGCACTGCCAGGGTATCTAGTCAATCTCTTTGCTCTACACAATTTAATGTTATAGTTGACCTAGAAACATTTCCAAAACTGTTTTATCCAAGAAAAGTAATCCCTATGTGGATTATTTTCATCCTTGCCAGACTTCGAGCTTCTTTGGAGTGCCGCAAGCAAAACCAGCAGGCCCCAGTGTCACCTCTTGAAGACTCAGTGAGGAGTTATTCCATTCCCAGACCTCCAGTATTCCTATTGCTGTCTGGGAATGAAGCTGGCTAGCCTAAGATCCATCCTGCTGAGGCACATCCTGGAGTGAGACAATGAACAGAATGGATTTAGAGAATAGATTAAAAAAGTCAGGAGAACCTGAGTGAAATAGCCTCTCACTGTGTTGGCTTGGCTGTAACCAGAACCAGCCGCTGGTGTTGAGTTCCCACAGCACTGCCCAGATGTAGCACACAGTGACCCTGCAAAGGCTTCCCTCCAGGACAAGTTTTTTCCCAGCTGTTCTCTGAAATTTCTGGTGTACAGTTCAGCACTCTCTGAGTGGTGTAAGATAGCACAATGATTTCCCATTACCAATCACTTTGTCACGTAATGCAGTTGAAATGTATATTTAACACGCCTGATTTACCTTGCTACTAATTATCTACATTAAACGGCCTTTACTTTACAATTTCATAACTCCCATGGCCTCTGGAACAAATTCTTTTATTTTAATGTCTAATATTAATATAGTGGAAAGGGATATTCTTTTATTTACATGGTATGGTTATTTTTTATGTCAGTGGGGTTTTTTTGACACAAATATTTTATCAATTTCTGCAGTACATTTTACTTTTATAATCTCAAACAGAAAACTGATTGAATTATGTTGCACATCTTGCATTTCCTTTGGTTTTTCAGGCTTACAGCAGAAGCTGAAAGAATTGCTTGCAGTCCTTCTCTACTTGCCCTCTGCTTCTTAAGTTTGTTGTAAATATAGTTTATAGAGTTTGGTGGCGTCTGGTTTGCCTCAGAGCCATCCATTATTTTGAGTTGCTTTTCTGAGCACTTCTGAGCACCCTTCATTGCAGGAAAAAGTGTGAAAAGGACACTGGTGGGCAACTTGATTTCATCTTCTAGTACAGGAATCTTCTTGAGGTCATTCCTCCCTCTCAAAAACATTAATATAAACTCAACAGGTTCTGCACCAATCAAGGAGTACCATTCCATTAGAATACTGCAGGATTTTGCATCATTACTGTAACACTGTGCCACTGGTAGTGTATTATCAATCTTTTTAAACCCATCATATAATAAAAGTTACTGGAGGTATAAGTGTCTTTCTTAATTCAATACTGTCCTGGATTTCCAACAACATTTTTCTTTATATTTTCTTTTTCTTAATGAACTTGTGCATCCATCATTATTACTGATCTACAAGAGACTAAAGACAGAGTCCAGAAAACAGAAAACAAACCTTATAAAGTATCTCCTGACACTTTAGTCTTACATTAAATTGTGGTTACAACCCCTACATTATTCTATACACTGAATGAAAAAAAATATGCTTATGGAACATAATTTTTCTATGACTACATTATATTAACACAATATAGTGTGATATTTCTTTTGAATCAAAGTGATTCTTTTTCTACAGAAATGTATCCTCCTGATGCTTTTGATTATTTTTCTTTATGAGTAAAGCTATTTTATTTCAGTACTAAGCCCAGTGGAATGGGCTTAAGATAAATGTTGTTCTGCAGTTCTTCTCCTGACAAAAGATTTAGCTTCCATAAAAAATCCCCACATTTCTAGATATGTTTAAATAGAGAGATTTTAAGTCCAGCAGGATATTATTTACATTCATTTCATCAAAGAATGTTGCCGGTGGTCACATTTGAAACAGTCATTACTGTACAGAAAAAATATAATTTAGTTTCAAATTTTTACTTGAACAGTACAAATTTTGCTAACGTTGAGAATTTAAATAGTATTCTCAATTACATTAAAAAGCTTAAAAGGCACAAATACAAGCTATAGCAGACCCAGTGATTCAATTTGAACCTTTGTTTGTTTGTTTGTTTTCTTTCAATAAGAAAGAAGACCTCCATGTCAAATAACTAATATCACAGGAATAATTTTTTTTAATATCTGCTGATGGAAAGCAGCACATTTAAGTCCTCATTTTTAAATTATGATGGTGTAATTGCAATCAGTTTTATCCCATAGGTGTTTAAAACAGTACGTGTGGTCAGAGGGGCTGGGAAAGGCAGACAGAGGTTTAGGTTTGCCCTTTCACATGATTCAGAGCATGATTGTACAGCACTTCATAGCTTTAGAGAGGGGGGAAAATGGGGGGGAGAAAGATATTTCAGATCCTTAGCAATAGGAAAACATTTTGCTTCTGTTTATCTTGAAATAAATCACAGATAAAGAAAAAGACCAAAATATATAAAATGCTACTGGCATCTTGATTTCTTCATTCAATCATATTATTCCTAACCTGTGGTGTAACTCCAATAATAACTAGGACAATGAAACTTTTTTTTTTAAAATCTTCCTATTCACTATTTTAAAAATACTGCTAACACCACTTAAAAAGGAGACTAGGGCAGGTATTGCCTCTCAGATCATCACTGTATGATAAATCTTACATTTTGCTCATGTTTTTTGCTTTTATTCACCATCAGTTTTTAAATGGTGGCATTGACACAGATCCATTTAGAAGTAGGTCCTGTGTAAAGACTAGCACTTGTCTTTGTAACAATCTTCCCTCAAGTTATCCCTTAGACTTATACAGTATTTCCTCAGGTTTTTTTTCCTCTTTTAAGAGGATGTGACTCCAGTTTATACACACCTGCACAGGAGCTGCATCCCTCTTCCTATCTCAGTACTCTTCCTCTTGCATAAGGTGATACATGGTATCACATGAATGGTCTTGTCTTTTTCCACAAAAGCCCAGACACCATAACCACATTCATGCTCAGAGATTAGCAAATTTGGAGAATAGGCTGTTCACTTATTATTGTTGGGGTTTTTTCCTGGTGTTTAATTTTCTTTCTTAGTTTTTACTTCTTCTATGAAACCTGAAGCAATATACTATCAATAAAATATCTAACTGTAAACTTATCTTTTTTTTTTTCATGGTTTTTAATCACTGTTTATACCACAGTAGAACAGAAAACATATTCACAATCTTCTGATGGCATTGAAATGATTGACTCCTTTCTTATTCAATTGAAATAATTATGACTCCTTTCTTTTCCAAGAATTTTGGCTGCTAATACAAATGAGAAAACTTTGGCTTATAAATCAGAAAGTAAATTCCTAAAAGATCCAGAGTATTGATGGGTTTGCCTGCAGGCAAACAGAAACAGTAGTTTTAGTCACACATTTCCTTTAAACCTTGACAGCCTGAGGCCGATTCCTATCCCTTATTGCAATGTGAGATTTCTACCCTTTATTACTGCATGGATTCTTGCATTTAATATAAGAAATAATCACTTTGGACTCAACATGTTGTCTTCCATATGAAGATGATATCTTCTGTAGGTATTCTGCTGCATTTCAGTTAGGATAAAAAGACTAGTGCCTTCAACAAATTAAAAAATCAGAAACTGACAACATGGTATTTTTCTACATTTGAGTTTTAGTGAAGAAGGCATCATGGAAACAGTATCAAGAGTTGTAGACACTGCTGTTCAGAAACTGTTCTGTTAAGTCTTATGTTCATGACAGAGAATAGAGAAGGGCCTGTCTGGACATTGCAAATGAACAGAGGAATTCTTCATTTTCAGGAATTTAGTAAACCCTTAATTGCTGCAGTAATCAGAGATGCAGAATGCTGTGCTTCAGAGAACCACTTAGTGGACTTGCAATTAGGCATTGGTTCTCACATAATGTAACACCTCTAATTATATAGAAGGCTGTAATTTGGTCTGGGAGATGCTGATGTACTGCAAGGGCACTATTTAAGTGGCTTACAGAGAGCAACAGAAATATGATGCTGGGTTATAAATTTAGTACTCTGTGAATAACAAGGAAGGTTGGATAAGTGAGACACTATAACACATTTTAAAGTCTTATGAATTATATTAGAAGAAGAAATTTAAAGTATACTTAATTGGAAAGAAAATGGATTGCTAAGTAAAATTACAAATAGCGTGGAAGGCTGTGTGAAACACAGAGGGTCAATAGCAATATATTATTATGCAGTGAATTATAAAAATAAAATTACCATTAAGCTTTATTTCTCAGTGAAGTCAGTTAGTCTTGGAGCATACTGTCTGAAAATATGTTATCCACCCTACCAGAACTGATATTTAGTGCTGTTGATTCATAATGTCAAATGTAATTTTGTTTTTTAAAGCATAGGGTACAAATTGCATGCCTTTTTGGTATTGCATGCCAGTATTTCTAAAACTTCTGGGAAAAGCATTGGCTATTTTATTGAAAAGTAAAAAATGTACTCATAATCATATGTGATTTGAATCCTAAAAAATTACCATTTCTAATACCTATTGTCATAAAAATATATGTTGCATTTTTCAGTTTTGCATGAGTGAGGTTATTCTAAGAAGCAGCATGACAAACATGAATCTCACATTGTTAGAGAAGTGACCCTCCTGGAACTGCTTTAAAGTGTTAGTACTGTCATTGAGGGGAAAAGGATATTGAGCCTCTACCCTTGGGATCCCCAAAGGCAATGCCTACATTAACCTTCATCTATTTGTGACTGCAAATAGACATGCAGCAAAGTAGTATTGATTGTGTGCATTAGATCAGTCAACACTGTTTTGTTCAACCCACCCTGAAGAAGACATTCTAGATGGTTTTAGAGCAGAACATATTGACCTGAGTGTTCTTACTCTGCTTTACAGCAGAAGAGGGTCAGTTGAAATCAACTTCATGCAATGAATAAACCTGTAAGGAAGAGATCTCTAAGGCACACTACTTAGAACATTATATTTTTCTCAAAATTCGGTCTTTTGTTTGGAGCATAGATTTTTGCAAAATTTAGCAACTAGTAAAAATCATGGGAAAAAGCAAAGAAAAATTGACAGCGGCATGGAGTTGTTTTCATGCTTTGGATTTTGTTTCTTTTGCTTTCTTTAACAAAGGTACTAAATTGAGCACATTTTGAGTCTGGGAAACTTGCAAGAATCTCACTATGAATCCAAGTTTGAATTGCTTCATGACTGGAAACATCATACAGTGATGTATGGGTTAAACACTGTTTAGATTATAACTCTGTTTGGCTACAGAAGACTTCTCTTGGGTGGCATGGGAGGAAACTGGAATCCATTATTACCTCAGAAGGTTTTCAAATGCAGAGTCTGAATCAATTTCACTCCAAATCACAATTTAGTTTTTCTCAGACATACTACCAGCATTTAGTCAACTATGAGAATCCATGCCACAGTTCATGTTATCTTTGAAAGTTTTGGATTCATAAAAAAAGATGCAGCAAAATCTAACCTGTAAAATCAGATAAGATACAGCTTTTAAATTACTTAGAGCTTTTAGGTTTCCCTCTCTTCTTGCTGCCTAAAATTTAGGCCACCCATTTAAGAATATTATGGGAAACTACTTCATTTTTTCCTGTAGTTCCCTTGAGTTCTCCATGTCACCCTTTCCTACTACATCCCCAAAACGCTTCCATCCTGTGTTATAACAGTAATGCATTCAGTATCCACTATGACAATGTACATTTCTATTGGTATATCAAAACCAACCTTTGCATATGCTGGTTTAAGTCTCATCCTAGCCTCCTGCTGCTGTGAAAGTTAGCACAGGGAAGAGGCAATCTCTTAAAGCACTTCCTCCCTGTACATAAAGATACCTTTTATTCAGTTTTGCAACTGTCAAACTTCAAAGATAACCCCAAACATTATTAATTACTAAATAGTGGTGAAAAGGTTCCTATCCTAGCTACCCATGGGGTAAAAAAATCCTAGTGACTCCTGAAACTTGTACTCATGACAAGAATTTCATGTTTATAAAGATGTAAGATACATATTTTTCTAAGAAACTAGCTCAATTTGGTCATCTGCTATGTACATCTGATACATCTGGTACATATGCTACACATCAGTACAGGCTGACATCAGGTATTATTGACAGCATCCTGTGCTAAGTGTTCCCTCGAAATCTTTTCCTACAGATAATGCTATGGCACTACCCTGTCCTGGGGTTAGGAGTTGAGTAGAACTGGCTACTTAAAAGGCACTGCAACAATAGTCAGTGTTTTTGCAGCGTTTTTTAAAAATATAAGAGAATTTAATTGAATTTAATTAATTAAAAAAACCTTGCACATATTTTTTGTTGTCCAGACATGTAAAGTGCTTAAAAATCATGTTTATATATATATATATATATATATATATATTTATTTATTTATTTATATATACATATATATATATATATATATATATATATATATACATATATATATACTGGGCCAAAATTCCATTTCTTTCACTTCAAAACACTGAAAAGACTAAAAGCCCCTCCATCTTGCAGCATGTTAAATGCAGAGTAAATGTATGAATGCAAACCAAACCCTAAGGTGAGCAAAAGCATTCCTAGCCAGAAAATCAAGCTGTCTTATGGGGACAAACTATAATTTCAGTTTTCTCTATCACAAAAAATTAAACTGCATAAGATCCATATCACCTACAGATGTCTTGGGAAGTTAGTTTCTTCTGGGTACAACTTTTTCCTCATGGACTTGGAGAAAAGCTGGTGCTTCAATAAGTGATCTAAGTTATTCTCAATCTTAAATAATTAACTGAGTAAAAAAAGTCACAAAATTTTATTAAAAAATGTATCTTTTTTAATCAGTCAGAATATGCAATGTGTTGTGATACTTTCAAAAGGGACTAAATATGTATTATACATCTATTAAGGATTATGTATAGATCTGCATAGAGAGAGGTTGGTAGCCAAAGGGATAATCTTGTTTGATAATCTGTTTATCCCTAGAGTGCTTACTAGTGTAGTAGCTTTCTTATTGAATAAATTCATCAGTAATTAGTAAAATTTAGTTTTAGTACACTTGAATATTTCAGTTGTGAACTTTGATTAACCATGATCTGAGACTAGAAGAGAGGAAGCACGTGCTGATTAAAGGACACTTCTCAACCAGCTCTGAGGAAAGATGTTTTAATATACCCCCATAACTAGGAGTCTCTTGTTACTCAGTTCTTCCTCTTTTAAAATTGTTTTTGCAATACCCAGCTAGTTGTCCTTCATTTCATATATGTATAAAATAGTTCTTGTTCTCAAATTCTCACTCTGCTTTTCTTTTTTAAATTTCATCACACTGAATTAATACTAATTCTTCAATTTATTTTAAAAAAATCATATTTTAACTTTCTTCACTGGATTATTAAAAAACAGCTTTTTGGTACCTATTTTACATGCAGTAACATCTTTGTTAAAATGCTTTATGCACACCAATGTTAAATGAATCATAACACTGAGTGTTCCTATTATTTCATGTGGCTCTCTTTCCCATTGACATAATTCTTTGTTCATGGTCATGCTGGGGATAGATTTTATTTTCTCAGCTTGATTATGAGACTCTCATATCAGGCAATATCAAGAGCTTTAAAAATGAGACTAAGTCTTACCTATCATCTGTCTTATCATTTATCCACCAAGCATCAAAGGAATCAGTTTGCACTGAGAAATGACAGTTTGAGCTTGCAGTATGTTTGCTTCCACCCATGGCTTAAGTGATGTATTTTATTTTGTGCTAGAATCTTTATATTTCAATAAATAACAGAAGCGCTTAGGTCTGTCAAATACAAATTCTTGAGGTACTGCAAAAACTAACACATAGTATATGACATTATGCAATGTTCATGAAAACAACAGTTGGTTGTTGTTGCTTTTCTAATCTGAGTTATCAATTGCAATGTCAACCACCAGATGGAAGCAGAACTTATTAAAATTGTTAGGGATGATTGTAAAAATTGACATAAACATGTAAATTATTCTTCCATTCCCTCTGCTTCGGAAGCACTTCTGATAGATTAGATCTTCTATACAGTCATTCTACTATTTATTTGTTCCATAATATGACAGAGTTTCTTCATAAAAATTGTCAACATTTATAAAGACGTTTATGGAAGCTTCAGAAGACAAAATGAGCTTCTTATCCTATTCTATTTGATAATAGTTGCTGACAATGTCCAGGAGAATTATCTTGGATTGAAATTAAGTCACAGAAACCAGAAAGGAAGGATGACCTAGTGTGCATCAGCAATTGTTCTTTCAGACTCAATAGATAGCGGAAGTTATATGAAATTATATTTCTTCTGTAAATTAAGACGTGCTTTTATTAGGCTTGCTTGCATTGAATAGAAATATCGGGAGGTAGCAAAATTTATAATGCACATGCTTAAAAAAATCAGATGACAATATATAACACTACTTAAATAGTTCTGAAGATGGTGTTTGATCACTTCAAATCACAAACTCAACATTCAGAGAAAAATGCATCCATGTTTGATTATGTGAATGGAAACTTAAGTTTCTTTTGAAAGGTCCCTTGAGTTGTTTTTATCATTTTAAAATTTAATGCATTGAAAAACAGGGTGAGCCATAAATCTGAATATTCTTCCACTATGCATATTTCTGCTAAATCTTTGGTCCTGCTAATTCTTTGGTTCCTAAAGCTGCACAATGCAAAAAAGACATACTTGCTAGGTAAATAAGTCAGCCACAACAGTTAGTCTAAATACACACTAACTCTATACTGAAGTCCAAATTGCTTTACAGTTGTCCTGACTTTCCTATCTGGCTTGAATAAAAATGTTCCCAACTCCCTTGAAAACTGCAGTGACTATTCATGCATTTTATAATCAAACAGAAAACGTGTGATGTCAGCTACACAGTCAGCTAATACTCCTCAGGAATTTTGATATGAAGGTTGTAACCTAAAATGATGACTCAGCTGAAAAAATATTAGTTCTTGACCCCTGTCTCTGATTCAGGGCAGATGGCTTTGTTTTTTCAACAAGTCAGAATAAGAATCCTAACAAATTCATTAAATTCCATGTGTTTTTCCTACTAAGTGCCTAAAGATGAAATTATATGACAACCACGAGGAAGAATATATTGATTGGTAATTAATTTCCTTGGAGAATCCTTGGCTAAAATCCATTCACTTGTGTACTGCATTTATATTGTTAGAAATGTTATTCACTTTGTCCTGTACACAGTTTTGGGAAGGAGAGGAGAGGATTCTTTAACAAGTAATTATATAGATTTATGTATCTTGGGTCAGGCCTCAAATGCAGAAAAATTCTTGCTTGTAATCTTAATAGGACAATTATGCAAGAAAGTAGAATTTACTTTGGGGTCTATCATTCCATGATTTGTTTACAAGTCAAAGAGGAATTCACACATCCTTAGTCTAGTCACATTTCCCTGTATGTTTGTCTGTAAACCTTGAAAATTTGTCCATCTGAATGTTCAGTCCGTGTCAAAGATGGAATTTAGATAATTGCCATTTATATAAGAAACCTTAGCAGCAAAGAAAATAATGAAGTGCACAATTGGGCTAATCAGACTTGTAAAATGTCTCTCAGGGTGCAAGGGGAATAACACTAAATGGGAAATTTGTAGGGCTCTTATTTTAAACACAGTGTGACAGGACCATAGCATGTCAATGGGTAGTAATCAATTGCCTATGCCTGTTCAGTTTACAGTGACTGGTTTTAATTGAGCAACTGACATAGTGTAAAAATTCTTTTTCCTCCTGAAAAACTTATCTATTATATGTAGATAAGGAAAATCTTAGCTGAAAATCAAAGTGGAACACCACTCAGTCTGCCATGTCCCAGTCATGCTACTGATTAGCCTCCCTCCCTCCTATTCAAACTGCTATATTGCCTTGGCATATTGACAAACTCATCTTTTCTGATGCGAAAACTATTTCAGGAAAGAAAGAAAATATCTCAATCTCTTCTGCTTCAATACCACTCCTGCATAATAAAAATATGATTCTCTTTGTTTACTGTATACTTAGTATTTCTTGGACACAAAAATATATATTTGCAAAGAAGACATCTGCTTTAAGATTCTTCCTGGAGGTGTATAACAGCCCTTCTCAAAACTTATCAGAATTAGTCTTTTTGCAATATTTAATTTTTCAAGAATTCCTCAAAACTCTGGAAAAGTCAGTATACATGAGGTTGAAAAGAAAGGTAAAAAGTTTTATTGACAAATGTCACCCGTAAAGATTATATAAGATGTTATTTCATATTGTGTTGCAGTTTTAAACCTTTATATTAATTTGCCATATACTGAACTACCAAATAAAAGGCCAACAGATAATTTTGTTCCTTTACTATGAGGAACACTTGAACTAATTAAAAGTAATTCAGCAAATTATCTAAAACCATTTAGTCAAATATAGAGAGAGGTCAAACCTAGGGCAACACTATTTAAATCAAATTGAATTCCAGCTAGAGAACGGACTTCAAATAGATTTTTAATTGCAGTATTTTGTCCACAGGGCATTCTATCACACACACTTTGTTTTCAAGTAAAATCCACCAGAATATCCTCCATCAGGGCAGTGCTATGCCTCTCTTGATTACAGAATTTCTGTATTATGAAGTATGTAAATACATTCTAGGGCTTTCATTCTTTGGTCATCTTGCTTATAGTTAATCTCTCCAGCCAAACACTGAGTGCTTCCCCTGACTGATTCATTTCACTAAGCAGAAAAAGAGGAAACCAAAACATGACACTAGAGCACAGAACCTGCTGAGAAGGGTGAAACCCTCCATGAAGGGCCCTGTCATTTTATTGCTCTCTGTCAGCACTGCCTGAGCACAGAGAATGCCAAGCTCAGATTTTTTTGGGACTGCCCCAACCACAAGGGCATGCAGCTTTGGGCTTCTACTGTGTTCCAGTTATATGCAAAGCCATCAGTGTTTCCTCTTCTATTCTTCTAGATCCATGTGGATTTCAACCCTAGAAAGAAAGGGAATGGTGAGCTATAATCATTAGGACAACAGAAAAGGGACTGTGTTTTCAATGTTTCGGAATTTAGATTATGGTAATAATTAAACTGGTCTATTGGTTTGTGAGTTTTTTGCACAAAACCTTTGTTGGGTGAATAATAACTGCAACAGTATTCAGTTTTTTTACTAAGAGGACTTTCATGAAACTTTTACCTTAAAACATTTATTATTTAAAGTACCTTTGTTTACAACTAATGATAATTGTTTAAAATTAATTATATTTCAAATACTTTATTGTCAGTCTAAATTGGCTTCAGATTCATGAATTAAATGCTCAGTTCCACATATAATGTGCTTTGCTGCATTAGAAGGCTACAATGAGGCTATAAAGAGATATTAATGACCTGGACATCATTAATATCTCTTTGTAGAGATATTTTCCACTCATTATTTTCCACTCTTTCTAACACAGTATACTCCATGGGAATTATCACAACAGAACATTTTTGCACATCATGTAACCACTCAAAATTACTCAGCTGCAAATATGCTTTAAACATGTTTACAAAGGATCCTAAAATCACATACTAATGGTCTTGTCAAGCAGCTGATATCAGTAAACTCACTGAAGCCAGAACACTCCAAAAGAGGAAGGGCAGCCAGTTGCAGATAGCAGAGCAGGAGCACTGCCTGACAACACAGATGAGGACTCTTGTATCTGCCCTGGCTGGATGGAAACTCCCAGAAGAGGCTCCTGCCAGCGTGCAGGCGCTGCATTTCCTCACAGCCACAGCAGCCACATCAGAGAGTGGGAGAGCACTTTGAACCACTGGGTTTAGAACTGAGCATGATTCTGGATCTACCAAAACAGTGACACCCAGATCCAGCACAAGGCCAACTCTGGCAAATGGGACAGAAGTTCTCAGAAGGATGAAGTGATCATGTCATATGAGCATAGGATGCTGGAAACCAACCAAAAAAAAAGGCAGCAAAAAGAACAAAACATTTCTTGTTCATTCTAGACATTCTATTCAAATATCTACACAAGTCATCTCAATCTGTGAAATTCAAAGGGCCTAGATGTGCTACTTTGTAAATATTTGATTTCTAGATCAAAATTCCATTGGGTAAATGGGATTTTTTCCGAGTTAAGTGGAAACTAAAGCAGAATACTAAAAGCACCTACTAAACTGAATCAGGCCCTTCTATTAATGCTAAATTGTGTAATTAAATAAACTTGACATTGAGAACAGCTGTTTTAAATTCATTGTTTAATTGTTTTTAAATACAATAAATACCTATATTTAAAACTTTCATTATTTACTTGACAGACTTGAATCAAAGGAGCCCTTCCTGTCCGTTGGGTAAGTAAGAATATGTATATTTTCATGGATGTTTATATATTTAAAAACCATGCAATATAATTTATGTGATTATGTTGAGCATACACGTGCTATTTCAAAATGATGGTTATTTACTATACTTAAGCTTATAAAATGCAGCTTTTAGTTAATAAAGTCAGAAGCCATGGATATTTTCCTTCTCAAAAAGAAACTAAGTATGTTTTGCCTTTATTGACTAAACAAAACTTACACTAAAATATATATAGGAGTTAAACATTGCATTAAAAGGTACCTGGTTTATTAATCTATTTTCACTGACTTTATTCAGAAACCATTCTAAATATCATCTTTATCACTTGTCTAAACCATGAAAACATTGATAATGTCCTTTAAAAAATTGCGATAGTTCAATAACAGAAATAAAATAAAATTTATGAAATAGAAAAAAATCCATTTTAGCCTGATTATAAATCACTGCACTGATTTGCATATTTCAGCCATAGCCTTCATACTGTCAGAGTCACTTAAACAGTTATATGTTCACTATATTAAAATGATAACTCATCATACCAAAAAAATTCTTTTAAAAGGTGTCATATTCTAAAATATATCATTCTTCTAGAAAATGTAGACTAATATATGTATTAGTGGTAATTATCTGTATTTTACTTCTGAGTCTGAATTTCACTTTTCATGCACAATTTTCCCTTCAGCTTCTTTCTTTAAAGCTGTCCAAAGTGTCCTAACATTCTCCCTCCCTATTTTCCTTCAGAAGTGTCTTTTTTATGTGTCTTAACTCTCATCTTCCTTTGTTCACACCATACTTTCTGTTATCAAGAATAAAAACTGTAGACAAAAGATACCATACAAAATAGCCCTTTAAGGGTTAGCGCTACCATGTAATTATCAGTGACTTCCAAATTGTTGTACTAACTGCAGAATTAGAAGTCAACTTCAAACTCTGAAGTGTGGAGTACAGTTAACAAGCAAGAAAGTGTGTAAATTATGATCAAAAGTACTCTAAAAATTAGCATAAACAGGACTGAGATATATCTTGGTTTCTGTAGCATAAAGTAACTCTGGTTTGAGTACATTTTGGAATAATTGTTTGCTGTTTTTACTTTTACCTGATCAAAATGATTGGAAAATATTTGGAGGGGGTATGGGGGGTACACTGCTCTTGTTTTGCATGCTCTGAAATGTCCAAATTTGCTATCAAAGTCAGTCCCTTCTGTTAATAACTATCATTACTCCAGTTTGTAACTCATCCTATTAAGTTGGCTTTTTGGGGCCTCCACTCTCATAATGAAGTGATTATTTGAAAATATCAACTTTAAGATTAAAAAAAGAAGTTGCATGCCATTTTTGTTGAGAAGCAAAGTTTTAAGTACAACAATCTAGTAAACAAATAAAAATACAATGCTAGTGGTTACATTATTTGTCACAAAATATTAAACCCTATTTCTTATCATGATCTGAAGAACCATGCTGGCAATTTTAGTTTGTTTGCCTAGGAGGAAGCATTGTGGTTTGGCTTTGGGTTTGTCTCCATATGAGTAGATTGGTGGCCACTATGTAAATGCACATTATGTCCACATATTTATTGTATACGACTTTGTCTGTAAAACTGATTCCTCTTGGGAATTCTAATCTGAACAAATAGACTTTGTTTTTTTCCAGAACATTTCAGAAGTTTGCCTGTAATGTACTCGAATTCTTTTATGCAAGTTCATAATAATGAAGATAGATAAAATCTCTCAAAATTATTCCCTGTGTGCTGCTTTTGCCTTTTATTTCTGTATTTCCTCCACCCCCAAGGAGGGCATCAGAGGGTTAGACTACCATGTTCTAAGGAGGGGCCCAAACCAACATCCACCTCCTTGGTACCACATTAAAGAGACCCTCCTAGTCCCACAAAAACTGGGGAGTTCTTTTTTACAGAGAATGAGTTCTTGTCCCAGGATCTGTATCTGAAGTTTTAGCCCAGAGAGCTGCAACCACCAGGCTTTTAAAATACAGTAATGTTTGCAGAAGAAATGCTGACTTAACCACTATTAAGCAAACACATGGGTGCCCTTAATAGCTCTTGCTGCCAGAGTTTGTCAGAACACCAATCTAAATTACTTTTGGCTGCCTCCAGATGGCTTGATCCTGCACACCAGCCTCCCATTCATCTATCTTCTGTAACAGAGATTTGTTTCCCCATTCTCATTATGCTGCCTGCAGGACCTAATTAAGCTTTTTTGTTTTGCTATGCCTAAGCATACGACTTCTTGGTGCTTTTCCATTGCTAATTGTTTTGGCAGGGGAAGGGAACATGAAGTGTGGCAACCTAAGACCTCAAGTCTGCCACAGGTTTTTGAGCTGTGTGTATGTGCAGGGCTGCAATCATCCCATAAGAGATCCCACAAAGGAAAATTGGTTGATAAAATGTTGTATTTTTTCTGCACCCTCAGAAAGCAGCCAGAGAGAAGCAGAACCCAGCTCTTGTTGTTGTCCTGCACATCTCAAATGCAGGGAGAGAACACCTCCTGTACTCCCTTGGTAAAGACAATTCCATTTATCATTCTTTCTATGCAAAGTGCATAGCAAAGAAGAAAAACCCACTCTCCTATACTCCATGTGCAAGGCAGGGGTGTAATTTTGCACTGAATCCACAGTAACATCTTTAATGAAAGTCTCTAATGGTAGCATTCAGAAGCAAAAATTCATCAAGAATACAGTCTATTCAGATAAGAGTAACTGAATGCAATACTGTGATTTTGGGCTAAAATACAAAATTGAATTTGATATTGTGCTGTCTTCTTTTGCCTCTTAGTGATGGAGATAAAATCTTTAGGGAAGGCTGAGATATTTGTTAGTGCACACTACTGAGTGACAGCCTGTAAGGGCATAGGATAATCCTCTCCAGAAATTCCATTTTGGGATTTGTGTTTGTATTCAACATAAGCAAGACCAAGAGGTGTCTGGACTTTCTTTCCTTTTCATGTTATATAGCATTCATGCTCATGTAGGCTTAGTATTAAAAAGAGGTCATGCAAATGCTCAAAGTGCCCAGAAGACTTTAATATCAGAGGCAGGAGTTTTGGTAAATATCCACCACTGAAAATGCATCAAATTAGTTTAATGCAGAAAAGTTTGAAAGGTTCATACTTAAAAAGGCAAGGTAAGTCAAGAGTCTTGATAAAAAAATATATGGATACTGCAAAATGGACACTGCAAAAAGAACAGAGTGCCATCTCATATTAAGTTCATCCTGCTATGTGCAAAGGATGTATTATAATTTAAAAGCAATATATATTTAAAATACCAACATCTTTTAATCATCCACATCAGCTCTCCATAGTTGGAAATTTCCTAACAGTAAAGATGCATAATTATCACCTCAACAAAACAGTTATCATTCTCTCTAGATAATTAGATTGGTTATTCAATTATTAACCACCAGCTATTTCTTGGCAGCTGATTTCTCATAGCTATCTGCATTTAAGAGTTTAGCACCTGATAAATTTCAGCTAATACCACATGCAGATTTGTAACTGGTCATTGGCCTGAGCCTTAAAATTAAGATTTTATTTTGTAAGACACAGAAAATGCAGCATCTTTTAAGGCCTGTAATAGTATTATATGGTGGATAGAGGCCATAATTATTTTGTAGCTGTGTTGCACAATAAATTCTTTGAATTAATTATTTTTGATTTCTAACTATAATTGTATGTAACTTCCATAATAACTGGTGGTCAATATAACTTCACCATATGCAGAGGCAGAAAATTCTCTCACAGCAATAATAATTTTGTCAAACATAAAAATATTTCTCTTCTCTGTCACATGTCATTTACTAACATGTCCATATTGCTGAATTCAGAATAGACAGGGAGAGAAAAACAAGTGATTTTTTCCGAGTCTCCTGAAAAGAGATTCATCTACTGCCAGCTGCAGAGAATGGGCTTATTTCTGGATAAGCAGACAATAGTGCTTCAGTGAGATGGTCTTTGAAAATTACCATCCCCAGCATTGAAAAGTATTTTTTCAATTTTTTTTTTATTGCTTCCTATAAGCAGTAAAATTTTAGGTGGAAAGCCCAAAGGGAAATATAAGTGAAAATTAATGCATTGTATATATTTATTTAATGATGAATACTTTGTCTGTCATGGAAGAAAGAAGAGAGATACAAGTAAAATTAGCACTAGTCAATGCATTTTTTACATTCTTAGAAAAACACTAGTTGTCTACTCTACTACTAGAGTAGTAGTATAAACTACTACTTTCCTCACCAAGGTCCTCTTTCTAGAAAGTACGTGACAGTAGAAAATACTGAAAAGCCATGCTTTTTCCAAATAATATCCTAATCACAGTAACTTTCAAACATAGGTACTTCATTCTGCAAGAGACAGAATAGTTTTGGTGGACTCGGGTTCTTGGAAGAACTTGGAAATGCTTCTAAAATAGAAAAAGTAAATTTCATTATTTTCTTCCAGAAGAATAGTTCTAAGATACATAAAATAACTCAAATTTGTCACTCACATTTGTTCCTTTTGCTTGGTAGTATTTTCTTTCCTGCAAGGCCATTTTGCAGATCCATAGGAAGATCTGCTCTCATCTAGTTCGAGGGATCCCATTCTGCAGAAATGAGATAGTTTCAATAAAAGCCTAGCATTTGCAGGGTCTGTTATGATAATACTCAGTCCACTTCCAAAATATGCAAGTTTTTTCAGTTCGCAGTCAGTTTTTGTGGGGGGTTGGTTTGTTGATTTTTCAATGGCCAGTAGGTTGTAAGGCACAAAATAGAATGTAGCCATGGAGCATCATCTGTAACAAATTCCATCTCTCTTGTTCCTCATCCCCGTTATCAGGTAGCACCAGTGGAAGGAGCAAACACTGTTCCTACTGTTCCTACCCAACTTCTGAAGAGAGAGAGCTAAGAAAATTATTTTTCTTTGGCAGAGGAATAGTACAAAAAGAGGAGATACTGGACTCATTTTGCTCTGTTATTATGACCCAAATAAAACTACCAACCAGAACACAACCTTGTAACTCTCATTCATATTCAGGCCAGGTATTCAGGAGCTGTTTTCATGAAAATCACGGGAGGACTGAACACACCTGACAATTATTTAAACTCATTGTTTAGACCCAGGCAGTAATTTCTCGTGCTTAAAACCACTTGGGCTTTCTGACTTAGGCAGGCAGTAGCAGATTATCTGCTTTTGCAGACAATACCCTTTGAAACAACCACCTCTGATTATGCGTGAGGTTTAGCCTGGAGGCATGAGGCACATGTCAGGGCTGTGCAAGGGCTCTTTACTGGATGAGACTTTCTGGATATTCTCAGAGAGACAGGAGGGATTTGACAGCACATATGTATACCTGTGGAAGATACTGAAAATCTATCTGTACCATTTAATTTCAGGTAGTTGCACTGGCATCCTTCTCTTCCAACTTTCCAAATCCCACAAGCTTAAACTTTTCTATAACTGCCCACTTACTGTTATTTTAAGACTCTGAAATGGGCATGAATACAGCTATTTTATAAATTTATTATTTTTTTAAATTTTTTTTTGCTTGAAGCTCTCTCACAAGGAGTGGTTACCAAGCTACAGTAGTAACAATGTTGGTCCATTCCTGGGACTGAATTTTTCAGTGGTTTGGTGACATTACTCAATGTTTAAAAATCCTAGATTATGTACTTTTCCTACTGATCTGCAGTCTAAATCTAATTATTTCATGATTTCCCTATTTGCCTGATTTTGTCATTCTACATCACTTTCTCTTTCACACACAAAGCAATATATATATATTACATTAAAAAGACTAATTAATTTAGCAAAAAATGTTATTTTCCTAATTTGTAATTCCTAAATTAACTTTCATTTCAACAAACTCAATAGATATTAATCATAATAAATAATTTTTCCCCTCTCTGACTTTAAAAATATCAGTAGAAATGTTCTTCATAATTGGGAAAGGCAAGAGCATGAGATCACTTTTTTCCTTCTGGTTATTCTATTTCCCTTTCTCTTTTTTTACTGTCTACTATTTCTGTCTTCCAAGACTTCCATTTCCCTAGCAATTCGAAAAAAACAATACAGTTCCATATAATTTATGTGTTGGCTTAATGATGAACTATTCCTTAGCACTCAATATTTGTACTTTCACCTATGTACAAGATAGCCAGGAGGTTTTCTAGAGGAGGGAAAATTATTCACAAGAGAATGTCTCTGAAGGAAGTTCAGGAGCCTGAAATATTCAGGGAGTGTAGGACTGAAATCTGTAAACGTAATAGAGAGGAAAGTCAAGGGAAAATGACAACTCAAAGAAACAAAAAGTGAGATATTGCCTTACAATGGAAGATGGAGGGAGGAAGAAGGACAATATTTGCTGGGCATGTACCCTCACTGTGGGGCAAAACAATTTAAATCTAATTTCCTTTTTTTTTTCCCAAACAGCAGTGACTGACCTACAATTTATAAAAAATAGTGTTTGAAAGGTCTATGATAGCAGTATTCCTATTTCCTGTTTCTGAAGTATCAACATAGCATCTTGCCACAGCAATCTATACAGGCTTCTGCGAGTAATCAGTATGAATAAGTTTACTGAGGCAGTCATGGGCAGAAATATCATGAGACCTAAATCCCAACTCAAAACACATCTGAAAATTGAAACAGTTTTTCATGCTTCTTATGGCTGTTGCATATGAGAGACTTTATTTATTTTCACAAATTTCCAGATCATTACTGTTATAAATGATCAATCAAAAGCTAAATTATCAAAATTGCAAAAAGATTTATTTATCTTTTTGTG
Source organism: Agelaius phoeniceus (assembly GCF_051311805.1). Taxonomy (NCBI): domain Eukaryota; kingdom Metazoa; phylum Chordata; class Aves; order Passeriformes; family Icteridae; genus Agelaius; species Agelaius phoeniceus. The sequence continues at coordinate 127,144,138 of NC_135265.1, forward strand.
CGACCGAAATACAGTCCTCAAAACCACCACAGCCAAAGAGACAGCATCGAGCCCGGGATTGGTGCTGGGTGAACCTGGATCTGACCTCCATCGCATCGAATCCCCCCTCGTTCATGAGAGCCGCTTCTAGCAGGGGTGTTTTATACAGTTTATTGTGCCCGAGGTGAAAGAGTCCAAGTTTCTTTTGTAACTCTGCATATTCATAGTTGGTTCTTTCACTGTGCAGAGCTGGACAATCACCGTTTCCTGGTTGATAGCCAGCACTGATCAAATCCCGGGAAGTTGTGTATCCACGTGTATCTTTCTGGCGACTTCGTCTATCTTGATTGATGTTATCAACAAGGCAATGATCGCTCTTAGGCATTTTTCGATTACTCGGGATAACGGTGATCATCACGCTGGGTGCATCTATTCATGAGCTAAATGCCAATCCTTATCTGGCTGCCTTCAGGAATTTCAGAGTTTGAATAGACATCGCCTCTCAGGCTGCTTGTGGTCAAGTCTCGACTTGTTTGGATTTCACAATCTTTATAAAATACATTCTTTTATAGCATGAATTATTTCTAACATATATTACAATTACAAAGAAGTCTTATCTAAATTTCTTCCTTTTGATAGATATTGAAAGATATATTGAAAGATATAATTTTGAAGTTTTATATTTTGAGTTTCAAATTCCCTGTAATGCTGTACAAATCAGCCTGTGTCTACCCCTTGCTCTTCTGCATGTGTTTCTCTAACTACTTTGGTACAATAATAACAATTTAAACTCTTCTTAATATTAAGTTCTTAGCACACTAGGCCTTAAACAAATATTTGGAGGGGATGTGATGGTTGACCCCTCTGATTCCATGCTTGAAATCAGTTTGATCTTTTTTCACCAGAAACTGAAATTTGATCCATCTAACCTAACATCTTACTTGCACTTGAGCTACAAGAGAAAGATTAGTTTAAAAGAGTAAATGCTAGAAAGACAGCCAGTGCTGCTGTCTGTCAACTTTCACTTGACGGTCGGCTTCCCACCCTTATGTTGTAATATAACTGCAGTTCCTTGAAAAAGAGATTTCTTCTTTGGAGTTCAACCAACTGTGATCATAGCAATCAGCCAGTGGACTGGTTGCTTCAGAAGTTATTGCTCTACACTAGTCTGTGCATTCATTGGCTTTCTAAACAGTAAAGTCAGGAGAATGAGAGGAGGCAGTGCAGAAAGAGGCATATCAGAGAAAAACAGTGCTTACGCAGAGCAATTGGAACTTTCTGATGTCTCTCATAATTGTTAAAGATTTTTAAAAAGACAAAGAGCTTCAGGCTAGGAGTAATTGTCTTTAGTGTTGTTCTGTTAATAGCTTTTTGTGTGATACCAAGGAACAACTACTCATATCTTGTTTTACTGGGTCATTCAGCTGTGCATTCACATATTGTGGTATAACCCTAATTGAAATAAAATCATGATATGTCCTGGTATCAGGCAAGCTTTCAACTAGTAAAATTAATTGGATCATAGATTGTTTTCTATGAATTTATCTTGGTTTAAGATTTGATCTTGTTTACAAACCACTTTCTAATACCTTGGAATAATGATTTACAGACCATAATTTGAAAAGAAGCCTAACTGTATCAGGGGTATTTATAATCATATTCAATAGTCTCTGTTTGGCCCAAACAGGTGTTGATTTCAAAGGTCTTGATTTTGGCTATTTTGGTTTCCATCTCTTTGGGGGAAATTTTTTCTTAGTTTTAATTATAAACTATAGCTCAAAAGCACTATGTAGCTATCCATTGAGTTCAAGGATTTTTTTTTATCTCAGGTTCAGGTCAGACTGTTATAATTCCCACCATTCCTCAAGCCAAAGTTCAACTTTTTCTACAACAGCCACAAAAGCTCTATGTGCATGCACAAGTTTAACAGGTTATAACAACTTCTATGCTGATGTAGCAGAAAAAAAAAAAAAGAATTAGGTAATATTCTGCCTTATCAATAGTAGGATAAGAGTTTTATTGCTAAGAGTTTAATTACTGTCCTTGAAATTTAATTTTTAAAGTTTTCATATTTGGGTCTGAAATCAAAACTGGACCAGTTTTGCTCAATAAAATTAAATCCTTCATGACATATTAGAGCACAATTAAAAGTTGGAGAATAAGCCTTAAAAGTGATGTAGAAATATCAGAGTGAATCTGTTATACACAACCAGCCACTGACAGTTGACATTGTTATGGTAGTGACTGTTGTTAATGCTAAAGCATTTGTTTAATTTGAAAGGTATAAACTGATTTCCAGCAAATTTGAAGGGTTACTTTTTCTTTTCAGTTGTCTCTATCTTGTATCCAAAAAAAAAGAAAAAAAAAAAACCCTCACAAAAAAAAAATAAAAAAACCCAAACATTTTGAGCTTGCCACACTTGAATCCTGTAGCCTTTATTCTAAAGAAGGATGGAAAGTTGAATCAGCTGCCATCCTGTAACCAGCTACTTTCATCAAAGATTTTGATAACTACAGAGATAGGTATCAGAAAGAAGTTTTAAGTCCCAACAATTATAAATTTTTGTAGGTTGACAGAAAGGTTTAGGTTAGAAGGGACCTTAAATATCATCTGTTTATAACTAGTGCCACCCAGTAGATCAGGTTGCCCAAAGCCTAATCCAATCTGGTCTTGAACACTTGCAGAGGTGAAGCATCCACAACTTCTCTGGGCAACCAATTCCAGTGTCTCACCATCCTCACAGCAAATTTCTTCCTAATATCTAATTTGAATCTGTCCTCTTTCAGTTTAAAGCCATTCCCTCTTTTCCTATCATTTAGTGACATGCCTTTGTCAAAAGTCCCTCTCTTATCTCTTCTTGTAGGCACCTTTAGGTACTGGAAGACTGCTATGAGGTCTCCCCAGTCTTTTCTTCTCCAGGTGTAGCAGCCCCTGACTCTCATCCTGTCTTCATGAGAAAGGTGTTCCAGCCCTGTGATCATCTTCATGGCTCTCCTCTGGACTTGCTCTAACAGGTCCACATCCTTCTTATGGTGGGAACAATAGAGCTGGATGTGGTGCTCCACATGGAGTCCCCCGAGAGCAGAACAGAGGGGGAGAATCACCTCCCTCACTTGATGGTCGTGTTCCTTGTGATGAAGCCCAGAATATGGTTGGATCTGAGGGCTCTGAGTATGCACTGCTGACTCATATAGAGTTCCTTTTCAACCAACATTCTTGATACCTTTTGCCAGAAGCAGTTATTTGCCAGAAAGTACCTACTGGATATGACCTCATTTTCTTGCCATCTAAATGAAGTGACACAAAGTAAAGAGAGTTTTCCAGGCAAACTATGAACAACAAATTGTCAAAATGAAAAATTACCCACTTTCAGACTGCATTTTTCACATGAACTGTTTGTTCTGAGCTATTTGAAAGTAGCTAACTGTTGTTGCAGGCCCCCAACCGGGAAATACTTAGCATTGACTCCATGATTCCAGAAGGCTGATCAATCACTTTATTATACTATACTTATTAAGAAACTCATCACCCTTACAGACAGATCCAATTGGTCAATCAATCCAAACACCATTGCAAGTGGCCAATAAAGAAAACACCTTTTGGTAAACAAATCTCCATAACACATTCCATGTGTGCACAACAGGTGCAGCAAGTGGAAATAAGAATTGTTTCTCATTCTTTTCTCTCATCTTCTTATAGCCTTCCCCAGGAAAATGCCTGGGAAAGTTGTGTGCTGCTCTCTGTAGCCAGAGAGCTGCTGCCACAGCTAACACCTTCACAGAAATTAGGATCAATATACAAAGGAGGAAAATTGAAGCATTTCTCAAATAATCTAATTAATTTTGCAGATCTCTAATTTCTTGGTGTACAAATGGATATGGAACTGGAAGCTACATCTTCTGAGACAGTGAAGTTATTAAAACAAAACTGGAGCTCGTTATTGTGGCTTATAAAGCAGTTTTGTTCCAAAGTGTTCCCATTTCTTTAGCAGAGATGGAGGACCCTGAGAGGTATTGAATAAGGCTTTGTCTTCTTGCAAAATGAATCTTTTCACTTGTATACACATACACAAATTAACCATGGTTATACTTTAAATCTGGAGTCAAGTATAATTTAGTTTCATGCTGACCTTGTCTAGTTGTCAGTAGCTAGGGGTATTTCATGTTCTGGATGACTCTTTATAGGCTATAAAACTAAAACTGTCTTGCTGTGTAGAGCATTCACAGAAAAGTAAAATTCCAGCCATGTAATTGTATAAGGATGAGTAATGGTAATGTGGTTTTGCTGGGAGGAGACAAAAATCATGCAAGGGCAGTTCAGCAAGAAGGTAACAAGATAGGAAGGAGGAGTCAGAGAGAGAGAGACCTTGAGAGTGTTCATTCCTTCACAGAATCTTGCAGTTGGGGAAGAGAGGCTAGAAGCAATTCTCAGAACTAAATTATTTTGGTAGCTTTATTGAATAGACTCTATAAAATTAGTGTGCTTGTATTGTTAAATTCTAATGTGCATGTCCCACAGTGGTAAACCACTTGAAAAGAAACTTCAAATGTTTGGTAAACATGGTGCATAAAAGTGCAAGCAGAGCCCTCATCTGTCAGGGACTGTGACCACATAATCCAGTGAAAAATGTTACAGAAAATGGCAATAAAGGAAGCCTAAAGTTCCACAAGCCCAATTTTGTGCAAATCATACGATCACAGAATGGTTTGTCTTGATAGGGACCTTAAAGATCATCTAATTCCAATCTCCCCTGCCACAGACCGGGGCAATTTCCACTAGACCAGGTTGCTCAAGTACTAGTATTATGTTCTCAATGGACAATAACAATCAGCCAATGAAATTTACCAGTCTATTGCAAGCAAGTTGTCAAAATTTCAAACTATGCAACTGCTCCTGGTAGCTTGAAACAGCAATATGAAGGAGTCTTCAGGAGAAGTACTGTAGCATTCAGCAAGAGTAAGGGAGAAGATGAAGGGCAATCACATAAAATACATACTGAATTCCCCAAATTTACTGTGAGTTGGCTCTTTTATTTTTTTCTTCTTAAGATACAGCAGCCAGAGTGGAACATCAGTTAACAATCAATTCTGCTACCAAAATATTTGACAGAGTCTACAACATGTGATTTTAAAAATGTTACTTTTGTATTTTAAAAGAGCTTAGACATAGGAAAGTCAGGTAAAACCTGAAGCCAAAAATGTAACCTGATTAAACTCTACATTGAATATGCTTCTCAAAAATCATCAATAAAGGAGAGAGAAAATTATTAATACCCATATTCTTAGATGCCCTTAGAATCTGGAGGTAACCACAAAGAAATATGCCAGGCAGAATAAAGCAGGAGAGTATCCAGACTGCAGTGTTCCATGCTATGGAAGGTAGGAGCACAAGTGAACAAACTGTTGATACCAGGATTGTTTTCACATGGGAGCTTGCAAAGTGCTAGCTGTGCTTGGAAGAAATGACAGGCCAGCCATCGATCTAACAGAGCAGGCCAGATTTTATGAGGCCTTTATTTTACAATTTTTCTGCCTGAGTGCAACGTAGTCAACCTAGAACTGGTCTAGAGGATACACAGCTGGTTGTGTGATGCACCACTGTCCTTTCCACTCATCTCTGACCAGACTGGAATTGAATCCAGTTCTGTGCTCGGTTATAGAAGAATCTCCTTATCAGATGCACTTGCAATGGAAATTATTACTCGGTGGGTCAGGAGTAAAAGAATGCTTTTGCAGATTCTCAGAATCTGGTATCTTCATTTATATTGTAACTGCACTTGCAAAGCATTGTCTGGGAAAAACAGTCACCATGGCTTGACATCACAAGCAGTGCTCAGGATCCTGAAAGTTCTGTCTCCTTCACGTGTCCATTTTTCTGCTTTAAATCTTGATTTGTTCAATCCAAAATAACAAAATTACCTAGTAATTTAATCAGTAAACTTAGTTTAAATGAGAACACAAATTTAACTTAAGCCTTTTGACATTTTGAAAAATGGAAACCACGTGATGCAATTTTCTAGATTTTTTTTCTTTTACATGAACTCTGACATTGTTGCATTCCAATTGATTAATTTTTTCTGAACTGTGCTTTTGTGTTTCATTCAGTGCTTCTAAGACAGCTTCTCTGAAAAGTACATAAAGTTTCAGATTTCTGGTTTTGTAATCTTAAAGAGTTAGTCTTTCAACTCCAGTGCTACCACTATGATTTTAATTTAAACTGCTATTCAGTGAAAGGCTGTGGAAACACTAAACCCATCACTTAATCCTACACCTGTCAACAAGAGTCTGCTGTAGTTGTCAATGCAAGTCAAATGACACTCCTTCAATGTACACAATATTATTAGCAAATTGGATAATCAATCACATGTGTATGGTTTGACAGTAGTACTTTGAACACACTGAATTTAAAACAGATTTTTGAGAGGCTGGACCCATCTCTCTTGTACTAAGGAAGAAAAAATATCATAGGGACATTGCAAACTCCCCAGTCAGACTATACAAATAAAGGACAACTTTGGGAAATCTTTTTCTTTGCCTTACTATGAAATGTTCCCACAGGAAACATAAATAATTGGACAATAGTTTAGATGACAGAAAAATAGCTTTGCCACAGGAGAAAGTTGGGGAGATATTAAGTAGATTTACACAAGTCTCTTTACATTGGAAAACTACTGTTTTGTTTCTAAAGAGCATCAGGATAACATTGTTAAGCATAGGCTGTGCCTGCAGCCAGAGTAAGTAGTTTTGGTTAGGAGGAATTCTAATACTTAGCTGTACAGAAAGTTGTTGGGGGTTAGTTTTGCCTGCATCACTATTCTGTCTTGCTTCCATAAACAGCTCTGAAACCAGCTGATCCCCAGAGTCTGAATATTGATCTCAATGTCTTTGTCCTTGTCTGCTTCACAAGCTTTGCCTAATCCTCTACAGAAAAATGTCTTAGTGTTTTAATTACCTGAATGTGTATATGCAACTTTGAATATTTGCCCAAGCTTTGTCTAAAATTCAGGTTGCACAATAAGTTCAACAGTTTTCCCAAAATATATTTCACTGGCATAAGAGTTCTTGGAAGAGAGGATGAGAGTAGAGAAGGAGCATATCTAGAGACAGAAAAAATACAGCCTAAAAATACAGCCTAATCATATTGCAAATAAATTCTGCCTAGTGCCTGCAGAAAGATACTTTAATGGAAAATGGTGTACTGTATGTCAACTTTTTAATGTATATATATCCTTCTTGGACAAAATGCACCTCTTCAGGTTAGAACTGGAAAAAAAATTTCAGTTTTACAGAAAAAAAAAAATCCACTTAAAGTATTACATTCCAAGATGCACTTATTGAAACTTAACTCCTTATCTTTTCCCCACTCAGGAAAAAATGCATATTGCTCTTATTAATTGAATATATGTGCAGAATTAGGGGAAAAAAACCAAAAAAACTTTTATTAACTTATGGTTACAAAATTACTATGCAATTTAATCATTAATTGAAATATACAAATAGTAGGTTATGTTCAATTGCTTGGCATTTTGGGACAAGTGATTGGGGATTTTGGGGTTAAGATGTTCTTTTTAGCTATACCTATTTGCCCTCATAACTTCATTATGGAAATGAATGTAAAATACTTCTCTGCAACTATTTTTCCTCTTCCAGCCCCCTCTTTTTTCCTAGTTGAAAGAATCACTGAAATAATTTGACTTTTGACAGTAAGTCTGCCAGCAAAAAAACAGGCTCTGGAGAATGTTCTCTTTCTCTGCAGAATATACAGCCTGAACAGCAAAACAGCAGTGTCCCTCCACTTCTATCAGCATTCTCATCCTATCAGCATTCTCATCCTTAGCTAAAATAGAATTTTCTTTCAAGTAAAGGTGGGATTCAGCCCACCAATTTGATTTATGTATGAGCATGTAGGTAACCATCCACTGAAAAGTGACCTGAAATCTCCACCATTTTTTTTCAATAGTTTATGGAAGCAACTTACATCTGATTGATTTTCTAATGGGGAAAGTTTCTATCTCTAAATACTTCTTCTCTAAATCATCTAGTTACCCTCACCGACTTCCTTTTCAACATCATATCAGTTTAGACTGATTCTCTTTTGCTCTCAACAACAAAAATTTCTAACACTCTTTTCCCATGACATGAGAAATTATTTCACAAATGACTGGAATACTAGTTTCAAACATTAGGTTGATATGGGCTTCCCAAAAAGAGTTTGATTGAACAAATATTGCTTTTATATTTAATATTTTTATTCAGGCCTCATAACAGAGAAGAAACTGACAGCATAAATGGCAATAGCACTGTCAATTAAATTAAGATACATTATGCCTATTTTGTCAACATTTATGATTTAAATGTATCTTTGTACCTGTGGAAAGAAAAAGTGATATTAGCTAAGGCTGATAATGGAAGACAAAAGCCTTGTTGACAGGAATACAACAAGAGGTATTTCTGCTTGTTCTGCATTAACTCTCCTAAAGTTAGAACAACCCCACAGAAGTCAGCTACACCACTGATGTTTGGAGCTACCTAAGTTAAGACAGGATGTGATCATTAGTTTATAAACATTTTTTGAGGGCATAGCAGAGAATGGAAAAAAAATTGTACTTTTGTAGTAATATGATATCAACACCAGGTATATAAGGACATAATAATATCCATACATTTATTTCAAAGAAGCAGGAGCATAACACTCTATTTGCCTGCCTGGCACATGTGCAACTGCTGATATGCACAGGAACTTTGAATACACACAGCATCATAGCTCTGAAAATATGGTCATGGGAGAGACATTTATTCTTCAGGCATGCACAGTTTTAAAGATATGCATAGTGCTTAGTGAAACCAAAAAAGACAGCTTGTACAAGATTGTCTTGGTGATACTAAGTTAGGAAAAGGAACCATGACTTCTGTTCAGTAGAAGCACATTTTATTGATGAGTTTTCTTTGCCTCATTGTGAGACACATGTAAAGCAGTGCCTTTTACTGTCTACTGCATTAATATCAGCATTATGCAGGCAGTTCTATTGTTAATATTGTCGAGATGGCACATGCTTGTGGGTAAGTAATCTGCCTGTTTACAGTGCCATTAGGAAACTGCTGACTCCAACAGTTCACAGGCTTGTTTAAACCTTTCTCTGCTTCTGACCTGCTGAGTATCTGGTATTCAGCACTGTGTGAGTGATTACCTGTGGCCTCCATTACACAGGCTGTTGGGTTGCTAAGGAATTACTCTCAAGAGGTTAAGAGCCATGTAGTCACCTTGATCTCAGTGTCAGTGATTATCTGTGCTTTTCTGCTTGCTGTTGTACTGCAGCACTGACCAAGTCTTATGTCTGTACCTTGACATGCAGAAGTAGGAACAATTATAGCTGTAGGTAGAAAGATGTACTGGTTGCTTTCACATTATAATCTCTTCAATTCAACATATTATTACAGATGAAACATCATCACTCAACATAAAATTTTCGTACCCATTGAGGGGCCAGCAGTCCTTATTCTATTCTGTAAGCCAGAGCTGAGTTACTACAGAACTCAGTATATAGTCATTCTTCAGCCTTACTCTAACTGGTGCCAGTGAATTATTCTCCACCAGCTTCATGGTCTTCAACATTGAAAAAGTGAATTTGTCCAGTCTTTATGCAAATTAAATAAATGTCAACTCCAGGCAAAAGGTTTCATGTGACAGGGCTTTTAAATTTAATAGTTTTTCTTCAAATTGTCTGTTATCTTCTACTTAAAAACACACATTGAATATTAACTATGGTCTAACTGAAGCTATTAAACATTCAGCTAAAAAAACTACTAGGAAGCTATGAATAACTGTAAATAAAATAATAGCTTTGATACTTGCTACTTCTTAGTTCCTTGCAGACTGAAGTGAAAGACAAAATAAGAGCCATCATATAGTTCAGAAAAAAAATTGCTAGTTTTACATTAAGATACAGTGATGCATCTTAAGATACAGACACATGATCACTATACACAGTCCACTATTATTTAATGATATTTTACATCCTCTGCCACACACAGCTTACCTGCTGCTGGTTTCTAGTCTCTCAGGCTTGTTCTATTCAGTGTTTCACATGATATGTATCTTAGGATTTCTTTTCTCAAATAAATTAAAGAAAGGGTCACAGATGCCTGCAGCTCTCGTGATCTTCTGCTGCAATATTGTGCAGGCAGACAGTACAATATATTCTATTATTTGCAATTGGGTACTTGCATGTGAAAGAGGTGTTGCAGAGACAGAAATTGTGCCCTGACCTGCTCTGGTAGAATTCTTCACACATTCTTCAAAGTATGCACTAAAAACCCCATTTTGCTCAATGTTCAAGAGCAGAAACTATCCACAAGTCCATTCCCTGCAAAGAAAAGCTTCTTTGATATGTAGTTGATCTTTAAGGTCCTTTCCAGCCTAAATCACACCATCATTCTACTGTGCCCCTTTATTTTCAGGGAAAGTTTTCTTCTGTATTTTGTCCTTATTACCTCTCTCTTTTCTAGTTTTTTCCTTTCTCAATTAAAGCTTCTCCTTCTTTTGTGATACTTTCTTCATATTTCTTACCTTTACTATTCATGATTGTCCTTCTCAAAACAGTAAAAGAGCATTTTAATAGGCTGAGTATAAACAAATCCTTGTGACTTTTCCATAGAGAGTCTTTACTGGCTCATTGGTTTGTTGGTTTGGGTTTGGGGGTTTTTTGGTTGTTTTTTTTTTTTGGGTGTATGAGATAGATAAGACTTCTTTGTTATTTCTTCACCACAAAAGTAGAAAGTTGTTAATGGAATGCAAAACCAGGAATCTGGGATTGACTTTGCTATTAACAGCTCACAAGTAGTTTTCTCATGAACCTGTGTAATTTCTCATTTGTTCATTTCCCTTGATGGTGCCTGTCTTTTCTCAGATTGGTATGTTTATTGCTTCCTAAACCTGAGAGGAAATGCATCCCTGCGACACTTATTTAGCATTTATTTTTTAACTTTTTACTTTTTCTCTTTTTGATGAAAACAATTTGGTGGACTCAAGGAGTAGCAAGAAGCCCAATCCTTTCCATGTTTCTCTAAATCAAAGTAACTGTCTTAGCTCACCTTATCACTCATTTCCCACTCTTTCATGTATTTAACTGTCTTCCTACTTCACTGATCATCCTATGTTAGACCGGAAAAGAAGAGGGCGTCAGTTTTGGAATGCTAACTTCATTTGATCACTCTCACAGAGAATTACACTGTAATGATCCTCTAATTACAGAGCTGTCTCACTGTGTTAAATCCTATCTGTGTGTGCTGTCAACTGTTTACACAGTTCCATGTGCCCCAGACTTCACATTTCCAAATACACAGTGATAGCTGACAGCAGCATTGACAAACATAATGTACATTGTGCACAGTACAAAAGAAGTGGAAGGACTTTGAAGAAGGGATATATATTTGAGAGTAAGCCAATATTACCACAGAAGTTTTAATCAGTGTGTATTTTCCTATAAAACAGTTCTTTCTTGTTTTTCTGTGTTTTTCCACAGTGGTTATGTCTTTGATTATGATTACTACAGAGATGATTTCTACAATCGGTATGTGTGCCTGTATTTTTGTACATCCTACATAATTTCTCATGTTGTTGATAATATAATCCCATTGTTTGGTTAAACAGGCTAATTCTGATTTTATTGATTATTCACTGCATTATTTCTATTGTGTATAAAAAGACTATTTTTAATATCTTGCAGAGAAGATCACCACCACCAAATGTATGCTTACTATGCAGGTCCTTAGATTTTATCCTTCTCTAAGAGGTTTTGGGGTATTTGCTGTGCTGAACAGTTTAATGGTAGTTTAGTAGAGTTCTTCCAGGCTTACTTTCACTAGGATGTGTAGTGGCTGTGAAATTTTTCAGTATGATGTTCCTGGCTTTGTCCAGAAGAACTTTGAAAGAAGCAAAAGCTGAACAGTGCGTTCCTGTGGGACAAAAAGAATTTGGATGCCTGAGCAATTGGAGATTTTGCCTTGAGTAGTTACACACAGCCTAGCTCAGCACTGTGAAAATGTATTTATTCAGATGTAGCAGAATCCTCACAAAACAGGAATAGCAAGAATGGTCACAGATAACCAACTTGTTAGCCAGCAGTGCTGTGTTTTTTTTCATTACAGCAGCTTGGTTTGTCACAGGACAAGTGAGCCAGAGAGGAACAAATCATTGCTCCACCAACCTGTTCTAATCTGATATTTCTCATATGTAAAGCAATGGACAGTAGCAGGGGGACAGTTTACACCCAGAAGTTAAGTTAGGTATCTGTGCTATATGCCTTTCTGCTAGGAACACAGTAGGAAAAATGTAGAAACAGTATTTTCATGTTTGTTTTCTCCTGATGTGGGTTCAATTTGAGACACTAGTTTTAGTTTTGCATATAAATTACCATGCCCCCTTTGGACAAAGCTAGAAATAGTGAGATACAGCATAGCATATGAACATATGAAGTAAAAGCCTTCAAAGCAGTTTAATCCTGCTCAGTCCAGCCTTTGCAGTAGGAGTAGCACATGTCCTGTAAAAAGTTAGTTTCCATAGGCTTTTATTTATTTTTTCCAAGCTCTGAATTTCATCTGTGGAATTGTATGTTTTTAAACAGAATAGTGTTTCTCATCTATGCCACACGAATAATAAAGATATATATCTAGTTTTTTCCTCAATTCTGTATTTTATGTGTAGCATAAATGATAAACTCTAATGGTTAATTTTCACCAAAAAAAATTTAAAAAAACTTATTGGACATTAAGGGTTGTTTCTTGGTGTCTCACTTGATAATTGCATTCTTATGGAAAACTATTGACAGTGAAACGTATCCATAGATCTATTCAATAGTATAATTTTTTTAATTTAGAAGTCCTTCAGAATTAAGACAGCAGAACTTCTATGGTAGAAAACCTGAATATGAGATTGGCCTCATTAGGCTGGACATGCTGATATTCTGAAAATAAAAACTGTATGAGGCGAACAGTCTCTTTTAGATACCAGAAGATGGAAGGGAAAGATGAAAATCTCAATATAGTAGTCATGGGAAAGAAAATCCTGTGGAGAATTTGGTGTGCAAACTACTTATAGGAAATATAAATTAAGAAATATAGTCATGATTCTTTGAATTTTTGAACTTCTGAACTTTCTGAATTTCTATGTTTTATCCCAAACCATAGATCTTGTTTCCTAATATTTCAGCTAATTCCTGTTATTAGCTTTCCAGACGCCTTGAAGAGAGAGTATGTCTTTCTTACCTTGACTAAAGCAGTGATACGGTCAAAAAAGGGTGTCAGGAATGGATAGTTCTTTAAAATAAAATCTATATGAAGACAGATTGGCAAGACTGTACTAAACTGTACATTTAGAAGGGTGACTGAAAGAAAAAGCATAGTTGTATGCACACTAGTAATTATTGGGGCAAAGAATTGCTTTGGGACTGAGCATTTTTCTTTATAATTTCTTGTATGCTAATATGCTTTCTTTTAAAAAACAATGCTTCCATTTATGGATTTGAACCACTGTCTCGGTCCCTCTGGGAGCCTCTCAGGAACCCTGGGCCTGTCCCGGGTCGGCAGACACCGGGGGGCAGCCCCGACACGGCCGACAGCGGGGAGACACTGTCTGTGTGTGCCCCGAGGGTGCTGAGGGCACCTGGGCTGACAGCAGGGAGACACTGTCTGTGTGTGCCCCGAGGGTGCTGAGGGCACCTGGGCTGGCAGGGAGACACTGTCTGTGTGTGCCCCGAGGGTACTGAGGGCACCTGGGCTGGGGGGAGACACTGTCTGTGTGTGCCCCGAGGGTGCTGAGGGCACCTGGGCTGGGGGGAGACACCGTCTGTGTGTGCCCCGAGGGTGCTGAGGGCACCTGGGCTGGCAGGGAGACACTCTGTGTGTGCCCCGAGGGTACTGAGGGCACCTGGGCTGGAGGGGAGACACTCTCTGTGCCCCGAGGGTACTGAGGGCACCTGGACTGGGGGGAGACACTGTCTGTGTGTGCCCCGAGGGTGCTGAGGGCACCTGGGCTGGCAGGGAGACACTGTCTGTGTGTGCCCCGAGGGTACTGAGGGCACCTGGGCTGACAGCAGGGAGACACTGTCTGTGTGTGCCCCGAGGGTACTGAGGGCACCTGGGCTGGCAGGGAGACACTCTCTGTGTGTGCCCCGAGGGTACTGAGGGCACCTGGGCTGGCAGCAGGGAGACACTCTCTGTGTGTGCCCCGAGGGTGCTGAGGGCACCTGGGCTGGCAGGGAGACACTGTCTGTGTGTGCCCCGAGGGTACTGAGGGCACCTGGGCTGACAGCAGGGAGACACTGTCTGTGTGTGCCCCGAGGGTACTGAGGGCACCTGGGCTGACAGGGAGACACTCTCTGTGTGTGCCCCGAGGGTGCTGAGGGCACCTGGGCTGGCAGGGAGACACTGTCTGTGTGTGCCCCGAGGGTGCTGAGGGCACCTGGGCTGACAGCAGGCAGACACTCTCTGTGTGTGCCCCGAGGGTGCTGAGGGCACCTGGGCTGGCAGGGAGACACTGTCTGTGTGTGCCCCGAGGGTGCTGAGGGTACCTGGGCTGGCAGGGAGACACTGTCTGTGTGTGCCCCGAGGGTACTGAGGGCACCTGGGCTGGGGGGAGACACTGTCTGTGTGTGCCCCGAGGGTGCTGAGGGCACCTGGGCTGGGGGGAGACACCGTCTGTGTGTGCCCCGAGGGTGCTGAGGGCACCTGGGCTGGCAGGGAGACACTCTGTGTGTGCCCCGAGGGTACTGAGGGCACCTGGGCTGGAGGGGAGACACTCTCTGTGCCCCGAGGGTACTGAGGGCACCTGGACTGGGGGGAGACACTGTCTGTGTGTGCCCCGAGGGTGCTGAGGGCACCTGGGCTGGCAGGGAGACACTGTCTGTGTGTGCCCCGAGGGTACTGAGGGCACCTGGGCTGACAGCAGGGAGACACTGTCTGTGTGTGCCCCGAGGGTACTGAGGGCACCTGGGCTGGCAGGGAGACACTCTCTGTGTGTGCCCCGAGGGTACTGAGGGCACCTGGGCTGGCAGCAGGGAGACACTCTCTGTGTGTGCCCCGAGGGTGCTGAGGGCACCTGGGCTGGCAGGGAGACACTGTCTGTGTGTGCCCCGAGGGTACTGAGGGCACCTGGGCTGACAGCAGGGAGACACTGTCTGTGTGTGCCCCGAGGGTACTGAGGGCACCTGGGCTGACAGGGAGACACTCTCTGTGTGTGCCCCGAGGGTGCTGAGGGCACCTGGGCTGGCAGGGAGACACTGTCTGTGTGTGCCCCGAGGGTGCTGAGGGCACCTGGGCTGACAGCAGGCAGACACTCTCTGTGTGTGCCCCGAGGGTGCTGAGGGCACCTGGGCTGGCAGGGAGACACTGTCTGTGTGTGCCCCGAGGGTGCTGAGGGCACCTGGGCTGGCAGGGAGACACTGTCTGTGTGTGCCCCGAGGGTGCTGAGGGCACCTGGGCTGGCAGGGAGACACTCTCTGTGCCCCGAGGGTGCTGAGGGCACCTGGGCTGGCGCCTGTGCAGCACAAGAGACACCAGAGACATCGGTAGAAGAGAAAGGGCCGACTCTTAGCAGGGGTCAATCCAAGGTTTTATTAGGAGTCCCGAAGGAGCTCCTGCACCTCAGGGGCCTCCTGCCGAGAGCCAAGGGAGATGTGCCAAGGTTACATTTAAAGGGAGGTGGAAACCAAAAGTAGATAACATTTTACCAACCAATAAGTGACCCTAAAGGATGGATGCTGGGGGATAGACATTTAGGACAGCGTATGGGGCAAGGCTTGGGGGGCTGACCCCTGGCCTCTGGCTCATCACTCGATGACTTGGACCAAAACTTCTGGATGGAGGGGATGGGATGCTGAGTGATTGACAGAGAGTCAGGGTGGGGGTTTGAGGCTGATCTCATCCCGGGAGAGGGATAACACAGGTAAAGAGAGGGGGGCACAGTTTGGGATAAACCATTTGGGAAAAATATGGGGATACAAAACAAAACTACTTCAGAATATTACAAGGTATAAAAATGCACTACAACAACCACCACGGTTCAAATGGTGGTTCAAATCCATAAATGGAAGCATTGTTTTTTAAAAGAAAGCATATTATTGGAATATACAGAACCTGAGAAAACAAAATACCAAGACAAAAAGCTTTGCATGATTTCATAAACAAAAATAGGAATAGATTGATAACAGTCATTGAGATAAATATTCTTTTATATATTTTGAGAAAAGGAAGCATAGTTTCACCTTTCACTATATTATCTAAACTATTGAAAGCAGGAAAAAAATCACCTTTGTACAATAATCATATAATGAACTTTTTCATGACAGCTTATAGCACTTCAGAAGCATTTTTTCCCAGTAATATCAAAAAGGAGTTTATGACTAACCTGCAGATCATTTAATATGATAAATGATGACTGCCAATAAGCACTAATATTTGCGTTAAAAGTAGAAAAAGATGGTTTAGTGTCCATCTTCACACAGAATTCTTTAGTTATGCTGACAATGGCTAAAAGCTTCTCATTTGTGGGAATGTATGAGGCCATGGATTTCAGTCATTGAGTGTAACAGGATCTCTGTGTCACATTTTGTAGGCAGCTATGGAAAAGGAGGGAAATGGTTAAACTGTCTGTAGGATTACAGTACAAACAGAAGTGTGGTTTGATTTAAGTACTATGTATGTACTTACCAGAAAATGGGTTAGAAGATTCAAATTTAACTCTGTTCTATTCATCATACTGTTAGATGCTGTGGTGAATGAATTACTCTTTCTTGTGTGTCTGTTTTCAAATGTGTATCTATCTGCCCAGCCAGGTGACAGTACTCACAACTGAGAAAATTAAACATGTGGTTATAAATTTCCATAATTACTAGCTGAAAGTAAATTGAGAATATTTTATGAGGCTGTTGCTTCAGACTGTGAACTGGAAATCTTGGTTTTTGAACTTTCTTCTCTTGACCTATCATATCCAGAATCCATATATTTTATGTTCTAAGAATATCTGTAGCTTTTATTACCTTTTTTACTGCCTTTATTTCCCTTTACATGGGTTAGTTACCTGCTATTAATAACTGTATCATTAGGATTAGGCTATTCTGTTTGGCAACAAAAGTTCATTTTTGTCATAGAGTATCTTTGGTAAAAAGTCTGAATATCTGCCTGCTACAGTGGTTTTGGTTTGAACAATTTTTTTTTTTTTAAATTTATTAAGCATGCTTGGGTATTTTAGGATTTCCGCACCAATTCATTCTGCAATAAAGAGAACATATGCAAAGACTCTTGTTATTTCAGAAACTGCAAGATATTTCTTTAGGGTGATGGTTGTTTTCAGGAAAGTTCTCTTTTGTTCTTTATTTTAAGAATAGCAGATAGAAAACTAGAATTTAAACCATGCATGTAATAAAGGAGCTGAAATGTCACAACAAAATATATTGGTGTTGGCTGTGAACAATGAAATGATGTGGACCTGTGGAAAGCAAGCTATGGATTTTCCATATGGCAAATTGCAGAGTCCCATAATACATCCTTCATTTGAATGACACACAAAAAATCTGAGCTGGTCTGTGCACCAGTGTGTGACTGAAATCTGAATAAGGCACTTAATGTGCATAGGTCCTTGAAATCTAATTTGACTTGATATAAAGTGATTACAGTTTCAAAGGGTAATTTTCTCAGATAACATGCAAATTTAGTTGACAGAGCTCCCATGACACGAAATCACAGAGGGTTTTATGGAGTCCAGCTGACTTAATCTTTTCTAGGTTGTTTGATTACCATGGCCGTGTCCCCCCACCGCCCCGTGCAGTGATTCCACTCAAACGTCCTCGGGTGGCTGTGACAACAACTCGTAGAGGCAAAGGGGTTTTCTCCATGAAGGGAACATCACGGTCCACTTCAAGTGGGGCTTCTTCCTCAGGATCCAAATGTGAGTTGCTCATATCAGTTGAATATTACTGAAACAATGATTCTAGCAATTTCTGCAAACACACAGCTTCCACTATATAGATAGCCCTATTGCAGTAATTTCCTGGCCTAAATCTCTAGCTTGAAACACTGGTTTGATTACCAAAGCTTCCAGCCTCTCCTGCAAGTCAAGGAACACATTGATGACATTTTTAAAGGAAATTCAACATTTGACCTGTTCCCTCAGCCTCAGAAAAGGGCTTTTTAAAATCTCCTCTCAACCTGACTGCTCATTCACCATGAGATCTCATGAACTGCTGGTAACAAAAAAAATAATAATCTTGTTACAAACAGACAGAAGCCCATTGATTTCTGTGGAGACCTCAGGGTTGTATGTAAGCTGGTAGGGGTGGACTGGGGCGGGGAGGCAGGGGAGGTTGGGCTATGTGAATCCTTTTTTACCAGACTCCTTTGAGTGTAGACAGAGGCAAAGCGTCTTTGTTTTAAAGGAAGTTCAAAACAGGATTGGCAACTTGGGTTTATTTAATCCTTCTTTAGTGAGTTGGCCCTAGAAGAGCTGATGAACAGTAGGCATTCCCTCCTCCAAGCTCACCAGGCTGCCCACTCCCTAGTATGTCCTGGGAACTTCATCTTCCTCTTCGTGCATCTTTCAGCACCCACCCGTCTTCCCCTGCCCCTTTTGTGGAGTGATACTGTCCTTGGAAGCGTCACTGGAAGAGGAAGAGAAAGATCAGGTAGGGATCAGATATTAGAAGGAATGAAGGAACTTCAGTAAGTCTTTTGCAGTACCAGAGTGGCCAGCAAAACATCTTGCTGTCTTACCATGAAATAGGTGAACCCATCAACAGTACATCTTACTGCCAGAGGAGTTAATTATGGCATCAAGAGGACCCAGTCATATACTGTGTTTGAATAACATAGTCGAGTCTTACATGCTAGTATCAAGCAAAGAAGATGGACCTCGTGAGCCCATTAGGATCCATCCTTGATCCTCTTGCATGACCCGACGATATCAGAGACCTTGAATGAAAACATGTAGTAAACATGTAAATGCATGTGACTGAGAAAATGGACATGTGGTAAACATAGCTGATGTTGTGCACTCAGGAACAAGGAGCTCAAGACATTCCTTGGAAAGGATGATCTGACAGAGAGGCCTTGTTGTGTGTACAGTTAAATCACTGTTAAATCAAGTCTCCAGGGAATGAATGGGCTGGATGTCCATAACCACTAACAAGAGCTTTGATGCCTAATACACTGGAAGACACATAAATTCAGGTGTCATATTATAAAGCTGACTCAAACCCTAAGAGAATGTCTGGGAGTAGCAATATTTCCTTTGTTCTCTGGAAGATGAACATGAATCTAGACATTTTCATACTTATCTTGAAGTAACCCTTTCCTCAGTATTTTAAGTGATCAATTATGTTTTCTTCTATTATTGTAAAAGAAAGGATGCAGCTCAAGATCTTCACTTTAGGAAACTTTGTTAGTCCTTTTCAGTCCTTGGATCTTTGTGTTTTCACAAAGTGAATTAAAGCTTTAGTTAGATCTCATTTGTTCATCAGTTTCTGTCGTCTTATCTACATGAATAGTTAGTAGTATCAGTACATTCAAATGACTAATTGTCCTAAAGTATGTATTAATAACAATGGGGGTTTTTTTTGCTGCACTTGCCATAAAAAGAGAGTTTATTTTCAGATAAGATTTTATATATTTTTCTCATTGTTCAGAACAAGAATAGCTATAAAATTCTTCTAGAGAGCTGAGGATCTTAGTGTTTGTATCCCAACAGATGTCGAGAAAAGCTCTCAACCAGAAATATGAATTTCTATAGTAGTGAATGAGGCAGAGAATATTACATTAATATCCAGATATATGTTCCTCAGAACTACTGCAAAATTTGTTTCTACAGTTCAAAAAATGCTTTGTAATAGTGTGTCAGGACTTAAATAATGCATAGCATAGATTATAGGATTCAAGCCTAGTCCAAGTATCCACAAGCACTTGCTATAAGATTTCCAAAACACTGCCTGCAAAATATGGCAAATATTGCAGAAACTATAAATTATTTAATGGAAGTGCAATTGAGAGTGTCCAGATTCAAACAGACAGTGTTATTCCCCAGTGGAGGTATCCTTCAATGTATTCAGGTGTGATCTGAATTTTAAGTGTCAGTCTCAGAGCTCCAAGTGACAAGATCATCCTTGGATCAAGCTCTTTACTGAAGAGAGAGCTGTAAGATGCATCACTTAAAACATGGGCTTTTTGACCTTTCTTAGGTTTCTATACTCAATTCATTACAATGAAAATTGGAAAAAAATGCAGACTTTTTATTGTGATAAAATAAATTTCACAAAATATTCTTTCTGCATGCAGCACATCTTTAAAAGGAGTCAGACACCCAGTATACAGGTTTTCATGCCTAATTTTCCCATAAAATTACTTCGCTTTTTGTCAATTCCAGTCAACCCATCATAAATGTAGAAACATGATTTTGTTGACTTGGACAGGAATATAATCAGCTTATTGTAAGACCTTTATCAGAGAAGTAGTGGAGCCATTCTCTTAGAACTTCAGTTTGGAAAGTAGAGAAGGCATGTTTTGCAACTTCTTTTGCCATTTTCTTGGAAAAAGTTGGTTATATTGAATTGTGGGAGAAAGCAATTTGATACTTTGTAGCTCCTTACTCTACACTGCTAATCTGAACCCCTTGAACTAATGCACTGTCAATTCTAATGTTAATTTATTGTTAGGTAAATAAGGAGAAACATTCAACAAATTCTTCAATAAGAAGAAACCTAGTTCATGGGAAGGAAGCTATTTTGTGTTTAATGAAATTTAAGACCATAAAACACCTTAATTGCAAGTTTAGAATTAGCAATGTCAAAATGGTATTGACTATGCCTTGAAGATTTCACCCCCATATAGCAAAACTCTCATGAGATCACTTCCCTTAAGAGACCTTTCAGACATAAGTAGAAATCTCATAGATATAACTGTTCACACTCAGACCCAGAAAATAAACCCATACATGTGATATTAAAGGTAAGAACATAAGATTTCACATTCTGGTAAAATCACCAGAATCAAAAGGACTCATTTCAGAAAAACAGAAATCCAAAGGAAGAAATTTATTGTTGCGAAGATATTACAAAAAACATATATCAAAAATGCCTTACTCATTGATGAGCATATCTGCAAAAAAAATATCTGCCAGCACAGTAAACTCCTATTTGACCAAAAAGTGACAATATGTGTTTTAAATCTGCTTATAAAACATAAAATACATTAGAAAGATTTTATTTCTTTCCTAAATCCATAATTTTTCCAGGAACAGTTATCAATATTTTGTTTTCTTTTTAACTCCAAAGACTAGAAGAACATAAATCATTTCCAAATCACCAGAAGTAACTCACAAAATTAAATATATTGGTGGGTAAATCACACATAGTACTTCTTCATGTTAATGGTACGAAGCAGTACCTTCAAATTGCTATTTAGAACTGGGAAGAGGTCATTTTTTATTACAGTGTAGAAATTGAAGGGCTCAAAGTGTACACTGTCATTTTACACATCTGAAATCAGTAGGAAAATATTAATCAAATCTTTTACACTCTGTGTGCTTGAAATTAAGGAGTAGACACTTCAGACATTAAAATATGTATTGAATTATGTCTTTAAATGAATTAATTTTGACTCATAGAGTTTATATTTAGCTTCCTCAGCTGATCCATTTTTCAGTGCTATCTATAGAAATAAAATATGATAAAATATTTTTTATTAAACATGAAGGGCTTACTTAAAAATACATGACATTTCTTCTCAAAGAAATCTAAATCATGCTTTGTGGATGAATCAATTTGCAGTTACAGCAAAAAACATGTTTCACAAAAAGCTATAATTCAACAGTAGCACTTTCATTTTTAAAACTGCAATTCACCTTAATTTTATTCCTCTTATAATGCACTGTATGTGACTGTCTCCTTTGGTGTTAGATGCTTCAATGAAAGATTCTAGAAGGGCTAGAAAGGGTCATTGAAACAAATTCCTTACTCTTGCAAGCAGCATCATCATCTAATCCTTTAAGATACATCTTAAAAATAGTTAGGGTTTGGGTTTTTTCTCTTTCTTGTATTTTCCAGGTTAGTTTGTTTCTCATTTATTCATATTCTCTTTTTTTTTTTTTTTGGTCCAACACTGTCTTAGCATAAAATTGTTATTTCTTTTTACCTTTTTTTGTCTTCAGCAAACAAGAAAAATGCTTGTCACACTAAAGGCTTTCCATTTTTATGGTCATCTTCATGTGTACCTGCTAGAATTGAGTGGTTCAACCTGTACTCACCAGGTCCTCATACAGAGACAGTACACTTCTCCATCCTTGCAATGCATCATTTGACACACCCAGCACTGCATTTTCCTTTGCATGGCTGCAGATAGTGGTATTCTGTTATCAACCCAAAAATAATTCTGTCACTGTCTTCTTCTGCTGATGAGCCTTGGGGCTAAGAGTAGGACTTCTGTTGTTAAGTTTAGGAGTTTTTTCAGTGAAATCTCATAATTTCTTTTTCAGTGTAACATTCCTTTAAATCACCTGACCTCTTCTTCCGTTCCAGTTTACTCTGAATAAGTGATATCTTTCAATTTCATGTCATCAGCAAATTTCACTTATTCACATTTTTGCATTGGAATTGTTGAAGATATTTAGCCATTACTAATTTCATAAATAATTTTTCTCTCTTTCAATATGTATATATCTGTTACCTGCTGTCCTTTATTTTATCTGTTAATTGGAAAAAAATTCTTGAAGAGTAAGTTACCTTAATTTCCTACTCTATTGCTCAAAAACAGATGGACAGATATTTTGGATACATGCATGTCATGTGTCATGTTTACCAATGGCTTTGTTTCTTGCCTGAGATCAATTAAAAAAAATACATTATGTTTTAAAGGAGAATTTATATAGTCAAAGCCGGACACCTAGAGCACAGAATTTATAATCCATAACACTGCTTTAAAAGCCTGACATTCTTGCCAAGTGCTATCACAGACTCACAGAATGGTTGAGTTTGGAAGGGACCTCTGGAGCTCCTCTGGTGCAAGTGCCCTGCAAAACAAATTTCCCAGGACTGTGTCTGACCACACCTATGGGAAGAAAAAATAAAATTCTCATGTTTAGATTAAATTTCACATGCTTTAATTTATGCCAATGGTCTGTGGTGTGTCAGTGAGGTCTACTGAGAAGAGTCTGGCTTTGTCATCTTCATTTCTTATTGTACTGGGGAGCCCAGAGGTGGGCACAATGCTCCAGATGTGGCCTCACAAGTGCTGGGTAGAGTGGTGTGCTGGCTTTGGCTGGGGCAGAGTCAATTTTCTTTTCAGTAGCTACTATGGGGCTGTGTTGTGAATTTGTGCTGGAAACAGTGTTGATGACACCAATGAGCAGGATGGGGATGCACAAGGAACTGGGAGGGGACACACCTGGGACAGGCGACCCCAGATGGCCAAAGGGATGTTCTAGGCCATGGTATCAGCTTCAACAATGAATTAAGGGGAAGGCTGGCCAGGGTTTGTTCAGGGCATCTGCTGGTGTTTTCTTTTGCATTGCTTTTATTTCTTGGAATTTATTTTTCTGTTGTTTTCATCATCATCATCATCATCATCAGTAGTAGTAGTAGTAGTAGTAGTAGTAGTAGAAGTAGTAGTTGTGGTGGTGGTATTATTATTAGTATTATTATTATCATCACTGTATTGTATTTCAATTGATAAACTGTTCTCATCTCAACCAATGAGTTTTCTCACTTTTACCCTCCTTCACTTCCCCCCATCCTTCTGGGTTTTGGAGGGAAGTGAGCAACTGTGTGGTGCTCAGTTGCTGGATGCAATTAAACTGGGACAAGGAAAAGATCTGGCTCCTGCTCAACTTACTTTTCATCAGGGTTCTTCATAATTTGTCTTTAGTAGTTGCTGCTTACTACAGAAATACCCACTACATTATAATTAATAGTGGAATTTCTCTAGGAGAATAATTTTGAAGACTTGTACAATCTTCTGCAAGGTAAAACAGTAAGCAGTTCAAGTAATTACAACATCACAATATTGGAAAGAGAGTGAAAGTTTGGCACTTGTGCAGACTGGTTGAGATTTTTTTTCTCTTTTCTTTCAGTCCTTTTTAGTGTTAACTTGAAGCAAATGACTCTATGATCATGGAATCATAGAATCATTTAGATTGGAAAAGGCCTCCAGATTGTCCAGATCAGCCTTTAACTGCTCACTACCTTGTCAACTAGACCATAACATTAATATCACATAGTGGTTTCTTGAACACCTCCAGGGATGGTGACTCTCTAAGAAGTCATTTCCAATGTTTAACAACCATTTCCATAAAGAAATTACTTCTAACATCCAACCTGAACCTGCCCAGGTGCAGCTTGAGGCTATGTCCTCTTGCCCTATCACTAGTTATCTGGGAGAAGTGGACACCCCCCACTTATCTACAACCTCCTTTCAGTTTGTTTTACAAAGTGATAAGGTCTCCCCTGAGCCTCCTTTTCTTCAGGCCAAACAACCCCAACTCCCTCCAGCACTTCTGATAGGAATTGCCTCCTAGACTTTTCACCAGCCTCATTGCCTTCATTGCCCTTCCCTGGAGACTCTCCAGCACCTCAGTTTTTCTTCAGCTGCGGTGCTTAGACCTGGACACAGCACTCAAGATGTCTCACAAGTGCTGAGTGCAGGGAGACAATGACTGCCCTGGTCATGCTGGCCACACTGTTGCTGACATAGGCCAGGATGCCATTGGCCATCTTGGTCACCTAAGCACACACTGGCTCATGTTCAGTCATCTCTTGCCCAGCACCCCCTTGTCCTTTACCACTGGGGTTTGTTCCTTGAATCCTCATTGTTGTCTTGTTCCTTCTGGTGCCATCTTCTTCCCAGCCTACTTCTTCCAGAGACATCACATGGAAGCCCCTGTGCAGCAGACCTGAGCTCAACAGCAGTGCCAGGCATGAGCATATTTCCTTGTCAAACTCAGAAGTGCAAACGTTTTCTGCTTTGCTTAGTAGACTGGAAACAAATACCATTAGGTCCTTGCAGTGTCACTTCTGGGTCTGACCTTTCGGGCCTGGCCAGCCTGCAGTTTGCAGATCAAGGGAGCGTCCCTGACATAACAGTTTGGCTGCACGGAACGTGTTGCCAACAGGCTTCATAGTGTGTTGCTGCCAGCACTTAGCATTCCCCATTGGAGCAGTTCACACCATTTCACTCTGGATTCTGAGCTACCTTGCTACTCCAAGATGGACCAGCCACTGTCCCTGGGGAATCAGTAATCTTCTAATTATATGGTTGTCAGACTCTTAACAATTTGTTTCAGATCTGTGGGATTGGAGAATGACCCGTTATTTCTCTAAGAACATTTTAAACCCTCATTCTATAAATACACAAAATAATTTCATCAAATACCGTATGGCATATAAGAGTCTAGCACAGGTTAGTTTTACACTTTTTTCTTTAAGTCCTTCTGTTCATTCCATTTAAGATGAGAGGTTTCAGCCTGTACTATGAGATAATGCAATTTCTCAATATGAGCATGATTAAACAAGTGCATTACTGCATATAGCAACCTACCGCCTTTAGCTGGCATGTTATACTATAATGCACATTACAGTATAACCCACATTACAGTATATATGCCCAAACTCTAAGATAAAAATCTTTGGTTTCAGCCTCAGTGAATGTGCTTCAAGTTTGGAATAAGGCTAATTTGAAGCAAACACTTACTCATCAACTACCACTGAAGCAGGCAATAGCTTGTCTTCACACTTCATCATAAGACTGATTGCCCAATACAAATTACCTGAGCCACCATAACAGACATGGCCAATGTCATCAATGAACAGGACCGATGCAGCAAGATGCAGCCAGAAGACCTTTTTGACAGAAAGGGAACATCTTCATTGCAGAACATCCCTTTTCCCAGGCTCGATAAGGACCCACCTTGTTGTGTGTATCCATGCTCTCAATACACACACCAAAGTCAATGCACATTCTCCTACAGCAGTGGTGGAGGAGTAACACAGCTCAGTGCTCTTCCACGGCCTGTCCCTCATGGGGATGGTCCATTTCTTCCCATAAGAATTGTAAGAGTGAAACCTCTGTTTCCTGCTCTGCACCTTTATAAATGGCTTTATTCTCCCATGCTAGCATAGAGTTGCCATTTTCTCCTCTTGATCTTTTCCACATTATATCCTAGCACAAACAGGGCAAGTGTATTTATTTGGGCCACCTTCTGAGCATAAAACACATGTTCTGATAATGCCAAAATAATGAGATAATTTATGAGGGCTGCACTGTTTCCTTTGAAGCCAAAACATCTCCAAAGCAGTTATTCCTTCTTGGGTTTGACAATGGGAGCACATTAATAAACAAAAATGAAGAGTAAAGCAGTGCAATAACGATTTGGAAACTTCAGCTAATAATTTATAGGTGATGCCTCCATGTCCTTGGACGCGATCATAAAATGAAATATTTTCATATATTATCCATAGCTGGAAAAAGTACAAGAAATTGCCAACTGAAACTGAACTGAAAGCTTTTGAAGCAACAAAACGCGACACCTCTTGCAATGAGTTTTTGACTGGAACATAACCTTCCATTCCTGGCTGCCCTGGCACTTATATTACCATTCACTCTTGCTGAGAAATACATACTGTAGGGGATCTATTTATTATTGTCAATACTATTACAAAAGAGTCCAGCAAAATAACACTGCAAGACTGTGACAGGTCTATCATATTTGAATTATTCTTTCACTATAGGCTGTTTTTAAGTAAAAATTACTTGGATTTATGAAGATGTTTTTGAGATGTTTTTCCTGAAATTACTATTACTGAGCAACACACCTTCCATGGATTCTTTCCAATAAGGCTTAGAATCCTGTGGTTTCTAGGATTCTGCATTTTTAACTAACAATGCTAATTTTAAAAGGTAAATCTCGGAAAATATTGACAAAAATGAGAGAGTGTAATTTCTACTAAACAGAAAAGAAAAAAAGAACATGTTTTGTTTGGGGGAGGGAATGTTACCACAAATATACTTTATTTCATGTTTTGCATTTTGCTCTTTCCACAGTGAAATCAGATGAGTTGCAAACAATCAAGAAAGAATTAACTCAAATCAAAACAAAAATTGACTCCTTGTTAGGGAGACTGGAAAAGATTGAAAAGCAGCAAAAAGCTGAAGCAGGTAGGTAAAAGCCATTTTTAGTGGAATTAATTAAATTAGACCCTTGTTACTAGTCAAGCAAGACAGACCAAAGAGAATGGAAGTTTTCTGAAATTTTGGTACTTAATGGAGGCCTGAAGCAAGGTAAATCAACTCTCAGGTAAAACTACTGGCAGAATAGATTAATATTCTTCACAGAACATGCATCATCATTTAAGAATCGTCTTTAATGGTGTAGTAGGAAAAAATAATCTTTCTAGTTGCTCTGGAAACAAAACATGACTAAAAAACTGACTGAACAGAATTAAGTTAGACATTTTTGACCATGGGAATGCTTGTGCTAGGCACATTAAGTATGAATAGCTGGTGTATATCAAGAATTATTGCCTGGGCAATAAGCAGGAGGTAATAGTCACAAGCTGAAGCAAGAAAAAAAATCTGTTTGATATAAGGAAAAGAGATGCACCTAAGCATCATGCACCTAAGTATAGTGAGTTGACCAGAGAGACCATACTGGCTCCATCCTTGGAAACATTCAAAACTCATTGGGCTCATGGACCTATGGACCTGTGCTAAAATTTGAGTTTGTCTCTGATTTGAAGAGGAATTGGACTTGGAGAGCCCAGAGATACTTTCCAGCCTCAGTTATTGAGTGAAGTTTGGGCCTCTTCGTAAAACTGGTTACAGCTCCAGTTTAGCTTTTTTCTGGCTTAAAAAGATTTGGTTTTAGTCAAACCTTGGGAATGAAAAAATCCAATACAACTTCATAATTTAATGAAGTCAGTGCATAATTCATTTTGTTAGATGAATTATCCCACCAGGCAGCACTTTAAAGTCATTCTGAGAGATAAGGTTGCATTTTCACCACAGCATATATAAAAAACAAACCCAGTTCTTATGCCTATCTATGGTATTTTCTTTGCTATTTCCTTATAGATCACATATATATTTTTACAGGAGCTTTATATTAGTGAGTTGATTTTGTGAGAGTCAGCATGGATTCCTTATCTCATGAAAAACTCAATTATTTTCTTTCATCCCTCCATTTTGTGATAAAACCTTTTTCTGAATTTTGTGTGAAATGTGTGAAAGAAATTCTGCCTCAGAACCCACAATTGCCTGGCTGTCTGGACAGTAGTCAGTTACATGAAGCCAAAAGCCCATCAGGACACATAAAGAAAATTCCATCAAGACTGTCTAAAACATTACTGGGAATTAGAGGTTGAGGGTTATAAACCTGACACAGTCAAAAAGGAATTTAGATATGGATGTCTCCTGTTCCCAAGTACTTTTTAAAAAAATATTGTTTGAAAAACAACCTACCTTTTCTTTACAATCATTTTCTAAGTTGACAGACAAGAACCAGTCCCCCAGATGTTACAGTTTATCTCACAAAGTTGAGGGCTTTTTTCAAGTCTAAGGTAAACCATTAGTAGAGATTGTGATTATCTCTTTCAGATCTGTGCAAATATGTATTCATTAGGTTCTATTTTGTACTTTATGCAAGTTAGATAAAAGTTGGTATAATTGGTGAAGACATAATTGCAAGGCACTCCATGGAATCACTTGTGCACTGAAATATTCTTGATTATGCTACCTTGGGGAGTTTTTATAAAAAATCCATTACTATGCAAAACAATCTGCAGATCATTGTACTTTGATATTCAATTTTCACTTTTGCTAAAGAACTATGGTGGTCTCATTTAAATAGAAATCAGGTCAAAAGAAAAATGATTTGTATTGAATCACAGTCTTTTGGCTTCTTAAAACATGCAATGAATATCCTCAGATGTTAAAAAATGTTTTCAAAACATTGATGTTTTAAAACATCAGGTGCAGAACCCATCCCTCATATTCTTTGCCTCTCATTGGAGGGTGTGAGGAAAAAAACACCTCAAAGATACCAGTAAGAATGGAACCCCATTTAAGTTTCCTGAGCAGATGAAGAGGGTTATGCAGTCTGGATTATTAGTCTGAAGATCCAAAAAGATTTATGTAAGCTACATCAGTAGCTGAACTATTTTATTTAGAATGTCAGACGGGAGATGATGAGATGATTTTGTTCCTTCTCTATGGTTGGCAATGTTATTTATTATTTTCCTCTGCCAGAAGGTGTGGCCTCACTAAGACTGGGATCAGAGAGAGGATCTGTTTCTTATTTGCACAAAGCAAAAATCAAGCCGTCATCTTGCTCTTTTGGTTTTCTAAGTTTGATTTGCTCTCCTGAAGAATATTTAATTTTTAATCCTAAAAGTTGTTACATCTGGAGGAATGTGATGTTACAGGCTGGACAAGCTCAGTGCATATATCGGTTACTGCTCTACAGCTGCATGAAAACTCTCCTTGCAGTAAAAGCTGATGATCTGGCTTTTTCTATTATCAACCCCTAACCTTTCCAGTAGAGGTAATATAGAAAATAGTATTTCCTGTACATAGGAAAACTGTAGAAATAGCTCCTTTGTTTGCAAAAATCTGAACCAAGAAGCTGGGAATAAGCTGTTCTGACATGCAAAAAAAAGAAAAAAAATTTAGAGACTAATCTTCCTGTGATATTATAGGTTAGGCTTTAATTAGGCTCAAAGTTAGGTACTTGAGTTTAGCTTCTCAGAAGAGCCCAGAAGAGATGAGTACTGAGACAATATTTTAGCCTTCTCTGAAGAACCCAGTCTATGTTCTCATTAAGACAATTAAGTAAGTGACCTAACTTTTTAGCAGCTGCATCTTAGATGGTTTCCCATTTAAATGTATTGTCTATGAATTCAGCAACCTTGTTTTTAAAAGCCTTAACCAAAACTGATTCATTGTTCATTGCCAGAGCTGAGTGACCTCAGAAATGGCTTAAGACAGGAAGTGGTAGGGCCAGACATAGAAGGCATAGATTGATTATTCAATCCATATTTCCTTGTGCGTAAGGCAAGTAACACAATCGCTTTTAACTAACCTGGCATTGTATGGAGCACCTTACCAATAGAAGATAAGACTCCATGGGGTGAATCTTCTGCTAATATATATGACTACAGTACTCTTGGAGCAGCTGTCTAAGATGACTTTGTATTCTTTAAATCTAAGAACCTTTCTGAAGACATTAGGTGACTGAGGGAGGAAAGCTTAATTTTTCTGTTTCTCCAGTAAGAGAAGGTGAAAATGAGGGACTAAAGACAAATGAAGGCTAAAGAGATGAATGTAAATGGCAAAATAAATGTGCAAAGTCAAAAGGTAAAACAAATGTCTTGGTTTAAGACTATGGAACAGAAAAATGCCATCCGATTTGAATAGTATGTGTAGCTGGTAATAACTTATGATAAAAAAAATAATAGAGCTTCAAAAATATAGAGCTTCAAGGCAACACTTAATTCATTGGTTGTCCAACAACATAGGTAATGAACTACTAGTGTTACAGAGCAGTCAGTCTTACAAAGGAAGAAATATTTTGTTCTAGAAATTCTGTCATTGATCACCCTCAGACTGAAAAGACATTACTTTTCTAGCTGCATGCAACCAATTCTCTGGCCTGATTCACTCTGAGTACATAAAGTGTTTCATATAAGTTCCTGACATGCATAGAAATAAGACTCTGATCCCTCCAAACATTCTTCTAGCCAGTCTCTGTCATTCTTCCATCAATCTTTCTCTGGATTTCTGCTGTTTGGATGAAGTTCTTCAGCATATCCAGGAGTTTACCAATACCTAGTCACAACAACGCAGCTACCTTCATGAATTCAACCAGAATAGATTCTTCAGGCCTCCATGGAAATGGCCTTTCTTTTTACCACTTTGCAGAAAATATAGGAAGCCAATATTTGGTTGATTGGAGGGGGACATTCTCCAGTTATTTCAGCACATTATACCAGTGATGAGTAACAGATACTTTACTCCATAAAAATATGTTTACCTGTCTAAAAGTATTTATTGATTACCTGTATGACTGTTAAGACATATTCACTTTAAATTAACACAAATTCTTACTCATTTATTGGCAATTAACAGCCTTCTGCTTCTCAGAGCGTAGATATTTATGTACTTCTCATTGGCTGCTCATGAATAAACATCTGGTGACTGTGCCAATTGAATTCCAAGGCAAAGTCAAGTACAGAAAATCAAAAAGCTGGATCTCCTGGCAAATCAAGCCTTCATCCACTGCATGGCATAGATGGGGTAGATGATCATATTGATATTGTGATTTATTTATGCACTAATTTTTGAAAGAAAAGTTTTCAATCATATTTGCCTGGTAGATATTATCACAGAGAATTTTACAAATCTAGCACATCTGGAGATGGAAGCTTAGGTTTCTTCTGCAGAGCACTTTCCTTTGCCACCAATAGGAAAGGTTACTGAATCTCCATAGAGTATGTTTTCCTTACAGAAGCCCAAAAGAAACAAATGGAAGATAATGCTGATTTGATTCAAGAGGAATGCATATCAGAGAATGCAGATAACTCTACGGAAGAGCCAATTGAAGGAGGGCCAGATGCAGATGGGGATGGAGAAGATATGACTGATGGGATAGAGGAGGATTTTGATGAGGATGGCAGCAATGAGCTGGTAAGGAATAATCATGACCTGTCTGTCTATATGGTTCCTACAAGTAACCACAGAGAACCAACAGTCTGGATTAAGATAAGCTCAGAGCAGCACTGTGATGTTCTGTAACTAGTGCCCAGACCTATACTACTCATACACTATAATATCAATTAAGCATAGGAACCTCTAAGCATAGCAGAAATAAAAAAAAAAATATTTTACTACATTTGGTGATTTTAGAAAGGAAATAAAATGTAGTTTAAATTGGTTTACATTTATTATTTTACACATGTAAAAGTGTAGAGTGCTACTTTTTTTCCTTTTTTTCAACTGCTGCTTTTCAAAATTAAATAAGATTCTAAAATGGTGAAGTTTTTCATTATTAAGCACATGCTTTCCATGGTCCTGAGTCTCCATGGGTATACTCTGTGGGCTGTATTGGCAGATACAGGTTTTTTGATAAAAGGATTTTTCCTTAAGAAATGTTTGGGTTTTCTGCTTCACCTTTCATGAAATAAAAGCATTTCATTTAGCACCATTACGATGCTAAACTCCTAAGTTCTTCTAGAGCAACATTAAGAAATATTTGGAAAGTGAGATTTATACCTTTCTATGCATTCCTAATAAGAATGGAACAATCACAGTGGTTTAGCTTCTATAGTACTCTCCCTTCCATCCTGATTTTCTTATTCTGCTTTGAGCTGAAAGAACTTTTGTTGCTCATTGTCATTGCTTGCATTTCAAAAATATTTAACCATGTATGTACAGTAAAAAGCTTTTAGTGAAGCAGCAGAAGTCAGTTAGCAAGCAGAATCAATAGCAAGTCTGGAGTAATGGGGCATATGTATAACCAGCGGTTTGTGCTGCTTACTGCAAAAGCAATTTAAACCTACTTGTAATTTTTTCAGGTTTGTGTCCTGTTAGCCAGCCCAAGATTTGAATTTCTATATCCTGAGTAGCATTATTCCTGGAAGAAGCTACTAAAACCTGAATTCCCTCATTTTTCACATGCAATGGAGAACAGATGACATTATCCCTTTTTCTTAAAGAGACAGGTTCTCCTCTTCAGATATAAGGGATGTCTGTAAAAAACTACCACTCCGAATTTGTAGGGAGTTGAAATTTTGTAATTTATAAATACTTGTAAATATAAACTCCCACCATGTCCAATACCGGACCAACTGAAGTGATTTTAGCAATAGGGGTTTATTGCTAAAATAGACCAGAGTTTAACAAGAATGTTGGGTTTTGCACTAATTAGGGATCATACTCCCCGTTACAGACAACTAAGTGGGGATGTTAACATACAGTGCATTAGACTCTGATTGCTCAGTGCTGTCATTTTACCTTGTGGATTTGACATACTTAGCATATATCCACACTATATGACACAAAAAGTAGAAGAATTTTTTCATCTATCAAAGGCCTCAGCAGGAAAGGCTCTATAAAGCAAGCAGCACAGGAAGAACTCATTAGCAGTGAAAGTCTGGAACTGGTACAGACACATTTGCACACTGCTGCTCCCAAGTTAAAAGGCCTTTCCAAGATTCATGTTATGGAATCAGTTGAAGCACAGTGCGGTGCAGACACAGCTCCAAAGACAGCTCAGAGGTCTGACACACGCATCTAAGGCAGGGTGGGGAACCAACTCCAGTTTCTCTGCCTGTCATCACATCAGTGCATGAGTGCTGGGAGGAGGCAGCTCACTGCATGTGGAGAGTGGTGTCCTCTGCATTGCATCCTGGCATTAGTGGCATCCCCCCATCCCAACATGATGGTAGCAAGGAAAGGCCAAGGAAGAGGACTTCTGTGCATCCACTCAGTCAGGTGCAGCCTAGTGCAATGCCAGGGCAGTGGAGCCAGGCAGCTTCATGCCTTCCACCTTCCCAAAGGCTGGGACCCTCTAGGTGAGAAGCTGGCAGTACTGTAGACTTTAAAGCTTACAACTAAGATTGTCACTGATGTAAAATCCCTGTCCCTTTCATCCTCCCTTGCCATTTCCATCAAATTTTGGAAGAGGCTACTTCACCTTAGTTTTCCTGCCTGCTGCGATGTGATAGTAACACTTTCCTTCTTTTGCAAAGCCCAGGGAGATTAGTGAATGCAAAGTTGCAATGGATAGGATAAAGGATTGTTCAGCAAAGGATTGCTTCAAGGAAATCTCAGGTCATGCGTGTTTTCCACAGAAAGGCAATTATAAATTGCTTTTCTGTGGAAAACACCCATGACCTGAGATTTCTATAAATTATGTATATTTCCTCTACAGTTTTTACCCAAAGAGTCAGCAGTATCAGCCTGTAGTTATGATATGGAAATGGTAGTTTTTGATGCATATTGTTATTTCAACTGTTTTATACTGGCATATATTTATGTAGATATAGGCCAATTCCTTTAAGATTTAGTTCCTACTCCAATAATTGATAGCTCAGATAGGAAAGACAGTAACAATACTACCAAATATACAGTGAATACCCCCGTAGAAATACTTGGCAATTCAGTCTGCTTCTACCTATCCTGTGTCCTCTTATCTGAAACTGCCCTCTGTCTTTTGAAAAGTAAAGTAGATATATAAGACTGTTATAAAGCAACTCCTAAGAGATGTTGGTATTCTGTTTTATAAAAGCTAAATTGTTTAGGAAAGAAAGCTGACTAAGAGTAAATATGTAATTTTGGAATGCAGTTACAAATCTTTTGAGAAAAAAAAGAAAGGTTAAGAATTAAACACATTAAGTGTGCCAACAGTAAGAAAAAACTTTCCATGTAAGAAAAACGTTACTATTTTGTGTAAAATAGTAACATTGGACTTGGAATTTAAAAAAAAATTCTCCAAAAGGCTTTTGAACAAATGAACTTTATAATGTTTTCCAAATATAGAGCTAAAGGAATTTAAAACAATGATTAAGAAAATATTTTCTCTCACCATTAAGACCAGAGGAAATAGAAAAAATATTTAAATGGGCAAAGCTAATGCCCTGAAGTAATTTCAGCAGGAAAATTTAATTGGGAGTCCACTAGTATGAAAAATATTAATAGAGGGAAACAGGGAAATTACTTAAATTTAGATATTAACCTTTAGCGAGTTCTTCAGATTTATCTGTAAATCTTCTGCCTGGTCATTTTCCAAAACCTGCTGCATGTTTGCAGAACAGAATTCTGTTCTCCTAATGCTGTCAATAAAGGGAGGTATTCAAAAGGTCACACCCACTGCCAGAGTCTAGGTGCTGCCACAATGGAGCCTCTGAATCCATATATATTGGTCTCCATCTTTGCAGCAGAGGACTCAAAAATACATTTCTTTCTTTATTTCTAGTTCTAACTTAAAAGGAAGTGACTACACAGGATGTATGCTGGGGGTTTAGGTGGTAGGATCAGTTCTCTAAATTCACACTGTCTATTTGAAGTAACAGGTTACTGCACATTAACTGAGGGATGGCAGGTGTCCTCATGCCTGCTTTCAGCCTAGATCAACTGTAAAGAAAGACACAGTCTGAGTTAAGTCAGGCATGGATTTAAGAACCTTTCAGTTGTCTGCCCGGCTGCACACACAAAACAATACCACACTCAACAGCTGCACACCTTCTTCCTCCACCATATAGAAGAGGATGTTGTTCAACCTTGCATTGTAATTTTCAATGACTAAAGACATGCCCACAAACAGTCATTATGGCTCAGCTAAAGTGTGGGAAATTTTAACGCAGCACTAACTTGATTGCCCATCTGAACTCCAGTTCAAGACAGGATGCATTTAAGGCACCTGCTGCAGTCATCAAATTCCACCTCTTGAGAAATCTTTTTCGTACTATTTGCCCAAAAGTGTCTCTCAGTAAATGTCTCCAGAGTTTCAGACACTCTGGGTGGAAGGATCTCCTTAGAAAAAATCTGGAAGAATTTTGCTGCATTTCTATACTGAAGAGTTCTTTAAAAGGTGATCTCAGAAACATGATCCATCTATGTCTGAATATGTTAAAGAGTTGGCTTCAACTTGCTCAGGGAAGTGCACTATAAGCATTCATCCACATGCTCTCATACAGCCTCTCATTCCTGCCTATACAAGGGCCTGCATGCTTTGTCATTTTATATATATAGATATGAAATAGTCACTGGTGTATTATGTAGCTCCTGAGCTTACTTTACAATTCATGTCACTTAACTGACCATCAGAGGTAGTGAGAGGGATTGAAAACTTCAGATCTATTTCCTTTGCTCCTTTTAGGTAAAAAAACAGGTAGTTTGTTATCCTGGGTTTGACTGGACCCATAATTCAGACTTTCATTCCATTCCTAACATTGAACAGTTTCTAGTACCAGTGAACTTAAAATTCCTATGTTCCTTCCTAGTGCATTCCTTTTAATTTAAACTGTCCCTCAACAATGTTGCGACGAAGACAACACACCCATCCCATTTTATGGAAAATGGGCTCTCCTGAAGAAAGATCTTTATGTTTACTTAATTAAGTTCACACAAAAATCACAAACAGGTCACAAATTACCCAAACACAAATCTCCAGTGATATCAGGCAGGTCTTGTGTGTCTGCCATGGCTTTAAATTGTAAGTAGTGGGAAGGAAAACAAATAACCTTTTCTTACCCCTGTGGCTGTACAGGGGGGAACAGAAAAGTGACCTTTGCAACCCAGTCCAACCCGTTACAATATTTGAGCAGCAGCTTGTCCTCAGTCCCTCAATAACAAGTCCCTTCTTAATATAAATAGCATTAATATTGTGCAGCCTGGCTGAAAGATTGAAGGAAGAACATTTCTGAATTAGCATGCTTGGTGGTTCCCTAATTCTGCTGATTTAGCACATGGACAACCCAGTGCAGACCCAGAATATTTCATATATCTTCTCTAAACTTGTTTCAAAGGGTGTTGATCAGTCATTGAGGAAGCACTGATCAAGTCATTGCAGCCCCCTTGTAAATAAAAGAGGTAGCTACAAGTTACTTCACTGAAAGCCTGAAGTATTACAGATTTGGGAAAAAAAACCACAAAACAATTTTAGCCAATGGTTAATAAAATACCAACAAAATAATTAACTGTAATGAATTATAGACAAGCACTCATATATGTATTACATTGCCTGAGAATAATGGTTCCTATCAAACTGTCAGCCTTTCATAGTAAATAACTATAATAGTAATAGCATGGTAGTGGTCCAGTAGTTGAGCATTCAGTACAGCAAACTTTTTTCTAGTAGAGAATGTGATGCAAATACAGTAGATTTATGGTGTCATAACTCAGATCCAACACTGGTTAGTGCTTGGTTGGAATTTGAAGGATATATTCACAATCACAGCATTGTTTTTATGCTGGTGTAGCTGCGCTAAAAGTAATGAAGCCAGACAAGCATTATTAGATGGGAGTTCCACAATAATGAGTCAACTTTAATGAGATGTCTTAAGAGGCATTTTTATTAAATTATTTTAGAACCAAAGATACAGAGACTATAAAAGGCCCAGTTCTGGTTACAATGTAGATTTACAGCAGTCGTTTCAACAACAGTTATAGTTCCCTTTCTATTAAGTATATTTCAGTTGTATTTACCTCTGAAGGGTATTTTATTTCTTACTCTTGTCCTTTTCTCCACCTCCACACTACATGTTTTCAGTGTATCAAATTTGTTTCTAACATCTGATAAAGAATAATGTTTCAAATATTAATACCAGAAACTGCCACAGACATAAAACTTGGGATATTCCTCTTGTTGCACTGATTTTCATTATGCAAAAGTAACACCATTATGATATAATAATAGCTATATTTCTTGTAGAAATTGATGCCATTATCATTTAAATCAATGAAACCAACTAGTGCTGTGGCTAAAGCTCATCAAAAACATTTCCCTCTTGTCACAAATGGGTGATTTAGATTGCTTACAGGTACACTATTAAAGCTATTAGCAAAAGTAGTTTTAATATGATGTTGTAGAAGAGTAACTAGCCAAGGTTCAGTGGCAAGGTTCACTGTAGTACTGTATAGCACAGTTATTTGAACAATCATTCAAAACCACCAAAGCACAAATCATAGTTACCATACTAAAAGGTTTTGTATAATACCAGTCACTTCCCAAACATCTGCCATTGGTAAATGGTCTGTCTGCTTCAAGAAGTAACCTTGAGAGGCATCCCAGCTCAAGGGGAAACCACCACCCAGCAACCAGGCTGCTCAGCTGGGACAGCTCAAAGAAAGGCCCATTTAGGCTGTCAGATTTGTGGAATATAGTGGCTGTATTGTAGTCAAATTACATGCAATGGGAAAGGATTGTATGAGACTCCCTGCACCCACAACTTTCTTTGTTCCTTGATAAGTGAGACTTTGAAAAGCTACCTGCTGTTCATGTGTTAATTGCATGATGGGTGTTCCAACATCACCCAGCCAATGCTCCCTGGGCCACTCCCTGCCTTTGTGGGTCTTCAGAGAACAGATTGCATCTAGAGGAGTTCTTGGCTGTCTGGGCTATGGCTCAGGCCTTTACCTCTTTCAGAGTCTGAACCAAATTACCACTAGTTTGGTAAAAGGATTGATTGTATGCATCACACCCCTCCTATAAGTAGCTAAAGTGAAATTAATAGCAAGTCTGTGTGAAACTTTGAAACTTTCTCTGCTTTAATTATTTTGTATTGAATTCAACAATGAAAATACTCAGCAGAAAGTAAAATAAAATCTAAAGAAAAAGAACTAAAATTTGTCTGATTAATTTCATCTAGTTTAAACCCAGTTTCAAGTAGCAAGATTAATCAAATATGTGACTGTGTGATAGTACTGATAGTACTTAATTTATCATCGTAATTAAACAAGATTTTTCATTGTCCATTTACATGCCTGCTTTTTCAGCCCATAGCATCAGGACAGACAAGACTGACTCTTCTATTATCAGCCAAATTAAGCTGATCAGGCTTGTTGAAAAGTTCAGTAGCCATTCTAACAACTTGCAGCTTTCTGAATGCACTTGTACAGGACTACTTAGAAAATAAAGGACAAACCTTATAATTAATAGCAATGGCTGAAGCCGAGTAGTGCCAGAAATCTTATTCAGCTTACTTTAAAAATCACTAAGACCATGCAAAATTTTGTCTTTTCTATTGAGCTTACCATTCATTGAAATCTTGTATTCAGTGTCGGGGAAACATGATGCTCTTCATCCCTAAGACAAATGAATAGGTAAAAGATTGTGTTCACTTGATAAATATCAGAGATGTTTGTACTTGAGCAACTTAAGAAAGTCATTAGGGGCACCGTACCCGACAGATACTAATTCCTTGTACCTTCCAAAGCTGCAGTAAATCTAATAACCTGTGACTGAAAAAATGGAGAAAGTAATAAAAGCATGCAATGAAATCAAAAATTGTAAGAAACTTCCTGACATGCCCTTTTGTTATATTTAATATATGCAGTAGCACAGTAGAGGTGTTTGCTGTTCACTCAGTGTTACATGAGTCATTGGAAGGACCTTGCCATTGCCCCTCCTCCCCATTTTTCCTGGCAGTCAATTTATCAGAGGAAGATTTCCTAAGTGGTGTTCAGTGTTTTAACTGGTTTATGACTGACTACATAATGTTTTTCTCATTATTATTTAAATCCTATCCAGTACATATCACATGGGAACCTGCAGAAAATGCAGGCAATGTTATAATGCATTTTGTGTCTCTTTCTACTAGATTTTCCTGTCTGTAATTGCATTTTGGTAAAACAAATAAGTAAACTAATTTTATTGAATTCAGATCTATTCCTCTGAATCAGCTCTAAATCATTTAGTTCTCAGTTAAAAAATCCTCAAAACTTAAAATCATGAAACTTTTAAAACATTGTAATGCAAATAATATACTTAATTTACAGACATTAGAATCTTATGGATTTGATGAAAAGGAGCTTAAAAAATAATGTTTTTTCTCTCATTTTTAAGAAAAGTATGTGGGATCAGGAATTTTGGTTCCTGTTCTCAGCTTTGACACTGACCCCATGTGGGAGGCAATGTGTCTCAGAAGATTGAATGTGCAGGTAGAATTAGCACCTCTTTCTGAGGTCAGACCAATAGGTGCCTTTCTTTGACACGTAAGAAAGGAGCATTTCCAACCATTTAAACTTATAAAAATTAAATGCTTTCCAGTAAAGAAAGATATCTGTGGAACAGGCAATATATTCTTCAATGAATTTTTTACTTTTTTCATTGCACTGTGCCATCTGTCTTGGTCTGCCTGAAGTCTCAATCATTTAATAAAATAGTCATGGTGCTTGATAATTTTGAGACAGCAAATATTTAATTTTAATGGCTCAGGTTCCATCAAAAACACCTGTTTTGCCTCCAACTTCAAAACAAAACAAAACCACACACCAATCAGTGAATTTAATCAGAGGTAAACAAGGCTGTCAGATCAGGCCAAAAATTCTCTTAGACATGTAAACAAAATACTTGCCTAAATGAGATGAACTCTTCTCTAATATAATGTAATTGACTTTAATATTCAGTATTAGTAGCCTCATTATTTTTATTTAGTCTAAGTAGATCCAAATTAGCTCCACAGATTCTGCTGGCCCAAAATTTATGAGCATAGAGTCAACCTCTGAGTGAAGTGCAGAAACAAGGACAGACAAACACCTACCTCTTAGAAGCAAACCTGGATTCCTTTACAGGTGAGGACGATGATGACTTCTAAAAAATATCACAGGCTTTTTGCTGTACCTTATGGCTGAAAATGAAACATCAGAAATTAATTGAAGTAACACAACACTCTAAATAAGAAGACTGATTTTAGTTTCCACCCATGAATATTTTTGCC
Organism: Agelaius phoeniceus; assembly: GCF_051311805.1. NCBI lineage: Eukaryota > Metazoa > Chordata > Aves > Passeriformes > Icteridae > Agelaius > Agelaius phoeniceus. The sequence goes on from NC_135265.1 coordinate 127,184,580, forward strand.
AGTCTAATTTCAACAAATTCTGGTGGAGCAGCCCTTCTTTTACTTACCTGTACTTGGGCTGATTCCAGTAAAATCTGGGTGACTTGCTGAAGGTGCTGCACAGGGTTTTGCTCACCTGTCACTTACAACCAACCGTCCCCATCTGTGCATAGGGGAAATAAGTATCAGAACAGTGACCTAGTATAGAAACCAAAGCAGCAGTATGAGGTCTGTTGGGAAAGTGGTGGATGAGAAGGCGGACACTGATGTTTTCTGGGCATTCACTGGGACAGATCCTCTGGAAAAATTCGAGACAGCCATTGGGTCTGTGCTATGGATTTGAGTCTATCAGCTTAATCATCAAATTCTAAGATTTAACTGAAATTGAGCAATTGTCATGCATCACACATTTTTCCTGGTGTGTCAGTCTTTGAAAATAAATAGCTTTAGTTCCCCTTAAAACCACTCATTTCACAGGCTTTATCGGTAACCTTGAGCATCAAAAATGCTGAATGGAAAACCCTCAAAGGAAACATTTTTCTGTTGAAATCCATCACTCAAGTAAAGAGGTGCAGACATTGAAAAGCCAAAATATTGTTATTTTTCCATACTAACAGGCAAAATTGTAATTTTTTTTTCATTACAAATTGCAGAGCCACTACGCTAGTGACTCAATTATTCCAAAAGGTCTCCATTTTTTTTAGGAAATATAAATGTGTATGAAGTAGATTTTCTGCATGATTAATATCAAAACATGAAAGGCAGATTGAATTTATCCATACATAGGCATTTACACACCTCAGAAAAGGGAAGTTATTTAGAAGGTGATAGAACTGTAATTGCCATTTCAACAAAAAAAAAGGCAATCAGTGAGAATAAGACAAGCTCAGTCTGCCAAAATGAAGATTTGGAAGTTAATCAAATACCAACTTATCCAGCTTGTCATGCTGCTATGTGTGTCTGAAGTTTCCAAATTGTTGCTGCTATTGATATCTAAAATTACACTACAGTTCTATAGTCTTTCAAAAGAAGCAAAGTGTTTTCCAGACCAAATAAATAAAGAATGAAAAGGCTAAATTCTTCTCTGCTTCCTCTTTGCAGGGTTATAATAATCCTTTCTCAGCTATTATGAGATTCTGCGCCATTTGCAGACCACAATTTGACCCCAAGTCCAACATCTTGCTTTCTTTTTTTTTAATTAATATCTCTTGAAATCCTCATAAAACCAAAATTTTATGCACTACTGGGCACTGTGCATTCAAATAGGCATTAGGCAGGAAAATAAAAATAAAAAACCTGCTTTAAATAGGACCATCTTTTATTGCCATTTCCACCGGCATCACGCTGCCACAGCAAGACCTTCACAGATGACAGTTTTAAGCATATAACTCTACATCCTGTATATTCAATTGACTGTCTTAATTCATTATTCTGTCACCATTTAAATATTCATTTTGCATTGTTTGTCTCATTCCACTCCTGCTTCCTATGGTTTACTCTGGGCTTTCCCAGTATCTCTGTCTCATGCTATATGCTTCCAACATCTTCTTCCAGCACTCTCTCCTTCCCATTTCTTTTCAATTTTTTTATGCCACTCCACCTGGTTGTTCAGTTGAGTAAAACTTCTGCCTCCAAGTACCCGAAAAATCTCCAGTTGATTAGCCAGAATACTCCTCATCTCAACACATTGAAATTTATTCCTGTCATTGCCAACCATTATTTTGCCTGGAATGGATGCCCTTTGGTTTTTGATACTTGTCTAAACTCTAATTTGGAAATAGTGAGAAAGTTTATTAGGTGCTTTCTGCATAATTACTTTAAGGCAATTCTTCTTGTAAGCTCCTACTTAAATTTATTTTAAAAACACACTTCTTAAAATGTAGACATGTTCAATGGCCTCAGAGTACAAGTTTTAGTAGTTCCTTTATGCATTAAACTGTGTGTTCAAAACTGCATCCTTGACATTAGTAGGACAGGAACTTTTGCCATGACCATTAATACTAATTGGACCACCAAATCTCACACTAGAGAATTCCTACTCCTCACATTAAATAGAGATTAGTTCAGTAGGAATTTTAGTCTACAGCTTTTTTACACCACCCTGTAACTTAAAAGCATCTCCTCTGTAGCATTCAGGATGATAAAGTAGAGTTCTTATCATGAATCATGATAGGACTCAGTTGGACTTGCTTCTCATGGAGTAAGCACCGTCCCAAGAAACAGAAAACACCCAAGGATCTCCAATGAGAGCCACACCCCTGGGAATTTGCTATGAATAGCCACTCATATGCAGGGATAAACAAAGGTGTAACATTTTTTTCTCTACTTTATTTGGCACTAGATCCCAATAAGGTGTTGAGTGTCCCTCAAGGCACATAGGTATGGGCTGAGGGAACTCTGTGGACAGCATAAGGGAGTGATGCATTACTGTATTTGGATTGGCTTTATCAGCCAAGAGAGAACAGGAATGGGAGTTTGGTGGGAACAGTTTCACCATGGTGTAGCAATGTGGTAAATATTCTGGTAAAGATCTGCTAAAATTCTGGTAAAGACTTCAGGGCAGTGAGTTCTGCTAAAGCACCACCTCTCCACCATCCAACCTCTTCCACATCTGCTTGGAGATCCTGGCCTACCCCACACTCTGCAGAAGATCCACTCTGAAGGATCCACGCCTCCAGCTTCAGATCCTTCCCACTGTCACCAAAAACTGTTCTACTAGTCCCTAAGTCTTTTCCTACTGCTATAAAGGACCTTGCAGAGGAAGATTTTGCTGCAAAAGCAGTCTAACAGGAGAAAAACACACAGCCTAAATAAAGTGGAAAGATCCACTTCTTTCCTTCATGGCCCCACTCAAGCTCTCAAATGACCATGGTGACACTATTCCCAAAGTCATTCCTTCAGTCTCACACCTCACCATCATCTCAACTGCAGCGTGTCCTCACTAGCACTCTCCAAACATTGGATCCTGTCTCCACCACTACAACCAAAAGCATTTGTCACAATTCTGCCTGGACTCTTAGAAAGCAAAGATATGATGGTCTAGGGGAGAAATCAGTATCTGATAGGGCTATCTTATTCTTCCTGCTGATTTTTATTGGACGAACAAGTGAAACAGAGCATTTTAATAGAGGGAAGATAGAAGTTTGTTTTCACTGATGACTAAAACAATCATTCTCACAAGTACTCACATAAATACTAGCACTTCAAAGCAATTAAGCTGTTCACTGAACAGAAAAACAATTCTGTAATATTTTTAGCAATTAAAGTGTGATTGGCAGAGTCAAAAACATAATGATTAGGTTTCATCAATTGAAGAAGGGTTTAAAGAAGGTGCAAGTCATTCTTTTATTTATCTTTTATTAATATTTATCAAACTGTACAATCACTCTATTTATTAAATGCAGAGAATATTCTATCACTAGTTCATTACAAAAAATCTTGCATTACTGCCATCATTTTGTTTTTCATGTTTTGCAAGGGTTCCAGCTGAAAGCAGCAGAAGTGTAATACACATTCATGTTCCCCTGCTCACACATACTGAACTGAGCATTTACATTTCATATGGGGGCATTAAACTAAACCACCTCTATGACTGTTACTGAGTTAGAGATTTGCTGCTTTAAATCAAGGGACAAAGTGCAAGGTATACCTCAAATGAACACAGCTGTGAAGTCAACGTGATAGCTAATACAAATTCACTGTTCCTTGGTAAGCTCTGCTTGTTCTTCTTGGCTTCCCACTGATGATGAAGGATGCTGTGTAAAAGCCAACAAATGTGCATGTCCCCATGGTACCTTACAAATATAAATTACAGTGTTTTGCATTCAGTCTGAGTGCCAGCTTAAGAGAAAAGGAGGATATTGCCTTGAGTTAGACATAGCTAATAAACAGAATGGCAATTTGCTTTAATACTTTCTGTACTGCATTATGATTTTTCTCATTTTACATAAATATCTAGATCAATAATGGCTAACTAAGTTTTGGCTATTTTTTGTGTTTGTTCTGCCTTTTTTTTTTAATGCCTGCTCTGCAGCAGATTCCATTTTTCACCTCTTTGGCTGTCCAGAAAGTGCATTTCGTAATGAAAAGGAATTATTAAAGATGAAACAGAGTATGCTATCCTCGAGGACATAAGAGCAGCATCTCTAGACTTGGATTCAGAACTCTCAGTTGTACAGATAACAGTATTAGGAATGAACATCAGATGTAATGAAAGCAGTTGTGCTACAATTGCAGTTTGAGGTAGCACAAGTATGAGGGCCAGCGTTGGGAGTGAAAGGACAGTGTACCTGCTGCATTTTAATGGAGCTTGCTGTTGTTTTGCAGAAAGTGATGTATGGAAGTCACATAACCTTCTATCAAAGCATAGTCAGACACCAGCAGAAACCTAGAAAGTTGTCAAGCATCGTCTCCTACTCAAGAGGAGCCTGCAAAAGATAGATGTGCAATTTTACCAGGCAGTGATCAGCAGTAGCTTCAGATGCCTCCATTACAGTTATTAAAATGAGAATTCCAGTCCTGAGAACGGGTTTTTCTGGCAAAGAAAAAGAGACAGAAGAGTAAGAGGAAGGATACTTGAGGCTTTGGGTTTCAAGTTCACATGTATATATGAACCATCATCTATCCATCCTCTTTGTAGCTGCATTTTCTGAGAGTTTCTAAGATTAATTTGATTGCAAAATCCATTCAGAGGAAAGGAATTTTTAAAAACAGATGCATTTTTTCAGATGAATGTCTTTCATTTGTCTGTATTTTGGATGCTCTTATATCTTGTTGTGGGGTAAACTGTATGGTGAAGTCTGTAACAACTATATTCTGTGGAACTTTTCTTTAAGCATTTTCTTAACAAGATAAGATGTTAATCATGTACATCTTTTGTGTCATTTAGTCATAGCACATTCCTAATGCTCCCTCCCAAAAACATGTGCTGAATTTACCCTCTCATACAGTAAGATTTATTCCTGCACATTTACCCAGAATTCTCTGACCATAAACCATATGAGAAGGAAACTATTTAATTTTGGCTTTCCCATGTTATATACACTGTGTATAGTTAAAATTAATTTAATCTAGTAGAATTTGAATTTGGCAAAAATGCCAGAAGGATTATACTAGAACTATAACAACAGTGGCAATAGCATTTTTGGAAGACTGAAATACAGTGTTATGCCTAAGAAGAGTGTTTCCAATACCTCATGCTCAAAAAGCAATTCAGATAGGGAAAAAAGCAGCAGAAATAATTTCAGATGGAAAATGAACCAATAAATATTCCATAAACTCTCTCCATCTTTCTTTCAGAGATTATGATAGCAATTAGGACAGCATATAGAATTTCTTTGATATTGTCTACGGATGCCAAGTCTATATGCTCAGTTGAATTATTCAATTCTTAAAATGCATTATGTTCAAATCACACTTTCTAAAGTGGTTTTCTGTTAGAACTGCATCAAATGAAAGCCTTATTACTGGCTTAAATGTAATTCAGTTCATCCTTGTTGTGTCAGGAGATGTTTTTATATATAAAGGGAAAGAAATGAAAAAAAATTTAAAAAGCCCACTAGTCATCATAAGGGTTTTTTAATATCATCAGCACTGCCATAAAGGCAGATGATAAATGGCATACTATTCAGAAGAAAGAAATGGGATGAAATTAGCATTGAATTGCTCTATATTAATCATAGCCCTGAATTCTTGTCATTACAGGGAAAATAAAAGTTTGGCTCTTTTAGATTTTAATGTTTCCTCTCAGACTTTACCATTATTTCTAGTGAGAGGGAAATAAGAAATCCATGTACTGAAGGAAGAACACAGGAATATTTTCGACTGGTGGAGTTGCTAAATTTTTGTCACTGTTTCCAACTAACAGCAAAGCAGCATTGGTGACTTGGGTCCAGATGGTTAGCAACATTAATGTTTCACAATAGTAACCTAATGAAGCTCTTTAGTGCTGTGACAGGTAAAGGCCTGAAAGGTTTATGGCAAGGGAAAAAAGCTTTGATAAATAACTTGAAAATCTGCCTCTTATTGCTTTCATAATTGTTGCTTCTTATAATAGCATAAGGGAATGGCAAAGCATAGTTGAAAAAAAGACTAGAAAAGAGTAACTCTCTTTGGAGCTAATAGGATGTACAGTGGGATTTATTTTTTTTTTTTACTCCTTCTAAGATGAATAGCTAGTTAAAAACCATTAAGCCTCTCTCAGACTTAAGGGAAGGATTTAAAGGTCTTTTTTATTATAGCTAGTCTCTCTAGGGATCAGACCTAAAACATGAGAGATGAAGATTTTTCTCTGTGCAAGTAGAGAATAATAGTTTCTGGATGATTTAACTTAAAGAAGAAAATTCTGGGATCTCTCACATGAGCTTTTCTCCCTAATCCTGGTTACCTGTGAAGACCACAACCACAGATCTGGTGCTCTCTTTGCAGTGAAGGGGAAATCTGATGCCTGACTTCTTCAAAGGTCAGGAGCCCTGTCCTGCAGTGACTTGGATGTTTCTGGAAAACATGGTTTTCAGTAAATAGAAATTTTAACAGAATTTTTTTTTCTTTCTATTTTTTTTTTTCATTGAAGGAGGTGGAAATTGGCTGAAAAGAACATCTGGAAGCTTTTCAGCCCTTGATCAGAAGTGCACCAGGTTTCATCAGCTGTTTCCTTTTTTAGTTATAAAGCAAGATAGACTCCACCCCCCCCACAAAAAAAAAAAAAAAAAAAAAAAGAGAGAGTGCAGAAAAGATTGGCTGAAAATATTTAAATATTTTTCCTGTCAACATTTTTTTAAACTTGGGTTGAAAATTTCACTTCAAAAAAAAGAAATCATCTACTTCTGCTAACATTCTCTACTGTCAGTTTTCTAAACAGATGCAATTAGGAAAGTGTTGTCAGTTTTCTGGTGGGTAGGTGGAGCTGGTGTGCATTATGCTTTCCTGCAGCATCACTCAATGCCTACTTGGAGCTGCTAGCATTAATGGGTCACATAGCAGGACTCAGATATTTAGATGCAACCAGCCTCCAGCCTCTCCTGGAAGAACAAACCTTTAAAGTGGCTAACACTGGACTTTTGCATTTTCACAATGTGACTGATAAAGCAACAAAAGATACCAAAGGATATTTAGTTATATCCTATGGCAGGTACACAAAAACAGTAGCAAAATAGGCAAAGTAAAAGGGAAGCTACTGAGGAAAAATCCATCAATCTGGTAACCCTAGGCATTGCTGAAAGCACACAGCCAATGGAAATGGAATAAGGTATATAAATAGCATGATGGGACTGAAGCAAAGAATTCTACATGCAATTTATTTAGATTGAATGCTATTATGCAAATAAAGCACTTCATTGCAAAGCCGCCAAGATACATTATTCTATTTCCTGCTGCTAAAATAGAAATTATTCAGGAGTTGTTTGCGTAGCATTATTGAGGGGAGCTATACTTCAGCTTCAATAGCTCTAGTTTGATTTACTGTTATTATTTTGGGCCGTACAGTCAACTCAAGACTGTTGCACAGTCCTGACTGCCCACTGCTGCAGGAGCACTATTCTTGTTTTAACCTTCGATGGTTTAAGGTGGGAAAGCATTATAGACATTGATATTTGCTTGATTTGTGAAAAAAGTCAAGTCATAGTCCTCTTGGCTCTTTTCCCTTTGGCTCTTTTCCAGCTGTCTTGGTTTCTTTTTGAGGTTCTCCTGGAAGAAATTCTATGCTTTCATACTAAAGCCAACATTTCATTCTCAGTTTCTACAGATCAAGTGATGAAATGTCATGTGTGAACCCCCTGAAGGCTGTGAAGAGAAACTCTGACTTCCCCACAGAAAATTGTGAACTGCAGTTTCTTACTGGCTGACAACAACTTTGACTCAATTTGTATGAAACTCAATTTACTTATTAAAATGGACATTATTGTTCAAATATTAGAAACTCCATTTCTTATATGTTCTAAGCTGTACAATTGTCAGATTTTTATGGTTTAGATTGTAAATGTGGTTTTCTCTGGCTAATTATTGGTATTATTTTTTTAATTTTCATGTCTTAAAGGCCAATGTACTGTATCATAATAATATGAAGGACGTATTTAACAGGTGTGGAAAACACTGTATACAAATGTATATTTCTAAAAGCTATTTTTATGATTAGCACGTTTACTGTTTTACCATATTTAGAGTCAGGTGATATTGCACTTCTTTGTATACCGCTTAGTTCAAACAAGACCATTTTTATCAGTGCCACAATTAAATGCATTGTATGGTATTTCCCATTATTTTATTCAATTTATTTGTCATTGGAAATAATTAAATTTGGTAATAGAATAGCTTCTAAAAAGTGAAAATGTCAAAATAAGAGAGCAATCCTTGATAAACTGTAAATTGCATCCTCCTGTAAATCCTCTTCTTCAGATAAGCCCTCTCTGTGATGCCATTCATCAGACAGTTGTTACAGCTGTTCTTGCAAATCTTTAAAGGCAGTTTGTTGCTACCATATGGAAAGTCAGTCAGCCTCCTGTCTAGCCAGAAAAATTACTTATAGCCTGCCAATATCTGACAGCCTGAGTTAGCCTACTGATTACTTTTTGGGTTCTTTTCTGGCAGTAGTCTTTCCACCCACAAACTCTTAAGGCCCTCCCAAAACCTGAAGTTGGAATAATTAATTATTACAGATGTGGGGGGAATCTCAGTATAGAATTTTATAATAAATCATATTTCCTTTTAAACAGAATGGATGCATTATTTCTCTTGTGTTACTGAGACATTAAAGGTAAAAAAAAGCATACAGGCACAAGGACTTCTTCCCCTAGAAAAGTACCAACTTGTTCACCATCCCAAAGTCAGACCTCTTTAACATTGCAGATGACATGAAACAAGGAATACGTATTTATTCATCCACATCTTTATGTGAATGGTACTCATATAGAAAGAGACATGTCTTTAAAGTGATTGCAGGGTCAATAAATTATTTATTATCTACAACCTCCCAAGAGGGAGAGACATTAATTTAGGAAGTATCTTACACAGTCAAATGGAGCACAGACCCAGTCTGCAGCATTAAGCCCTGATCACTGAGCTCCATGACTGGGGTACTTAGTACTTCAGATCATCCAGCACTACAAAAATGAACTCTTGCCTTGCCCTTTCAAACATTCTCTGTAGGCTGAAAACGAGAGAAAACAAAAGGTACCACAGAGACTTTTAAAAAGATCTAACTTTAAATTTCTGTTTTAAAAAGCAGTTTCTGAGATGACAGGTTAACCTCAAGTAGTGTGGGTGTAAGCTGGTGGGAGCTCAAGGTCTCTGGTCAAGTTTCTGGCATGGGGATCATCAACAAAGAAGGACTGATATTTTTCAAAAATTTGGAAGCAAAGTATACATTTTAATTGCCTATTACTGAGTAAGAATTTTTTTCACTAGGTAGCTATGTGACATTGCACTCTCAGTTACATTTGTGTACCTTATATTTAGCTTGTCTATTGTATGTGGAGTTACATGGTTTACCTAAGTGCTGAGTAGTACCCAGCTCCTTAAATAAGGAAAGACTAGTATAAGTAGCTACACCTGAGCATAAAGAACTGCAGCTTCAGAGTTTATCAGGGCTGACTCTCCAAGAAAAGTGCAGGAAAAAAATATTACTCCTTGCAAGTGAAATGTTAGATCAAATCAGAGGGTGAAATACTTCTCCATTTTCTATCTCTTAATATAGGTTATGAACATTTTTAACTGTAAAAATGCAAACAGAATTGCCATTTTGGGATTTCTGTCTCCAGCTGACAGCTAAAAAATAAGGAACTCCAAACTTCGGCAGCTCAAGGGGCATTTAAATCACATAAACTGTTGGCTGACTTAAAAGATGCAGAAAATCATCCAAGGAGATCAGTTCTGATATTGGTGTTAATAAACTAGATATGAGAAACATCTAGGTATATTGTCTCTTCATCACTTCCATTCCAAATGAGCTAACACTCACAGAAAGCACTCTGAGATTTTTACACATTCTTTACAGTCATTAACCTTACAGCATAAACTCGCACAAATGATTGCACAATCATAATGTTGACACTGTTTCACACCATAGCTTAGGTCCTGAATATATTTTGAACACAAAAGTCATCTCTGATGACACCATGAGGCACTATTTCATTTGCAAGCCAGAAGATTGTTACCCCATGCAGCCTATTACTAGTAAGGTTTCTCAATGGCATGTTTGCTTAAAATCACTCCAGAGGATGCTGGTAGCTTCGACAGAGCTTGCTTGTTCTCTGCTGTCCATGTTTGCAGTATGCTCGGTGTTGTTTGCCATCACCTGTTACTTGTTTGACATAAGTTTTGTCAGTTGTGGGATTTTTCAACATTGCTCATCCCTTGCAATACAGAGGAATAGGAAACATAAAAGATCTTGTCAATCAGTTTGGACAGCCAACAGTCATAAAATCCTTTACAGACAGTCCTGAATCAAACCAGTTCATTTTCTACACAGATATATATGCTCTGTGTATTTCAGATATTTGTTTCAAACATGGGCAGCTGCATGAATGGAAAATGTTTACTAAAAAGCTTTAAAGTTTGGATCAAGAAAAAATATTTTTACTTTTGTAAACCCTTGTACTACATATTGTTGCAGTTCCTATTAGTTTTCTCTGTAGATCCATTTTTAGTTCTGAAAAATCACTCTACTTAAACTATGTAGATAACTATAATCTTGTTAGCAGTACTATTTTTAATTGGTGCCACTGCAATTTAGATTTGAAACATTCAGAGTTTGCCCATTAGAGCAGATTGATGGTTCATTACAGTTTTCTTTAAAATGTTGTAACATAATTTTTACATGTCTGTAAATAAATATTTTCTCTGATTTATGCACTTACTCAGTTTTGCAATTTCTTCTCTTAAAATGTGACTCTACGACACTTTCCAGGAAAAATGTATTTCTCTCATGGAAAAAGGCATTAAATGGTAGTACAACCATCCTTCACAAACTTTCAAAGCAGACCAAACAGAAGGAGGCATTCATAATATTAAGTACTAAACTTCAGTAAAATGTATAAAAATGTTAAACCTGCTATCATTTTAATATTTTGATAAATTTAAGCTCCAGTACTGTATTAAAAAATGACTGACAAGAAATGTGACGGACTTCCTGAAAAGAGGGAATTCTTCAGTGGAGTGAGAAAGAGGGAGCACAGTGGGGATATTTCATTGAATTTAAGAAATGCTTTTTCTTAATCTTGGAAGCTTCTGTGTTTCACGTATCACAAAAGCAGTATGAACATAATTTATGAAAACCATGCCAAAAATAATTATCATTTTCTGCTCAGTATCCAAATTCATTTTGCATTCATAGTTCCCTATTCCATTCACAAGGTGTTGCTTGCAGGCAAGCTAAAGAAAATTGGTCCACCAAGTCTATGAGAATGATTTTAAATTATATTGGTATTGTTGGGAAGCAAGACTGTTTTGAAATACAAGGTAAAACCAGCAAAACTTCACAAGTTAGTACAGTAGCTCTGAGCATTTCTCAGCAATGAAATGTTCTGGCCACAAGAATGAAAGAGAAAGAGAAAATAGAGGCACTGGTGTACAGCAGTTAGAGCCCTGTGTTTACAATCCATGCCCTTACAAGAATCAGCTCTGGAAAACTGGTAAGAAAGTCCTCTGAGAGACTGCTTAGAGAAAATACTGAGTGCTACAGGGAATACATAGTTGCTGGGTTTTGGGTGGTGGGATAATAACCCATTTGAAACAAAAATTGCTTGAAGTTTTGTGGCTGCTATAATAAGTACTTTTTCCTGATTAACCCCTCAAAGAAAGACTTTTGTTCTACATTTGTGCAAACAGAATTAATCTGCAAGTATCACACTTTATTTTAACAAAAACTAGTTTGCAGAGCATCCATTCCATAAAAATCCCACTAACCAAACAAAAATATTTCTAAAGGTTACATTTAAATCTTTCTGATACTGTCCTGGCCACATGACTTAGCCTAAGGTAATGGAGAAAAAACTTTGCATAACTACTGGTGTATTACCATATGTGAATGTATCTATGGTATGTAGCTATGCATATGTGGAAAAATATCCTCCATTGCTTTGTGCTTTAGATAATTACCAGAACTAGAGACAACTAAAGTTGTGTAAAATAAGAATCAAACTCACCCCTGTGGACAGTCCTTAAATGAGTACCTTCAGTGTCTATTCCAACTGGATTCTTAAGCAGAAACTGTGGTCAGTGTTCATTCTATGAGTAGTTACAGAAGCATTTAGCAAATTATTTAAAGAAAGAAGAAATTATACTGCTGCTGATAATATTGCTGCTGCAGCAGGACCACAGTGGAACATGGTGGAGGAACAGAAGATTTACAGCATGGCAAGGCTGCAGCTTAAATCTGGTGCTGAGATCTGAATGAGCATTGAAAGGATTTTACCTCAGAATGACTGAGGGGATGTTTTGCACTTGTACTCATTTTATATTTGAAGAAACCTCCCCTATACACTTATTTATTTTCACATCTGACAGCATGCCATGATTTGATGATTCTTTCAAGAGGTAAGCCTCAAAATTCACATGTGATTTTGGTCAAATTTAGTGAGAATTCAACACTTAGCAATAAGTAGTCAATCACACTAAACATTTACCCCTTCTTCAGAATTTTGGCCTTGGTGTTTAATCCACAAGGCAAGGGAGAGATTTCATAAATTTCTGTTTACCTGAGTAGTCACACTAATTGTAAATCTATGCTTCCATTGATAGAAAAGCTATAGATCACAGAAACATGGAATGGTTTTGGTTGAAAGGGACCTTAATGATCACCCAGTTCCAAGCCCCCTGCCCTGGGCAGACTTTTCATAAGACCATCCAAGCTGACCTTGAGCACTTTCAGGGATGAGACATCCACAACTTCTCTGTGAAACCTGTCCCACTGTCTCACCACCCTCACATTAAAGAACTTCTTCCTAATATCTAGATTTTTTTTTGTTCTTTCCTTTTTTTTTTCCAACCTGACAGTGTTTTGTATTCTGGTCTCCATCAGTAATCTACATTAAAAAGAGGACACATTTTTATGTAATATGTGATCTCAAGCAAATCAACATTGAAAATTTTCTTAGTTCTATACAAGACAACTTTCAGTGATAGATGTCAGGAGTTTTACCATGTTTGTGATGACATGCTGCATTACCTGTAATCAAAGTACCAGTGTATGAAATTGTGTTTTGCAAATCTATTCATTGAGCACTATCATTTAATACTGCTTCAGAGAGAAAGTTTATCACGTCCTGTCTCAGAAACATAAATATGTTTTTTGACAGCAAGCTATAAAAAAATCAATTGTACTGATTTCAAGGATGAGCGACCTTTGAAATTTGGATTCTTCTGCAATTACACGAGGATCATTTGTAAGTGAATTGTAAATTCTGAGTTATTTTTTTGGTAAACTAACAAGGTGGGGAAACAGTAATCCAGAAGTGCTACCAGTTTTTATGGGTCACATTTTGATCAATTTGTTCTACACTGAACTTGGATGATTCAAGGGATGTCACAAGATAACATGATGGAAGCGGACAATTAATAACAGCAACAAGAAAAATAACAAAAACCAGTTTCCATGGAATTGTATATGGGCATCCATGTAGACAAATTACATTGCTGAATTTGCCATCAGATGTAAACTTGAGGTTCAAGAGAAGCTCTGTGAAATTCCATTCAGTGCAGAGCTACAAAGAGAACACATCTGCTGCTCCTGCTTACTCAAGGGAGTGAATAATCCAAGCAGATGTCAGATTTCCAGCAGCTTCCTCAGATAGCACTTTTCAAAGATGTATTTACAGGGGACAAATTCAAACTCTTCCCAACACCTTAACCCTCCCTTATGTGGTCTCATATGTTAAACTATGAGATTTTTCAGAGAGGACAAAAGCAGTTAAGTGGTTTCCTCCCAGGAATGAAGATCATGACCAAATGTGTATGTGCGCACCTACACACAACCCATGGACCTGAAAATGGAGAACATCCCATCTCTATGTTCAGGGCTAATGCCTTGAGGGCTGAAGTTGCAAGAGATTGAGCTCAGAGGACTAAAACTTTCAGAGAGTTTATGAGCTCCTCTTTAAATATGGTTGTAGAGACTGTTTTTCATCATCAAGCCTCAAGTAGTCACAGAAGAAGAAGTTTGAATTATTTCTTAGCTACAGAGAAGGAATGTAGGACATGGAGAGGTCATTTAGCTCTCACAGACTTCTCCTATTCTCTATTGGTAACAGCAAGAAGCTCAGAGGACCCTGGCCTAGTAAAACTACATAGGACCCTGGCCTAGAAAAATCATTACAAGTTGAAAGACACTGATGTTACAGTTCATCATATCTTTGTGTTTCCTTATGGGCAAAATTCTTAAACTAAATATTTCACATCAAGCTGGGTATAAATTTTCACTGCTGTGAACAATCAGCAGAGTACTGGAGTTTAAATCTTAAATCACATTTTCCTTTCCAGCAAATTCCCCAGTAGGGGTGGTTCTAAGTTGACCGTGTTAACCGGGTTTTTGAGCAAATATTGTGCAAAAGCAAAATTATTTAATCTCTTCAAGCTAAGGTGGTGCCTTCAGCAATGATAATCAGATTTTAGTGGTCTCCATAGCAATGAAGGTGAAAATTTAGAAAAGCATTCAGCAGCAAATACAAAAATTCATAAAATTAAGAATGCACCCCATTGAGGACTGGTTTGCAGGGATGCTGAGAAAGTTATGCTCACATTTTTGATTGAAAAGTATAGGTTTTACTTACCATGAATCACTACAATTGAGCAAAGATCATGCTGCTGTAGCATGTTGCCTCTCAGAAAAAATATTTCTACTTCAATATTTTTGCAGATATTTTTGGTTTAAGAAAATAGAAAAATTACTGAACTATTAATTTTAGTACATTTTCTCTTTTAATTTAGGCAACACTGTATGCTTTAATACATAAAAATCTCCAAAGCACCTGGCTGAAAGATTAGGCACATTTACACAGAATAACATTTACAAGAGAGTATGAGGGAGACACACAAGCTAGTAAAGATCTGAGCCAATGAATCTAAAACTGGAGCCTACAAAATCACAGAATCAACAAGGTTGGAAAGATCATCTCTCCAGTGTCAGCACAGCAGCATCATAATCACATGTGTATCCCCAAGTGCCACATCCAGGTGCCTCTTGAACACTTTCAGAGATAAGGCCCCACCACCTCCCTGGGCAACTTATTGCAATGTCTGACCACTCTTCCAGAGATTTTCTTTTTCCTAATATCTAATCTGAACCTTCCCTGGTGAACTTTAAGTCATTTCCTCTTTTGATACAGCAGAACAGACCAACCCCTACCTCACTACAATCTCCATTAAGGTGGTTGTAGAGAGCAATGAGGTGCCACTCTGAGTCTCCTTCAGACTAAATAACCCCAGTCACCTCAGTTACTCCTTATAGGACCCTTCACCAACTCTGTTGCCCTTCTCTGAGCATGCTCCAGCACTTCAGTGTCTTTTTGGAAGTGAGGGGCAAAGAACTGGACATAGCACTTGAGATGTGGTCTCACCAGTGCCAAGTGTAGCAGGACAATCACTTCCCTAGTCCTGCTGGCCGCTTTTTTTGACACAGGCCAGGATGCCATTGGCCTTCTTGGCCACCGGGGTACATGCTGGCTTGTGTTCAGCTGCTTTGACCAGCACTCCCATCTCCCTTTCTGCTGAGCAGCTTTCCAGCTACTCTTCCCCTCCCTGTATCAATGCAGGGAGTTGTTGTAGCCCAAGAACAGGAGCTGGCACTTTACCTTATCAAACGTCATGCAGTTGTCCTCAGAACATTGATCCAGTCTGTAAAAATCTCTCTGTAGAGCCTTCCTGCCCTCCAGCAGATAAACCGAACTCCTACCGAACTTGTTGTTGGCTTGCATGAGCACACGTGCTGCCAGCTCAGGTTTTTCAGCCTGTCCACAATTCCAAGTAGGGCCAAGACTTTCTCTGCATCTACTGATGGAGATGTGCCTCAGCTCCACACAACACAGCTGGACAGGAGGATCTCCAGAGGTCCCTTTCTTCCTCAGAAATTCTGTGATGCTGTGTTTCCATGTTATTGTAAAGTGACAGACATCAAGTCTACATTAAAAAAATGCTGAAGGTGCATAAGGAGAGTACCAGAATCAGCACGTAGCACCCATGTTATGTATATTCTCCATCACAAGAATCTCTTGTCTATATTTAAAATATTCTCATCATGATCAGTTATTGAAGCAGGAACCTTTTATCCAAGTAGAGTCCTGTGGCTGCTGAAGTCATGCTAAGCTTGCTTCCTCCCATCCTGCTCAGGATGAACATTCATCCATAGCCATTGAGCACTTAATTCACACCAAGAGGAACAGTTTCAGCTGGAAAGAATAAGAAAGGGCTATCTCAGAAAATTCTGCAGACCTGCATCAGGGAGTCTGTAGTTGTAGACTCAAGGTCTCTTAGGTGGTAGAGGAGCTCTTAGGGGAGCTGATCCTGTCTGTTCCATCTCTGAGCTGTCTGTGCTGTGTAATGAGCTGCTGGATAAAGAGCTACAAGAAGAGTGGGATTGAGTAAGCACTGATCCCAGCCATTCCCATAGAAGAGAAATATTCCTGACATCCATTGTCAGATGTATCCCAAGATGACAGGCTTCAGGGAAGGAAATAGCAAATGGCAGTGACTGAAGGGCACTGGAGAAAGATGAACAAAAAGAAGACCCAGAGGGAGAGACCAGCAAGATGTTTCCAAGGAACCAGTGTTTGTCCCAAGGAACACAATACAGAAGTATGTGCATTAGGAAGGACATTAGAGCTGTTGAAAGGCAGAGTGAGAGGCTACCCTGTCACCAAAATGCCACTGGGTGAAAACCTAGGTTTGTGCAGGATCCAAACTAGAATATCCAAATACACACATGAAATAATCATACCAAGTATAAGGTGGGGAGAGTTCTTGTGTGTATACAGGTAGAGTGTGGGCATGAGCTGTGTGACCAGGGCACACAGAGTTATTAAGTCTATAGAAATTTAGCCCAGATCCAGACTGAGCATTTTCTTGCTTCCTAAACCAAAGCAGTATGGGCAGGACAACAGCTGAGGGGAGGCTCCAAGGACTGCTTGATTTAACTGTGACACCTATATAGATGTTTTCCAGTGGTTGTAGTCTTCATGGCTGAGAAATATTGAGAGGTCACAATTCCTACTGGAGTCAATGGCAATACCACACACTCAAGTCCTCAGGAGCCCTTCCTCAGGATCCCAAAACAGACACGCCAAGGAAGCAATTTAGATGACTAAACACAGATGTCCAGTGCTATTTTAAGTGTTCCTTTAGACTCTCCACAAAGAAATAAGGCTCACATAATCCTGACCATACCTGCCACTTCCAGGAGGATGTTTCAGTTCCTCAGGACTTACTCAGAGTCTCAAAACTTAAGTTTTGAGAAGGATGTAAGTTTTGGAACAATTTCAATATTTATAGGTACTTATGCTGCTGAATGAGACTTCCAATTTTTACTGTGATGTTTTGATAGGATAACTAGAGGAAGATGCCAGTAAAAATGGGCCAAGGTAGGTAAAGGAAAGTTTTGAATACATTTTCAAACCAGAATCTGTAGCTGAGTAATTCAGATTCCTATCAACAGCAGTTTCCAAAAGTCTGTTCATATAACAGAGAATTTCTTGTAGGAAGTCATGGAAAACTGGCGACCAGGTTGGACTAAGCTTATAAAAAGTAAGTTGGCAGCAAAAATTAATCAAAGTTATTGGTAAGTCCTATAATAGTTAAGTAAAGTTGGAACTGAAACCCTGATCTTGTTACCCACTGAACAAAAAGAATTAGATGTAGGATGTGCTAAATTATCCTTTTATCACCTGTGAAAGAACACCAGACTGTGGCACCTATCATTGCCATTAGATGAACTATACCTCAGTCACACCTAGCCTCAATTATTGCCACAGTGCAAGCTGCAGCAGGTGATTTCAGAATATACCCCAGCCTGGCCATCTTTGTACTGCTGGGCTCCCAATTAAAAGAAAACTGCTGAAAGCCATTTTCTCAGCCTAGCACTGTACGAACCTGAAAAATAAGAATAATTTCTCACCATGAACTGTGAAATGAACATAAAAGTGCTGTAGACTTCTTTTTCTTTTTCCCCTTTCAATTACAGCTTCACCTCTGGTTCAGAGTTAGAGACACTTTGCTTGGTAGTTACACCAAAGCAGCCCTGCAACCCAGCTGCAAACCCAGCTGAAAAGCACTCAGCCCTGACCAACACAGTCATTTTCAGGGATGGGAGGGCTGAGTTCCTGAGGCAATTCCTACCACGAGGGCTGTGGCATCCTTTCAGACACATTTCTTTGTCCTTCTGTTTTAATAGCAGCAAAATAATGTAAAGGAGATATCTGTGGTTTCATACAAACTCGTTGTGCATGAAATCAAATGAGTTTCTTTTTTAATATATAGAGATCTTGTGCATTCTTTCTGTTGTGAAGTAGTATCTGTGTCTTTCTCTGGCTGTCACAAGGACATCCATGTGGAAGAGCATGAAAAGAAGCAGGTAGGAGAAAGGTACTATGTTTTCTGTAAGATACTGGCCTTTTTTTTTTTTTCCAAAGACTTACCTATTCTTTTATTAGTGCTACATTGGTAATTAATGACCAGGAGTGTTCTTGTTTTGTATATTGCCCTATCAAACTTTAGTTTCACTGTATATTCATCCTTAGATACTCATGTATCTACTGCAAAAGTTTCTCTTGAGATCACCATCAGCTAAAACAGCATTATGGAGACCAGTTTTGAGAAGGATATAACAGATTCTGAACCACATCCAGCTATATAATTTGAGTAAAAAAAGCAAAAATACAAATGCAAAAATGCAGAGGCTTTGCATTTCTTTAAAAGCTATTCCTCAGCTCTCAGTTTCACAGAGTCCTTCTTGTCTAAAACTGAGGGTTAGAACTGCAGTATGTGCACTACCTTCACTGAATTATAATTGTAAAGTTGTTTGTTTCTTTGTGAGTTAGGTTATATAAAACCAAGAGCTGGAACAGCATTCAGAAAGGTATTAGCTATTCTGTGGATAATGAAAACTCCAAGAATATTTGAACAGCAATAGTTCTTCTTTTAAGAAAGGCATATGCTTTTTTTTTGGTCCACTGCATAAACTAAACACTGACGGCACAAAGAGAATGTGGAAACAGGTTATTCCATTAATATTTACCTGGGGATTTTGAACACCTCTCTCTGCCCCCTTGAAGTGCAACATGATCAGAGACTGTATAATAGGACTTGATAGAAGCAAGTTGAAGCTTGAAAAGACATGAAAGAGAGATAGACGTATTACAACTATATCTTTTTAGTGTTTCTGAGCAAAATTGTTTTCTAATGACTCCCTCCCAGCAAAAGCAAGAGAATGCTATTGTGTTTCAGCCTACATTGAACTTCCCATGCTTCCAAGAAATACAAATACACTGCTGTATAACTCAGGGGGTGAAACTACACCAGCATTTCCTGCTTCTTTGGAAGACAAAAAGGCACAAGAGCATCTCATATGCTCAGGCTTAGCTAAAAGAGTGTTACCCAGAGCATAGCACTGCAGTCTGGTTGCTTATACTTACAATTAATCTAGTGACAATTCCTAGCTGCTCTCTATATTGCTATTAGACTGGGCACACCGGAGGCTTCTGGCCTGCTGTGATTAGGAATAATATGACACAGCTGTTATTATCAGCATGAAAATGAGAGTTTTCTGGTTGAAACTACATAGGTTTGCACTCAGTTTTGTAGTGATTCATCCTATTTTTATGTATAAAGAATGCACTAAATCCTAAGTGGAATTACCGTACTTACTCTGAACTAAAAGTTACTTTTCCAAGAAGTTTCAAGAGAAGTTGTTAATCACTTCATGTGCTGCATTTATTTAGTGATGAAACCTTAAAGGAAAGGCAATGTATCAGACCTTTGCTCTGTTCCCAATTATCTGCCCATTGGCAAGTCCTGCATTCACAAGCCCTGGCAAAAGAAGGGAACCTGAGAAATTCCAGCTAGATTTCTTCTGTGTTGTTTAGTGTTGGGTTGAGAACTGTATGTCAGCAATTCAAAAACCTTCAATACAAGAAGGTTGTTGTCCAAAGGCAGTCTTTTAAAGACTATTGTAAGTTTAACTTACATTATTCTTGAGAGAAACCTGTTGAACCCCAACACTGAGGCTACATATTTTTGTTTAAGGCAGTTGAGTTAATCTGGTGACCATCCCCTAGTGAGAAGAACAGGAAGGGATAAGACTTTCAGCTAGGACTGTTAGTGTCAAGTTTTAATCCTCTAGGGTGTTTTAGGGTAAAATAAAACCCATAAGCTCAAAGTAGATCAATCTGATACCTGCAAGTGAGAGAAAGTTCCCCAGCTGAGGATCCCAGGGAGCAGCAGTGTTGTCCAGTGCTTTGCATCCACCACATTTGATCTTGTGGAATGTGTTAAATTAACTGACTGAGTTAATGGGAAGAATCTTCTAACTTTAGGAGAGGAGAAGCATGACATATTTTGGGGTTTTTGCAAGGTCAGACTCCCAGTTTCAGTGCACAGTCACAACAGACACATAGCAGGAATGTGAGGCCAGGAAAGGGAAGAAGTGCAGAAGAGATCTTTTGGAATTATTCTGATCTGGCATCAGGTGAAGACGTTATTCCAGAGCTTTTTATTTCTTTTCAAGCTTAATTCAAATAAGGTGAAATAAATTCAGGTGACTTCAATCAGATGCAAACAACTATTCAGTAAATAGAAGTCCAAAACAGCATGGACCAGAGGTTAAGTTATCAGGTTTTCCTGGGCTTACTACTAAGATGATGCCACCAGGGAGCCAACAGCCAAGTAATTTTTTTAAAATTGTGTTCATATTCTTTATTTGCAATTTCAATTACATGCTTTGCATATACATCCCTTCTGTTTAGTGTTGATAGGCCTGTATTTTCATACTTGAATGTGAAAGCAGTTTTGCCACAGTACTGTTTACAAAACTTTAACATTCATAAAAATGTACGTAAAAATATATTTGAGACCTTTTGAATGACTTCTGATTATAAGACCCTGCAAGCCATTCACTTAGGGAGACATACCTAATTTTTAAATCTGAATCTTCCTATGTCCTGTCCTTTCTTGCTATTTGTAATTCAGTATACTAAAATCTAATACTTCCATAAACAAAGCATCACTCAAAGGAAGGAAATGACACACATCTTTTACCTCCAACTTCAAGATCAGATTTTCAGAGAAGCCCACAAAATATATTCCTGACATATTGGAGCAAATGAGCATCTAATTCTTTTAACTCCCTTTAGAAAAATATCGGGTCTGAGGCAGGAATGGGCTACTCTTAAAACAAAAAAAAACCAAACTTTCAGATACCTATTTACTTGCTAAAATGAGTTCAATCTCTTCTCCATTTAATAAACAAAAACAATAATAATCTGATGCAATCATCACAAGTCCCTCAGTATTGACTCTGGAATTACAGGGCATTTCTGGGGACTGAATGTTGTTTATGAATAGCTTGATTTTTCAATACACAACTTCATTTTCTCTCACTCTTTTTAATTCTTCTTGATTTTGCATATTTTCCATTATGGTAAAATTGACAGTCTTTGAATACACCAGATATAAACACACTATTAAATGGCATTTATAAGCATCACTTTATTTGGAAAGAAATCACCAAAATAACTTTCGAGTTTATAACTAGGAAAGCAGAAAAATTATTTCTTTCCAATATCAAAAGTCTTTTTCACCTAAGCAAAGATTTATAGCAAGTGAAAGTTCAATATCGTGCCTCTGAAATTACAGTCTGAAAATTACAGTCTGTTTAGACAAAAGTGAAATTATTTGAAAGGAAGTATTAAATAGTGAGAAGTAGTTATGTGTAATAATTTTCTAAAATATTTGGGTTTCTTCATTCAGTCTCAGCCACTTTTCTATGTGGAGCGTCCTTTCAACTTCATATCCAGTTTGCAATTTAAAGCCTGAAGCTGTCTTTGAAGTATGTAATTTGTAGCAAAAAGCACAGGCTCAATACTGCTTCTCTTTTTCCTCTGATGCACTGAAGGAAAAAACATGTTGAGACCTCTGATTGTGCACTTAGACCTGTATGGAAAAAGCACTGCCTAAATCCTGGCACTGAAGGAGGGATAAAATTATTTATTCAGTCATAGGGAGAGCCATATTTGCAACTATTCTGCTTTTACTGCTGATATGCTGTCCTCAAGATACAACTAATTTATCTTAATAATATCATGTCAGTATGTAATATCTCAACAAATCTTAACTACATTATGATAACTGTTCTGCTAGGAAAAGTGTTGACTTCACTTGGAAAAAGCAGGCAGCAAAGTCTGCTCCCCAAAAGTGCTATAAAGTAAAATATATCCTTTTTCCCTCTGTCCTCCACATAATATTGCATGTACTTGGAAACTCAGAGGTCATTCATGTTTTACCTCTAGGTAGGTTTTCTACATTGGAAGCTTCTGCTACTTTCAAAGATCTGACAGCTTCCATAAAACAAGCCTGATAATCCCAGAGGAGAATTTCTAAACTGATAACGTGGGGTCAGAGACAGAGACAGAGACACAACACTGGTGGGTCATCAACAAACAGCATGTTTTAGAGAGCTCAAAACTCCCAGCTCTGGACAGCTCATTGGTCTGATCTTTTACACCCCCCAGATCCTGGACCAGGGATGTGCCTGCAGCTTAGGATGAAATGTAATTGGCTGAGGTTCCTGTCTTTCAATCCAGAGGCTGGTTTTATGGAGCTGGCTGGGCAGCCAAATTAATTGTCCAGTACAAGCCAGCTTGTACTGTAATATCATGCAGCAACACTAAATTACTAAAATTATATTTAGAGAGAGCAGCAGCATTACTAGGTTTTCTGAGAATTTATACATATAGATTACATGAAAGTCACAAGTGATGTTTCCCAGGGCTCAGTATTGGGGCAGCTCCTGTTTAATATCAATATCAATAATCTGGATGAGGGAATTGAGTGCCCCCTCAGGCATTTTGCAGATGACACCAAGAACTGGACACAAGATTTGAAGAGACACTGGAGCTGTGAATGTGTTGTTATTTTCTACATAGATTGCAAGTAAAAATATCAGATTTGATTCCCTGGCCTGTACAATGCATGCACATATGAATTGCTGGAGCTGAAGACAACATTGTCTCTTCAGCTTGTGACAACACAAGGAAGCAAGGGCAATGTGAACAGGTTTTTCTTCTTCCCTTCCCATGTGCTTGTTATCAGAAAAATAAATAGCTGCTTTTTCCAGGGGCTTTTAAGTACTAATTCCACAAAGAAGGGTGAAATGAGTTTCCCAAGGAGAAAGTTGCATAAAGTCAAAGCTACGGTTCCAGGCAAAATACTACACTGAAGTGCTGTTTTGTGCACTATTATCTTCTCTTTCAGCATATGCATCTGAATTAAACCTAGAAATATTTCAACATTCTCTGAAGTCAGTGAATTGATATTTGCATCTGCTGCATATTTTTTGCAGAATTCTTTGTGACCCACACGCTACCCAGTATCAAAAATTTGGTTATACTGCCTTCTGTACAATGACAGAAGAAAATATTATTGTTACACACATAATATTATAACCATGTTGGATGTATATTTATAACCTAATTTTTGCTCTTCTGTAGTACTTTGATGCTGTTTCTTCTTTTCTTGTAGCATTTAGTGGTAAATCCAAACTATACAAAATATATCTATCCTGATAACCAGGATGATTTTTCATGCATTTTTCTCTGTATATGCGAATGTGTTCTTGTTCTTCAGACCTGAGAAAGTGTGAAAAGCTACAAAATGACCTTTACCAATTCATTTAAAGGAAAAAAAAAAAGGAGAAAGAAAAAATCAAACACAAGTGATAGACAAAATTCACACCACAGCAAAAGAAAGGAAATTCATGCCAGCAGTGATATTTTTAACTTTTAATTTTTCAGCTTTTGTGAAACAGGAAAATATGTCTAAGACTAAGAATTGCAAATGAGATTCAGTGGGCTTGTGTGATTTCAGGAGTAAGAAAACTGAATTAGACTATGCCAATTATGCCAAATAATAAGGAGAGGTGGTTTGTTCACTGGTTTTCTCTCTGGATCTAGATCAAATGTAAACAACTTTACAACTGCATCATCTGAATTAACATCTGAAAATACAGAATAGTCTTTATTTCCTAAGGGTTGTCTTGGAGGTGACACAAACTGTACATATTTCTTACCAGTCTGTACGTGAGAACATTTGGAAGTGGAGACAGTTTTCTCAAAGGAGAAACACCTGCAGCTCCTTTATTCTTTAGAGTTTGAGACTGTGTATTTTGAGGTTTTAATGAAGATTCACTGTAATATTTTGACAAATGAATACACTGTTAAATGTTGCTGTTACCCAAAATCAGCTTAGCAGCTTCAGTACCTAAAAAGTTACCTGACTGCTTTTTAGTGAGTTACACAGCTCACCTGTGAACCAATCCTCAGACATGTAGATCAATTAATTGTACCAGTATAAACTCCTTTGCTCCTATACATTAGTACAGATCTTTAAGGTTCAGTGGCCTTGCTTCAATTATCAGGAGAACAAGAACAGGTTGGCTTTTTTACTTATTAGGCATTCACCAGAGGCCATAGGAAAGGTTGTTTCTCAGACTAAAACATATAAATAAAGGAGCTTCTCAGTCAGGTGGCTGAGTGAACCAATTGATCTTGAGTTTCCAGTCAGACAGAAACTTCAGTATCTCTTTTCTACTGCAGTGTTTTTCCTGCACAGAGTACAAAAGTTGAACTTCAACCATAACAATCAAAAGATTGGGACTGACTGATTCATTGTGTATTTATACCTGATTGTTGTCTCTGCTATCAGAATTTTGACCAGCCTTGAAAAGACAGAAATATACTCTAGAGATTAGCTGATTAAATTAAATGTGTGAATCTGGTTTTATATCAGAGAAAGTGATTTTTTTTCTTTCATCATTTATCAGTCCATTTTAAGTGAATTTTTCCAAGAGTGTTACATCAGCTGGTGTGCAAAGGGTTCAAAACAAGGCAATGCTGAATCCTCACTGATGGTTGCAAAGGTGGATCTGCAAATACAGGTTACTGTACTAAGGCTCACCTACAGCCTGTTTATTTAACATTAGTTTCTAAGAGAGGTCAGCTCTGCAGATTCCAGAAAAGCTGCTTGTGGCTTCAACTTCTCCTTTTGCCCAGGCAGAGGTATCACTGCTGTGAGTGAGCAAGCTACCTGTATGGGTGTGACAAGATCTTTGAATAGCCCTTGACACAGAAGACTATTCTTGAAGACCTATAGAAAATCTGAGGCTGGGGAAGTTGGTGAATGTGTTAAAACTAAGGATCAATTGTTAGGCTTTGCAAAAGTTTTATAGGTAAAAAGTGGACAGTAATTGATATTCAGTGATGTACCTGAAATCAGCCAGTTTCTGACAATGCCACACCCTCCTGAGAAACATGTCAAGAAATATTTTCATATTGCTTTAAGAAGCTGCAAACAGTGAAGAACTTTGAAGTATGAAGAGCTGTAGAAAGTATCTTTCTCCTGCAAAACCATGCTGTATAAAGCAATCAGACCTTTTCAATGCAGTAGGTCTCCTGCTATGTATAAGATTTTGAAAAATTATATAATGATGAAGATAGAACCCAAAATGTGCATAGTAATAGAAAGATAGGTATTTAGTTGTATTTTAAAACTAGCTATCTTGTTTGAACAATTACCACCCCTACCTTCACAAGGCACTCACCTTCATCTAAACACAATTTTTGCTTGTACTGCATTTTGCTTCTTTTGAAACAGTAAATCTTTCTTACTAAAATCTTTGGCTTAACAGGAATGTATTCCTGTCAGATAGAGGAATATACAGGACACACTGAAGTACAGGTACTAGTTTACTTATTTTTAAATATTTATTCATAGAAGTTGATTTTCTCTGAGACAGATTAATTATATATCCTTAAAAAAGAATCTTCTCTTAAGACCCATGAACCCAAAATTTCTTTATGTGAGGGATACAGCATAGAATGAAAATGATTTAGCTTTGCTGCAATTTATGGCTTGAATGAGACAAAAAAAAAGAATAAAGGATAATGTGGGTTGTGGGTAAGAATAGATTACTGGGGTTTGATAAATTTTGGAAGTAATGTCTGATTGATTTTCATCATTTTCTTTTGTCTCAGTATAGATCCAGCGAATTTCAGAGAGTTCATCTTTCCTTTGAAAGAAGAGCCAAGGGCTGGGTTGGCAGAAATGTTGCAGCTTGACACGATGAAATCTAACAGTGGTGCCACCTTGGGCAGTTTGCACTCTACTGTGTTCTACAATACAGTCTTCAGCCTGTGAAATGTGTATGCAGATCTCATGCCAAGATCTCATGCCATTTTAGAAATCACTTCCATCAGCATCAGAACTGCACTATGCAATGCAATGCAGAAAATGCTTCCAAATTTGCCTGGCATGTTGATGGCCCTGACACATATTTTAAACAACTAGAATCAAAGAATCACAGAATATGCTGAGTGGGGATCAACCCATCAGGATCACCAAGTCCAACTCCTGGCCCTGCATGGGACACCCCAAAAATCAAATCACCCCCAAAATCAAATGTGCCATGTGCTTGAGAGCATTGTCCAAACAATTCTTGAACTGTCAGGCTTGAAGCTGTTAACTCTTCCAGGGGGAACCTGTTCCAGTGCCCAACTACCCTCTGGATGAAAAAACTTTTCCTGATATCCAACATGAACTTCCCAACTCAGCTTCATGCCATTTCCTTGAGATCTGTCACTGGTCACAAGTGTGAAGACATCAGTGTCTGCCCTTCCTCTTTCCCTCATGAGGAAGTTGCAGACTCCAGTGGGGTCTCCCCTCACTCTCATCCAGGCTGAATGGACCAGGTAACCTCAGCTGCTCCTCATATGGCTTCCCCTCCATTCCTTTTGTCCTCACAGCCCTCCTAGGACACTCTCTAATAGTTTCATATCTTTCTTATATATGGTGGTTCCCAAAACTGCACACAGGACTCGAGATGAGGCCACCCCAGTGCAGAGCAGAGCAGGACAATTCCCTCCCTTGACTGGCTGTTTGTTGATGCTGTGTCTGATGCATCCTAGGACCCAGGTGGCCTTCTAAAGGGAAGACATTTTCTCTATACATTCATTTTGATCCATGGCATTGCTTCAGAGAGATTTTTGTTGCACATATTTTTAGTCTTGGCTTTGAGCCAGACCCTTAGATATATTGGTTCTTCTATTGCTTTACACTTTCCCTACAGATCTCACAGGAAGAAAGAGACAGTGATTGAAGATAAACCTCTACTATAATACTGATATTTTACTTTGGCTTTGAGGGATTTGAGTGGAGTGCCAAATCACACTACAGATACACATTGAAAAAATGAAAAATGGTATATATCAATCTGAAATAAAGGGGTTGCTTTTCTTTGACTCATGATCTTTTGGGGATAGAGTCTGAGTCCTGGAGACAGAGAAGGGAAGGAATTGTTTTGACCTTGTCAAGGTTAATCATATGTGTTTGACCTCCACCACCACCAAATTGCTATCTACATAGGTTTTAAGAACCTGAATTTCATGTCTTATTATCCACCTGAGAAAGGAAGAAATATAGCAAAAGTAGTAGTTGATTTGCTGCTGCATGGCAACATGCCCATTCTTGGAAAGGTATATTTGAAGCATAATGTTGAGCCTACTCCAAATTCTTTTCCTATAAGAATATCATTTGATGCTGTATAACATTATATCTATGTTTTTCTAAATAAAGTATAAAATAAATAGAGTAAAATTAGGAATACATTTCAACCATAGTGCTTGACCTTGCAAAAGCAGTTATTTGATTCATTAATAGTTGCCTAAAATTTAATTTAAACGTATGAATACATACAAAAATTACAAATGTTCTCTGAGTTACAGAAATTATTCCATTTCCCTGAAGTCTATTTCTTTAACTGTACAAAGACTCCAGGAACTTTACAACAAATAATTTTAAAAGCCTATTGCTCCTTATTTTCTAGAAGTATAATCAAGATGTTGCTGTTACTGACCTAATTAGACTGCAGAGCCTGCTTTTATAAAGGGAGTATTTGAGCTATTTATATGTTTTCCTGTAGCCAACATCATTATCTGAAGGACTGACTGAATTTACTGTTGTAGGCTACAGATATAGCCATAATTCAGATCTACAAGAATAAAAAGCTATTGTTATAAAAACCAAATAAGGTCTTTTATGAAGTAAAGTTATTTTGTTCCCCAGGAACTTTTAAAAGGTAATTTTTTTTTCAGTCCAAAAGATAAATTCAAAGCCAGTCTTCAAGGTGTATAAAACTGCATAAACCAAACAGAACAATCATAGTCAGACAACTTATTTTACAATTAATATTAGCTAATACTCTGCAGTGTAGTTGATTATATCAATGGACATTTTTTAGAACCCACTATCTTCAGTGGGTTCCAACTGTATTACAGAAAACCACATTGTCAGTTTCATCCAACAGATTCCAAGGCATTAGCAGTAAGATAGTTTCAAGTGCTATTTATTAGACATAGATGTCCTTGGTGAAAATACAGTCTCTATACAGAACCAACAATGGAATCCATGCATTAAGTCAGATACCAAACCTACATGGCAGAAGGTTTTAGAAAACATGAGTGTAAAAAACCAGTTTCTGTCTTTCTATTGTAGTGGTCACAGACCACTTAGAAATGGTCGAGGGAGGGGCCTCTGAAAGTTGTCTAGTACATCATCCTGCTCTGAGCAAGGCTATTCCCACAACTACATCAGATGAACTATTGCCATAGCTGAGTCTTCAAAGGAACCAGGAATGGGTGTTCCCATATGCTGTGTATCTCTGCTTAGTAATATTGCTCTCACTGTCTCTTTCCAGTTTCTCAACATCCCATTTCAGCAGAAAATGCTAGACTGCTATCTGAGTTGAAAATTTGTCATTTATCCAGCCTGGACTCCATTGAGTTTACAGTGAGAATGTTGCAATTCTTCACCTCCTCCTCGCCTGTCTCAAAGAAGGATGCAGTGTTGGCTTTTTTCCAGTCAGCAGGGATCTCCTCTGATCAACATGAATTTTCTTAGATTAGTCTCACCATCATTTCAGCAAACTCCTTCAGTATACCTCTAGATGTATCCCATTCAGTCCCACAGATCTGAATACACTCAGCTGCTCTAAAGAGTCCCCTGAAGCTTTTGCTCCTAAAAAGTTACCTACTTCTCTCTTTCCTGACCACACTGATAGAAGCAGTGGTCCTAGAAAAATGCTTTGTCTGTAAGAATTGACACAAAAGAATACCTTGAATATATCAGCTTCCTAATTTGCTCAATGCTATGGTATTCCTAATTTGCTCTATGCTCCAGATGTATGACAGCCCCCCATGAGGACAAGAAATAGCTACTTAAGGCCCATACACCTCTTTCTCTGCCCAGGCAATCTGTTACTGACCTCCACCACACCACTTCCAAATATGTCCCATCTCACTTTGTTTCTTCCTGTAGTTTTTCAACATTCAAAGGTCTCCTCAATAGAAGTTGCAATCATTCCTCCCTTTTCTGCCCCCATATCTATGCTGAATATCCTGTTTCATCAATGCCAGTGCTTCTTTTTCATGCCACCTCTTCCACTTGCACTGCTCTCATAGTAGCACTGATCCTAACTGTAAAAGCTATCTGACCTAGGATCCTTCCCCATTTATTTCTCCTCTGCTGCCAGGGCACTGGAGTATATTTAAGATTAAATAGCTGCAGGCTGGAAAGGAGCCCTCTTCCCACTGCCAGAAATCACAGACATACCCTGCTGGATGGATGTGCTCTTGCTGCTCCACCATTGCCTTCCCACCCTCAGGGTGTCTACTACCCAGCAGAGTCCCTTGAAGTGGGCAGAGTCTCTTGAAGGCTCTATCAATGCATCATCTGTCATTCTTCACAGAAGGGCTGTTCATTTCTTGGCTACAATTGTTTTGCTTGTTTTAATTGACAAAAGAAAAGCATAAAGTAACAGAGTTATTTTTATGTTGTCATTTTATTTTTTAGTCTGGACTGCAGCCCCCAGGAACATGCATGTGCAATGTGAACAGAACACTTGGCTTGTGCAGATGGGAAGTCAGACTAGCTGACTTACCCATGTACCTAAAACCTGTGGTCTACCATAATTTCTCCTTCTCTTTAATTATTTGTGAAACAGAATGCTCTTCCAGCTGTGAAGGACATAGAAGAAGGAGATGTGTAGAAAAAAATGCAGTTGAAATTCTGCAGTGTAAGTCTAACCTCACAGAGAAAGAGAGAGCATCAATTGTGTAGAACCTGCTTTTTGGCACTGAAATGCCATCCAGCTGTGCCTGCAGAGAGAGGAAAAGCTAATGAGCTGATGTCCTACTGTGAGAGTCTGTGCTGGGCATCTCTGAAACCTAGCACAGTAGAAGAGATTTTTTTTTCTCTATTTTGGGGTGAATCACACCTCACAGTCCATGTTTCTAATTTTTAATGTATTCTGGTGCAGAAACTAAACTGTGCGTATTTGCTACCGTGAAATATCTTTTCAGCTCTTGCAGAAATACATCTTGTGACAATCTGACGCTTCTTCCTCAAAGGCAGCAAAACAGACATGTATTTTTAGGAACAGAGACACCCTTAAGTGATCATTTCAGTGTTGCAAGACAACCTCAGAAAGTTTCAGGGTAGTTGTCTCTGGAATAAATGTCTCATGGAGACAGTCCACTTGAAGTCTCACCTGCCAGTGGCTGGTTCATGTTTTGAAATGTAATTTCTCTGCTGCAATTCTCTAATCTTTTGTGAGCTCCTTCTAAGCTTCACAATAATAGAAGTTATTGGAATTAACAATTGTTACACAATAACTTAAATTATTGATGTGAAGTTACTGCAGTCTGTTACTTTCTCCTATGTAGACTAAATACCTCAAGCATTTTAATTTTTCTTCTGGGACAAAATAAAGATCAGGAGCATATGCCCATTCACAGAGATGAATGGACATATGCTACTTCCCATCTATGCTTTTCCCATCTATTAAATGTTAGAGGTATTTGTGACGTTGAAAATGTAAGGAATAAATCATATTTCCTTCTTGGACAGCATGACAGGTTGATAGACATTCTTGAATTTCAGGGCATTTTAGCTGTGATTCAAACAGTAGGTCAGTAAAATTTACTGTTGTTCTGTAATACTTATATAGACCCAAAAGCAGGGAATGCAACCAGACCACCCCCATCAGATACAGACTGACCTGGAATCACTGGCATCAAGATGTATGTTGATTCACATCCATTGAAGTTACAGATTATGATATTTAAATTGTATGTGAGCAAAATGCTTTTTGCATATCCTGCCATGAAATAGTCTGCTTTACCAAGAAACAAAGATCTTGATTCATAAAGCACTCTTTTCAAGTGACACTGACTCCCACATTTAACTAAAAAGAGACACAGCAATACAGGCTTCCTGCATAGTACACTTTAAAGGAAAAAAACTCTCTATTATAATTCTTCTTCCTCTAAATCCTCCACAGTCTTAACTGTGGCTGAAAGATTTAAAATAGGGTTATATCAGATTTTACCTAGCAGGACTCCCAATTAGTTTTTAAGGCAACACTCATATTTCTACTATACCAGGAGAAGCAGCAAAATTTATGGATCATTAGGCCAGTAAAGCTGAAAGGAAAGTAGCTGCAGTTACTTTAGACAAGACATGAATGCACCTATTTTTCTCATATTTTTATGTTCTGCATTTATACTATATGTCACTGCCTCCATAATTCTGAAAACTACTACTTTTTTATAATTTTATCTTTTTCCAGTGCTAAATCTCTAACATGGCTTGAAGAGAAGGATTGTTACAGGATAGATAACAATAAATGACTAGTGCATTACCTGTGTTCTCTTATCTTGGGATTTACTTGAGGACCTCTGAAAGCTACTATTACTTTTTAGGGAAAAGTATAATAACACATGCTCTGAAAATGGTTTTATGTCTATTAACATAAAGTAATCCCATTTCCTTCAGCATAATATGAAGATAGAAATCTTAATATCAGTTTTGATAGAAAATATTACACTAGCTTGGTTTATTTGAAGTAGATTAGGAACACTGATTAATCAGGTAAAGATTCCTAATTATACATTATTCTGCTTAATATATAAATATTAATTATATGTATTCTGTATTAAATGCCCCTGTGCCCAAAACCACTGTGGTGGACAGTGGTCCACAACCCCAAAACACACTTCTCCTGGGCCCAAGTCTAAGGCCAACACCATTATCCTGAGTAGTCACTTTGGCATAAAGGATGTTAGACTGAATATATATATATACATGCTTGCATATGTATGCAAGAATTTTGCAAAATGGAGGTCCTGCTTAGTAACCCCTCTTCCAATTTTCACATCTTGCACTTGATAAGAAACTTCGTAAGACACTTTCTGAGAAGGTTCATGAACACTCACAAACCTTCATGTGTAAATCAAAGCAAAACAGCTACTAAAAAGATTATATTTCAAATGCTGATTTAACCTTTCCAAATTTTGCTTTTTTTGGTCTTTAGAACATCAGAATCATATAACTTCTTCTCTTTTGAATCTTGCATTCAAAACACTAATATTTAGGTGTCTTTCTCTCTTTCTCTGTGGTATTATTTTGACAGCAAACCTGATCCCTTTAGTGTCAATATTACTACCTTTATCTTTTATCTCAGCAAGAGTTGTCACCAGATTTGTAAAGGAATTTCACTTCCAACTCACAGATCATGGCATGAATAATATGAAACACAGCAGCCACAAGGCTGACAATTGAAAGCTTTGATAATTATTCCAATTACTGAAGAAAGTGAACAAAAAAAACCCCATCACTTCACTATGATTAGCTATAATTTTGTTGAAATTATATGCATTATAATGACACTTTCAATATAATGTATGCTTCAGAAGAATTTATTCCCTGAGAATCTGTCCCATAATTTACCAGGACGGCATGCATTTCTACATGAAAGATCTGAGTTTAATTTTAAAACATGCTTGTATGTGAATAGTGAGTGTGTTACCATTTGCATAAGGTGCTTTACTAGATATTAATAAGAAGACCAGATGGCATTCAGGCAAGAGTCAATATGATACTACTGCAGCAAGTCTACAAGTAATTTAACTCATCTACAAGTAGTTTTACTCACAGAAACATAATTTCAGTAGAAAATTCCCTAAAAGGGCGAGAATTAACCAGACTACAATACACACTCTTCAGTTTACCTATATTTCCCACCCTGCAGGAAACTGTAAAACATACAGAAAATCCAAGACCCATCTCTCTTGCCAGCACAAGCAGGAAAGAGTTAGTGAGGTCAAATAATACAGACCAAAATACAACTTTCAAAAATGCAATCTGGTGAAGAGGAGAATGGTTCTTTCTGTTTGCTTACTCCCTTGCAAATCACAGCCATTGTCTGAAACCTTCATGCCTCTGCCATCCTTTGAGCTCTCTCCCACCTGTTTGTCATGAATCAGAGAAAAATTTATTTTTCTCAGTTACCCCCTTTAGCCTCTCAGAGCATGGTTTAAATAGCCATTATTTGGAAGCATGATCAGCATGCCAGAAAAAGGTGAAAAGGTGTCCAGCTGCATCCGGAGGCATTGTGTGACACAGTAACACTCATGGAGTCTTATTTTCAGCAATGCTTCAGGAAGGGTGCAAATGAAACTTAGCTACAGCTTACACTCTTCAATCAAACATCCATAACTGGGCTTCTGGTTCATTTTGGGAGTTTTTAATATGCTGTTTGACACAGTTCTTCTGTGAATGACCTAAAATATCAAACATAAGTTCTGTTCTGTGGTGTAGCTGTTGTGTCTGACTGGCTGCTCACTCATTACAAGTCACATAACCAATAATACAACCTCATTTCCATGGCCTGGAGGGGTCTTTTGAGGTTTCTGAGTCTCCCTTTTTATTCATAAATTACACAGGTAAGAGGAAGGACCAGGTTTACAGACGAGAACTGGAGTGGTATCTATCTATGACTCCACTCACAGTGATACTTCTTACTTTCATTGAATGGTCCCATAAAAAAGTTTAAAATGGCAGAGCCTCCTATGAAGCACATCCATCTGCTTCACTCTCATGTTCTTCCAGATCTTTTAAATCATATTTTCCCTGGAATTATTGTAGATCCCATTGAGAAGGAGATATAGGAAAAATAAGTCAGCCTTCATTACAAATTGATCTGTGCTGATCACCAATGATTGATCAGAACTCATTTGTTCTACTCTGTTTCTCACTTGTTACCTTCATTATCACAAGAGACCTTTTGGGACAGTAAAAACTCACTTCGAGATGCATTTGGCTGAGCTTCTGCTTCTTATACCTTTGCATCCCAATGAGTTTTGGAAAACAGCAGCAATAATTATTTCGTTTCCTATTATGCTCTAGTTAATTCTTTCTCCATTTCACTTTCAAATATTTTAACCAGCACTGAGGTAACTCAGTTAAATGAACTAAACATACATAAATGTCTAAAACAAGAAAATAACAGCCCATGTCACAATGGCCTTTAATTTCCTACAATAGCAAGTGGGGGTTTTTTTTCTTCTTTCCTGAAATTGGACTGAAAACCATCTCTGAGAATAGCAAAAAATTTGATTTGATTAAGCTACATTTTGACATCTGTTTTTCTCATTAGTGGACATCCATAAAATTACTGCTGCAGGAGTAAGCTTTCCTTCACGAGGAAGGAAATAAATAAGGTGCTACACTTCAATCTTCTTATTTTTGCCTTAAGACAAAATTAGACCATCTAAGCTTTGGTAAATTTATGAAAATAGGGAGGTAGTTTCTTTTTTACTTTCCCAGCAGATCCAAAAGAAAACATTTCAAAACTATGGTAAATATGAAGTAGCATTTGGAGAAAAAGGAGAATATTTCTGCCTAATCATAGTAATTCTAAATTAATATTTTAGTAGTCATTTACGGTCTCTGCAGTTTCCATTGCAGGCTTTTACGAAAGTAATGTAGAGGCAGAAAGAGATTTTAGAGGCAAGAGGGTCCCAGTCAGCCCACACAAAAGCAAAACCACTTTTTTCTCTAAACATACTCTGGTTAATTTCCTACCTAATTTTTCACAGGAGACCTGTTCTTCTTCTTGAGGACACAGACCAAGGCCCCTGACACTCAGGAGAGTGCCTGAATTCATGAGCTCTACAATTTTAGGAGATGGCGTTGTCACTCAGGTTGTCTTGAGTGCAGAGGACAGACAGAAAATTCAGCAAGGCACCAGCTGGAGGCTCTTGGCCCATTTTTTTCCACAGACCACAAGAATGGTATTAAATATTCAGCTATAAGGTGTGAGGGTTTCACCATAGTGCTCTGAAAATCTTCTGCTGGACCACAGTCCTGGTAAGTGCAGTAAACCAGAAAAGGCATTTCATACAAAAAACCCTAAAACCAAACACCAAAATATTGCCATGCATCTGTTTTAAATCCTGCACATAGAAATTGTCTGTCTTACATTCATATTAAATGGATAAGGCATTTCTTTGGCTGTCAAGAGGGAAAGGTGCATATATAATACTTTTCTGTTTTATACTTTCACAGTTCTGATGCTTCAGGAAATTATGCCAGTTATGGAAGGTAAAGGACAAGTAAGGAATCCCCAGTGATCTGGGAATTTTATTTTACTACCTTGACCTTTACAAAGACAGAAACTGAAATAAGTAATTTTTTTTTTAAACATTGGAAACATAGTAACTCCCAAGTAAAATAGAGCACCACTGAGGACTAACTAAAGACTGCTATGTGGTAAAGTCCAAGACCGAAAATCAAAATATAGTCTATTACCGAAGTGAAGCCAATGTTCTCATTTACACAAAAACTATGATTATAAAACTAGAAATCAAATTAAAAAGAAGGAACAGAGATTTGGGGTTCTTCCATTTTTTTTAATTTTTATTTTTAGTTTTTGTAAACTCTTTCCAGGGATTTATTTTTATTTTATGTAAACTCTTTCCAACTTAGAATAACACTAACTTTCTTCTTGGTTGATATGTAGATGTTTTTTGCAATTAGTGTTTTGGATGTATTTTTTCCTATAGATACCAGGTAAAAACCTATTCAGTCATACTATTATGTATTTTCCTTCAACCTGGGAAATCTTATTAATGACTTTCATTAGCTTTAAAATTGTAATGATAAGTTTGGAGAGTAATCTTTTGTCTTTCATCTTAAGCTGCAGTTCAAGGAATCATTCTACATTGGTAGCTAGGATCAATTTCATTTTCTTTAGAGTATGCAGTTTCTGCCTTTGTTTACAACTGTTAGCACACTCTTCCTCACATTTCTCCATGAGCTCTCTGGGGGAACAGGGCAGTTTTTTTGAAGTTCAGGCAAGCCCTGACATTTTTCAGGTCACTTACGTGTCCTTGAAAAAAAAAAACCCACGTGCTTTATCAGCTGCAATCTCTGTTTCTTATCATCACAGTATTTTTTCTTACTGTAAGATGTTAGAAGATATAAGTAAATGATAATAAAATATTCTATACTCTACTGAAGTCCAATAAGCTCCTTGGATTTTGGAGGTATTTAATGTGCAGACTGCAGAAAGCAGTCTGCAAATAAATGATTTATTCACAAGGCCCAGTGTATTGACTGCCAACATGCAGGCATTGTAAAATACAAATATTGAAATGACACAGAAATGGTGATATAGAAAAGAAGGTATTTAACTGCAGACAAACCCCAAGACAATACTCTGATAGTTTTAAAGGTATTTGAAGTATTTTATATCACCATAAAAACTTTTGCAGAGTATAAGGTATTTCTTTGGCTACAGTGAACCATAAATAATATTGCAGAAGTACTTAATTTCATTTAATAGCATTGAGTTGTGTATATCATACAGAAGATAGTCTGGCTGCCTAGTAAAATTGATTCACAACAGTGAAACTGGTCAAATAATCTATTGGGAATAAAACCTGTTTTAAATTTGACCATTTCTCATAGAATAATTGCCCATTAATAACTTCTTGCATTATTCAGCCAGCTATAGACCACAGTATATTTATTTCTGAGGAAGATACTGAATTATTTGAGAAACTTCTGAGCGGTTAGTTACATAGCTTCACTTAAACTTTGTACTCACACAAGGATATTGATGTGACTGAATACTGAATTGTATCACCCATGGCACACACATAATGTAGGGAAAATTCCATACATTTGATCAGATTATTAAAATTAACTTTTAGGAAATTATATTAGAAGTGAACAGAATCTTTTGGCTGAACCCTGAAATGACAGCTCACACCCCTCTGTCTGCAGAACAATCCAAACAGTAGAAGATATGCCTTGGCCTTCCCTTTAGACTGCATTTCAAGTTTCATTGATATTAGTCATGTAAACAGATACAAATATTGTGGAGATAAAAAACATTTTTGTTCCACATTCCAATGCAATCAAGAAAAGTTTTTTGTAGAAGACTCTGAGTGGCAGGGACTTCATCTCTGCTTTCCTTGAGAATAAGTAAATCTTTATAGCATTCAGAGTAGCAATTACCTGGGTTGACTGGATATTAAGGTTTGACACAGCTGCTAATTTGTTCCTCTACCCTTATATGAAAAAGGGACCTGAACTTCAGCACTTTGTCAAAGCATATAACTCACAGCAAAAATAACCTGCCAGACTTCTCATATAGCCATTAGAGACAAATAGGTGCATCCTGGAGATGACTCCCCCAAGATATTTACCAGGACACATTCTTATTCATAGAGATAATATTCTTCTTTCAAATTAGTATGTCAGTTTTCACCTTTGATGACAAATGTGTGCTATCACAATGCTTGCAAATGTTACAAAGCATTTACTAACACAAGCTTTGTTCCCCTAAGTGTGCTCACAAGGCACATGTTTATAGGAACGGAAGAATTGTAGAAAACATTTCTCCCTGTATTTATGAACTTGCTGTTGACACTTTAATTTCTGTGGAATGTTTTCAATACTGCAAAATGAAACTGGGACCGTTAGGAAAGAGAAGATGAGAGGAATGGACAGATAGTGTCAAATTGTCTGAAATTTTAACTGAATACTGCCTAATTCTATTTGCCAAGTTCACTGATACTGTGGGGTTGTCTGCTACTTTGCCCAATATCATGTCACACTGTGTGTGCTAAAAAATTCTGTTCTGCACTAGATTAAACTACTTATATGTTTTTGATATAATTGATAAAAGGAAACTAATGGGGTGTTGCATAACTGAATTAGGGAATGTAGCTGTTGAATTAACAAGCATTCAAAGACCTGCTGCAATTTGTCTGGGAAAATGTCAGAGGCTCCTCCTTTATTCAATAATTTGGTGCAATCTAAACTTTGAAGATCTGCTTCTATAATGTACTGAACATTTCCTGTGCTCATTAAAAAAGCTGAAGGAGATTTGGATCTTCTGAAGGAATACAGTCATGCCATGATTCCCACAAAAAAATTAATAATGTATTCATTAATTTAGAACTATATGTATACTCAGGCTTAATGGAAGTATGTGCTAAGGTAGATGTCTTTGTTCTGTTGTACTTTACAGATTGTCAGAAGTTTTTGTGACTTGCTGTGAAACTTGCCTTTTGTTTTGCAATAGTTTATAATAACTATGTTCATAAATTTGTTAAGGCTTGGGTTCTTACATTTCTTTTAAATTCTTTTCCCTGCACAACAAGAGAACACAATTTTTTTGCTTGGGGTTTGGATTTAGATGTTTCTTTTTTTTTCTAATCTTTCTACCTAAGTTTTTCTGTACACAACAATAGAAGAAAAAGTTATTTTATGCTTTATTAGGCTGGGTGGCATATTCTTCCAAGATCCAGTGGTCAGCAGTATTTTCAGCAAATTGTGTGTTACACTTGACTGCAGTTAAGAAATTGTAAAACAAGTAACTATAGAGTATGACAGGTCTAATTATGAATACACTGGCAAACTTTCTTTTCTGTACACATCAGTCATAAACAGGCCTTGATTTTACATATTACACAAACTTGAGAATTTCCAAATACCTTCTAAAAATGTTGTACTGTTTTGTTAGCATCTATTTGTTCTGCATGTGTATGAAGGATCATCTAAGCCAGACTATATTACTTCTGTTTCCAAATTTGAGAAATGTTTTAACAAACAAAACCCAGTGCTCATTCTTGTTCTTTAGCATGTAGTATGTTTTCAAATGGAGAATATATAGTGCATTAAAAAATTCCTCCCTTTGAAAGTTTATTTCTGTGCTCATTCCACATAGCAATTCTCATGTGGTATTCAGTGCAGAATCCTGCCAGTAAAATTTTAAATAACAATAAAGTTCAATGAGGAAGTAAATCTGACAGAATTTATTAATATCTCTTGTATTTCAAATAGCAACCTTCTGTTTGTCAAAGTTGACAAGTATAATTATTTGCTTTCTAAAAAACAAGCTAGAACTCTACATAGAGCTCTTTATTAAAACAATTGCCAGTTACAAATTTCCTCAATATGTCTCTTAACTGCAGGGAACACTTCTGGTTTGAGTGTTTCAAGGCACACTGGGCAAAAAGCAGTAGCTTTACACATAACTATGCCATAAATATACCTTATAGAAATGTTTTAAAAATACCACAAAAAATCTTGAGGTATTTTGGAAATATTTTGGTTTGATATTTTGATTTAAAGAATTACACAACTGGTTCAGGCCAGCAAACTGGCTGGTAGCTGATGCAAAATAGTTTCACTATAAAACTGGCCCAAGATTGTAATGTCCCCAGCCTTCACTGTGATAATTTAATCTGTCATTTCAAAATGTCAGTGCTTGGGTTTTCCCAAACATTTTTGCCAAGGCTGTTTTCTCTTTAGGAATAGTGAAAGCATTATTTTGAAATATACATTAAAAACAGTTTTTAAAGCATTTTCAAGTTCGAAACATATATGAAGAACTTATAAATTGACAGATTCATTTTTCCCTTAAGATGAATGTGCTGCATCATTGAGATTAAATACAGTTAAATTGTCATGGTTCTTAGCTTATTGCTTTGTTTCTCTAAGCTATCACATCTACAGGTAGTCTTTTGAAATGGGTTAGCACAAAGGGTCAGTAAGAAATCTGAGGCCACTGAAATCAGATCAGCTCTTACTATTTTCAATTTTATCATCACACCTTAATGATCCATAAAGTGATAAAGAAATGGACAACTCAAATCACACAAATGCATGAGAACAATCTCCACCTGGCAAGGACAAAGCAAGTTCTTCGTACTGAATACAAAAGTGATCCCCAAATACAATTCTTGAAAGATGTCAAAATGCCTACTCTATAGCAGCAAGTGGAAACTGTGAAGTGGTGAGGCACTTGGAACTGATAACCCAGAGAATTTGTGGGTGTCCCATTTCTGAAAGTGTTTAAGGCCAGGCTGGGTGGGGCTTTGAATAACCTGGTCTAGTGAAAACTGTTGCTGCCCATGGCAGCAGGTTTGGAACTAAATGATCATTTAAGTTCCTTTCCAACCCAAACCATTCTGTGATTCTGTGATTTTATGAGACCTCCAAACTGAAGACATGCCCAGTGACTAGCAGAGAGTGAAGCATTCAGTTGTGTTGATGCCACAGTGTGCCCATCTATTCTTCTGTAGATAAGCCTTGTTCTGTAGAAGCTCTTATCAGTTTTTGGCTCTGAATAAAGATGAACAGGAAAAAGACCTTCCCTGCCAGGAGTAGCACATTTCTGGAGACACTAGCTCAAATTTGCAGCCACACACTGGGTGAGCTCTGCTCCCCCCAGGGTCAGCACAGCCTTATCAGTGGCCTTCTGCACACTGTGCAACCCAGAGTGAAGGACTGCACGGAGAATTCAGCATGAACATTAGAAATAGAACTTCCTTTCTTCATAAGGCTTCTCCTAACTACACTCATTCCCATGTCATGAGCAACTCTAAGGAGACAACTGGGCAATCTGTTTCTCATCTTTTATACACCTGCTCTGCAATCATCTCCTTGCTTGAAAAGTGCACCACAGATTAGAAGATGGGATGCTTTTGATAAAATTTATTTCATAATTCAGAATTCATTCATAATTCATGTACACAGCAAGCATGGAAAGTCCTGCCTAGCTATTCATGTTGCATGGGATGGCATGAGAGGAACTAAGACACAAGACCAGGGAGATAATCTCTTGAGTAATTAAACAGTTTTCATTAAATTTCATGAGTGAAAAGAATAACATAAAAATTGCTGTATGAAACTGACAGAAGTCTTGTTTCAGTTTTTTAATTTACAGATACTGAGGCATTCAATTGGAGCCATGACAATTAAAGTCTTGTTGGATGAAGACCCTAAAGGAATTATCTCTGAAAGAATTAACAAGTTTTCTGTGTGAAAATCATAGTGAAGTTTGCTTTTAAGTACTTTCTTAAAAGTAGCCTTTTTTAAGCCTTTCTTTTTCAACAGAACTTCATTTTAGTAATTAGTGTCAAAATTGTCTATCAGTTGTTTAATTCTTCTGTTTAATTTAAACTTTTGAAACTCTTGTTCAAACACACACTTGTGTTATTTATAACAGAATATAATAAAATAAATTTTATGAATACAAGCTAGTGAGACAAACATTTTGCCCCAAGATGATCTCTTTAAAAAGAAACACTGACACTTCTGTATTCTTATTTCACTCAGCAGTTGCTAAATCTTTCTGGAGAACTCATATTTTGTTGGAAACCAGCAGCATAATGCCTCAGGCCTAGATTCTAGTCTGGCTTATTCACAAAAATATTTAATCTATGTTTACTTGAGAAACAGAGTAAAACAGACATGAGGCATATGTGGGTCAAAATCCTGGACAAAGAGAAGTCAGTGTTGCCTCATTAATTACTGGCATTTACAAACCTACAAGGTTTTATTAGAAGGGAAATTTTCATTAAATATTAAATATCTATCTTTTGATTTATAATAAATAGACACTAGTCCTTATCACATAGTTTACAATATGCCTAGCTAATCAATCAGATTATCAATGCTTTTAAAAATTTAACAGCAAATTTCAGTAAAATATGTAGAAAATTAAGAGAATGCAAGATGATCCTTTTGCTTTAGAGTCATATTGGCTGTTTACAGTTAATATAGTTGAGAAGTTATTATGTACTGGATATTTTCTACATTATGAAAGGATATTTGTCCAAATGAAGAATCCTCCTGCATCCAAGGCAATAAAGTAGAAAATGTACCTAAAATTAGAGCTGAATCCCAATGAATGCCTTATCAAAATTTGAATGCCAAAAGAATTCTTGTGATTCTAATTCAGTAATTTTACAAGTCTTGTCTTCTACTCTTGCCACATATCCTTAAACAGTGCAGTGTATTCATCCCAACACCTATCCAGTTTGTGAAACCATACAGCACCAGCTAATGCACATGTTCTCTGTGCCCTTGGGACTGAGGCTTCTGTCTCTGGCACAGGACAGCTCAAGAACAGGGCCTGATGCTCAGCCAGGGTCTGGCCTTGATTCTGAGCCAGGATTGGGCCAGTATGTTCCCTTGCATATAGGCCATCCAAACTATCCTATAGTAATATTGGGAGGTTTGCCAATTTTTTTGCCATTTTATTGTCAGAAGAGCCAGGGAGACTTCAGGGACTTGGTGGACTTGTGACAAAGCTCTTACTGTACACACTGATGAGCTGCACAGCAATAGAACTCATGCCTGGCACACTGCTTCCTGGCCCATTGCTGCTGGGATTAGCTTTTCCTGACTGCAGATACAAGAATCTTATCTAAATCAATAAAAAGGAGCTCATTAAAGATAAACTATGGGAGGGGAAAATTTGCAATTTCTTCCAGAAAGTCTGAAAAATCCCATTATTTTTCTTATGAAGAGTTCTGTTTCCTTTATAAAGCCAAATGTTGCTCTGACTTATTTGAGCACTCTTGAAATAAAAAGTCAGTTCTTGGCAAAATGAGTCCTTAAACAGCAAAGATCAAATCAAGTTTCAGAAGGAGAGGAGACAATCAGAGGTATCACAAAGTGGATATTGAGTTTTTATTTTACCAAGGAATAATTTAAGTTAAAATTTTGAAGAGGTCAGCTAAGGCTGAGAGCGTGCGTGCCCAGTGCCCAGAGGGCTGAACCTGGCCTGCAAGAATACCACAGGATTAGAAGCAAAGGCTGCATGAAGCTTTTGCAAACTGAGCTCATGAAAATTATGACAGTACTAAACACACACCCTGTCAGGGATTAGGAGGTTTGCCATTTATTGCAAAAGCTGATTTCACTTCATTATCTTTTCTTCATCAATTGATGTGGCATACTTCTCAGCCAGGAATGCTTGGTTAGGTGGGAGTGAAGCCTGATAACACACAGACACCATTCTCCCATGCACCAAACTGACAGGATGTAGAGGATCTTTGAAAGCTGTAAAATAGCATTAGTCAGAGATAATAAATAGAAATTTTCCTGTGTTCATTAATAACATGGGAATGAGAATAGTGCTAGCTTTTTCGGAGATGGGAATATAAATGAGACAAAGCAAACTATATTAAAATGCAACATCTCTTGCCAGATTCC
Organism: Agelaius phoeniceus; assembly: GCF_051311805.1. Lineage (NCBI taxonomy): Eukaryota > Metazoa > Chordata > Aves > Passeriformes > Icteridae > Agelaius > Agelaius phoeniceus. The sequence goes on from NC_135265.1 coordinate 127,228,161, forward strand.
AGATTATCTGTGGTATCAGAAGAAAGTTCCTAGAGAAAATGTCATGGCATGTTTTCATTGCATATTTGCTATCCCACTTCATGCACCTCAGTGAATGTTTCATGAATTAATGGCAAATATTCTACACAGCTATTTAGATAATGCAAAACAAGAAGTAATTATTTCACTGGTAGATTTTTTTGACAGACTTTTTTTGTAGTTTATATCAAGAAATGAGAATAATGCATTTTCAATTTAAAAGAGCAAGAGGGTGTCATAAAACACAGGATCCTTAATGAAGGTTTCAGGAGACTGGATATGAGTGAAGAACTGTAGTAAAAAATACTAAATTAAAAAAAAAATCATTTAAAAAAGCAACACTTTTAAAAAACTTGCAAACCAACAAAAACTTGCAACAAAACTTGCAACAAAACTTGCAAACAACCAGGAAGGTTGTTCCTGACAGAATTTTCTGCCAAGTGTTTCTTCTTTGTTGCTCCACTGAGAAATCTGGAAATAATAAAACAAAGAAACTATTATCTCAGAAGTAAATTTTAGAAAAGAAAATTCATTTCATCCTATCAAAGTAAATTCAACTGTCAATGAAAATACCTTTCAGCAGAGAGGTACAATTCTTCTTCTAAAAGATGAAGGCAAAAAGTATATCTGAAAGATGGCTCCAATGTCCAAAAGCTTTGTTGCCATTTTATCAGATTGATAAAAGGAATTACTCCTCATTTCAAATCCTTCCTCATTTACATGCTCAGAATAGCATGGTAACAAAACCCTGATCACTAAGAATATACCACACATCTTGAAGACCACTTTTTCAGTGTAAAATTATAAATCACAGCTGTGACATCTAGTTGTAAAAGAAAACTATATCCTTGGTTACATGCCTGAATTTGCTTTTTAGTGTAGAGCATAGCTTACATGAATTTTTCTATTTGTAAATTATTTCTACTAGAGTAAATCCAATTATTATTTAGTCTAATTTGCCCATAGCCACTAGTATGTTACTACTCTGTTGATGCAAACCATTCTCAGGTCCTTTTAGTCCTGGTCTCAGAGCTAAAACTTCCTGTGGCAGGGTGTGAGTAGTGAGATCAAGAGGAGACTTAAAGATTGTGTGACACTGGTATAGGTACAACTTAGGTGGAAACTTACTGTTTAAACTCTTAAAACTGAGACCAAGCTTTGGCAAATTCTCGAGAGCCAAGCCCTAAATGGTCACTATGTGCCTCCATCTCCCCATCAAACACAAACAGTCATCTTCAAGGCACATATTTAGTCTAAGCCAAATACCTGGTCTGTCTTTGAGAAAGACCTTATTTTATCCTTTGTGGCACATGGCAGTAGTTAGTCTGATTGAGTCACTCACTGCTCAGAAAATTAAAATACAAAATAACACAAAATAAGACAAACTAAGAAATGAACAAAACTCCTCTCAGAATCCATTAACAAGAGAAGCTTCATATACACATAGCAAAAAAATTAAAAATGTTACAAAGAAAAGTGATGGAAAATGTTAGGTGCTCATCTCAAATAGGTGACAAAATATATTAAATTATTTAAATAATTCAGGCAAGATATTTCAGTCATCTCTACTATGGTATAAATTCCATAAACAGGAATGCAAATAACCAGAGACTGTTACATGGCTGTTACATTAGCAGCACAGCTGGATGCAGCATCAAAGTCCTCATAACAGAGAGGAATTGTTGTTGTTATGCTATGATATGAGACTTGAATAAGAGTTTAGAAGTAGCATTAATTTTCTTGATCAAAGATTAACAAGGTGAAGTGTTTAATTGGTATTTTAACTGGATAGCAAGGAAATAAATTCTGCGTTTTGGAGTTTAATGAATTCTATGAATCATGGAAACACAGCTCTTTGTCTAATTTAAAATTTAATAGTTATCTCAAATTGCATTTATTTAAGAACATATTGGTTTTGACTTAGGGAAATAAGGGAACCTGATAAAAGTTTATTCTTATTCCTAAGCTTTATTTCTTTTCAACTATTTTTCTGCTTCTTAGACAGTAAATCTGGTGTAACTAATCTATGAAATTTAATGACTTTTCAAGTTTGGCTCAAAAAGTTAATGATGTTGATATAACATTACTTCATCCGTGTACTGATGTCCTCTTAAGAACCCCAAAAGATCCCTTTACCTGCCGACAAAACGTCTTCTCTCAGTGCAGCAAAATTTTTGTTCACAGGATTTCTAGAATTTCCTTCTCCTACCTATGACAGAGGTTTATCCCTTTTCACAGTCTTCTCCTGCATCTTTTTTTGAAATAAGGTTTTTTCTTCTTTATCTATAATCTCCTTTTAATTTAGGTGTTTCATTTGGCCTTGTATAAGGAAACCAAGAAACAAACCCTTATAAAACCTTGCCCACCTCTGAGCTGGATGCCTCACTTCTCCTGGCTTCACTGTACAGACTCTGCTAATTTTGTCCTGTTCCATAGCTCAGCTTGGAAAGTGTTCAGAAAGTGTCTAACAGGCTTGTTCTTTGTCCTACACGGTTTCTGTCAGCAAACCTGGCTCATTATATTTAGATGAGACATGAAAGAATTTCTGGCTACATGTCTGGAAAATACAGTGCCAAACTGATTATTGAGGAACAGTATTTATAACAGCAGCATAATAATTTCACTAATTTCAACAATAATTCATACTTTGGGTGGATTTGTAAATTGTATGAATTATTCCAGATATCTGTCCATACTGTAATTTATGTCATCCAAGTAAGATTAGATGAACACAGCTGTATTTTTCTGACTTAAAAGTTTGTGACTATTTGAATCTGTGAAATGTCCTAATACTTTGTGTCTGTCAAGAGGCTGTTTAAAGAAAGTTTTATTGGTTGGTATTGTTACTGTTTAGAGAAGTTGCTTGCCTTTCAAACTTTACTGTATAGTAAGATTGATTTGAAAGATGAAGATATGCAACACATGTCACAGTGTCTGGAAATGGATAAAATCAAGTGTTGGATTAAATACTAGTCAAATAAAACTTCCAGACAAAAATAACAACATTCTGCTTTCAGCATCTCCAGTAGCAGATATTGATCAAACACCATGTCTTAATAACATGATCATGAAGCATTGTTGGATATGAATCAGATTCTCTTTCCCAAATGTGTTTAAGGCAGATTTTGCTTGGTGTGCTCAAAGCTCACTGTCAGTAATAAGTGCAGCAGAGGGCTACTTTCCTTGGAAGATGTGAATCCACGTTCTGTTCCCATGGTCTTTTTTTATGTTCAGAAATACCCAGCCCAACTCAGAGCTTTTCCAGGGAAGTAAAGTAAGGAGAATGAAGGTATTTTCCTTTTTGAATAATGAATCTCCTTCTGAAAGTTGTTCTGAAGTCCTTAGATTTGTAGAAGTAGTACTATCAGCTCTTCTTTGAAATAAAAAAAAAAAAACTGTGAGAGGGGAAATGGAGCAGAATTGTTGGACTTAGTTTTTGATATTGCAGTAGTACTCAAATGAGTAAACCTCAGAAAAATCACCTATAACAACAGAGAGTAATGATGATGATGTACAGAGCACTGGGAACTGAGATGACCTGCATCAGAGCTGAAACATCTTTGGCCCATCTGTGTTTTGAAACCATGCACCAGAGGGTAGCAGATGTCCTTCTACAAAGGGAAATGTGCTACTCCACATAATGTATATGAGGCATTGCTGTCACATGCAAAACTATCATACTTATGCAGGTCGCTATGCACAGGGGCCAACAGATATAGACACGCAATTTACCATAATTAAATCTTATTCAACTTCAATAAAATTGGATAACAGCAGCTACAAGCACAAAGTGTAAAGGACTGCTGGCTCCAAGTGAAAGAATCCTTCAGCTACAAGAAACTGTAGGTACTACTATGCAAACTTCATAGACAATGACTGGGATGATTATGTTATATATGAAATGTAGATAAATATATATAGATATATAGAGAGAGATATATAGATATACAGATATGCACATATATAATAACATATATATATGTTATTATACATATATGTTATTATGTAATATCTTTCTTAGGACATAGCAAGAAACAGCATCTGATGCAAGCAATAAACATACAAAATTAGTTCAAAATTAATACTCTTTGCAGAGACTCTAAAATCATCACAATCTAAATTTAGTTTCAGTAAAATATGTTCACTATGGAGATCCAGGAAAAAGCTCTCCAACTAGTTCTGACACTAAACAGAAATAAAAATTTAAAAAAAAAAAACAACAGAAAATAACAAGAGCACTGACCTGTAGCTGTCTTGCTGCACTTCCTTCTCATCAATCTCTGGTAGCTCAGTCATTTTGCTTCATTGAAATTGTTTGTGGGATTGCCATGTAATGAAATAAAACTTTTCAGTCTGTTTTTCAAGTGGAAAAGGACTGCTGCTGGAAAGAAAAATAAAAAAGAAAACTTAAACATGGAAGGAAAACACCACAAAAGATAGCAATCCTCTCCATAATTTTTATAACTTCACGCAGAACCTCCTGACAGTATTCCAATTTCCTATTTTCAATATACAAAGAAATACCTTGACTTTAACATAAACTTAGTCACTGTTTACACTTGACATCTCAACTAGACAGAAAAAAAATTTCTTCTTGGCTTACTGTTATTTCACAGATGTTGAATTCATATGAATTAATATCTAGTGACAAATGTTGAACCTTTTGAATTGAAAAATTCAGCACAGTCATAATTGTGATAAAGGTCACAATATTAATGGTCCTAATATTGTCTGTCACTTTGACACATCCAAAAACATCAATACATCTTGAAGTACATTTTAGACTTCTTTTTTCTATCTTACCCAATACACACAAAATTGTCTGTTCTAAATTCACAAATAATTTCTATAAAAATAGAGGTTTCAGTGGATATCTTTTTTCAGCAAGACCTAGCTCTACAAACGGACTGATTCATTCCGCACAAGAATTCAATGTAAAATAAACTTCCAAAAAGCCAACAGCAAAAGGTAGTACAATAAACTGCTTCTCCCCAAGAATACACAAAACACAAAAAACAGGTATTTATTATTTTGATTTGCTTGTGCACAGCTGCTCCTTTCATCACGCAGCATAAATATTGGCTGTTCAACACATACCAATACTCTACCTTCCTCCTTCAATTTTTCTCCTGATGTTGAAACATCTGAGAGGTTAATTTTGGCATGTTTTGGTCCCTTGAAATGCACCTCATGTAATCCCTGTCCCTTTCCATATAGTCACTAAATTTCCCAATTTTCTGCTTTTTCTTTCTATAATTACATTTCCTTTGACGGTATCTCCATTCCAGAGTGTTTGTAAGCCCTTCTCTCCTCTTTCCAAGATTTCAAGGGGGATCAAATGGGCAAGTTTTGGTCCATGTCCCTGCCATCCAAGGCATCCCATAGCATACAATAGCTGTCACCTTGGGGAAGATTTTGTTATTCTCTTTAAGTATCCATGCCATGTCCCCAGTATCTAGCCTTCAAAGTTGTGTCTTCCTCCGTGATTTTTTTTCCCCATGCTTTTGCAGCATCTGTGAGGTTGGTTTTGACAAATTTTCGTCCTTTGCACTGCACTTCATTTCCTCCAAGATCATTTTCTTTCACTTCTTTCACAAAGGGAATCAAAATTTTGTGAAACTAAAAAGAAAGACGTACAAAAACTCGGGAAAAGAAATAGGATGAAATTAAATGTGATTGAAAAAAAAACAAAAAAAAATGGAAATTGAGAAATTTCATGACTACAGGAAAAGGGTCAGGTAGGAAATGAGGTGCAGTGCAAAATACCAAAACATGCCAAAACTAAACTCAAGGATGTTGCAAAAGCAGGGGAAAAATCAAGGAGAAAGACACAACTTGGAGGGGAAGATATCAGGGACACGGCATGGATATTAAAAAAAAAAATTAAAAATTTCCTAAAGTCAAAAGCCATGAAAAGGCCTGTATGCCATCAAGTGTAGGGATATGAACCAAAGATTGCTAAAACTGATTCCCTTTGAAGTCTGAAAGTGAAAAGAAAGCCTTACAACCACTCTGGAGATATGATCAAATGAAATGCAATTGAAAAAAACACCAAAATCCCGAAAATCAGGACCCTTCGTAACTACAAGAAAATGGACCGGGATTACATCTAGTGCAGTGCAAAGGACCAAAAGAGGCCAAAACTAACCTCACAGATGTTGCAAAAGCAGGGGAAAAAAATCAAGGAGGAAGACACAACTTGGAGGGGAATATATCAGGGACATGCAATGGATACTTAAAATAAAAAAAAACCCTTATATTTTGCCAAAGTGATAGCCATCAAAAGGTATGCCATGCCATCAACTGCAGGCAGAGGGACCACAGCTTTTGATCCCCATTTAAATCGCAAGATTTTGTTTCCCTTCCCAGGGAAGGTAAGATGTTATTTTCTAACTAACATCTAGGAGATGTTATTTTCTAACTAACCTCAGAGATTTTGCAAAAGTGGATGGAGCCGTGCTCTCCTGAAGATATCTGCATATCTTCCTGCTAATGGGAAGTGCTTAATGAAGTCTTTGTTTTGCTATGCTTGTGTGCATGGCTTTTACCTTACCTATTGAACTGTCTTTATTTCAACCCATGAGTCTTCCAACTTCAATGCTTCCAATTCTCTTTCTCATCCCACTTGGTGTTGCTGGGGAGTGAGTGAGCAGGTGTGTGGGGCAGAGGTGCCAGCAGGGGTTAAGCAATTATACACATTAAATGCAAAAGCACATTTTAAAAAACAAAACGGATCTTTAAGTGAAAGAATTATTTTCTTTCCGACCTCCACATTTATTTAACAGCATCGAGGCAATGACATACAGCAAATACACTCTAACTGACATTAAGGTAGATTTAATAGAGCGCAGGCGGAATATCTGCAGCAGATCCACGATCTTGGCTCCAGTGTTGTTTCAGTCTTAGCAGGAGCTTGGTCCTTGTAGACAAAAGATGTTCATGACCAGTTACATCTCGGCCCGTTGGTGCTGGTATTGCCCTGTTTATACCAACTCCTATTTACTGCCAAACTTCACCTTTGGCTGTTGCCAGGTTTCTCCCAGACTTGTTTCCCGTCTGAGCCGGCACTGGAGCCCTCTGAGGGTGGCGCGGCCACTGTCGCTGTGCCCAGCCCGTGCAGGTGACGCTCAGCGGGCGGGCAGCGCGGGGAGCGCCCCTGTGCCTGTGCCGCAGCCCCGCCGCTCTCTCCCCGCAGGCCAAGGGCTCAGGGAACGGGAGCTGCCGCCGCCCTCCCGTGCGAAGGGCGCGGGTGCCCCCGAGCGGCTCCTCAGCCGGGAGCTCGCAGCAGTGATGGACCAGCACTACCCACTGGCAGGGGAACGGCTTTTTAAGTGACAGTTTTTACAGCATTCTTCTAATTAGGAGTATGAATATTATTTTGAGTCGGTAGTTTTTCACAATAGCCACCGAGTCACAACAGTATCCAATTGCTCATTCAGCTTATGCTTATGCTTGTGCATCACTTTATAAATTATTCTAAAATATGGGGAAAATTAAACATTCTCACTTCAAAGCCTCTTTCTTGATCCTCTCTATTAATCAAATTTATTTTTGCAGTTATGTACAGACCTGGTTGATGTTACAGTTCCAGATACAAGAATTAAAAATGCTTCATGTTACAGTGGCAAAGTACTGAACTATACTTAATTTAAAAAGGCCCCATAGATCCACATAAAAAAAAAAAACAGTAATATGGGCAAAGATAAAAAACAGTAGTTGTTCAAAATTAGAATAGTGACTCAAAGTAAATGTGAAAAGAATTGCTGATGAAAGATACAACTGCCTTTTTCTTAAAGAATTCAACCTCTTATTAATTGCTGAGTAAATATTTGCATCCCATGTCAGAGACTTCAAACAACTCATTCCCTATAAAAGAAATACAAAAGGAATTTCACCAACAGTTTTATATAGTTTTAACTTTGTCCTGCTTACTCTGGGAAAAATCAGAAAAGCTATGCTCAGCAGTATGTCATATCCCATTTTCCACACTTTTTTTTACACCTTTCTGCATTTCTGCTCAACATACTTGTTAACTGTGCTTCTTTTCTGAAAATCTCTGCAAGGTTCCACAACTGTATCAAGTTACGGATTATTAAAAACTGGAACAGGTGACACCACATTGCAGTCTACCAAGATAGAGAACCACCTTAGAACCATGAGTTCACAAATTTTTTTATTAAAATAACACCAACTTTAAGAAATTGATGCAATGCAAAGAAAAATTAATAGTTTTTAATCCTTATGAAGTATGTAAACTGTATTCCAATCCTGACATGACTGATGTAATACAGGAAATTGTATCCCAGATGAATGTCAAAGTTAAAGACTGGCATGCTGAGCAAGGAAGGTTCTTATTCTTTGCAAGAGTTCCTTCTTTACACTGTCTGGTACCAAAGCTGAAACACAAATAAGAAAGCAAGAAGTAAAAAAAAACCAAAATAAAAAATATGCTAAAACCACACTTTTACAATTGCCATTTCTATTCTTTTATTGTTCTTGCAATTCTGTTAATACCTAAAGTAACTGAAACAACTTGATTTTCACATAGCACATGTATATTTTTCCCATTTAAAATAGGCTAAAATTAGGATCTATTGAGAACAATTTTACTGGTCAGGGTTTGTTTTTTGGTTTTTTTTGCCTATTCATAGTCCAGAAAACTGGCAAGTTTGAGGAAAATGATTATTTAACAGGAAACAGGATATAATCACCAGAATAAGTGTGATTATCCTACCTTTTTTCTTCACAAATTTAAGACCAAAAAAAAAAAAAATCTCAAATCTGGTCTCTAGTAAGGGTCTCAAGCAAGCTATTTTGAATGCCTATTTTTATTTAGAACTTAATGAAGTTTCTACCACTAACATCAAACCCTGCTAGAGAGCCTGAGAGGATCAATATAAAGAGGACTGCAGTTTTCTTTAAGTGATTTAATTATTTTGTATTTGTATGCTATGTCCTTTACTCTTCCCATTCCACTAGAACTGTTAGTTCTGATTTTCCATCTTAAAAGATTTGGAATTTTAAAACATCTGTGTTGCATACAGAACTTGGGACCATTAAGTCAATTATAAAAATGAACATAGACAAGACTAAATAATCTGCAAAAGTAATCTGAAGGCTGCTACACAATAAAAATTCCCATGTTTCATTGGTTGTTAATATTAAGCTACTAACATTTTATTTGTAGGTAATATCAAGCTATTAACATTTTTTCCTTGAATCCAACACAGACAAGCTCATGATGCTGCTTTCAAAATACTGATGAAATAGAGGTAGGTATGTTTGTTGATGTGCTACTCCATCCACATTTGCATTTTCTTACCTCTGCCTTTGGGAGTGATTTCTGCCACCAAATCATCAACAGTAACATGTTCTAATCCTTTTTCTTTAATGACATCTGGGGAAGACCAAGACCAATACTTTAAGTCTTTTAATCCATTCATAAAATGACAAAACCTGTTGTCATGGTTTGACCCTGGTGCAATGCCAGTGCCCCCATGAAAATACATTCTCCCTGGTGTCTACTGTGAGATGTGACCAGGAATAGAGCAAAGCAGGCTCCAGCTTAGGAATAGAAGGAAAAAAAAAAACTTTATTAACTTAACAATATATAAAAGAAACACACAGAACTCAGAATGAAAACCTTCCATTAACATTCCTCCTCCCCCCACCAAATTTCCAATACATCCACCCCTCAGATCACCAACTCTCAGTCCATCACCACCCTTTAGATAACCAATTCTCAGTTCATCAAGGAGTGAGGAGTCCCTCTTGTGCCATAGGCTTCCCCTGGAAACACAGCTGAGACCTCTTGTGTTTCCTGTCACTCGTGGCACCGCCCGGAGGTCATTTGCCATCGTGACATCTTCCTTCCATGCTCAATGCTCTCACCACTGCCCAGGGACCAGAGCTGCTTCTAGGGTTCCCCTTTTAAGGATGCTTTGCTTAGTTCCAAAAAAAAGCACAGTCTCTCACTTTCGGGACACCTGTCCCCCCCAAATTCACCCCCTGGGGCCGAGGGGTCTCAAGAACAGAGATCTTCTCCTCCACTGAAGATCGAAGGCACCAACCACCGCTCTCCTCGCCCCTTGTCTCTGTTCATGCACTCCCATAGCATCACTGCACTCTCTTGGTTCCAAGCCATTGCCTCCCCCTAAATGCAGTCTCTCTGTCACAGGAAAAAAATGGTTCTGTCCATGGCTATACAAGACAAGTCCAGCCAAAGGCTACTCCATCACCTCCTCCCACCCAAGATTCTTCTCCACTTCTCTCGTAGCCCATTTCCTCTTATCTCATCTCTATCTGTCTTCTCATTCAGCTCCAAGAGGATCAGCATTTGTAAGATTTCCATCAACCAAGAAAAGTGTTAAAAATCTGAGGCTCTGTCTGTCCAGAACTCCGATGGCTGCCCTGCCGGGCACCTTCTCGCCGTACCCCCCCCTTCTTCTCAGCCAGCCGTGCTATCAAATTTCAAGGTGGCACAGGCACAGACACCGTCTCTCTCTCTCTCTGTCTCCTGGGGGGGATGGCTGCCCGATGACTCTCCAATGTTCCTCCACCCTTCCATCCTCAGGGGCCTTCACCTCCCCTCTCTGTCCGAGGCCCTACCTCACCCGGCCGCATGGCTTCCCCTCTCCCATCCAGCCGCAGCTGGGCAGGGGAGCTCTGGCCTCTTTCACCACTGGAACCCAAGAGAAAGCTTTCCTGGGAGTTCTCTGCTTTTAACCCCCCGTGTTCTCAGAGGCGTATCCAAGTCTTCAGTGGCCACAACAGGTGCCAATATTCAAATCTGAGCACCTACTGGTTTGACCACAGCATCCCAAAAAACTCACTTCCTCTCAAACCAGGACACCTGTGCTGGTGATTAAGAGACAAAACCTGCCTACATGGTCATGGGAGAATATGAAGAATATGAGACCTAAATATAGGTTATTAGCTCAGTACCTACTGCACTGTACAGTGGATTTTAGTCTCTCATGCCATAGATTTAAGGATGGGAACCTGTCACTGCTGATGCATCTTGATCAGCTCACATTTTAAAAACAAACATGAAATTGTTTTATCTCATCTGAGCATTACCAGATGTGCCTGTTACTAGAGTGTTGGAGCAGTTCACAAGCTGGCTCACTTATCTCTTAAAACATATTATTTACACAGTAGTAAGAAAGGTGCAACTGGAAAAACACTTTGGAACATACAGTAAGTAAGAGCACAGACAGTAAATCCTTACTATTCTTCCAACTGGTTTAAACAAGATTTCAGTACATATTTCAGCCAAGCCAAAAAGTATGTCAGAGAAAAAGGAATAAATCTATAGGAAAATAAATGCTATTATTAATACACATCAGTATGTTTCATCAGTATGAAACAACTGTTTACTTATGGTGCCTTGCACACTACTGAAAAATGCAGAAATCAAGGCTGAGAAGTAATCTCAGTTCAGTAGCATGTTTAAACATAAATGTCAAGTTGCCAGGGATACATTCTTCTTGCCCAGGCCTTGTTTAAACTGTCAGTAAAGCCTTCATCTGGGACTTTTATGTATCCAGAATCTCAGCTGACTACAAAGGAAATTAATTAATTGACCACTGTTACCTTTGCAATGTGCCTTCAACTGATCCTTCCAGCCACATTCAATTAACTTGGCTCTCAGCAACTCTTTAAGGCTGTTAAAACAATATAAAACTTGTTAGAACAGCAAACATTCCTGACAGCTGAAATATGCTCCAGTATGAAAGTCAGGCCTACAATTACTACCCAAGAGGTCCCAGAGCAGCAGCAGAAATGGCTGAACAGCAGGTGAATCCAAAATTAACTCACAGAATTGCTTCAGGCAATGTTGATGCTGCAGCCACAGAAAAAAAAATAGAAGCCCTTAAATTACTCTACCTGACTCAGTCTACTGTGGTAGCAGATATATGCAGACTTTCAAAGTTGGAGTATTTCAGCTGAAAAATAGTCTTGAAAATAAGTAAAACCTTCTCCCTCACCTTTCAGGAAGAATTCTGCTCTACTCAACTGCAGGTTTATCTCCCCAGTTACACATAATCTTGTTCTGGGTGAAAATGAAGGATCCTATATCTTAAGTTTCCTAAGCATGGTTAGCTATGTAAGCTTAAGCAACAAGAATTCAGGCGTTACTGGAAAAGACACAACAATCTGCCACAATAAAGCATCTACTCTGTATAGCAAAACAGAATATTGAAAGTTACGTAAAAAAGTGAAAATTAGTAGTGAAAAAACAGAAGAAGGGAAAATGAAAGTAAGATATGATAAATAACTTTAGTATCTTTTACCCTTTTCTCCATTAGCTAGGAAGCCTGTTTATCTTGTACAATCCTAAGTAACTCTAGCAAAACCCTGTTTTTATGAATGAAAGGATTGTAGCAAGGGGCTGAACAGTGTAGGTCTAATCCCTTTTACTCAGTGAATTGTGTAGAGGGCAGATGAACTGATGACAAAAAGCAGAGTAAGAACACAGGTGAAATTGGCTGCCTCTGGATACTTCTCAGTTCAAGAAATCTAAGTTCTCTGCCTCTGATCATAGTACAGCTCTGATAAAGCCTGTTTATAAGACAGCTTTTGACATCCTGATAAAACCTTTCCTATTCTTAAATTAGCATAAAATAGATCTCAATAGCATTTCAATAAATTGCTTGCTTTTCTCAAGCTCTGTGCAATCTTCAAGGGGATGGTCACAACCAGGAAAGATGTAGAGATACCATGTCAGGCTACAAAAGGTTACACCAGGCACAAGGCTATGCCATGACCCAGGAAAAAATTTCTTCTCATACAGGTCTTTAAAAATGAAGGAAATAGAGCTTTTGGTGCATGGTGTTGCAAGCACAGTGAAACGATGAGGAGGTAAATGTCATAAGCTCTCTAGTGATATGTAGATATAACATCAATAAAACAGACTGAAGAGACAACAATAGGCCAAAAAATTTGTGCAATTTACTTGTTTGCCTTGGTCGGGATCTCTACAATGACTTGCACAAGCACTCCTTTATGTATTGTGCAATATATTGCTTTACTTAATAAGAGAAGAGCTAGAAACATAAGAAAAACTTAAAAGCAAAAAGGAAAGTTTTGTTTCCTTCTCCTTATCAGGAAATAACAAGATTTAGCTACAGCAAATTGAATGGAAGGATGATTCTTACATGAATCTAGGGCATTCCAACACAAAATACCTGCATAAGAGAAAGCTTTAGAGTTCATAAACCAATTACCCATCCTTTATCTCCCCACTATCTCTTTTCAAGTGGAAAACTAAAATAAAACTGTTCAAAAGGCATTTTTTAAAATAGCTTATATAACTCTCAAGACTTTCATGTGCAAGCACTTAAAGAATTTAGAATTGAGTTTACTTTATGGAGTTTATTGTACTTCTAGGTATAGTGCAGTCTTGTTGTATTTAAAGCCTCTCACCGGCAGGGAGTAGGAATTCAACTTACCGCTCTCGCTCTCCTGTTTCGATTAGCTTTTGGTTAATGGTTGCTCTCATCTGCGCATCTTTATTCATTTTGGAAATCTAGGTTTTCCACAAACCTACACAGAGCAAAGCAGAGTTTCGACAAATGCTGGTGTCATTCACTCAACAAAATAAAAAAGTGACCAAAACAGAATGACATGCAGTGTTCCGTCCACTGACACACCCCCGAGGTTAATGACCGGAGCACCAGTGTGTGACCGGCTCAGGGGCGAGCTGGGCACGGCACCCACCCGGCTGCCCGAGCGCCGGGCACGGCAGCTCATCGGGCCGCCTGCGCGGGCACGGCCCACCCTGTCCGGGCGCGGCCTCTCCGCAGCCCGGCCCTCCCACCCGGCGCCCCCGGCGTTCGGCCCGCCCAGCGGCGCCCCGGAGCGAGGGAGCGGCGCGGGGAAGGCCCGGCCCGGTTCGCTCCCGGTTCGCTCCCGGCTCACCGCCCGCCGCAGCCCCGCCGGTCCGTGCAGCAAAGGCGGAGCCGCCTGCAGGACGCACCATGCGCCGCCAGCCCCACCGCTCCTGGGCGCGGGTTCCGCCGGGAAATGTAGTACAGGCTCGGCGACTACAGCTCCCGGCGCGCCCCGGGCGCACGGCTGCCTCCTGGCCCGGACTACGACTCCCAGCATGCACTCCGGCGGCCGGGCGCCCGCGCACCCTCTTCCCGTGGTGCTCCGCGGCCGCTGCCGCGCGTTCCCCGCGGGCCCGCGGAGTTGCCGGCGCTTCCCGAAGTTTTCCCGGAGCTGCGGGATGGCGGGCGCCGCCCACTGCTCCCTGCAGGCCAAGCGCCTGCTGCTGGACCCCAAGTTCGAGGGATACAAGCTGTCGCTGGAGCCGCTGGCCTGCTACCAGCTGGGGCTGGACGCGGGTGAGGAGCGGGCGCGGGGTTGATCCCGCCGGGCATCCCTCGGGCAGCGCGGGGGATGGATCCCGCCGCCTTTCCCTTCGTCCCCTCGCGGTGCTCCGCGGCCTTCGGTGCAGGGTGCCCGGGCTGGGGACAGCCCGGCCCGCAGCACCGGGAGTCCCGCGCCTCTCGGACGGCGGGGGTTTCAGAGATCGAGCGCTTCGTCTCGGCTTTTCCCGGTATAATTGCTGCAGTTGGCCAGGGGTGTCCGGCGTCCTCCCCGCCCGGTGGCTTCGTGGTGGACTGAGGTGTCTGACTTGTCAGACCTCTGCCTTAGCCTGCCCCTGGTGCGCTTAGTTCCTAAATGAGTAAGGAAACTGTGTCCTAAATCTGCTCTTGCTTGTGCGGGCAAGGTGAGGCCAAATGCCCAGCTGAGGTGGTTCCCAGCGGAGTGTGAACGGAGCACATGCGATTTAAAGAAACACGCATGAAATTAACGTCTTGTACAAACTTCAGCAAATTAGCTGTTTTTCTTTCTTACTCTGCCCAGAGTTGAGAGGTGAATCTTCATGTCATGCATTCCACGCCCTGCTTTCTCTGCCAAGCATCGTTAGTGTTTGAGATGCTGGTCCATTAACACGCTAATTCTCTGAGGAGTACATTAGCACAAAGTCCTGTTGGATATGTGCCTACAATCTTAGCCATGCCCTGAAATATCTCAGCACTCTACGTTTACTGATTTGAGAAATTCAGGTCTTTTTGTAAGGTGGGTGAATTAGTTTGGCTTTCTTTGTAAAGCTGAGACAGTAGACACAGTTTGTGCGGATTAATCTCAGTCTTTATATACTTACTGAACAATATATCTGTCTCCAGAGTGACACATTACATGCTACTTTAGTTTTGTGTAGAACATACTCTATTTGTGGTAGATCAGAACGTTGTGTTTGCCATGCTGAGTTGTCAGCAGCAGGAAGGAAGTTTTTAGGTAACTTTTGTATTGAAGGCTAAGTGAATGAGATTGTATCTGTGGTAGGACTGCAAAATTTAATGAGTAACATTTTTACTGTAAGACTGCTTTAGGTGTCACCTTTCAAAAGACAGCCCAAATGCAGGTGAGTGGGTGTATGTTATGATTTTGCTGCAGTTTTGTCAGAGAGAGTAGCAGCATAGCATTGGTGCACTCCCTGAGTTTGTCTCTTATTTGCTGTTCTGCCTATGGTCAAGCAAACTTTGTGGTTCTTGGATAGTCAGTTGTGCACCTGTTCTAAATAGGTGAGGATTATAGATCTTCATTAAAATACATGAACAATGGAGTTGCTAATGGAGAAATGGATCTACTCAGTTCTTGTCCCTTTAGATACTTTACATAATGGTTACAGTAACTGTGTAAGCATGTAATAGAGGATTGATATGTGTGACTGTGTTCTTTTCTTTCCCCACTTCCCACAGCACAAAGACCCTGACTCATTTCAGTCTAACTTACTCAACTGTGCTACAGTCACTAATACTAACTCATATTTTCTGTTCTGTGTGTGCATATGTAGATATAGATACTGGTCCTCTAAAGAGTGGAAAGCTTTTATTGTTGTTCTTGTGTTTCGGAATTAATAATAGGAAATGTATCAGGCCTTATATCTGTCTTCCAGATGTTTTGATTGCAGCCTGCTCTTCGGCCATATGGCTGCCTCCTTCTCCTTGCTGGTTTTCTTTTGTGTCCTTCAAGGCAGTTTACTCACAGTGCAGAAGTATTCTGTACCTGACTTTTGTATTTCCCAGTGTCAGTGGTCTACACATGTGTTAGGTTTAGGGTATCCTTCCAAAATTTGATTTTTGTGTTGTGCAGGAGTGATGGGTTGAGTTGTAGAGACTGTGGATCATGTGTAGATTGTGGCTTTTTCAAATTACTGTGTGGGAGAAGAAGCCAGTACTGTGTGGGAAGGCCAAGAACTTCTGCTTTCCAGCACACTTGTATCCAGATTCAAAGCCTCTAGAACATGATTAAGAGCTTGGTAGTTTCTGGGTTATTAAATAAATATTTGTCACTGTGTGAAGAATTTGATTTAATTTCCTCAAAATGGGACTGAGTGCAATAGCTGAAAAAAAAGTAAAACGTTGAGGAACACTGTCAGTACAATTATTTCTGATTTTATTCACAACTGTTTGCAAAAATAATGTAGTAGAATCTGGAAGATTAATGTAAAAAGGTGGTTGATTTTTTGTTTTACAGAAAAAGATTTAATGAGTGTTTGTCTCAAATGACCTGAGATTTGTAGTTCTGCTTGGGTGGCATCCCAAATTTGGTGGCAGTTAAGAGGAATATGTGAGTTTTAGAGTACTTGGAATACATGACAATAAAAAGAAATAAGTGCTTGTTCTTAAGTAGAAGTGAGTTTTAACTCAGCTGTATTTGAAGAGTTTATTATCTATTTTCATGAATTTCACTGCTAGCTATAAAATAAAATTACCAAAAAATTACCCTGTGGAATTGATGCAGTCTTCAGCCTCTGGAGCAGGTGGATAAAAGCATGTGGTGTTGTGTGACAGCTTGTGATGGTTGTCATGTTCCTGAGGACTACAGTGAGCCTCATTTTCTGACCATCATGTAAAACCTAGTGTTCAGTTCTAATATGCCTTCAACTGGTTGACTATGGTTGCCAGGAATTTGCTGTGGTCAGATATGCAACTGACATTTTAAGAAACAATTTATTTATTAGATCTATTAAATCACCTGAGAAGGTGATTTTCTAATAAATTTCTAAAAATGTATGGTCACAGTGAAGAAGAATGGGGGAAGTATGATACCGTCCCTTCTCTTTTAAATACTATGATTTGCATGTTCTTCTTTTATTTCTTCCTTATTCCAACCAAATCTGTCCTAGTTAATGCTAAACTGTCACAGTCATTTGTTTTCTCATCTCTTCTCCTGGTAATGTATTTCACCTAGTAATGAGTCCTATATTATTATGCTTTTAATTCCTAGCTCTTCACTGTACATTTTGTCTTTCTCCTTATTTTTTAAAGTTTATTTCCATAATTTATTTTCAAATGTTTCCTTGCACTGAGTTTTGTAATGCCTTTTTTTTAAATCACCTAACGTTTAGGAGGGATGAATGAGGATCTTGGTTGTAGTTATCTCTTCTGCCCTAATCCGAGCTCAGCAGAGTCCAAATCAGAGATTGTGGGGCAAGTCCTTGTCTCCAGCAAGGAACATGTCCAAGTTGCATAACATTTTTAAGGGATTGAGACTATTGCTGCTTACTGGCTAGATGTCTCATAATTCCTTTTCCTTTCCAGAGGCTTGGAATTTATTCAGATGGATGTGGATGTCCCTGATCCCTTTCCTCTCTATCTTGTCTGTTTGGCAGGACCATTGTACCTGTAATTTAGTAGTGGATGTTTTTCAGTATAGCTACAGCAGGAAGGCAGAGTAAACATTTGCTCAGAGATGGAGCTGCTGATGCAAGCCAGGAGCATGTACAGAGACTGCATTCCTTTGATCATGTGCATTTATCAGTTTTCTCACTTTTTTTGAAAAATGGTGGTAATACATGCTGCTTAGAAGGCCTGCTTCAGTGAAAACTTGCTCATTAGTAGTGCTACATGGAAAACAGGCTTGTGACTTTTCATGAAGCAAAAGGCACTGGTATGTTTCAAACATTTACAGAGATTTTCATTTGCATTTTCCATTTGCATTTGAAAATTTAAATATAAAAAGTGTTTAAATTAACGTATGGGAAATAGTAAGAAATTGTGAGCTTTTTCAGACATTTGCAGGTGTAATTCACAGAAGTTTAGGTCTCAGGCACATATTTCCTCAACATCGAGATGCTGCCTTTACCAATAAAAACATGGTTTTTATAATTAAAAGAAAAAGCGTTAATGCAGGGTTAGAAGGGTCTTTGAATGCTGATACTATAAAATAAATTATCTCTTCCACTAATGGACCAGTGTGTCTGCAATACAAAATTGCTTCCACTGGATGGCATTGCAAAACAAGGCATGACATACAAGCATATAATATTTGATAGCACAGAATGTGCTGGTATAATTAGTTTGCATATTTTGCAATTTTGTGAAGTTGCTTTGGTGTATTCAGGGAAACATATAAAAATAGAGGGGCTGTTTCAGGGTTGTTCCTCATCCTTTTTTTCTCTATGTTTCTTTTTTCCCCCCCAGTTCTGCTTCATAGTGTTTGGTGGCAGATGTAAGACCTCTCTATTCATTTAAAGTATAAGTTTCTTGATTGAGTGTTCTTTATTCAGAGCAGATGTTGGTTTTTTTTTTTGCATTGCAGACTAGCAATTATAATAATATCTAGCTAGAGATCTTATAGTAACAGGTTAGGGATGTGTTACTTCTGTTGATTCTTATGAATTACTTTGTATTTAATGCTTTTGCTTTTAAGTAAAGCATTGCGAGTGCAAATCTTTTCTTTAATTATGTTTAAACGATTTTGAGTCAAATTATTTAAATTATTTCTTTTAAAGCATAGAACTAGTAGAGATAAATACAATTCTAGAAAAGTAGCATAGTTTTCTTTATACTGGTCCAAAATATCCTATGCAACTAGGTTTGTTGGGAATTAATGTGGAAAGCTGAGATTTAGTTTATACAGTCTGCATACTTGCTTTCTGTTCTGGTATGAATAACCATGTATGAATCAGTGTTGCTGGGTTATCATGGTGCAGGTGTGTTTATCAGAAATTTGAAAGAGACCATTTGTCATTCCATTGAATAGCTGCCATTGACTGCTGCTTCTTAATTGAACCCAAACAGACTAGTGAACCCATTGAGACTGGTGCATTAGTCTGACTCTTAAAAATCACATAAACGAAAAAAAAAAACCAAAAAAAAAAAAACCAACCTGGAAAAAAATTAAAAACCGTAAAGTAAACCCAAACCAAACAACAAATCGGAAAAAAATCTTGACTGAACAACTAAATTAAAACTCATAGAACTGTGTAACTGTGAGACTGAATAAGGTGGTGATCTGATTGAAGTATTTCTTCTTCTTCTTCTTCTCCATTTATATTAACTTACCTTTCTCTGAATTTACTTTATTAAAAGTCTCTGTTTCTTTTCTCCTTTATTCTATTGGTTTTCTCTTTTTTTGAAAGACCATCAAGAAACCTTGAATCTTGTAGGCTGTAGAAAGGAAAGGCATGAATGAATTTCCCCCTAGTGTAGAATCTTCTATAAACTATCTAAGCACATGGTATGTGATAGCAGATGGCAGATTTCACTTGGTCACAGTATGGTTTTCAATTAATGGAGAATGGCATAGGTTCTTTAATTGCTTCATCTTGGCAGAGCTATACATATGTATAACACAGTCTGAAAGCAGTTGACTGCCTCATTTGAAGTGTTTCATGACAAGACAATACATATTTGTCAGATGTCCTAATTTCAAATCACCTGTGTATTGTATAGTTTCTGACTTCTGTTTATGGAATTAATTACATATGGCAATAATACAAGGGATTTGGATCTCCTATTCCTGACCCCTTTTATTATTCAGGGCTTATCAGAACTACAGTCTAGAAAAATAAAGGACAGAGAGTTCATGTTCTTCCAGATTTTATAAAGTTTATCACCTTGCGATCAGCTAATCAATAGTTTATTGTTCCAAGAATCTTGGCCAAAAATTGTACATTTACTTTAGGAATCATCTAGTTTGGAGTATTTGGACTGTTTTTAGTTACAGTTCTGACAGGAACAACATAACTAGGGGAGTAGGGAGTGAGAAGTGGAGAAAGGAAGCCTTACCATTTCAGGGGGGTTGTGCTAAAAAAATCTTTACATGTTTCTGCATGTATATTCTAATTTCATAGGATCAACTATACAAGAAGTAGATTATATGTGCTTTGTTTCACTGATAATATGAGATTATATGTGCTTGGTTTCACTGATAATAATTATCCTGGATTATATTTGGTTTGGCCTTTAATTGTTTACAAAACATTCATGTCATCTCTTGTTGTGTTGGGAAAAATATCTCTGTGATAATGCTTCATTACACAAACAACTTTAAAATGCATTTTCACAATATATTATAATTTTTACAGTGTAATTTAGAGTAAAACATTCTAATTAATTAAAGTAGGAATTGGAATGGGTAGCAGTCCTTACCATTAAGACAGGTGTATTTTCTTCTCCTTTGTTGATATTCTAGCTTGTTTTGAAGGGCCATCGCTTGTGGAACAGTAATTTGTTAATTGCAGAGGTTCAGAAATCCCTCCTGTGAATAGGAATAATGATTTGATCTGGGTGGAATTAAAACTGCTGGTTTGCAAATATCAACAGTGATTAGGAGACTAATTGCTAATTACGCTGTCATTTTGCAAGCATTTTGTATAGTATGACTGGATTTTTTATTAATCAGGCAGCGTAATCTTGCATAGTTTCCTAAAGCCACTGTTGTGTTAATAGCCAGTGTCTCTGACAGGGTCTGTTCTGAGCCATACAGGGATTATCTGGTTGTTGAGTTTGTGATAGCTGTGCAATGGCACTGGTGGTACTGCCAAATGAGCTGCTCTTTGCAGGAATTGGTATTCTGCCACAGTAAACTGCTTCTGCTGCAGTAGGGTTCAAGGAGATGCTAAAGAAGAGGCAGAAGTCTGAGTGCTGCTGCAGAGAGTTGTGAATGGTGCCTGTTATGGGGTGAGATGGAAGTGAAATACTGGAAATAGATTTTCTCTGTTTCTGAGCAGAAAAAGGAAGAAAGTAGAAGTTGAAAGATTAGGAGCTACAATCTGCTATGAGTAGGATTAGCCTTGAGGTGCATTTCACATACTCTGGGTTTGAGTGCTAATTAATTATCATAGACTGACACTTTACTTGTAACTTCCTAAAGGAGTTTTGTTCAGTGAAGTTCAAAGTAAGTTCCCTGCAGGAAAGCTAAGTATCCTGGGTTGACTATACTGGAGAATGAAATGGAGTTCTGGTCTATCTGAGACTATTTACAGAACAATGTACTAGACCTCTGCTAATGTATTTTGAGGTGTTTGGATTACAGCTGCTGCATCTCTGTAGAGGTGTGGAATAGGAGGAAAAAAGCTGAACATAATTTAAATAAAAACCTGGTTAGTCTTCAACAAATAATCCAGTCCTGATTACTGATAGTTAAGTAGAGGTTTTCTATTTGGAAAAATCTTGCTTAAGTGAATGACTGTAGGTACTGTGCTTCTTGCCTTGAAGAAGATAGTATTCTAGGATACAAGAATGGCTACTGAATAGCCATTCTTTGCAGCCTCTTTCAATTAGAAAAACTTAGTCTGAAATTTTTATGGAATCTTAGACATTTCTGGAAATTTCAGCCTCAGTGAGTGTGCTAAGAACATGGTGGAGGGTTGTTGTTTGTTTGCTTTTGATTTTTGTTGTAATTTCGTTTGGTGGTTTTATTTTTGGGGTTTTTTTGTAATTACTGTGAACTAATTCTGCTTTGTACTGTTTTAATCTTTTGCCTTGCAAGTGTTGGTATAGTAGCTCAGCATTGAAGAGCATGAAATCCATGTGATTATATGGAATATTTCTTTTGGCTGCTGTTTTCCTAGAGTTACTATAGAGCAGACTTTTTTCCCCTTACTGCAATACCAAGTAGGTTTGATGTTGTTGCATGTGTGTAGTTTGTTTCATCCTGTGAAGGTTTTTGATAAATTGGACCTCAACACATGCTGGTGAGAGACAGGGTGGAGGTGTATTGGGTTTGCATGGCAAGGTTTTGTTAACAGGGGGGCTACAAGGGAAGGCTTCTGTGAGAAGCTGCTGGAAGCTTCCCTCGTGTCTGACAGAGCCAATCCCATCCAGCTCCAAGATGGACCTGACACTGGCCAAGGCTGAGCCCATCAGCCATGGTGGTAATGCCTCTGGGGTAGTAAACTGGAAAAGTATAAAAAGCTGCTGCACAAGAACTGCAGCCAGAGAGACGAGTGAGGCTGTGCGAGAGAAACCACTCTGCAGACACCAAGGTCAGTGAGGAAGAAGTGGAAAGAGGTGCTCCTGATGCCAGGGCAGAGAGTCCCCTGTGGTGGAGACCATGGTAATACAGGTGGTCTCCTCCTGCAGCCCATGGAGGCCCCTAGGGGAGCAGAGATGCACCTGCAGCCTGTGAAAGACCCCATGCTGGAGCAGGGGGATGCACCTGACTGTGACTGTGATGGCATGGAAAGCCCATGCTGGAGCAGGCTCCAGGTAGGACCTGTGGTCTCTCATGGGGAGAGGAGTCCACACCACAGCAGGTTTGGTGGCAAGACTTGTGATTCCACTGGGCACCCACGCTGGTGCAGTTTTTCCTGAAGGACTGTGACCTGTCGAAGGGAGCTACTCTGGAGCAGTTTGTGATGAACTGCAGTTCTTTCCACAGGAAAGAACTCACCTTGGAAAAGTTTGTGAAGGATTGTCTCCTGTGGAAAGGACTCCTTGCTGGAGCAGGGGAAGAGAATGAGGAGGAAGGAGAAGCAGAGAGGTGCGATGAACTGACCTCAACCTCCATTCTCTGTCTCCTGTGCCACTGGAGAGGGGAGGACAGAGTGACCAGTGGGAGTGAAGTTGAGCCTGGGAAGAAGGGAGGGTTGGGGGGGAATGTGTTTTAAGATTTAGTTTTATTTCTCTTTACCCTGGTCTGATCGGCAGTAAATTAAACTAATTTCCCCAGCTTGAGTCTGTTTTGCCTGTGACAGTAATAGGTGAATGATCTCTCCTTGTGCTCATCCTCTCTTGTGAGCCTCATGTTTTCTCTTCCCTGTCCAGCTGAGGAGGGAAGTGACATACCAGGTGGCTTTGGTGGGCATCTGGCATCCAGCCAGGGCAAACCCACCACAACAGGCCACTGTAAATGGTAATGGTGATGAGATAATCAAAGCAAATTGCTGCAGTGGCCTTCAGGGTGGATGACTTGCTTTCCAAGTTTAATTTTAAACTATGTATACATAATTTATTTTTCTTCAAATAAAGCATACCTATGGAGTTAAAATGGAAGAATTCTTTTTAAATTATTAGTTTGAATTTTAAATTACTAAATTGTAAATAAATAATTGTTAAAATAGTCTTTCTCTTTTCCCTCCAGCTGTAGCAGAAGTGCAGCTTCGTGATGATCAATATACCCTTGACCACATGCGTGCTTTTGGCATGTATAATTATCTTCACCTTGATTCCTGGTACCAGGATAATGTCTACTATGTTGATCAGTTTGGAAGGGTTATGAATCTGTCAGTGACTCTGGTAAGAATAAAATCTTTTTTTTTAAACCACTGGATTGGGAAAAGATGGGAGCAGATGAGATAGAACATACTGCAAGTAGGATCCAAATGCAAAAATTGGGGGAAGCTATTGCCACGAAGATAGGTGGAAGATATTTCAACAAAAATGCA
This sequence comes from Agelaius phoeniceus, assembly GCF_051311805.1. Classification (NCBI taxonomy): domain Eukaryota; kingdom Metazoa; phylum Chordata; class Aves; order Passeriformes; family Icteridae; genus Agelaius; species Agelaius phoeniceus. The sequence continues at coordinate 127,251,874 of NC_135265.1, forward strand.
TTTCACCAGGAAGAATAAAAGGATTTTAAGTGAAGTTTCTGACTTCTTTATGTTAATAATATTGCATTAGTGTTGCTACAGTGTGTGTTGCAATAGCCCTGTACCCCTGCTTAAGGGGACAGGAGCACTCAGGAGTTGAAGATGCTTGTGGCCAAAAGGAAAAACAAAAGCCAGAGGGTTCAAAAAAGCTTACAGAGGTTTTTTAGTGAGTTACACATTTGGTATGGAAATTGAAATGTTAGTCCCTGAGCTCCTAGTACAAACACAGAGCAGTGGGCTGATGAGATGTTCAGGGTCCTGGAGCTGCTGCCTGGGCTTGGTGGGGGTACTTGTTTATGGGTCAGTTTCTCCACTTGGAAAATAGGTGACTCACTTTCTACACACATTAGTTATGTGAAGTTTGTTCTTTCAGTCCCTTCTGGAAATAGGTTGGAGGGCTTAGGGGGTCTCTGGTGGTGATATCTTCCCCCTGCAGTCCATGTCCACATCCACTTCTCCACATTGTTCCTATATGCATGTTGTACTGTGCTGTGCTTATCTCTAGGAGCCAGAACAAGGACATTTGTCCCAGAGAAGTGCTGTCTTACCCCTGTCTCCAGCCACATCCTGTTCTTTCTTACAGTGTGTTATTACCAACAAACCTTGGTTGAGTCCACAGCCTATGGCTATCACTGCTGGAGACATACACATTAGCTCTTTTCTTTTAGGCTTCTACATAGTGGTGCATCTGCTTCCATTCTGGGCAAGATGGACATGATGACAAGCTGAAGGAAAGGGAGATGCTTTTTTTCTAGTTGCTTTTCTCTTTCTCCCTGGTATTTCTTGATGTTTGTTTGCTAGCTTGAAAACCCAGTCATTGTATGTATGTTAGAATTAGAAATGCTTAATCTAGACATCATTTGTTGGAGGCAAAAAGATGGTGGTGGCCATGAGGGAAGTTGAAATAGTGTAAGCAAGCTGACCAAGTCTGAAATTTCTGCTTTTATACTGATGGTCCTAAGTAATCAGCAATTCTTTAAGCCATTTTAATGCTTGGGTGGTTTCATTTCCTTTACAAAACTATACTTCCTTTCAGAGAGGGAAGGACATGGTTCTATGGACACCATGTGTCTGGCACATACAGTTGTAGTGCTTGGGCATTAAGAAAGAAAAGACTGTGTGGAAAGGAGGATGCCTATTGTCATACTACCTGAGTTTGACTCGTAACCCTGTCAGACAAAAGAAACCACAAGGCTGTGTGTGGATTTTTGAGAGCATGTGGCTTAGCCTGTGCAAGTAATTTCAATAGAAATTACTAGGTCGGGACTAAACTAAGAAAAATTCTGAAACTGTAGTTTTAGATTTTCAGGAAATAAAGGTTTCCAGAGCATGGTGTAGGGTGAGAACTGAAGGTGCCAAATATTCCTTTCCTTTTCATAGTATATAGCAGTTGGAGACTTTGGCAGACTCTTACTGTTACAAAATAATCTTCTAGGACTTCTTCCAAAACTTTTGAGATCATCTGGATTCCTAGGAGAAACAGCTAAAAGAAAGCCTTAACAGTGGCTTGTCATGATCTCATTTTTTGTTTTATCCTTTGAGGTTGGTTAACCGTGGTTTGCTGCTGGATGCCCACCCAAACACTCTCTCACTCCCCCTATTCAACAAGTTGGCAAGAAAAAATGAGAGAAAAGCTTGTGGGTGAGGATAAAACCAGGGAGATCACTTACCAGTTACCATGATGGGCAAAACAGACTTGACTTTGCGGAAAATTATTTAATTTATTGCCAGTCAGGACTAGTGTAGGATGATGAGAAAGAAGGTCACACAAAGCTTGTACCAGGAACAAGCTCCATTGTTCAGAAACTTGTACTTGCTCCACTGTGTGCTTGAGCAACAGTGTGGATATCTGTCCCCTGTGGGTTTCAGGAGGACAGCCTGCTTTTCCATGGTCTACTCCAAGGGCTGCAGGCAAACCTCTGTTCCACACCATTGGCTTAGCTGCAAGCTCAACTTTCTGCAATGGAGAGTCCAGTGGAGCCAGCTGGAAGTGGCTGTATGTGCACTGGGCAGCCCTGGCCCCTCCTCACTGAGTCCACCCCTGCAGGTCTCCTCTGCCTGCAGAGGGAGGGCAGAGGGCACTAGGTGTGTAAATCTAGTTCTTGGCAGATAAAAGATTTTACAGCAGCCTATAAATTGAGACAAGAAATATCCTTTTCTAGGACCTATTTCAAGGTAATGGCATTTGATTAATATCTGGCAGTCACAAGTTTTGGTTCCACCTGAAGGGGAAAATAAAATTGATTAAGCTGTGAGATAAATAGACACCATCTTGTGTCCTAATACCTGATACTGTTCTGTTTTGTAAAGGAAGCATGTTTGCATATGAATAATTCCTTTGAATTTGTGTTCAGAAACGTCAACAAGGTGTCTCATTACAAATGTGCCCAGCCATATATTAGTCAAATGTATATTAAAAATAGCATTGGTTTTGGACAAGTACAGCTTACAATTAAAATTAATGTCAGTCTTCTTTAAAACAGAAGATGGAACAGGGTGATGAGTTCATCCTAAAATTAGAGTGAAAGGGCACATAGACTTTCTAGCACAACATTATTTCTAGTTCTATTTCTTATTTTGGTTGCAGCTTTGATTCTAATATGACAGTGTGTTGGTTATCATATATCATGAATTATCCCTGCAACTTCGGTGTTTAAAAAGATGTCATCTGTGAAGGAAAAGAAGTGCATATATAACACCTTGCCACTTGCTCAAAATCACACATAATTGAAAAAAGAAAAGTGATCAACACAAGCAGTTCTTCTGTGTTGATGGATGAGTATTCAGGTGGGTTTTTTATACCAGATTGAGGAAATTGTTACTTTTAACTTGGCTGGAAATACTGTATAATAGCTTTAACCTTCTCCTGTTACAGCTGTTGGACTTTTTTCATTAGGTATGCCAACAGCAATCAATACTTTGCTTTAAACACCCAATGGGCAGGGTAGTGACAGGATTACTGACTTGAGATTTTTTAATTGGTCAAGGTTTTTATGCAAATTTGTTGATTGCTTGGTGTTTGTAGCATTCCAGTATAGCTGCAAAACATTCAAAGTTTTCTCCTTAAGCAGTTGGACTTGGTTTCTTGACCTTAAAGTTCTTCTTGCAAAGACAACTTAGTTTCTTTTTATGCTCAGATAAACAAATTGAAAAATTGTGGCAATAGGAACTCTTTCACACCTAATTAAAATCCTTAATGATATATATATTTTCATCTCTTTAATTTCCAATAAGAATTAGCTATGGAATACTGTTTCTGTAACTTTCAGTTAACTTCAATTCAGAACAACTGTTAGTGGCACCAGACACAATGTGGGAATTCTATTTCAAACAAGTCAGAATAAGAAAGCTGACAGAGAACAACAAAATCTTTCACTGTTGTGTTTCATGGTGTTAAATACATGTCTCCTTGTTATTCAGAATGCTGGGTATTCATTCTTTTTTTCAGTTAAAGGGATGTGTCAAATGCCTAGGTATTTTGATGTTTCATAAAAACATAGTCTTGTATTTTTTATTTCTACTTTGTGGGAATTGCCGTATGACTTACAGCTTTTATTTTTTCCTTTCTTTTTTATTCCTTTATTCCTTTCTCATTCCCAGTTATTTCCTTGAAAAAAATGAATTTTTATTTTAAATATTTTATAAAATATCTCATGTTTATACAGTATTGTCATTTAACCCCAGCTGACAACTAAGTACAATGCAGCTACTTGCTCACTGCTGCTCCTCCATCCCCAGTAGGATGGGAAGGAGAACCAGAAAAGGTAAAACCCACAGATTGAGGTAAGAACAGTTTAACAAGTTATATAAAGCAAAATATAATAACAACAAAAGTAATAATTATAGTGAAAGAGAGAGAAATAAACCAAGGGAAAAAAAAAGTGATGGACAATACAGTGATAAGATACACAGGATTTTGACTTTTTTTTTCCTAGGCTCAGTAATCATTGCTAGTTACAATGGAAAACTTTTCTACTTCATAGGAAAAAAATGCCTTTCAGTGAAATCTAAAAATTAAATAAAATATGAGGAAGCCAAAATTTATTGTATCTCATGATTGTGTGATATGTGTTTGGGTTGTGGTTTTGGTTTGTTTGGGTTTTTTCCTTTTAATTCTTTCATTCTCCCTTTCTGAATGTGTTATAAATTAGCAGAAAAGTCCAGGGGGTGTAGGGATACAGCTGACACCACAAACTGACCCTGAATGCTTCTAATAATTAAAAATTTGTGAATTTTCCATTGCAGGTTTCATAATCTTCTTGTAGCACACAGTAATCTCTAATATGAATTTAAGTAGGCCCAAAAGGCAGGCTATCTGTTTGTTATCTGGTCTTTTTTTGCTCTTGCTTATTAAAATGGTACTTACCCAAATGCAGTTTCTCTTGCTTACCTTTCAGCATATGTTAAATGCACATCTGATTTTACTAACATCTGGAAAATAGGAATGTTTTGAAATGCCCTCGAAGGCAGGATTCTTAATAAATGAGGCCACTGCACACTTTGCATGCACAGTGTGCTCTCTCTGTGTTGCATTCACATGCCCAAGTGCAAAGGACTCTTTTGGAGATGGTCCTGTGTATGTCTATTTTTGCCTGCCTTATTTCAGAGCAGAATGAGTAAGTTTCTTTTGCTAGAAGTAGATTATTTCCCCCAAGCTACTGATTGAGTGAAAATAGAAGGACAGAGGATGTTTAAATGATTTGTGGCTAAATATTGGAGGTCTATAATGAGAGATAGTTTTAATCTTGAATGTTTTCACTGCTGTTTCTTAGTCTCATGCCTTACTATGTTAAAGATGGACCTGAGACTAAGAAACATTTTGTGTCACAGAATCAAAAATTACTTGTTTCCCACCCAGGTTGTCAATACAAAAGTATGCTTCTGTTTGTGCTTCCTTTTACATACGTGTCAATATCTTCAAAACTATCCCTTCAATATTTTTAAATTTTGTTTTTCTATTTTTACAAGTACATTTCTTTGTAAATATATTTTCATCTTAGTGACAGCAATGCTGATTTTTAGTAATGAGGGAAGAATTTCCCTCTTGTTAAACAGAGGTTTCTGATTTGTAGACCTTCAGAAATAATTGTAGATCAACTGACTGGAAATGAGCCTAGTAAAATAAAACAAAATATAGTTTCATTGGTTCTATGACCATTTTTTGTTTTCAACATGGTCTATTTGTTGTTGGATTAAGAAGATAGATGTGGTTTAAAAATGGATTATCTCTAAAGGTCGGTCAGGCACCTCTTTTTTTTTCAGAAATAATTTTATTGTTCAAATACATGTGGGTACACTAGCTTGTAAAATACCTGTGAAACCCATTTTATCTAATTTTGTTTCATATATGATACATATATATAAAAAACACTCTGTAAATTAGGGGAAACAACCATAACTTCCTGAGAAATGTTCCCCCAAAGATACAGGAAAGAACAGGAATTGTTAATTGTTTTTCTTTGTTACTACTGGAAGACATCTTTGAAGACTGCAGATCAGATTCTGCAGTCTATGAATCGGTAAGAGGGACAAGGTGGTGAATATGGTGTGAGTTTGGATTTTTTAAATTATATTTTTTGTTTATTTTAGAATCTTAGAACAGCCCAGATGAAGGGATCTCAAAAGATCCTGTAGTCCAAGCTTTCATGGCAAAAGGAGCCTAGATGAGGTTATCTAGCACTCTGTCCAGTTCTGTCTTGAAAAACTCCAGTGGTAGAATTTCTGCCATGTCCCTGGGGAGGTTGTTTCAGTCTGATTGTTCTCAGTATAAAAATTTCTCTTATGTCTAGATGAAACCTCTTCTAATGACACTTTTAGCTGTTGTCCCTTGTCTTCTCTACATGGCTTCTTGTGAAGAGAGAGCTCCTGATCTCTTTGTGGCTGTCCTGGAACACTGTGATGAGATCTCCCCTGAATCTTCTCCAGGGAGACGAAGCCTAACTCCTTCAATCTTCTCACACAGGAGAGATTCTCCAGTCATTTGCTGGTGTTCATGGCTGTCCTTTGCACCTTTTCCAATCTCTCCATGTCTTCTTTCACCATTACTCCAGGTGGGGCCTGACAGCCACTGGGTAGAGTGGGATGATCACATCTCTTATCTCTGCTAGTTATACTTGTGCAGATGCAGCCCAGGATCCAGTTTACCTTTGGTGCTGCAGCATTGCCCTGCTGGCTCATGATCAGCTTGTTATCCTGTATCCCTCAGGTCCCCTTCATCAAGGCTTCTCCCAGCCACACAGATCCTGGCCTGTTCTGAGCTCTCTGGTTGTTCCATTCCAGGTGCAGGACCATGCTTGTCTTTGCTTATTTTCCCAGTGTTGTTGCTGCCCCGCTCTTCCAGGCTCTCTGGCTCTCTGTGCCACATGTTTCCCTTGTAGGTACACGTCTACCTCATCACCTGGTTTAGTGTCATCAGCAAACAGGGTGAGGGTGCTTTCAATCCTATCATCCAGGTACCTTATGAAGATGTTCAGTGTGTGGGGCCTGGTGTCAATCCCTGAGGGACCCCATTTGTGACAGACTGCCAGCCCATCTTATTTAATAGCTTCTTGCTTCAGTTGAAAAACTTCAAATGATTAAGTTCTATTTCAGTTATTTAACACATTATAGAGATGTGACTGTGATGTTGCTGAATGTCCAGTTTCCATCTTCTATTTTTCTGTGAGAATATTTTGTTTGTGCTCTTAATACTGCCACCTGATCTACTTCATAAGTAGCTGATCAAGCTGTATTGCTAATAAAGCATGTCCTGACTGTTTTTTAAACTCTAACACCAAATTATTTTCAAATCATAAAGATTTTGTTAGAGTTTTCTTTTAACCTAACAAGCCTCTTGGGTATTCAGAGATTACTTCAACACAAAAAATGGGGGTAAATCTTAATCCTAAGCAGGCAGCAGCATGGCTGACATTCCATTAGCCAAATAATGAGCAGAAAGTCGGTCACAAAGCCTTATTCAGCAAAGAAAGAGCTGTATGTGAGAGTGAAGGCTGAAGATAAAGAATAATCCCTAAAAGATATGCTGGAAGACATACCACTGTACTTAATGAAAACAGTTGGAAATCCAATTTTCAGCATGAAAGCAGGTTTTTTTTTCTGTTAGAATTATCAGGAAATTAAGAACACCACACAGAACTAAAGCAAGACTTATGGGAACAATTACTAGAAATATAGATGAAATTGTTAATCTGACATCCATTTTGCACTGTTACTGAATCAAGCTGATTGTGTAACATTAACAGAGTAGGAAATAATTGATTTTTTTTTTTGTAAAATGCAGTGGTATGCATAATTTTTAAAAAATGTGTACGTCTTGATTGTTCACTGAAGAATTATGTCATCTGCACAATTTGTTTACCATAGTGTCTCTGTTTATTCCTGCTCAAAAGCTATCTGTAGTTCAGCTTGCAGTGTGGCACTGCAACAGGATGCCAGATAACCTTATCATGACATGTAGTAGAATTGTAGAATTGTTTAGGTTGAAGAAGCTTTTTAGGATCATTCAGTCCCACCAGTCACCAGCACTGCTAAGTCCATCACTAAACTGTGTCCCTAAGTGCCATGTCCACACATCTTTGAAATATATTCTTTGATGGTGACTGCTTGCACCAACTACCCTGGGCAGCCTGTTTTATAGGGTTGTTTCCTTCTGTTGAGGAAATTTTTCTTAATATCATCTAAGCCTCTGTTGGAGCAACTTGAGGACATTGCCTCTTGTCCTGTCACTTGTTATTAGTGAGAAGAGACCAACCTTTACCTGGCTACAACCTCTGTTCAGGTTGTTGTAGAGAACCATAAAGTCCCCCTTGAACCTTCTTTTCTCCAGGCGAAACAATCCCAGCTCCCTCAGCTGCTCTGCTCCTCATAGGACTTGTGCTCCTCCAGATCCTTCACAGCTCCATTGCCCTCCTCTGGACACACTTCAGCCCCTCAGTGTGTTTCTTGTAATGGGGGGTTGAAACCTAAACCCTGGACCTGAGGTGCAGCCTCACCAGCGCCCAGCATAGAGGGACAGTCACTTCTCTAATTCTGCTGGCCACACTATTTCTGAAACAGGCCAGGATGCCATTGGCCTTCTTGGCCACCTGGGCACACATTGGCTTATGTCCAGATGCTATTGACCAGCACTCCTGGTCCTTTTCCACTGGGCAGCTTTCCAGCCACTCTGCCACCATCCTGTGCTGCTGCCTGGGGTTGTGACCCAAGGACAGAGCCCAGAACTTTTCTATATTGACCCTCATACCATTGGCCTTGGCCCATCAGTCCAGCCTATCCAGATCCCTCTGCAGAGCCTAAATACCCTCCAGCAGATCAACACTCCTGCCCAGCTTGGTGCCTTTTGCAAACTCAGTGAGGGTACCCTCAAATCTCTCATGCAGATGATTGATAGAAATATTAGACAGGACTGACCCCAATACTAAGACCTGGGGAACACCATTCATGACTGGCCACCAACTGGATTTAATTCCATAGTATAATAATAATAATGTGATAGAAAAGTTATTTGAAAATGTGGTAGGAATTAGCACAGCTTTTCGTTGCTGGCTAATCATAGGTGTTACTTTTCTTAACTTAATGAATGAAGTGAAAATAAAAACTCTAGAAAAGCTGAGAAATTATATTTGACAGTTGTGCAACAGAATAAGCTAAAATTATTTTAAATTTACAGGTGAGTTTTATGTACTAGTTTGAGTACAATTCTGTGGCTTTCATTTCTTTTTAAGTCTCCACATTTTTCCTGGGACTAGAATTATTTGAGGTAAGTGATTATTATACAGGAATGCTAAGGGAAAATAAAAGCCTTTTCTAATGCAAAATATAATTACTGCTTAAAATTGAAGAAAAAGAGGTCTGAAATACCAGTTAGAAAACACTCATAGAAGTAAATTTGATGACTTTGCACCACCTTTTCCACATTAAGTGGGAATTATGTTTGCTGCCCACTTTTTTCCAAATACGCTCAATGATGCACAAAACTGGTACATTGCTACTGAGATTATTATTCTTAATTTGCCTGTAATATTTACTGAAATCAACAAATACTTCATAAAGTCTTAGTTCATGACTGTTTGTTTATAGGACACTGCTCTACAAAAACCAAGAGAAGTTTTCAGGCTACCTACAGACTTGACTGCGTGTGATAATCGCCTTTGTGCCTCAATGCATTTCTCATCCTCCACGTGGGTTACCCTTTCTGATGGTACAGGAAGACTGTATTTAATTAAATCAGGCAAGCGTGGAAGCAGTGCATCTGAAAAGTGGGAGGTATGTCCTGCAATAAATAATATATTTAGGAACTGTAGATATATACCTGTCAAAGTTATTTAGCTGCATTAATAATGATATTCATTATCCTGCTTGGACACAGCAAATGCAATTGTTACATTTCTACCTGAAGCGGTGAGTCTCATGGTCTGTGGTTAGTTCCTTTTTGTTTATGAAGATGAATCTGGTAAAAAAGTGCCTGCATTTTGTATCTGTTTCTCTGCTAGAGGGTAGTTTCCTAAGAAACCACAGATGTTTTAGTATTGACAGAAACATAGGTGTATATACTAAAGTGGAAGATTTCAACATGATGGATTAGCTCCTTTCTCTACGTCTTTTGAGAGTTCAGTAAAGGAAATTAATCATCCTTTTTTTAGATCCTTGGTAATAAATACCATCTGGTTTTTATTCTGTGTGAGAATGCTGACACATAAATAAGTTACATTGAAGTTGTCAGTGTAACAAAAATACAAAGTTTATATTTGAGATTCTGTCATTATTTAAATTGACTTGTTGAGTATGTACAGCATGCAGTGGTTTAGAGTTGTTTAGAGTAATATCACAACCCTATAAATCCTCAAACTTTATCAGGTTTCAGTAACAACAGCCAGATTGAGTCTATACTCATTCAACTGCTGCAACTTTAATTCTTTGTAATTTATCCTTTCATTTGTTCTTTCATTTTCATGTGTTAATCTTCTAGCAAATAATGCTTATTTTCTTCTTCTCTGTTGTTTGGATTAATTTTGTTTTTATCTTCAGTTTTTTGCTGAATGAGTACTTTTTGAAAAAAAGCTGGAATACGTGGTTTTTAGATTTAAAACTTCCAGCTATAGGTACCAAATGTTTCATGCTATAAGATATGGAGTCCTTCTGTATAAAATTAATAAAATAATTTTCATATTATATAAATAATTTTTATGAATTAATAAAATTTATAACTTTAAGCCCATCATTAATGACATTTTATATTCACACTGGTGCCTAATAGCCTTTCAGTATGACAGTAATAGTTATTCTGCCTACCTAATTCAAATATTGGAGGGACTTTTCCAATCCATGTACATAAATAAAAATTCAAGAACTTTTACCCTAGCTTCTCCTGAACATGAATATTATTCTCCTTCATTTCATTATAGCCTTTTGTTTCTTACTTTATAGAGGAGGAAAATGGGATCTCTTGCAAAGCTAAATAATGGCACATTTGGTGATTGAACACTGGCAGTGATGCTTTGGACCTTTATGTCTTCTTCTTTCCACATGTCAAGGTCTACAAAGATTTTCAGAATGTTGAACTATCTAGAGAACTAGTGAGAGCCTTGGGGAAATGCCTCCATTTTCATTTTGAATGTGAGACTGTTGGCCCAGTTGATAGGCAATGTTTATGGACCCTCTTGTTCTCATCAGTTGCTGTACCTCTGTTTATTGCAGTGCTAAACAGCCACAATGCAGATAGGTTTGTGGATCTTTGTGCTTTGTTTAATGGGCTCTTATAATGGCTGTTCAATATAAACAATAATGTTTAAAAACATTTCAGTACAGTAGCTTGATAGCCACAGAAGGAGGAACCAGAAATGTGTGACATTTGTGGGTTCATGTTGGCAGAGAGATTTGTGGAAGACAAACTGTTACTAATTTGACATTCACCGAAACCCTTCCCTGCTTTCTGTAAAAGAGCAAGCCTTCCTGCTTTAACTATCTGACTTTTTAGTATGTTTTTGTCTTCTAGATTGTGTTTAATGAAGAACTAGGAAGTCCATTTATTATAGCACACAGTGTTTCATTTGTGAAATCTGATGCGCATTCACTAGCTGTGCTGCTGCTTAGGGTAGAAAAAGATGAACTGGATACAAAAGGAAGTGGATTTCATGTTACTTTGGAATGGGTTACAATTGCAGAAGGAAAAGAGGGTAAGTGTTTTACATTTATATTACTGGTGAGTAATGTTTAAAAAAAAATCATATTTTTATTCTTTTTATTAGAAGTTATTTTTCCACAAGTTCTGATATTTCTTTCCCACAGCTTAGATTATACACAGGTAATTTTTTCTTATATTTTGAGGTCAAGTTATTGGTTGTAGACCTAAATTTTGACAGATATTTGGAAAACAGGAAGTAAAGTTTTGCACTGGTGTCATTAAGATAGTAAGAAAACAAGATAGCACTTTACTTGAATGTTATGAAATACAATTTCTGTTTAGCTTGGTCTTGTACAATCAAGGTTATACGGAACTATTTCTAACTAATGTCTGTAGTATTTTTTAAAATACTGTACAGCTGGATATGGGTCTTTGGTTGGTTTTTCTGTTGTTGTTGGGTTTTTTTTAGCTTCCAATTAATGATGTAGGGGATTGGAAGTATTATGAGATAAATGTAAGACCTGTCACATAAAAAGTAAATACTGCATATTCTACATTTTCCTCCAATAAGAGTATGGAGTTATTCCATTAATTTTAGACCAACACATTGAAAACATATTAGTTAGTATATTAATACTTATTAATTAATATTTTATCCTAATAAAGTTTTACAAATTATAATTTATATATTCAATATGACCATATATATGTTCATTAAATATCATGATTTACATGAAGGATACAAGACCCCATGTGTCACTGATTTAAAGATGTATAGATTAAATTAATAGGCATTCTTGAAATGACGGATATGGTCTTGCTCATTATGTTCCAAGACATAAAATTCTGATACTGAAATAAACAAGATCTTTCACTAGTTGAACTAAAGAGTTGAGGCAAACTGTGATGTTATTAGCCAAATGTTCTTCCATCTCTTACATACATAGTATGGATAACAGCATGGAATAGAATAGTTCATTTGGAAGTGACTTAAAACTGTCATCTAGTCCAACTGCCTAACCAGTTAAAGCCTTGTTAAGAGCATTGTCCAAATGCCTCTTAAACACTGATAGATGGGGCTTTGACCATCTCTCAAGGAAACCTGTTCCAGTGTTTAACTCAGGAAATAAATGTTCTTGATGTCCAGTCTGAACCTCACCTGGTGCAGCTGTGAACCATTCCCAATATGTCCTGTTACTGGATACCAAGAAGAAGAGGTCATCATTTCAGTCTCCACTTCCTCTTCCTAAGAAGACCGTAGACAGCAATGAGGTTGTCTCTCAGCCTCATTTTCTCCAAACTAGACAAGCCTGAAGTGCTCAACTAGTCTTGACAGGACATTCTTTCCAGACCTTTCACCAGCTGTGTTGCCCTCAGTGGCTTTAGTTGTTTCCTGCTGTTGAAACCTTGGATGATGGAAGTATTTCTCAGAAAGCCACACGAGGCTAACTGCCTTATGCTTTTGTGGCAAGTCAACAAGAGAAAGAAACCTCTCAACATTACTGTTTTAATTTAGAAGAAAAACTAAATCAGTAACACTGTCAGTATAGAACTGAAGACTGTTACTCGTGAGAGCACCAACACAGACTTTTATTCTATTTTTTAATACTGTAAACTTACATAAAAAATTCTTTTTTACATTGTGTGTTTTATAACTTATGACAAATATTCTTGGAATCCCTAAAAGTGGATTTGAAAATCTTTCAAAAAGTCTTGCCAGTTCTACAGCATTTCCAGGGAACAAAAAACTGTTTGAAATGACTGTCAGTAGAGATGCAAATAACAAAATTCAAAGCAATCTTTAATTATGAAGAGAGAAATAATTTTTTATTTCATTTAAACAAACATCTCACAAATCAGACTGATGTATGAACCAGTCTCAAAGATAAAAGCTGTTTTGAGGAATTACAATACTCCACAATCTCTTTCATCAGTAGTCAATTGCTGTTGCTTGCCTTTCCTTAAAACTCTGTCTGTGAATGCAGTTTATCAAATCAGATTTTTGTAAAAGTAAGTAGTTAAGCAACAAGCCATTTCTTAAATTACTAAAATCTGTGCTTCATCAAAGCAAAGCCTTGAAACATGGTTATGTCTCTTGACACCAGCAAATGTGAAATCTATGCCCTGTTTGGCAGACTGGACAAAGGGATCACACTCAGCACTATTGTGTTACCAAAGAGTAGAAGAATGGAAGGATGGAATGGAAGTCATAATGGGGGCAGTGGTTAGGTCTTTTCATATCTTCTATAGTACTCCAGAGGACTGTAACAAAGGTGTACCCTTGCAAAGTTGGTTTTCTTTCATTAACCAAACTTTTAGGAATGCTTACTATAAAGGCTTGAAATGAGGAACTACCATGCTGCCTTATGAGATTCAGAAAATGTGACATGCTTAGTTTTCTTCTGACCTTCTCTACAATAAAAATATTTGTACAGAGGGTGTGCTGGGCTAGCTGTGATCAGCAAAAACATTGTTAGAATAAAACTCAGTCTTAGATTAATCCAGTACAACTGGATTAATCTGGAATGGAAATGGAAAACCATGGTACTGTGATTTAACAGGTAGGATTGCGTAGTATTTTTAAATGTAACGTGTTCCTTAGATAATAATTTGTCTTCTAGAAATATATTATGACTTTTTAAAAATTCTATTTTATAGGTGATCATGGATACGAAATCATTAAAAGGAGAGTTTTGCAAGGAAAATCAGTCCCCCATTATGCAGCAATAGAGCCAAGTGGAGATGGTCTAATGATTGTTTCCCACAAACCATTCACGTTTATGCAAAGTGAAAGTGACAAATTAGAAGAAAATGATGATGCAAAAGTATCAAATGAAAAGAAAGGTAAGACTTAGTCTGACAGGTTATGATAAGCTGCTCTCTTCTTTGACTTGTTGGTTTAGCATTTGTTTGGAAACTCTAGCAATGAAAGTTTTAATATCTATCTTATGGACAGATTGATTTTGTTTGTTTGCTTTTACTTGTGGCAGTTGTATTGTGCATAAACCTATATTAGGTGCAATTTTTGGACAGGAGACACTTAAAAGAATTTTGTTGTCTTAAAGAAAAAGATATTTTGCAGACAGATGTATAATAAGTTTTTGATATTAGTTGGATTACTAATGCCTAAATTTAGGCATCTATCTGAAGTACTCAAATTAAGAAACCAGTCTTCCTAGATGGGAGGGGGCCATGGACTTCCCCAAACTGTTACTCATCAGAAAGCTTTTTGATATGTAATTTATTCCTGCCTATCTAAAATTTAAATAATTATTTTGAAAAATCTTTTTAAAGAATGAGACTCCTGTAAAAGATTCTATTTGCTCCAGTGGGAACACCGTTCAGAAAATCTTCAACAAAATGCGTTCATACTTTTTTTTCTTTGCAATCAAAACAAAACTATGTAAAAACCTATTAATAGAGTTGTTTATTTCTAAGTATCACTAAGTTCTGTAATGTCTATGTTTATGTAATTATGTTGGATTATTTCATATTTGATTTCTGTTTCTGCATATGAGGCATTGGTTAGTAAACAAATTCTAACAAATTCTCTCTAAGGATAGTAGCACAATCTTTGCCAATAGTGTGAAAATCTATTTGGAAAACAATACAAAAGGATCAAATTTCTGGAATGTGTTAAACACTGACAACTGTGATATTGTACATATAATTTTATTAAGAATAGTCTACATATAAATCTTGAGCCAAAGGAGTTCTTCAGTGCACTGAGCACCTTTTGCTAACCCTAATGTAGGCTCTAGTTTTATTTGCACAGTTACATGAAATTGCAGGTGTAATGGACTTTTAATATCAGATACAGTTTGTGTCAGTGTTCACAATTTTGAAGGCTGTCATGTCTCAGTAATAGTTTCTGGGGAAGTATAATTATAGCACCTGTGACTGATCATTGCGAGCAGGGCAGTTGTAACAAAGGACAACAGTGCAAGAGTCCTTCCAGAGTTACAGTTGCTGGTATCAAATACATTTGATCAGTGGAATCTTGGGTTGGGTTCTGACAACTTGAGAGCTTTCAAGGGGAACCCATACTTTAGTTTTTCTCAAAATAGAAAGGTAACTTGTACAAGATTGCTCTTTAGAAAATATATTCATTTGTATTTGTATTTTCTGTGCATTACCCCTCATGCTGTCATAGCCTTCCTTTTGTATAAACATTTATCTTAAAAGGCCATTTCTTCTAGCAGTTTGGTAATCAGACAGCTTCTAAACACAGTAATAAAAGTCGATCTCTACCTCTGGGCAAGCAGTTTTATTTCATCTCCATTAGCTGAGGCAGATTGAGACTACTTAGTCTTATAAAATAATTTCTATTGAGTAGTCAGTATAGCTTTTGGCAAAATATATAAGAAAAAATGTTCACATCTCTGAATTATATGTACTTCTAGCATGCAGTAGCTTGTCACAGAATCACTAGGTTGGATGAGACCTTCAAGATCATCAAGTCCAACCCAGCCCTAACCATGGCACTGATCCAGTCTTTTTTTAAATGGATCCAGGGACAGCGACTCCACCGCATCCCTGGGCAGACCATTCCAGTACTTTATCACTCTTTCCATAGTAAACTTTTTCCTAATATCCAACCTGTATTTCCCTTGGCACAGCTTAAGATTGTGTCCTCTGGTTCTGTCAGTTGCTGCTTGGAGAAAGAGACAACCCCCACCTGACTACAGCCACCTTTCAGGGAGTTGTAGAGAGTGATAAGGTCACCACCGAATCTCCTTTTCTCCAGGATAAACTTCCACAGCTCCCTCAGTTGTTCCTCACAGAGTTTGTGTTCCAAGCCTCTCACCAGCCTTGTTGCCCTCCTCTGGATGTGCTCAAGTGTCTCAGTACACTGCACCTGATGTCTCCTCAACCACATTATTAATCATCAGTGTTTCATTGTGTTTAAGTACATTTTGCATTCCAATTTCATAATGCTACAGTAAGCTTTAGAGTAACAATTAATGCCCATTGTATAACTATCAGCATATTTGAGTATAGACATGAATATAAATTACTTTCCCAATGAGGGACACAAACAGATTTGATTACTAAAAAGGTGTTTCTCTATTTTATGTTCCAAATATATTTTGTGTAAATTGCTCAGAGTAAAAGTTAACTTCCACTTTTTCAGAAACACACTTTCAGAAAATTCCATGTGTCTCAGCCCTGAATGCTGTGGAATCCAGTAATCCTTGTAACCTAGTTTGTGTTTTGCTGCATGTTTCCAATTGTAGACCCTCTCTACTACTGGCAGCAGACGGAAGATGATGTGACCATAACAGTTCACCTGCCTCAAGACATCACGAGAGATGACATAAAAATACGTTTTTCCCCTGATAATATATGTGTTACACTAAAAGACCAGCCTCCTTTGATGGAAGGAAAGCTCTATTCATCTGTGGACCATGAAAGCTGCACGTGGATAATTAGAGAGGACAAAAGGTATTCTATATATGTTTTAGGGTTTTTATTGATAGGAACTGATTTTAAAACATATACCATATCTGACTTCTGGCCCTTCTGGGATGGTCTCATTTAGTGCTACACCCCATGTCCCTTCTTGCAAGAATGTCTCCTCTCCTGAAAACAGTTCACTGCCTTTGCTGTCTCAGTACTGTTTCTTTATCTAATTGTAAAAGTAATCCCTTCTTTGGCAGTTATTTTTCGGGGAAAAAACCCACCCAGTATCAAAATGTTAAACATAGATTTGTAAGAACAGTAAACTTAATTGGTTCAACAATTATTTTTTTCACTGTGTTTCAGGATTGATTAGTGTGAATGTACCTTATTGTATGTGTTAGTTTCTCTTCTACTTTCCACAGCCTTGCATTGTAGTAATAATACAACTAAAATTCTTTAGGCATGACTTATAAATTCCTTAATATACTTTCCTAAAAATTATATATTATGTGCATTATAGAAGATGAATCTGTGTGAACTTAACATGCTGTAGACCTCAAATAGAAATGTTCCTGCTTTTATTTGAAAAGTGACTTTTAGGTGCTTTTCTGATTCTGAAATAAAAATATGAAAGAATGGAGAGGGTGCAAAAAAATAATTCAGAGCTCCCTGAAACATAGTCAGGTTTTTCTTTGTGCATTGTCTGGTTTTCATACTCTGCCTGAAATGAACCATGTATTTACTTCCCCACGCTGGTCTGGTTATCTCAGAGATATTCACACTCTTTAATGAACTCAAGAAGAAACATGTACACCACCAGGTGATCCACTCAACAGCTCATAGGTGTTTATGTAAAACAAAAGCTACCCTTCAAGTTGTGATAAGGTTGGCTTTTTGCAGTTTCCAAAAGGTTAACTGTAAAGGACAGTAATTCTCAAAAAAAAAATTAGAGGGACTAATATTTTTATATAGGTTGTACTATTACTGTATATTAAAATTTGACTGTGATTAAAATGTGCGGGGTTGCTGCTTTTTAGATATCCTGCTGAAAAATAACTCTGAATAACTTGATTTTTACAAGCTGAATAACTTGGTTTTTTTATTACTCATTCCAATTAGTGTTATTTTATGAATATCAGGTTTTTACTTTAATGAGAAAGGGTAATCCATACTTCAGTGTAATAAGTAGCACTCAGTTCTTAATGTTCGTACTGCAACACTGATATAAATCTATTGACTAAAAGTCAAAAACTTGCTCCAAATGTTTTCTGTAAAAGTATGCTCTTCCTAGTACCAGTGTAATTGCTTCAGAGTTCACTGAATAGTTGCTGCTATGGTGCAGTAATTAGTAACTTAGAGGGTTTTCTGTCAGGAGCACTACAGCTGTCATTGCTGCAGAACCTGTAAGTGTATCTAAAAAGTGAGTATGATAAAATTGACTTCAGTTTTACCATTATATCTATGTGTTTGTCCAACACAGTATTTAAATGGAATTACCATGTTGGTGCATCAGGCTGCATCTTATTTTTCATTTACTTAATTAGTTATTCCCAACAGTTTAGTGATTATACTGGGTTATCTTTGTAGTTGTTGGGTTTTTTTTACTTGTTATGGAAATCTTATCTCTTCTGAGTTATTATTTTAGAAAGACAGTATAGATAATTAGTTGAGGTATTATTCCTGAGGTCTATAAAATACAAATCTTTTTGTCCCAGATGTTATTTAGAGGTAGGGCACACTTAAGTAGCCCTAAGAACTACTGCTTATGTTTCAAATAAACCTCTGTAGTAAAATTCTGACAGTCTTTGAATAGATTGCTGTACAAGTGATTTCCTACCATAGTTTAAATATTTTAATGAGACTTCTTCAGGATAAATTACACTTACACAAACCTCAGGGTTTTCAATGTATTAGAAATCACATCCTTGGTCTGTTTTTCTTAAGAATAGTTTTTTGTTAGAATAGTTTATTTTATAATTTGAATGCTAATGGTTTCTGTTATGTGATTTTCCTTATTAATTGAGTTTGACGAGAAGTGCTCTTATGTACATTTAGAGCTTTTTGACTAATCTGACAAATGGATGTAGTGTTTTCATGTGCTACTCTTTGTCTTCTCTTTGCATTTTAGTTTGGAAATCTCTCTGATTAAGAAAAATGAGGGATGTCGGTGGACAGAGCTAATCATTGGTGACACAAGAGGGGAATTCATTATGGACCCCTCCCAATGCTCTGAAATAGCTGAAAGCTTGATGCATCTTACCTCTGAAGTAATGGTAAAGAGTCAAGAATCAAACACTTAAAATTCTTGAGCTTTTGCATGCTGTCTTTTCTTGCTACCCTAATTTGCACTGCATTGACTCAGGTCATCAGTTCTTTTACTATTTATTCATTTTTTAATTGAAGCTGTAACAAGCTACTGGCACTGGAGTTGTGAATGTACTTTGAACAATAAAAGCATCTTCAAGGGGGACTGAATTTAATTTGTATGATGGTGTCTGTGCACCAAACAGAAGCCTGATTTAACACTGAAAATAAACTTTGTTCCCACCATTTAGGGTGTGCCAGTTTGTTTAAGAGCAATTAATTAAAATATTTTGAAAGATGTCTGTTTCTTGTTTATCAATAAGTTAGCAAAACTTTTTTACTGTCTTGCTAAGGATACTGTACTTGACCTACAGAGTGTAAATGACATGTTTAAAAGGAAAATTCAGGAAACTATAAACATGGCTCATGAACTTTCTGGCATTTTTGTTATACAGGAAGGCTACTTAAAGTAAAATGTAATTTTTTGCTGATATTTGCTTGATACTTTTTAATTAGAAAATGGCATCTCCTCTGAAACTTGTGAATTGTGCCTCCCTGTGACTTTTGATGTATTAGGTTTGGATTATTACTTTGTTTTTAGTAAGGCTGAAAAGTGTTATTAAAACAAATTCTATGTAGTACTTCAGATTGACTTCTCTCTACCTCAGTATTTGTGAGCAAGATATTGTAATATTCTTTTGACCTTGTTTTTTTTTTAACTTTAAATTTCTTTTATTGTGTACTTCACTTCCTACTGAGCTTAAAGTGATGACTTTTTAATCATAAGTTTTCATTAATTTAAAATAGATTTTAATAAATTAAAATTAATAGCAAAACTAAAATGTGTCATGTATTTAGAGCTGCTTATAAAATTAATTAATCCATTTTTAATTGCATTACTGATGGCAAGATGAAAAAAGCTTACACTGATGTACATTTACTAAATGTGCATATGTTTTCAGGATTGTATGCTTTTGCTACTTAGAGAATTATTTGGAATAATTTGGAATTTATCATCCAGGTTTTAGTGGCTTATGTACCTTTCCTCAAACTGAAATTGATTTTACTGTACCTACCACTTCTGCTGTCCTCCACAGCAGAAATCATTTTATTAATTTTGAGTAATTCCATAATAGCTTAATCTTTCACTATGTATGGATATGCAAATAATTCTTCATGTTCAATTGTTCTTTAGGTTGTTTTTTTAATTGTAAAAAGGATTAATTTTTTTTTCAATTGTTTTGATTTTCAGTGTAGTTCATTCTTTTTTTCAGAATCCAAACCCTGATAAGGAAAAGCCACCTTGTAATGCTCAAGAGTTAGAAGAATGTGATGCTTTTCTTGAAGATGGCGCAAGCTTGTGTAGATTTGATGGTGATAGCTTGAAAATTACTCATATAGTAAGTACTGCAAATTATTATAGAAATACTTTAAAGCATTTTTTTGTTTGGAAATTGACCTCTATTATCAGTACAAAAATTTGTAGACTCTTGAAATCACATAAACTTCTCCCATAATATCAAATCACAGTAGCAACAGAAAATGTCAATCCATATGTGTCCTTCAATGTCATTTTAATATAAAAACAAAGCTCCTTTTGTTCTCATTAAAAAAAATACATATTCTTTCACAAGTGAGCCATTTGAAAAAACAAAGTTATATCAAAGGAATTATAAGGAAAGGGTCCTTTTCAGTGGCATAAAGTTCTTTAGATTACTTAGTTTGCATTTTCCTCAGTAATTTTCAGACAGCCTGGTAGAAACCTAACCTTTTTTACTAAGAAGCTGAAGCATAGATCACTTTATAATACTTCTTTGTCAATCACACTAAAAATAACAGACTGGTGGCAAAATGCTTCATTAATGAGCTTGATCTGGGTTGTAAGCAGCCCTGACTAACAGTAAGCTAGGATTTGATCTGGGCTGTTGCCTAGTGTTGGAAACAACAAAATCATATGAAAACATTACAGATTAACTCGTTGTTGTGGGGCTTTTTGGGGTTTTTTTTGAAACTGGATGAAAGCAAAAACTACATCATGGTTGTAGCATGGTTTGGGTTGCCTAGTAAGTTGTGCAGCCTCTGTCCTTGGTATTTTCAAGGTATTTTCCTTGGTATGTCCAAGGTATTTTCAGACTGGATAAAGTTCTAACTAACTCAGCCTAAACTACTGCTTCTCACACTGAAGGGTAAGAAGCACCCCAAAGACATTTCACATAGCAGGAGGAACATGAGCTCATCACAAAAGGTGTGCTTTTGTGTATCACAAAAGGCTGCTTTCTGGCAAGCTGCAAGACATAGTGGAGCAAGTTTGAACTCCAGGGTGCTTGTAAAGACTTCTTAAAATGGGTGGCATAAAAGTAATTCAAAAGTTAATGTGTTTAAAGCATTATGGTCAAAGGACAGTTGCTGTGGGTAGGAAATATTAATTTCAGCCTCTTCTATGGGAACTTGCATTTTTGGTCCTTGTTAGAGTATGTAGAAATAGGAGTATTTCAGTATATTCTTCAGCATACAGGACTATATTTTCACTTCGATTTAGTTCTTCTTTAAAGCTGTTTGGGTTTAAAATTATGGGACCTTTTCCTTCAGAAATGGGACTGGTACAGCTCTTTACCCACAACTCCTAAAAACATTTTTATTGAAGAGTATGCTAACCTGAAATTTGGTAATTACTTGATTGCAAGTAAATTAAAAAATGTTGATATTTCATCATTTTAGTATTCTACCTAATCCTTGTTTCAGTGCTTGCCAGCTTTTACCTGGGAGGGACAGGTAAAAGCTGGCAAAAGCTGGTAAAAGCTGACAGGTAAAAGCTTTTCCTTCCCTGTTAGCCCTGCAGAAAACCAGATGTGATTACTTAGAGAGAATCTTTCCCTAACATGAGAAGTTGTAGGTTAGGATCTATCCTAGAAAACCATTTTTGTACAAAGCACATTCTTGTGTAGTGGACATAATGTTTCTCTGAATAATACTCCAACACACTTAATTGCATCTCCTTGAAATGTGTAAGGCACCTGTGTTGTATTGAGCTGTTGATCAGTGGGATGCAGCATAATGTATTCAAACATTTTGTCAAGTAACAAACATAAAACTGTTGATCATCTAACTTTGGCAGTATGTGTAACAGAATCTGCTATTTGTGCTTTGAATCAATATTTTGTATTTGTTTTGTTTTCAGATTAATCTTGGAAGTAACCAGTATCTTTTCTCAGTTGTTGTGAATCCCAAAGAAATGCCATGTTTCTGCCTGAGACATGATGTAGATGCTCTTCTCTGGCAGCCTCACTCTGACCAACCAGAGAATATGTGGGAACACATTGCAACTTTTAATGCTTTAGGTAAGAAATTAACTTCTGTGTCACACACATCTGAGACTTTTCTATGTGAATGCTGCTGGTATGGCTTATGTTGATACTTCAGTTAAGTAAATCTGAATTGAAAGTCATTATAATTCTGTTGGTAGCAGCATGATAACTTATAGGTATAGGTAAAACCTTATAGAAGAGAGGCCTTGTAAGACATGGCTTAGGCCTTGCTGTTCTGGCTAAGCTAGCTTGTTAAGCTCCCATGAGAAAAGAATCATATGAATAAGAATCAGTTTGCATAACAATCTATATTGTAAGAAAAGA
This sequence comes from Agelaius phoeniceus, assembly GCF_051311805.1. NCBI lineage: Eukaryota > Metazoa > Chordata > Aves > Passeriformes > Icteridae > Agelaius > Agelaius phoeniceus. The sequence continues at coordinate 127,274,371 of NC_135265.1, forward strand.
TTTTTGTTTGCACCTGTGAAAACAAGAAGTCTATCCCATTAGAATCCATGAAGGAAATATGTAAACTGTCTAGAAAGAGGGAGGTTTGGTGGAGATGTACACTGGCCATTTACTGACCAGTGAATTGGGTTTCAGTGGATTGTTAACCAGTTAGAGGCAAACATGGTGCCTTCTGATACCATGTAAAAATGAGCTGTGTGCAATAAAAATTCGGCTATTAGGCACAAAGAAAGAAGTGTCTCATCTCATTTCTATCTCTAACATGAGGTCAACAGCAACAGTAGCTTAATTTTAGAAATAAGAGAACATAGAAATGAGATGTTCATGCCCTGGGAGGAAGACAAGCCTTTTCAGACCATGTATAGGATGTAAGCACAGAACTGCATAGTAAAAAGGAGAGAGTTCCTTGGATAAGTGACTTGAGTTAGAGACTGAAAAGCATAATCACTACCTTAACACTCACACAGACATTGTCAGGGCAATAGCTGCAGTTAATTGATCATGTGTCTAGGTCTGTGTAATCTTATGGTAAGGTCTTTTAATAAGTGACCTTTAGATTTTTCCTGTCTTGTTGACCCATGTGATAAACATTGGCTTGCACTTTTCAATGGAAGTGAAGCAAATAACTTCTTAGCAGGGAAGGAAGTACTTGCAGAAAGATGGTAGATCACTTTGAAGAATTGCATCTCAGTTCTCTTTATAGAAGTGTGAAAGGAAATCAGTCTGAATTGAGTCAATTTGATACTAGAGTCCTGTAATGAAAGTGGAAAAGGGAGGGGTTTTTTCCTTCTGAGTGAATATTAACAGAAATTACAGTGTGTTACTTTTTAACTTTTTTTTTTTAGTGAGTTCTAAACCAAAAACAAGTTTTAAGTGTCTGTTCAAGATTAGATAGGCTCAGAAATCCTAATTTTTAAATGTAATTACACACTGGGAGATGAGGAGAGAGACGAGATTTATTCTACTTAAACCGCTAATTTTGGGCCAAGATTACCCATATGGACCATGTCTGTGTCCTTATGATCCTGCTGTGAAAATGAAAGACCTTGTGAGGCAGAGAGGAGGCAGATGCAGGAGGAGTATCTTGCTGTGCATATGTATCCAAAACACCAGTTAACATGAGGTACATGGGAATTGTATATTGGTGTTAAACTGGTTAATGCATCCCTTCAGAAAGTACTGGTTGATGTAATAAGAGTAGTTTGGTCGTTTGGGGGTTTTTTTGCTGATGTTAGGTTTTGTTGGTTGGTTGTTCTTGTTGTTTGTCTTCAGGGGGTTTTTTTGTTACAAATTGCATATTATTTTTTAAGTTAAGCTTGGGTTTTATCAGCCAGTTAAAGTTCTGTTGAAACTGATGTGTTACTTATCCCTTCTACTGGGTTTTGGGCTATACAGGTTATGTCCAAGCATCAAAGCAAGACAAGAAGTTCATGGCTTGTGCTCCAGATTACTCCTACGCTGCTCTTTGTGAGTGCTTGCGAAGAGTTTTCATCTATCGCCAACCAACTCCTCTGGCCACTGTTCTCTACAACAGGAAGGAAGGAAGACAAGTAGGACAGGTTGCTAAGCAGCTGGTAGCAACCCTGGAAGCCAATGATCCTATCTTAGGCTTTCAAGCTACGAGTGAGAGATTATTTGTTCTCACAACGAAAACCTTGTTTTTAATAAAGGTGAATGCTGGAAATTAATTATTCAATGTGCTCTGCTGTAGTTTGTGTTAACAATTTGTTATAGAAGTGAATACGTTGATGATCTGACAAGGTCAGTACAATTTGCTGAAAGTCAAAAAGGGGATGTTTTACAGGGGAATCAAATTTCTTCATTAGAATTTTTCTGTAAGAAAGTGAAGTTTTGACTTTGCTGCCATGGAAGTAAGCTTTTTCAGAGCTATGGGAAAACGTCTTCTGCATTAACATCTTTGTCAAAGTAATTATCGGATGCTGCTATTGCATAGGTGAATAGATTTATGCACTGCTTTTTCCAAGTGACTTTGTTTGCTATACTTCTGAATTTTGAGAATTGACTGCTGTTTTTAAATGCCACTGTTTACGTATTAAAAAAGTAGTCAGATAAAGAGTTAAAAGCATATGATATGCCTAGTAGAATGTATTATAAAGAAAAAAAACTCTCCAATTCAAATATGGTTGACCAAAAAACTTTTGATATTTGATTTGATATTTTGACATTCAGTAGTTTTGAGTGAAATGAATGGGGTATTATGTTTCTTATACAGGTAATAAAATGAAGCAAGTTTACTGTATGTGCACATTTTAAATTATTGGTTTGGGACTTGTTTATACTTGCAGTAAAGTCTGTTCACATTTCTAGAATACGTTTTAGTAGTGAATTCCAGAAGCAAAGTAAGGGTCAATACATAGCTGGCAATGATACACCGAGTGCTGTTAGTTAAGGTCTTGTCAAACTCTCAGTTGTGCCATTTTGACTTGACTTTATACTTCATTTCAAGTGACTCATTTACAACGAGAAAATAGAAAATGGCTGACAGAAAAAGCACTGGTATTGTAACCTGGGATGGGACACTCAGAGGTGCTGCTTCTGCCTCAGGTGCCACTGTAAATGCTGCATTGTCACTTAAATGTTCTGTCTGTGATGCCTAAGTCAAAACGTGGTAAATTTGCAATGTAAGAGCGCTCAGGCCAATGAGGATGCTTTGGTTTAACAGACGGGTATGGTTAATTGAGTTGAATAGTTGTATGTGAAGATTTTTGTTTCTTATTTTAAATTGGCATTGTCAATACATTGAAACCAAAGAGTCAGTTGTGACAGTCAGTCCACCCTGGGTTGGGCTTTTTTCATAGTTAGCTTACAAATCCATAGCAAAGGATGCCTAATATGTTGTGTACTGACAGGAAAGCTGCTGTCATCTGTGCTACCAGAGTACTGAGAGACACGAATACAGGCAGCCTTTTAGTTTGCATCTCCCTACAAGTATTATTTCAGAACTCTGTAAGAATCTATTGAGAGAAGAGTTAAGTATTTCTTTAGTTGTGATTGTTTTGACTCTCTTGTAAACTCTCCAGATTTGTATCAGTGAACTGATTAAATAACAAGAGGGTGGCAAGCAGCTGTGGCTTGCAAAAACCATCCAAATGCAGAAGCTTTTCAAAGAACATGATTTTCATTCTTCTCACAGCAAGATTATATTGTATATCCAATATTGAAAAGCTTTTCTTTACTTTTAGCTGGGTAAGTTAAAACAGACTGGATTTGTAAAACCTCTTTACTTTTAGCTGGGTAAGTTAAAACAGACTGGATTTTTAAAACCTTAAGTCCTTTTAAAACTGTCTGGGAAATGCTTTTTGGAAAAGCTCAGTGAATATATTACCACTTTTACTGTTTTGCATCTAAGTTTTATTTGTTGTCCAATAATGTCAATCAAGGCAGTAGAATTCCTGCAGAGATCCTGTAGAAAAAAAATATGTAGCTTATTACTTTGTAGTATAAATTAAGTGCTTTTAGGTGTATATGAATATTACTTTGTAACCCAAGGTTTAATATTTGGGGACTGAGAGTTAAGAATGTGACATTTGGGGAATGGAGGAATGAAAGAGTAAAGGAATCATAGTCAACATGCCTTTGTCACTTCTGGTCTTCTGCAGGCAGTTTCAATATAGATGAGAATTTCAGCTGTTCTATGTCAAATTCTTCTTGATGTGAGTTACATGTCTGGAAACATGCTCTGCTCTCTCCTGCAACAGAGGAAACAAAATCAAGTAAAATGGTTACCTATTCAGAGGTATTACAATATGCAATGACTAGAACTCATATTCCAAATGTGTTTCTGTTTCAAGGGAGTTCTTGTTTGCATCTGGAAATAACTGAACACAGGGAAAATGTTCATCCCTTTTCTGTGTTACTCATGTGTTTGTAATCATGTTTCCCAGGAACGATGTATCAAGTAGTCTCTCTCTTATTTTGCTTCTATGAAAGTCAAGGATATTTTAGAATTTAAATTATTTTTTACCTTGAGGAACATGGAGTGCTATTGCACAGCAAGCTGCTAAGCACCTGAGGCAGGGCAATCCCAAGCACAAAAGCAGGCTGGGCTGAGAATAGATTGAGAGCAGCCCTGGAGAAAAGGACTTGGGGGGCTGGTGGATCAGAGGATGGACATGGCCCAGCAATGTGCACTTGCAGCCCAGAAAGCCAAACATGTCCTGGGCTGCATCATGTGAAGCATAGCCTGTATGTCCAGAGAGGTAATCAATCCCCTCTGCTCTGCTCTGGTGAGACCCCACCTGGAGAAATGCATCCAGCTCTGAGGACCCCAACATAACAGAGACATTAACAGGTTGGAGCAAGTCCAGAGGGACACAAAGATCATCAGAGGGCTGGAGAATCTTGTCTAGGACAACAGGCTGAGAGAGTTGTGGTTGTTCAGCCTGGGAAAGAGAAGTCTCTGAGAGACCTTAGAGCAGCCTCCTAGTACATAAAGGGGGCCTGCAAGAGTGTTGGAGGGGAGCTTTGGAAAAGGGCATGGTAGGACAAGGGATAATGGCTTTAAACTGAAATTTAGTAGGTTTAGATTAGATACTGGAGGAAACTCTTTACGGTGTGAGTGGTGAGACACTGGACAAAGTTGCCCAGAGAAGTTGTGAATGCCCTATTCCTCAAAGTTCAGCATCAGACTGGATGGGACTTGGAGCAACTTGGTCTAGTGTGAGGTGTCCCTGCCCATGGCAGTGGGGTTGGAACTAGATGATCTTTAAGGTCCCCTTCCAACCACTCTATAATAATTAAATGGCTGCAAGCCACCAAGAGACACTCCCAGCATTTCCTTTTCTGTGTTCAATTACAACTAAGGCTCATTTGTTCAGCATATCATAAATAGGCTTATACAAAGTATAAAATGTGGATATTTTAAAGATAAGGTTTTCTGACAACCATGCTTCAATTTTTCTAGGATTTCGTTTCTTGAAACCTTACTTTTTCTTCCTGAGAGGTCCTAATCACAATCAGTTTACAGAATTTCTGAGAAAATATTTGACTATTACAGGCTTACTTGGCTGTTACTGCATTATTTGATTTCAGTATTCTTTTTCAGTGCTTTCCTTGACTGCATGTTTGGAATGCATGATGTATTCTTCCACAAGTTGTAATAAATAGAAGAAATTTTAAAATTTTAAAATTATTTTAAAGCATTTATGTTAATTTCAAATGTGTAGTCTTCCTATGCTACTGAAGTAAAATAGAAAAATAGAAATAAGAAATTCTTTAAAATAAAATTTGTGTTAAGAAGTTTTCTGCTAGGGCAAAGTTCTAGCAGGTGTCTGTACTGCAGGGCCAGGGCTGTTGCCAAGACATGCACTATTGTACTCCTTGTTTATCTCTGTGAAATCCCCTGTACAGCCTTGCTAATGTTCCATTTCTGCCAACACAAATTTACAGAGGTAGTTACTGGAGAGGGCTGATAAATATTCAGGTGTATTCTTGTGTTAAAGTGTACACTGTGCCTGTGATCCTGCCTTTTTATGTACAAAATCCAAATGATTGGGACAAACCCTTCTAGATGCAAGAGAGAGATCTGTCCTTCCTTCCTCTCCCCCTACCTCAACATGGGTGCTTTTCTGCAGGAAAGTGAAGGAAAATAGGAAGTATTTGGTCTGTATGTCTGTCCTTTGTAAAATAGTGGCTTTTCATTACTGAAACAACAGATCCTATAAGAGTAACAAGTAAGGTTAAAGCTTATATTTTATTTCCGTTTTTTGTGCTCTCTTTCATTAATGAGTTGCTAGAACATCTTCATTTCCTTGCCTTCTGTCAATTTATGTCTTCTATTCTCATTATGCAGATTAGATGAACTTATAGCCTACAGTCAATCACATATTAGCCATATAATAAAAATTTTGGATTAAAATTTTGTACTGTCAGTCCTATGTGCCATTCGTAATCTATTTCTTGAAATCTGGTGGGATTTGTTTCCTCTCCTCCCTATGCAATACATGTTTATTGGTGCTATGGATAAAAGTCAGAAGGTCTAAAGATAACTTGACATCTTCAACTTAGAAGAGCCATGTATCAAGCAAGCCTTTTCATCAAGACTATTGCAATCATTTCAAACTCAAGGTATAGTCCCTTTTTCTTGGAGAAGTGTTTGTTGGAGTAATAGTTTTTCCTTCATAAAAGGTTTAAGGCCCTTCTGAAAAACTTTCTTTACACAAAGATCTTTGCCATGAAGTGGTAGCTGGATATCAATTAAAATAGATCTAATTAACAGTTTCAGAGGCAAACCTGGAAAATATTTGTCATAGTCTTTACCAATCTAATGCTCTATGCAAAATACCCTTTTTAAACTATCCCAGTGCATTTTTGCAATCTAATGCCAGTTGCAAGGAATTCTCAAAAAAAAAAACCACAGGAAAGCAAATTTTAAAAAATGAATGATTTTAGAACATGACTTTCATTATGCTTTGATAAATATACACTTTCTAGTAGTGTATTTCAATAATATATTTCTTAATGTATTAGTTGCATTCTGAATGTGCAGGACTTGTGTGTGTGTGTGTGTACATTTGTATTTTCATCTCTAAATGCACACACCCCTATGAATTCATACTGCCTTGAGGTACTGGGGAGGGTGAGGTGGCTTGGAGAGGAGAATCTTCTAACTTTACTGACAGCAAAGTTTGGATTCTTTATTAACATGTTCATGAGTCTGCCATACATGTGTTGTCACAATAACTGCTTTATGTAAAAACATCAGTCATGAATCCTGTGGTGGTTTCCTCTGCTGAGGATTAAATATGAGATATTTCAGTATTTCATTTTACCCAAACTGAAACAGCTCAGAGGCCAAGAATTGAGTAGATGCCTCAAGTTGGCAGAATTGATGCAGATGTGGTAAGCATTTCTTTTTATCAAAATAAGTGATGTTTAGGGGGAAAAGAAATAAGATGCACTGAATACTAATTCAGTCACTTTCAGCACTGAAATTGCAGCTGATTGACCTTTAATGATTTTTCTCTGTGAAGTTACTCATTCTTTCTGTTGCATGTGTCTCCTGTAATAAATGTAGAGTAATTTATGGTAATTTAAGGTTGAGCAATTTGTGGGAATTTTCTGAATAACTGAATTATGCTTGCATATGCGGTATCTAAAATATGAGCTTGAGGTACAAGGTGGATGCACCCAGTCATAGAGACCATAGGGACTCAGACTCTTGGTTTGATCAAGGGTTGGTGACCATCTGAGCAGAAATAAAAATGGATGCTTTAAAGACATTTTCATGAGTTGCAATTTCAGATTCTAAAAAGAGTAAAAATAGGGAATCTCTGCAGAGTCATTATAGAATCCTAGAAGGGTTTGGGTTAGAAAGGGCCTCGAGGATCACCTAGTTACATCACTCCTGCCATGAGCAGGGGCACCTTTCACTAGACCAGGTTGCTCAGAGCTCTATCCAACCTGCCTTGAACAATTCCAGGGATGGAACATCCACAGCTTCCCTGGGCAATCTGTTCCAGCGCCTCACCATCCTCACAGTAAAGAATTTCTTCTTAATATCTAATCTAAACTGCCTCTTGAAGTTTAATGTCCTTACCCATGTCCTAGTCACTGCATGTCCTTGTCCCAAGTGTCTCTCCAGCTCTCTCATAGGCCTCCTTTAGGTACTGGAAGGTGTTCTAAGGTCTTCTCTGGGCTGAACACTCTGCCTGTCTTCACAGGAGAATAAGCTTGCTTAGGCAAGATAAAACATACACAGGTTCCCTTTTAAAATCTAGGGATGTATGCAATACTCTATTCAAAGCAGCTGGATCAGACAGAAAGAGAACTTGTTTGTTACTGAGACCTCCTCTGTTGTCATTTTCTTTGGATGTGGCAAGGGTAAGTCATCAGTAAAATTACCTGCAGGCTGGTGTGATTGGAGTCACTCTTTTTGTCCTTTCTTACCTGGTGTAGCTCCAGGTGGTTGCTGCTGTCTGAAAAATTCAGTTAATAGTTCTATAATATATAGTTAATAGTTATATTAACTGTAGAAATAGCTATATATATAACTATATGTATATATAATTATAGTTACATATTATATAGTTAATAGTGTTAACCTATAAGAATTGGCTGCTGTTAGCACAGTTTTGAGCCTCTTTGCATCCAGTGTGACATCTGATAAAATCTGCCTTTTCAAATAAAACAAATTAACAAAAAGAAGACAAAAAAAACCCCAATCAAACAAAAAAGCCAAAATTAAAAAAAAAAAAAAAAGCCCAAACAAAGAAACATACAAAAAAACCCCAAAACACCTAAAACTCAGACTGCTTTTTTTCCCCATTTTTCTTGGGGAGAAGTACACCAATAATGTTTTTCTTTCTGCTCTTAGAAATGTTTTTCTCTGCTATAAAGATGCAATATCCTCAAAGTTTAAGCCTCATGTCTTTAATGCCATGGGGACAGCAGGGTATGTGTCACTGATTCAGTTGAGTTTCAGGGACAAATTGGTGTGCAGCGTGGTTAGACTGCCACTGTTCCCTTAGGAAGTGGGGAAAAGTGAAGTCAGGTTATTTTAATAGGTTCACTGTGTCTGTTTGCATGGCTGCACTGAGGTCCATGTAATGCAACATACTGGGAGGTTCAGGTGCCCAAACAGGGAGCTGTGAGCACATTTCACTGTGTGAACCCATCTGATGTATCTACACAGAATGGTGCTCTTACTCAGTTACCTGCCATCTCAAATTATTTTCCATTGTCTGTTTTCTGTGATAGCAGAAATAAGTTAAGTTGCTGAATGACTGCAGTATCTGCTATGGAAGGAAAGAGCACACAGTAGATTCTTGAAGACATATTTCTATATCTAATATGATTTATACCATGACAAATCAGTTATATGGTTTTGACTACAAGTTGATTAATGTTTACAGTTAATTAATTCCCACAACTCACATTTTCTGGTGGAATTATTCAGAGATTTGTAAGCAAACATATGAAAAAATTAATTCAGAACTGGAGATAATTAACACTTCTCATTTAGTTTTCAGTTGGTTATTCTGCCTTCATTATATGAACTAAATTTCTTGAATCCTGTAAGAAATAGTTCACTTTGCAATCTTAAGTGATACTAAGAAAGTGGAGCTTTGCCTCCTAAGTACTGGCAGGAGTCAAAGTCCACAAGGCCAGAGATGACTAGGGAGAATTTCATGGTGCTGTAAAAGCATCCTGTTAAAAGCAACCTACCAATGCAAAGGGAGTGCAGATGCTTAAATCCCACCACTTCTGGATACTTCCTGAGTTCAGCAGCCCTCATTGTTCCAAAGCAAGATTATAGCCTTGGAAGAAGCATCCTGCAGAACCCAACCCCCCCTGCTTTACAGCTCTGCAGAGATTCTGAATGTGTGAATTAAAACAATAATGTGTTTGTACCAGTGATGTCCAGCTGTGTCCATACCCACAGCACATTCCTCTGAAATGTGTGGGGTTGCATGTGACATATAAAACATATAATGGAGTGGTCAGGCCAAAGCTCAATCTGTCCATCTCTCATTTCTCTTAATCAACTGCTTTTGGGTGCACATTTCCCTGTGCTTTGTCGTGAGCAGGCAGGCAGCCAGTGCTGTGCTGTCTGCAGCCCTGAGCCCTTCAGCTGTGGGCTGCTGGCTTTGTAGCCAGCTGTGGTGCTGGTACCAAATGGCACAGCTCCAGCTTTCCTTGCCACCTGCCAGGCTGTGCCCAGCTCCTGGTTCTCTGCCACTCAGAGGAAACTGTCATGTGCTGGGAGTTACAGCCACACACCACAGCCAGGGTTTGCCTTTGGTGGTTGTGGCTGGCATGGTTTAACCCAGCAGGGAGCTGAACACCACACAGCCACTCCCTCACTCCCCACTGCCAGTGGAATGGGGGAGAGAATTAGGGGAAAAGAAGTAAAATTTGTGGGTTAAGATTAAAATGGGTTAACAATACAGAAACTGAAGACAATAATAGTATTAATAACACCACCAACAACAACAAAATGTTGTTTTCTTGTTGTTGTTGTTGTTGTACAGAACAAGTGATGCAAAATGCAATTGCTCACCACTCACTGTCCAACCAGTTCCTGAGCAGTGGTCTTCTGCCAGATTTCCCCCTGATTTATATGCTGAGCATGACACCATATAATATAAAATATTCTTTTGGCCATTTGGGGTCAGCTGTCCCAGTTGTGTTCCCTCCCAGCTTTCTGTGCACCCCCAGCCTCCTTAATGTCAGGGTAGGGTGAGAAGCTGAAAAGTTCTTGCCTTAGTGTCAGCACTGCTCATCAGCAACTAAATCAGTGTGTTATTAAAATTATTCTCATCCTTAATCCAAACCACAGCACAAACAACTAGGAAGAAAATTAACTCTATTCCATCCAAAACCAGGACAATGGCAAAACTGAGGCCTTCTGGGCTTCAGGCAATGTGTCTGTGCATCCCAGGCACACCCAGGCAATGGGAGTGTGCTTGAACAGCCCAGAGGGAAGTGCTGAATTGCACCCTGGGGAATTGCTGGAGGATTTCCTCATCCATGTGCACAGGTAAATTCTAAACATGTTTCCAGGGGCAGGGGAGTGAAGGCTAAAAGATGTTGGGAATGAGTTTGAAGAGTTGTAAGGAGATGAGTTTAAAGGTAATATGATAGGTATGAGCAGGTCTGGTCCAAAGGGTTTCTGTGAGACAGAGTGCAGTTTTTTGAGCCATGGCTAAGCTGTGTTGCTTTAATGTCCCTTTTGAGCCAGCTTTCACTTCGTCCTCTATTTTAATGGTGGAAACTACTGTGCCTTTAGCTGTGGTGTGGGTTACAATTCCTGTGATGACAGCACAGAGCCCAGATTCAGGGACATTTTTCAAAAGCCAGGCCAAGGAAGGTACATTGTCTTTAAAGCTGTTTTAAATTTTTCCCATTAAAATTGAGTGGCAACTGGGTATATGATTACTGCCAACTGAGAAAATTATTCAGAGGAAGACAAGGGTGCATTTTAAATAAATTGAGTATCATATGTGTTTATATGCATGCAAATGTGCACAGAAGATGAGGAGAGGAGAGAAGAGAGCCATATGGCAGTGGGTTACAAATGGCTTAGGGAAATGAATAACTCTAAGCTTTGATATATATGAGCCTGCTGGGGTTCAGATGTTCTCATGCTGGTGCTATAAGAAACCAGCTGAATGAATAAACAAACATTTGAAAGACAAAACACTTGGCCAGCATCCAGCTTAAAAATTCAGGGAAGATACCTTTAAAAAGGACTAAGAAAAAAGGTTGGGGCTTCTGTTAAGATTGAAATTCATATAAGATTAAAATGAGCTTGTTTATTTTTATATATTCTGCCATTGTATAGCTACTGTACATACTTAGTATGTACAGTAGCTATACATGTTTCCTGCTGTTTACAGGTTTTTTGTCTTAGCCTCTAAAAATATTGTATTAACATCAATATTAACTTCTTTAATTACTGAATCAGAGTAATTAAAAGAATCCTTTAGAGACACCAATCACAAAATACAAGCCTTCCATCTTCATTAAAAATATAAATATGTATACAAGATTCCTTCCTTTCCTCTGTGTCTTTGTCAGAAGACCAAACATTTATCAGGAAAGACATGCAATGGAAACTGCACAAAGGTAAATTCTCCACAGCAGAACATAAACAGCCCAGCAAAGGTTCTCAACAAGGACCTAGCTCCCCTTCTCAATTTACTGAAGGGAGAGAGAGAGCTAGCCTCTCCCAGGGAACTGACCCCAGAGGCAAAAACCACCCTCCAAAAAGTGCAGAAGGCTTTGGCAGAGAGGCAGGCTTATCGTTATAAGCCCAAGCTGCCTTTCGAATTCATTGTTTTGGGGAAGTTACCACACATACACGGGTTGATATTCCAGTGGTTTGAAGGGCAGAAGGATCCACTTCTAATCATAGAGTGGGTTTTCCTCTCCCATCAGCAATCCAAAACCATCACACATCCACAGGAGCTACCAGCTCAGCTGATCTGGAAGGCCAGGTTAAGATTGCGTGAGCTGGCTGGTTGTGACTTTCAGTGTATTCACCTTCCAGTCTACCTTGCTAAGGAGGGAAAGAGCTCTCCTGAGAGGTTGACCAAAAAAAGGTAAAAAGGTTTGAGGACCTGCTCCAGAGCAATGCCAGTCTCCAGCTATCCCTGGACAGCTACAGTGGACAAGTATCAGTCCAGGCCCCATCACATAAGCTGTTCAATGAGGAATTCCACCTCATTGCTCCTGAGAAAAGGAGTCAAAGGCCACTCAAGGCGCTTACAGTGTTCATTGATGCATCCGGAGCATCCCAAAAGTCGGTGATGACTTGGAGAAATCTCCAGACCCAGCATTGGGAAGTTGATGTTGAGTTTGTGGAGGGGCCGCCCCAGATTGCTGAACTAGCCACAGTCGTGAGAGCCTTTGAGAAGTTTTCAGAGCCAATTAATTTGGTTACCGATTCAGCCTATGTGGCAGGAGTAGTGTCCAGAGCAGAGCAGGCAGTTCTCAAAGACATCAAGAATGAGCATCTCTATAGGTTGCTCTCAAAACTAATTTATTTAGTTTCGCAGCGGGAGCACCCTTTCTATGTGATGCACGTGAGGTCACACACCGACTTGCCAGGCGAGGTCGCAGAAGGCAAAGCAGATTCCCTTGCTGCCCCAGCAGAAATGGCACGCCTTCCAAACATCTTTCAACAGGCAAAGCTAAGTCACCAGCAATACCATCAAAATGTTCCAGGTCTAATCCATCAGTTCCAGCTAACATGCAGTCAGCTCGAGCCATTGTGGCCACCTGTCCCAGTTGCCACCTTCAGGCAGTGCCGTCCCTGGGTGTTGGGGTTAACCCCCGAGGCCTTGGGAGCTGCGAAGTGTGGCAGACAGACGTGACACACATTCCCAGTTTTGGTTGCATGAAATACGTACATGCCAGCATAGACACATACTCAGGTGCACTTTATGCCTCTGCCCACACAGGTGAAAGGGCTGTGCATGCCAAACAACACTTGGTGCAAGCCTTTTCAGTATTGGGGATCCCTAGGGAGATTAAAACTGACAATGGCCCAGCGTATGCCTCCAAGGAGTTCCTAGAGTTTGTCCAGCAGTAGGGAGTGGAGCATAAGACAGGCATTACCCACCCCCTCCACAGGTCAAGCTGTGATTGAGCATGCCCACCATACACTCAAAGAAGACCTGGCTAGGCAGGGGAATTCTGCAGAACTCCACAAAAAAAGCTCTGCAAAGCCTTGTTTACCATCAATTTTTTGAATTGTTCATTTGGAAACATGAATCCTCCAGTAACACATCATTTCAATAATAACAATCAGTTTAAGTTGTCACAGCATCCACCAGTTCTCATTAAGAACCCAGAAACTTGGGAAACCAAGGGTCCTTATGAGCTTGTCACCTGGGGGCGTGGTTACACGTGTGTTTCCAGCCCCTCAGGCCCTCGATGGATACCCCAAAAATAGGTAAAACCTTTTGTCCCCAAAAATCCAGCTCTAGCAGACGGGGATGAGAAGCAAGCAGCTGTCGCCTCAAAGAGAAGACGCCACTGGAAAAAGGAGGAAGAATCTTCCTGAGAGTTAGCTGCATTCCGGCAGACCCATGAACTTGAATATGTTTTTTAAAAAATGTTTGTTTTCCTTTGTAGAAAAGAAAATCTACCTCCCACCTAACCTCACGATGAGCCCTGTCCAAGTTGTCATCCTGTTTGTGCTGAGCAGTCTCACAGCTGCATGGATTGTTCCTCAGCCATGCCAAAACATCTGGGTGACCCTGGCACAGACACTCCAACAGGAAAATATATGCCTGCAGCAGCAAAAGACTCAATGTCTACCTGCCTGGTAGGAATTCCATTGCAAGCTGGAGAGTTCACAGACAAGTTAGATACGCCTATACCTCACCCAAGTCTCAAACCAAATCACACACAACCACACAATATCCGCCACCAGTGAGCTGTAACGATTAAAAACCCCATAGAGGAGTGGCTGCCAAAGCTACCCAGAGCTGCTCAGGAGCCTCAAGAGTTAGAGCTGTTGGGTTCCTCCCCTGTACCATACTCCATACACTTCTTCTTTATCCCACGTTCCAACACCAAACCTTTTAACAACATTAAGCAGTATCAAGAAGAATTCACTGCCAAAAGGTGGTGTAAGGTTTTAAGCCATGTTGTAGCAGACAATCCATACCATTCACATCCCAAAAGCCTCTCTAAAGGTTTGTTTTTAATTTGTGGGGATCAAGCATGGGCAGGAATCCCTTCTTGGCTTTTAGGAGGGCCATGTACCATCGGGTGGTTGTCCCTGTTGACACCCAACCAAACCGTGATTGACGAGTGGACTCAAAAGAACAATTCGGTCAGCAAAATTCATAAGAGAAGCGTTGACAATTTGGACCCAAATTGTGATGCAGAAATCTTCCATTGGGCCAAGTCAAAAAGAGTTGCTGTATCCCTTTTCCTTCCATGGGTTGCAGCAGCCAAAGCTCTAGGTGAATTGGGTCACCTCGAGTGCTGAGTAGTCAAACAGGCAAACTTGACATCCACAGCCATCAGCTCCCTCCTAGAGGACGAGGAGATTACCAGGCAGGCCACACTCCAAAATCATGCAGCCATAGATTTCCTCCTGCTGCTGCACGGACACGAGCGCGAGGAATTTGAAGGACTGTGCTGCATGAACCTAGCATCAAAAGCACCCAATGGCCACATGGCTCTCCGAGAAAGGAAAAGCCTGATCGGACAATTTAAGCGGGAATCCAAGGACTGGTTCAGTGGATCGTTCAAGAACTGGGGACTCTCGGGGCAGTGGACCTCTATAATAGGACAATTTTGTTGGGTTTTTTTTGTTCTTTTCCTAGTCATGTTAGCATTTGGGATTCTATATCACATACTTTTAAAGGCTATCAATGGTTTGGTCTCCAGTACTGCAGAAGTCAACCGCTCAGAGTTTGTGGAACTAAAGCAAATTGACAGGCCCACAAATCATGAGTGGTGGACAAATTCATAATCTGTAGCAGAAATAGCCTGATGTATTTCCTTTTAATTTTAGTTAACAGAAAAGGGGGAGGTGTTGTATTGCACTAAATAGTTTATTTAGTTGTTGTTTGCACTGGGTGATGGCAAATTTGTACTGAGTATGGCATGTCATGTAGATTGTTATTTCCCCTCTCCCATTACATGGTCTCTCCCCCATGCACCCCCCTGCTATACACCCTGGTGGTTTGGTCCCTGGTTGCCCCTCCCCTCGCCCCTCCCCAGTGGTATCCCATTGGCTGTGGTCCTCTTTCCCCGCCCCCATCCTCAGGTATAAAACTCCACTGCAGGTATGTCATGCTCTCTTTTCTCCTTGGGTGGCAGTGGTGAGCAGGAGTGTCCTGTTCCAAGCCAATAAACAGGATGCTCATCCCCACATGGAGAAGAGCGCTTCTCGTCTTTTACTTTCATCCGTGTAAGACCGTGTGGGCTAGGGTTTGAGCTAGCCAGACTGGACCCATACAACAGCCCAGAGACACACGGATTCTTGCACTTAGGCTGAGGCTTTGCAAGGCCTCTATGCCCTAACCCACATGAGTGGGACTTAATGTTGTGCTTTCCTAGAAAAGAAAAGTAACAGGCATGGTAAACATAATAGTGCATCACACTGTTTGTGTAGATTTACTCTGAAGTCTCACTATTCATGTGAGACTGGAGAGTGGTATTGCTAAACTTATAAGGAGATTTAATCAGGTATTAATTAACTTAATTAACAACCAGCAGCATTCAATGTCTCCAGTAACCTGAAGAAGTCCAAGCCATGAGCAACCAGCTTTTCCAAGGGAATGCTTTTGGAAGTGGCATCAAAGGATTTTCTGAAGTCCAGGCAGACAAAATCCACAGTCTTTCCCTCATCCACCAAGCAGGTCACCTTGTCATAGGAGCTCAGGTTAGCCAAGCAGGACCTGCCTCTCACAAACCCACGCTGGCTGAGAGTGATCCTCTGGTTGTTCTGCTGTGCCATGTGATGTTGCTCAAGATAATTTGCTCCATGACTTTCTCTGGCACTGAACTCGGGCTGACAGGTCTGTAGTTCCCTGGATCCTTGTTCCCGGCCTTTTTGTCCCTGGCTGTCACACTTGCTGATCTCTAGTCAACTGGGATGCCCTGGATTAGTCAGGATTGCTGTTAAATGATGCAATGTCGATGCTCTTGGAAGTGCAAGAGAGTTGATGCTCTTGCTGAGCATCTCTGCCAGCTCCGATTTGTCCTGGATAGACCTGAATCTAAGTGGTAAACATGAAGAATGTTCTCTAGTCTCAACACATTGCTCAAACCCATTGCTGATGTGACTGTCAATAACTTGTCTTCACAAGCATTTTTTCATGGATGTACATATCTGGTATTTTAATGTTTTTGTTTTTCTTGGGGAGAGGGTAGGGGAATCATTTATATTTAGGTGAAACAGCTGTGCACATCCATTCTGACTTTCCTTTCTACCTGTATTCTTTTACCTCAAGTTCTGAGTTATCCTGTTTGCAAAGACATACTCTGTGGCCATCCCATACAGATGCCATCTCCTGTTTTTCTTGTTATGTTTGGCTTGGGGTTTTTTTGGGTTATTTTTGGTGGGGGAGTGTAGGTGGTTTGTGAGGTTTTATTTTTGGGTTTTTTTTTTCAGTTTTTTGGGGTTTTTTGTTTGTCTGGTTTTGGGGTTTTTTTGTTTGTTGGAGTTTTTTGTTTGTTTTGTTTTGTTGGGGTTTTTTTGTTGTTGGTTGCTTGGTTTGGTTTGGTTTGGTTTGGTTTGGCTTGGTTTGGTTTGTCTCTTTTTTTGTTTTTAAATTACATCTTTTAGCATTCCAGCTGCTTGGTAACATGCATGGCAGGCTGAGGAGTTCCTAGCCAGGCTAAGTATCATAGCATGGATCTATACCGCCTTCCAAATTTCACTGTAATCAAGAGAGAAGAATGTGTCTGGCTTCACCTGAAAGGCAGCCATGTATTGTAAATCATTCAACAGAGACTGCAGTAAGTTGGGGGGAAAAAAAACCCACAAAATGTGATGCCCTCAAAATTTGAGGTCCTTTGGCCAGCCAATAAAAATTTGAGTGGAAGTAGAGATACTGAAACACATTCTTTGTTGCTTCAACTTTGATTTTTTGCCCATGATGTTACTAGACAGATTAATTTTTTGAGCTGCCTTGTTGACATTGAATCCCAGGAACTTCTGAACCCAGTGATTTCCTCAACAAAATAAAGGCTCAAAATCCATTAGAAATCTTCAGGTTAAGAGTGTGCAAACATAGGTCAAGATTCAATATGCATAGAAAGCTCTTGCTTGTAAAGATATGACATAAATCATCATTTACTTGGTTAAATTCATATTCTCCATATGGATCTCACTTCTTTTTGCTGCTAGGGATTTTGTCTGGCTCTCATTTGCATGCCAGAAAGTAAATACTGGCAAATTCAGACATCATCAGCTGTTTGGGATCCATGTATTTGTAAAGTACTCTGTACACCTATCTCTATATACAAAGAGAAATTATTTAGCTACCATTTATTGAGGATGAACTGTATCTTCACGCTGCCTTCCAATTGGCTGCCTAAACTGGAGCATTTAGTGATTCCTATTTATGTAGGGCCATTTATTTATGGTGCTTGCTGATAAACATGAGATTGGCAGAGCTTGTTTGTTTATTCTCATTTTAAGGTTTTAAACACAGGCACGTGAAACTATGACAGGTTTTCTCTGCTGGCAGAGGTGGCTCAGGTTACACCTGTTTGGCCACAGCTCTCATGCTAAATTGTATTTTGCTGGATTTTCACTTGGGCTCAAATTCTATTGATGCAGGGTTAAAAAGTGATCCAAATAAAAATGTTAAACTTTGATTTTTTCAGTCTGCTCTGGCACTGACTGAGATGAGCAGTGTGTAAGTGCTTGTGAGTTAGCTGAAGAAATGGATGCATGGGTTGCCTTTTCCCTGGCATATGCTGGCTCAGACACACCTAACAGAGGGTCATATCCCAGATTACAGCACTTTCTAGAGTGGAATCTAGAGATTTATAGCACTTGCTAGAGTTTTTCCTTCCTGGAAAGGATTCACTCTCACTCACAGACACACTTAGCCTTTCTAGGATGAGGCCAAGGGAGCACTAAGGAACTGGCTATAGGTCAGCACTGTTAACAGATGAGTTCTGGAGTTCATCTCTGCAGCTGTATATGAAAGAAAGAGGAAGGGCTGTTTGAAAAAAGCCAAGAGAGATAAAGTTTTCTGTTTTCTCAGTGAATTACATTTAGAAAGGTTTTTGATTTACAGTATTAAACATTTCTTAGTGAAGCAGTTACTCTTGTGGAGAGCACCTAACACATTTATCACATTTATGGTGATAAATGAATTTGTGCTAAAATTTATGCTATGAGTGGAAATAGGAGAACTTTCATCCCACCTGGTTCTCCTGATGGGGTTTAGGTGTCTCTTTATGATTACTCCTCAGTTAAGTAGCTGAAAAGAGAGGGTGGTATTCTCCTAAAAAGCCCTGGAAGCTCACAGCAAAGTTTTGTTGTGAGGGGAGTTAAACAGCACATTTTGAACCTTTGGGGTTTCTTAGTGTTTTATTTGAAATCTGAAAATGCAGGAAAGCTCTCCTTTTCAGTCTGTTGTTCTCCCTGCAAGGATTCTGACCTGTCCCTGCTGCTGTTTGCTGTGGGGCCAGGGAAGTTCCTCCCAGCTCTGTCCTGCCCTCTGAGACCCTCGCTCAGAGACCACCAGGTGTGCATTCATTCCAAGGGATAATTCTCTGGTAGGAGAGAATTTTCCTTTTCTGCTGCCAGAACAGAAGAAAATATTGAAGATAGTCAAAACTGAGACATAATTTTTTTGGTTTTCATGTGCCTTTAGGGGCAGGAAACCAGCCCATGAGAGATTGTTTTTGTCTGCCTGAGGAGGTTTGTACCTGCAGTGGGCTACTAGAAAGACTTGAGGGAAAAGGGAAAAAAGACCAGTCTGAACCTGAGAAGAAGCATGAAAGAGAGATCTTTTATGTCCTAGAAGTATCACCTCTGTAGGAATAAACCTATTACCTTTCTTTCTGTGACACTTGGAAAAGCTCTAGTTGACAGGAGTTTGTTTTCACTACATCAAAAAAGATGGATCTTGGCAGCCTGGTTTATCCACTGTCTTTTTTTCAGCTTTTTATTTGCAAAAGGGAATTAATATGTTTTCTGTGGTATGCTCAGTGACACCACAAAAGACCATGCCTAGCATGTTGCACACCAGCCATTCATTCTCTGCAAGAGAATTCTTTGATCCTTTGATCTGCCATGGCATTCAAGTGCTATTTAGAATTGTTACTCACTGAATTTTTGGAAGATATATATTTTTTCACAAAGTGTAAAGAATTCTCTCAGCTTGATTGTGCTCTCAACTAAATCAAAAAACATACATTCTTACTAAATGAAAAATTAGTTTAGCTTTTGCTGGGTTTTCTACATTGATTGATTTCCACCCAGTTCAACAGTGCCACGAAGAACTCTACAAAGTGTTTTCTATAAATTTTACCAAAATAAGATACTGAGAGGAGGAAAGAAACCCTAATAATGCCACAGCTGAGGCAAAGCTCTGACATCTTTATTCAGAGCTACTTTTCTTTCACACGAGTGTCAGAAGTCCCTCAAAGAAATTTCTGTGAAACAGGGTTGACTTCTCTCTTCTTTATAAGCATGGAACAATTTGTTCCAAAGAGTGTGCATATCATTAAGTAAACACTTAAATACACATAGGTGTAATCTGTGTCCAGTCTGGAGTCTGACTGAATAGCAGAGAGAGCATGGAAGTGCCTGAGGATGGGAAGGACACCAGACTGACTGCTGGACAGCATGGGGCTGGAGGACAGTTTTAAACAGGATGATGGTGAAGATTAGCTATAACCAGCCTTGGCAATCAGGCTGTCTGTGGAAATTTTAGAAACTTTACCCTTGATATGATATCCCTAGGCCCAGTCTTGCCCAGGAGCTGGACCTCCCTGCATCACATGCGCCCTTTGTTGTTGGCACGCTGGGACCGAGCGAGCGCGGCCGGACAGGACCTGCACGTGCTCTGTAACACTGAGCACAAGGAGGGGAATCGCTTCCTCAGGCAGGTGGAATTCTGTCCCCCCTTCATCTGTGTGCTGGCACATCTGAAATGCAAGGGGATTTTCAGATGAGATTAGGACTGGAAAACAAGAATACCTTTGTTTTAGTTAGTACTTGGCTAAACAAGTGAAGAGGAGCTGCAGCACCCAAGTACTCTTTGCTCAATTAGATGGATTGCCTTTTTTTTCTTAGAGAGAGAGTGGGTTTGTTCAAGCTCAATTTCAGCAGTGATGACAGAAGACATCACAAATTACACTCCAATTATCATGGCTAAAAATCGAGCTAATTATCGGGGTTTGAAATTAATTAAACTCCTGCCTATTCAAGCCCTGCCCCAGATGTCTTTTGATGGTTTGTTGGGTTTTTCTCCTTCCATGCTGCTCATATCTGTTTTGTGTCACTTCAGTCTACAAGTCTTGGGTGATGCATTGAATTGCTTTGGAGGTCCCCTTCCCCACACCCACTCACCCTGTCTGCTGCCCCTGATTTGTGTCTGAAGTGAATTGAAAAGCACTCCCACAAGTACCAGCACTGGTGACAAAAATTACCAAGTTCTCCACTACTCTAATATTTACTGTGACTGAAGCAGGTGCACCTAATTGTGTGCATTTATTTTTAATCTTTCCTGGATGAAACAGATGGAATCTCTGAGACAGCCACTGTTTAAGTGATATCTTCCCCCAACTTTGATTACTTTGAAAAGCTGAACTTCCACTGACAGAAAACAAATCCTAATTCAAAGCCTCAATACTTACAGGGCTCTTTAGTTCTTCCTCTCTAGCTTCACAGAGGATTCAAGCTGCTTATACTAAAATATTTTGCAAATTAGGCCTTGAGTATCTCATTTTGCACAGGAACATATTCCATTTTAATTATTCAGCTTAACATGAAAGCGTGTCTAGCTCTAAGCAATGAGGCAGTTTGAAGCTCTGATTAGCTACCCAAACATAAGCACTTTGCAGCTTTGATTACTCATCCAGTTAGGAATAGTTTCATTTCAATACAGAAAGATTATATTTGCAGGAATCTTAGAAAATATTTTCTTTGAAAACAACTATCCTATGTAAAATCAAGGATGTTCCTTGATCAGTCCTCATGCTGATTTATTCAAGAAATAGTGGCAGCTGAAGGGAGGGAAAAGGAGCTGGAAGTGGGACATGTGATGGACTCTGGTAGCTTTAATCTTATCTGGTATCTTTATCTCTGGTTCACATACTTGTCTCCTCAATTTGCAAGTTCTGAACCATGTTCTTGATATAAAATTCAAATTAAAAAATATTTCTTATCAAGTTTTATCCTCCAATTTCATGTGGCATTATTAAAGGAGATACAGTGTAGTACAATCTTGTGGTATTCCATAGTCCAACTCTGCAATTCTGAAACTACTCATCTTGAAAGACAAATTCTGTTCTATACAAGCAATTCACTGTTCTCTTTCATTTCTATTACCAGCTGGATCAACAGTCAGAGTAATTACTCTATGCATAAGTAATTAATACTCTATATTTCAACCAACTTGAAAAAATACCAAACCAATTTCTGATTTATTTCTATTTATTGCTGGGATTGATGGTAACAGATGAAGAGCAGAAGGTGTTTTTGCCTTGTCCTTCCATTCCTGATCAGTAAAACATGACAGCAATTTTCAATTAATTCTAATTAATTTCCAATTAATTTCCTCAAATGAGGGACTATGAAAAATTACATTCTCAAGATTGGAGAAATGATGGATTAGTGTGGTACAGCTCCTAGTCATGCTGACAAGGAATGATTCATGTGACATTCTCTCTTTGTGTCACAAAAATTAGGTTTTAAACCCTTTAGTCATTCTGTAAAAGACGCCACAGTAACACACCACTTCAACCTTTACAGTGGTTCATAATTTAATTAAAGAGAAAATTTCCCCTTTTCCCCTCATAACTTGTTTCTGTTTTACAGAGTTACCTGGGGAAAATAAGCTGGAGGATCTGAACATTACTTCTATTAATCCTTTGCCAAATGAACCTTGCAAACTTTAAGTACTCAAACCTCATAAAGACACAGTCCCTGGTAATGCAAAGAACCCATTGCTGAGCCACACATTTTGCATTTCATACATTGGCCAACTCCAGACACGTTACTGGGGAAACAACAATTGAACAACTGAAAAAAATAAGTTAAATAGAACCTAGGGCATTAAGAAATGCTCTATACATCTTCTCTAAGTAGTAGAAACTTTTCTGAAAATGAATAAATGAACTGGGAGAAATTTTCTGTTGGAAACAATCCAAAGACATTAAGATAGGAAATTTTAACTGCAAGAATAATTTGTGTTCCAATGCAACTGCCTCACCCAGCATCAGGAAAATTCTCCACATTTGTTTCTTCAGTATCTTTGCACAGCAGGGCTCCCCTCACCTACCCCACCATGCAGACCTGTGTCACTGCCTGAGCAGCACAGGGCTGAGGGACATGGGCAGCCTGGCCACTGCAGCTGCCCTGTGCTTGATCCAGTTTGGGCTGGGCAGCATGCAGGAAGTGCCTGTGGGTCTGTGCCTGGCAGCCAGGAGGCCAAGTGTGTCTTGGTGGACATCAGGCACAGCATCACCAGCTGGGCAAGGGAGGGGATTGTCCTGCTCTGCTCTGAGCTGGGGCGGCCTCACCTCGAGTGCTGGGGGCAGCTCTGGGTGCCACAAGAAAAGACAGATAGAAAACTGTCAGAGAGTGTCCAAAGATGGTGAAGGGCCTTAAGGAGAAGGCATATGAGGAGCAGCTGAGGCCACCTGGTCTGCTCAGCCTGGAGGAGAGGAGACTGAGAGGACACCTCATTGCAGTTACGAGATATTGTGAGGGAAAGAGGAGGGGCAGGCACTGATCTCATCTCTGTGGTGAGCAGTAACAGAACCCAAGGGAATGGCCTGAAGCTGTGTCAGGAGAGGTTTAGGTTGGATATTGGAAAAAGGTTCTTCACCCAGAGGGAGACTGGGCACTGGAACAGGATCCCCAGGGAAGTGATCACAGCACCAGCCTGACAGAGCTCAAGTGTTTGGACAGTGCTCTTGGGCACATGGTTTGACTCTTGGGTATGGTCCTGGCAGAGCCAGGAATTTGACTCAGTGATCCTTGTGGGTTCCCTCCAGCTCAGCTTATTCTGTGAATCTGTGTTTATAAATATAATGTGCCTTCATCACAAGTCTGGGCACAGCCTGAACCCCTCTCTGCCTGTGCTGTGGCAATAAGTGCAGCCAAGACCATGAGCTTCCCAGAAATTGGGAAACCAGGTTACAAAACACCTACAAAACACCAGAGCAGCATTCATAGAAATAAATGCCCAAAGACATTTTTGCATGGGCATCCCCATAAAAACTCACTGATTCTTAGAACCATTATGGTGGAGTGCACTGACTGCAGGATAATGCCCCTGTGATGTCCTCACTGATGCCAGAGTTAAGAGGGTAGCATCTTTCATGAACCTGAGGCATAGGATTTACCAGAGACATGTACCTGTCTAGTGTATGCCTTGTACAAAGTCAGCCTCTTAAAATAGCAGCTCCACAAAGTTCTGGAGAGCAGAAAGGACACTTGGATTGTGGGGACTTGTGCTAATTTTAATGTGTCTCAAGAGTTTCAATATTTTGTCTTAGTGAACAAAGAAAACCATCTGAAGTCAGAAATCAAACTTTGACTTCCTCCCAACCAAAAACCATCAAATGAGATTTGCAGCATGGGCAGGACAACTGGGGATAATAAATGGCCTAGAGCAAAAGAGAAAGAATGCATGAGATAGTATGTTTTCATGGAAAAATAAAAAAGAAATCCTTCTGAACAGACTAGAGAGAAAAATATTTTCTCCCAGAAGTCTGGAGATTGAATCCCTGCTGCAGAGCTCAGAGATTACCTGTTTTTCATTTCTCTTACTGATGTCAATATATGTGGATTACACCCACTGTTAATAAACACAGGTTTTAGCCTTATGAGATATACATTCTAAATTTACATTTAGCTGCTTTGCTGATGGCAGCTGTCCTACATATCCATGGTGTTCACTTGGGTTTACTGAGGGATATCCCTTCAAAGAGTGTCTTTTGAGTATTGAGGGAGAAAGAATTAAAAGAATATGTTTCCTATTTGAGGTATTTTTTGATGCAGTCTTTTATTCCCCACTGTGCATTTAATATGCTCATGTAGACTTGCTGCTTCTGGCACAGTCTTAGAGATTAGATTTCTGAAATACTGACAGAAGTCCAGCTACTTTGCTGAAACCATAATCAGAAATATCTGGCTTTTGACAGCTCTCATTAAGTGGGAAAAGAAAATCCATTCCAGTGTCTTCTTATTTAAAAATAAATTTGTAATTAATTAGCCAATGCTGTTCTGCAAAGCTTTCAAGCACACAGAGGTCACCAAGAGTGTATTTGTGTTTGATGAATTCGGTGGTAGAGAGAATTTTAATAGCACTTCAGCACAAAGTCAGAATCTTTGAGACGGGCACTTACAAAACTGTAATTATTTAGTGCTGTAATCAGATGGTATTTACCCCTTCTATACTGCTTGTTCACCATGTCCAGTTGGTCTTTCTTTGCATTGTAATACTCATTTCTATTGTCCTTTCATTAGCCTCTGGTAAACAACAAAATCTGCAAACATGATAAAACACTTTTTGTGTGAAAAACATAATTCCATATTATTTTCTTATTCTTGTTTACAATAGAAGAATAATGCTTTTAGGGAGAAGTAGTAACTTTTATCTCCTGTCCTAACATTCCAGGCAGGAGAGACTCTTTCCAGAGCACAAGTCAGTTTCAGATCTGGGTGTGAAGGATGAAACTGCTTGCAGAGAACAAAACAACTGCTCTGAGTTTAACTTTGTTATGGACACTGGGTGGAAACCTTTGGAGAAGGGGAGCCATAAATAAGGACAGTAAAGTCATTTAGTTCCCATGAGGTGGAGTGCCTACTCTGACACCAAACTAGACCACCATCCGTTTGCTGGCTCCAGACCCAGCAGGCTCCACATGGTCTGTGTCTGTAGCACATAAATTCCTTTACCCTCACAAAGAGGGTGGCAACGCCCAAAGGGCTTATTTGGCATATTGGCAGGCCAGGCTATCTCCCTGTGAGAGTGTCACTTTGCTGGGCACTAGATGTGCTCCAGGGACTGAACAACAGCTTGGCAGTGCTGGTGGCAGCAGCACAGTGCCCAGCCTCAGCTGCTGCTTCATTCACTACTCTTCACTACAGGCAATTATCACCTGCAGAACAGTATTCCTTAGCACCAAAACATTTATTTTAAGAAGTCATAATAGAAGTAGCCTGTTGAACTTCAGCCTGACAGTCCAGAATGTCACAGCCCTGGGAAAAAGAAACTAGAGTTTGTAATTTAGAAAAATGCAGTCTTATGATGTGAGCTCCGTCCATGGCCCCTTATGTTTTCTAGTACACCAGACACAACAGTCTCTTTTCAATCTTGTCACATGCTATTTTAGTGTGACAGCAACAGCTTGTGAAGCTTCTTTGATGTGTAACTTGTTACTAGACATGATCTCTAAAAAATTAGACTAACCTGTTCTCACTGCAGTAGACATGGCCATCTGCCTCTCCCACACATCCACTGTATCCTCTCACAGCCTTGTTCACTCTTCTAATTGTTCTGCATAAACAGAGTAGGATATAATATAACATTTTAAAATGTCATGTTAACATGATAAAGAGTCAATTTTTGAAGATGCTTTCTCTCTTCAGAGCTGCCATTTCCTATTTCCTTCCTAAATGTGTGTTCTACATGCTAAATAACTTATTAACCCTTTGTAATTTCTGCTCAATGTTCTCTTGAATGACAATGTCTGCCTGAACATAATATAGCCTGTCTTTCAAGATACCCTTCAGATATAAATCAGTGGCATATGAGACAAATGTGTTATCCCAATTTGCTGGTCGTACTTTCCCCAGACACTGGGAACTGCATCGTGTTATTGCTTGTTTTCTTTCATACAGTTATTGTGTAGAACTTGAAAGAAAAACCTGTTTGTGATCAACAGGGATTTGATCCATTGTTACAGGGCCTCTTTCTGCTGTGGAGCTGGCAGTAGAGTTGCATAATTACATTCTGAAATTAATATAAGCCCAAGGTATGCCCATCACAGATAGAGCTCATCTCAAAAATCGTACTTGTTGGATGGGCAACACTTATTTTAGACATTACCTGTTTCCTGTGCTTTATTTCATTAGAGGCTATGAGCTCAGTTAAGATTTTGGGTCAAAGTCTATTACTATCATCTTATTTTCATTATCCCATATTTATATAAATCCAAGGTATGGGATATAAATGATTGTCTTTGCTGCAGGTGGCTTTTGGGGCCTCGAGGTCACTCTGTTCACAGGATCCACAGTGCCTCATGTCCCCAGAGCTGCTCTGAAGGCAGCCCCCACCAGTGCAGGGGGTTATCCAGCCTCATGTAGACAGTGTGAGGGGAGTACAAATGAAAACACTGAGAAATCTACTACCTGGGATTCACAAAATTCAGCAAGATCTGACTGGAGAGGGAGCCCTCTGTCTTTAGGACTAATGGTAGAGCATTTACCTAAGAAATGAGAGGCATGAATTGGGCTTTAGTCCAGCTCTATGGAGTTTAGCCTTTCTGTATACCCTGATCCTCAGGAGACTGAGTTTTCTGTGCATTACCTTGAGAAAAACTAGCAGATCAAGTAATTCCACTCATCCTCTTGAGGCTGGGTTCAAGCACAAGTGGCTGACATCACCAGAAAAGCCAAGCAGTAGCCATGGAGTACAGGAACCAGCTGTGCTGATTTTGGTGACCAAAGAACAAAGTGGCTTCTGGGCTCTGCCCCTGCTCCCAAGATGTGGGGGGTTTTCTCCTTTTTTATTTGTTTATTCATTTTGTTTAATGCTGTCCAATGTAAAATACATAAATAATCCTTGTAACAGGGACAAGGATTCTATGAATCCCTTCCCATTTAAGCACTGTAGCTACTGCCAGACTACTGGCACACTGCTTTTCCTTCAGGAAAGAAAGACTGCATTTTTCAGGATCTCATTCCCCTAGAGATGAAAAAGGATGTTATTACATTGTCTGTCCATTGCCAAGGACAGCAAGACAAAAGGTTGTATTCAAGTAGTTGTTGAAAAATTAAAATTGCAGTATAATTATCTTGCTCAACATTTTATTAAAGTAGCAACAAAAATTCATTACAAATTAATCCCCACAGCAGCATGCATCCGAGAATTACAAAATGCTTCTTTGGAACAAAAATTGTTCTACATTTATCAGTAGTACATTTCTCTGAACAATTTCACACTATTTATAATAAACAAATAAATAAACCAGGTGAAATGACAGAATGAAACCAGAATTACTCTGGATAGGCGAAGAAAAAATTCCCTCCAAACCAGTTGCTCTTACATAGTTTGTTAGAATTCAAATTTCCAAGATTCAACTCCCAAATTAATGAATTCAGGAGTCCAAATCACTTTGACTGAGCCAATTCACTTGCATTCTCTGTATCACTGTATCCCTGTAGTAATGAAAGAATCATGAGAAAACAAACTCTTAACAAAAAGCACAAAAGAACAAAGAAACAATTCTGTCTGAAGACGATATAAAATATGGAAAGATCATTTTCAAATTTCACTGCAATTTGTAGCAAAAAAACAACTTTTGCAACAAAAGAAACACACATAGCAGAGAAATGAATTCACTGTTGAAAGAACAATTTATATTTTCATATTCTTGAAATAGTGTTTTTTTCCATGGTGACAGTGCTCAGATCTGGGGGGCGTGTGAGAGATTTATTAATTTATTTATTTATTGTAGAATAACTTTTTAAAAAACAAACAAAATTGTCAACTTCCAAAGTTACTGATCCAAGCCTTCACTGTGTAGCTGGAGAGGTACTGCAGCAGCTCCTTCAGTCCATTTTTCCAGGTAATTGTTTTAGAAGTGATGCTAGTGAGATCTTTATCATCTGACTTGAGCCATCCTTTTCCACAGAAGCATCATAAACCCTTTCACAGCACATAGGAGCTTCTTTGATATATCCTTTGCTCTGAACTCAGGGAGCTCATGTGATAATTTGAACTAAAGTGGGTTACAAATACACCTGACCTTTCTCAGCTGCACAATTTACCTTCACTGAAGGTCCTGAAATCTCAGCATTTCAGAAAGGATGCAGCATAGCTCCCCAAGCCAGATGTGAAAGCAGCACCTCTTCTGTTACATTCTGAATAAACTTCTAACTAAAAGTCCAATAAGAATGCAATCCCTTACAGGAAAGATGTTAAATAAGGATATAGGCATGGATTTCAATATTGCTACCAATCAGACAATTCTTCCAGACTAAATGTTGCAAAGGACTTTGCTATCCACAAAATAAATATACAAAGATAGTTATATTACTGCAGTCAGTAGTTGACATCCAGCCACTTTCACTTCTAGCAAAAAAAATTGATATAATTATCAATAAATTTAAAACCATGTAATTAAAAATACATTCTCACATATATAATTTACAACATCTATGTACAAGAAAAAAGGTTGATGGCTGTTCTAAACAGAAGGGCAAACACAGAAAGAGTCACATCAGCATCATATCTGACAAAGTTTTGTAGTGTGAGCTGTACATCAGTATAAAATTAGAATGGATTTCACAACTAACATCTTTAAAGATACAGTCACATCACATTATCAGTTAAAATCACACCTTAGCTTAAATATGCAATTATACATATTGTGGTTTTGCACACAATTTTGCAATCATAATAATTTCTGTTGGCACAAATAAATATCAGAAAGAAATAATTTCATTTTTGTTATTCCCAGTGATGGTGGATACAAAGTCACCTACATGGATTTTAGCCCTTCATGAAGCATCACAAAGAATATGAGCTTAAATACCTCACTTGAGCATCTGTTGGAGCAGAGACTGAGAAAGCAGACAGTTGCTTTTTGAGCAAAAAGGCAAATAAAGGAGAGAATTCACTTCTGGTACTGTTGGTCTATAAGAGCTGTAATTCAGTCTGTGCCCTGAAAGCCTTGAGATAAAAGTGTAAGTTTTACTGTTATTATACAAACACTGAGCTCAGGTTTTACCCAGCCAGTTGTGCTCCTCATCAGACAGCCAGGTTTCCATGGAATGCCCTCTGCCTGCTGCTAGACCTGCACATCTCGCTTTTTAAGTTAGAAAAGCAACTAGTTCTAGTATCTCTTGAGAAATTCTGGAAAGCAGGGCCTCCTCTGAAAGCACTGAATAGATGCCTGGCTGAAAACAGCATGTGAAGGGCAGAGGGATTTCCAGGCACCAGCTCCACCAGTGGCCTCTGCCCCCAGCTCAGACTGGGAATCAGCTCCCAGCAGCTAAGAGCAGTCCTGGCTTCATCACAAGAGTTTGCAAAGTCAGACACAGGAACTTGCCTTTACTTTGAATGTCTCTTGCCTAAACAGCCATAAATTCCTGTGTAAGGTTCATAGATAATTTAATGTCTCTGTGACAGGTGCTTTGGAGGAAATGTTAAACAGGTCGTGGTATCTCTCCTTGGCTTTCCCTTATCATGGCAACCTGTAGCTTTAAGCAAGTGTAAGCAGTAAGATGCTATAGAACTCTGTATTTTCACATCAGGCTCTACAAAGGAAAGGCTTGCCCAAAGTGTGTGTCACAGCTACAGAATTGTATTTATGAGATTAATTGCTAGGTGCTAATTTGAGAATACATTGGTATCCTTCTCTCTGACTCTTGAGCCCTAGCCAGCTTTGCTTACTTGGCTGACACATGACTTACTCTGTCATTTTAGTTCTTCCTTCTTTTAAAGGAATCCTGGACATTGCCCTTCCAGTCCTGTGGGGGTTCAGACATCTGCACAGAAATAGACACCACTGCATGTGCCTGCCTGGTGGCCTGTGCTGCTCAGATAGACAAACCTGGCAAGCTGGGAAATGCAGAGGATTTGGGAAAGATGGCAACATGGCCTGCATGAGTCCTGCTCTGGCTCTGCTCCAGACAAAGCTCTGCCAGCTTCTGGAATTTTGTCACACCTACTCTGCTGGTTAAAACCTCCTTGCTGTTGGTCCCTTCCCTGCCCTGCCATCACTCTGCCAAGCTGGAAAGTGCCCCTGGAGCTCTGCAAAGTGAAACAGGATAAAGCAAGGATGCAGACAGAGCAGGATACAGACTGCAAAATCACAGAATCACAGAGTGAGTAAGGTTGGAAGGGACCACAGTGGGTCATCTGGTCCAGCCTCCCTGCTCAAGCAGGGTCATCCCAGGGCACATGGCACAGGACTGAGTCCAGATGGTTCTTGAATATGTACAGTCAGGGAGACTCCACAACCTCTCTGAGCAATGTTTGCTTCCTCCTTGCCATGTAGAGAATGCCCAACAGAGTCCTTTGGATGCAGCAGACATAGGTTCACAGTTTTAACACTTAAATCTGAGGCCTATCAGGGTATTTTTAGTTTGCAAATATAGCTGAATATTAGTGAAAGTAGCTTGAATTAGGGAAGTGGCTGTGTAGGCAAAACAATACTGGATAGGAAAGCCTTACAATGCTGTAGAGACTGCCTCTTTCACCCACACTGGGCAGGTTTGTGACTTGGGGATGGGGCTGTGCAGGGCAGGGAGCTGGACTCAATCATCCTTCTGGGTCTTTTCCAAATCAGACTATTCTGTGATTCTGGAAATCAGGTTTTTTACGTGTTTTTGAATATCATGTACAAATGTCATGTGCAAAATGTTCATGACACACAGGAACACACAGGTACTTTCCTGGGCTTCTGCAGCACAGAAATGAGAAAATGAACTTCTAGCAAGAACAAGAGCTGGTCTAGAGCAAAGCCAAAGCAAGACCTGATATTTTGTCTGTAGCTACATTAGGGAGACTGGCCCCAGGCTCCTTATCATGGGCCTGTGTGGGAAGAGCAGGGAAGGGGCTATGCTGGCAAGTAAAAAGCCAGCATGACTTTTCCTCTGACAACAGTTTATGTCCTGAAGTATTGCAACAGATAAACTTTAAAAACACTAAACATTTAAACATTTATAAAGTGTTATTTTTCTCTGAATTTTCCTCTCTTCCCTAGATATTATCAATATTAAAGCTCTAAACCCCTTCTAGTTCTCTTAGATACAATTGGTATTGAACCAAGATAAAAGGAGCTGTTGAAAGCCTGTTACATACTCTTCAATATCTGCCAATTTCCAACAGGATTCTGTAATAGCTGAGACTTACATTTAAAGTGGTACATCTATAAACCTGATTGCTGAAAAAGATAAGCTATTTTAAATGCTTCTTACTGACTTTTTATTTTGTTTGTTTCCTGCTGCAAATTCATTGAATAGTCTTCCTATTTCACGCTGCTCAAGGTAAAAATAAACCAAAGAAAAGAAAGATTTTGTGCTTTTTGCCATCAGACACCTGTTTATTGAAGCGTGCTGTGATGGCTGCAATGAGATTTGCACTGATGTGGGATGAGGGAGTCACTGGCAGGTAATTACTGCTATCAGCAGCAGTTTTGGTTGCTGTTGGAGGTCTCCTGGGTACTGCCCACTGCAGGCACACATTAGAGCAGCTCCTCTCCTCACCTCTCATCTTCACAGGGATCATCATCCCCTGCCCCACTCTGTGTCCATGGACATGTCCTGGCAAGCCTTGCTCATTCTGAGATCTCAGACCACTCTTCAGGCAGGTAATGGGAAGAAGGATTTAGGTATTCTCCTGGAGCCAACTCACCTGGCTAAAGTTAGGTTGTATTAAGTACTTCATTCAGTTAGCCTCAATAATATACTCTTTTTACTCCCCAAGATGCTGCATTTTCCTGTAGGGCACAGGCAGGTATGAAAAGATTTATGGTAGCTTCTGCAATTCTGTGAGTAGAAACGTCCTTACAATTCATACAGTGGGTGGGAACAGAGCATCCAAACCTCTTACATGGCTGCACACTCAGAACAAGGTGGGCTTCAGGCCTGAGAGAGAGGAGAGAAGAAGCAAAGTGAGAAAGAATATTTTACACTCTCATATAATCTGCAAAAACAAATGAAAACTAAGCCTCTTTGTAGATCCTCTATATTTTTAAGATCTAAATGCATGGGTTCACAAACAGCACTTAAGGAGTATTGTGTAAAAAAAGCATCATGAAAACAGTAATGTGCATCATCAAGAGAAGTGGGTTAAAGAGATGTGCTACTCACTACAGAATGAAAGTGCTGGTGTATTGGAAAGCCTCTCCTCAGCACCAGCTGTGTGGTTAACCCCCAGACTGAGTCAAGGGGGAAGGCACAAGAAAATGCCCCATGGCCCTCCCTGCAGCCAGCCAGAGCATGTCCAGAGGAATCACCAGCTCATCACACTCCTGCCAGATGTGGACCTGAGGCACCACGCCTGAGAACCACTTTCTGATGCTCTGCTAGAGCCCACTGTTCCTCAGAAAAGAAGGCTTAACCTGATTGCTTCTCCCCATCCTTCTGCATGCTTCAGCTCCTCCAAGTCCCCCCATGCTTGGCACAAGGCACTTTGAACACATAACTTTCCAGAGCTGGGCAGTGTCCCTCCCTGCCATGCCCTGTCTGATGCATGATCTGTCACTGCCAGCCTCTCCCAGTGCTGCCCTGGCTGAAAGCTACCCCAGCACAGCCCAGCAACGTGCCCTGGTTCTGGAGGAGCCACAGCAGACACTGAAATGTATTAACTATTACCTTGGATGACAAACAGGTATCACCAATGGACAGTTTGGCAGAGGACAGGTAGGTATTGGTAATATCTTCTAGCTCAGTGCTGAAATGATCAGAATCCTTGATGACATTATAATTTAGGGCCATGCTGTAACTGGCAGGTTTCTTCTCCTGCTTCTGCTGGTAGTTGCACAGTTTCCTGAAGGCTGCTCTGAATTTCTGGGACATGAGATTGTAAATGACAGGATTGATGGCACTATTTAAATAAATACAGATTCTGCAAAATAGCAGGAACCAGTTTTCCTGGAAGGGCCTGGAAAGAAAGGAGTTGACAACAACCAGGGTGCGGTAGGGCATCCATAGGAATGCAAATAGGATCACAACCACGGCCAGCATTTTGGTAACCTGAGGGAACACAGAGAGAGACAGAAGAGGGGCAGAAGGTCAGTACTCCCCTTGGCATGAACATGTGCATTCTTACACCTCTAGGGCCAAACCAAACCTCTGGACAGATCCTTCAGTAGGAATTTCTGATGAATATTTGATTCAGAAAGGTTTTATACAGTCGGAAGTACAAAAACCTTGGCTTCAAATTTTTCCTAGTTTTTGTTAAATTACTCTTTCCAGATGATATCCCAGTAAGCTAACTGTTGTAGACCTCAGACATTTCCACTTCTTATTCTGGAAGAAGGTGTTGATTTAAATGGGAAAAAAAGGACAAAGAGTATTTTTTTCCCAAACACATTATATCTCTCCACCTTTAGACTAGTATAGCCTGTAGAGTTACTAAACATAAAGCCTTTTTAGGTTATCTGGTTTAACAGTCAGCCTAAAACAATTTCCCAAAGCCAAAAATAAGGAAAAAATGAGAACAATTAGATTAATTTATTTTCCTCAAATCCTCAATATTTAATTAGATCTTCATCATTTGATATTTACTCTGAAAAGCCAAATAAAGTTTACAGAGCCAGGGAAAAAAGGATTATCAATAAAACTTGATTGTTATAAGAACTTTATTCTATTATGTAATTTTCTTTAGAAAAAAGAAAACAACCTTTGGGAATACCCAGGATACCTGAAAGGGAGTGAATGAGAAATAATATTTTAAAAAATCCACTTTAAAAGTAGTCTTTCTTTTGTAAATAATTTAATTCTGATGTAGACAGTATTCAACAGTCTCTACATTAAAGAAAGTTTGAAAGGTATTAATAAAGAAAGTAGAAAGCACACAGAAATGTGATATGGGAGGATATGCTGGCACACCTTCATGGAAGTCAGGAGATGACTTGGTTAACTGTGTGAAATAGAAAGTATTGGCACACATTTTGGTGAGCTAGGACTGTTTCTTCTGATTGTGCCTTTATAAGAGTTTCCATAGGAAATAACTCCACTAAGATCACTCACACATGCTAGTTTTAGAATTGGGCTTTAGGTTGAAGTTGTGAGTATATAATTCTATTGTCTTCTGACCAGATATGCTCATTATATAAAAACCTGCCATCACAGTCCCTAATGAATGTAATGAATTTCTCCTATCTTTCTAGAAAGACACACTTTTAAGCCAATTTGTTTGGTTTGTTATAGGTATTCTAATAAAGAATGTGATGAAAATCAAAGATACTCTACAAATTGATGTATCTTTATCTGTTTATTGGTCTTTGAATGTGCATATTCAAAGGCTGCAATTTTATCTTAGTTCTTCCCTCACCCTTATTTTTGTTTTCTCTACAGCTGTGTTCAGTGGGAGTAAAAAATAATGAGAAGTGAGACTGAGAAATGAGACTGGGAAATGCTATCTA
This sequence comes from Agelaius phoeniceus, assembly GCF_051311805.1. Classification (NCBI taxonomy): domain Eukaryota; kingdom Metazoa; phylum Chordata; class Aves; order Passeriformes; family Icteridae; genus Agelaius; species Agelaius phoeniceus. Next base: position 127,308,883 of record NC_135265.1, read on the forward strand.
TCTCCTTTTTTGTCACTTGACTGATACATTTCATTATGACTTCTACACTGTTTTTGTTTTCTAATTTTCTGAGCACAGTCATTGTAATAGAGCAAAATACAAACATGAATGTTCCAGGTAACTCAAAGGATGATCTCTCCTTATCTCCACTTCTGAAAGGGCCATGCCATGAACATGGTAGCAGGGAGAGAGTTGACCCAGTACTGACCCATTCTGGCTCTCATCCCTCCAGTTCAGCTCCAGCCTGTGCCTCCAAAATGAGCAAATCCATTCAGTGGAGTACAATCATTCACTGTAGAAAATAATCCACATTTAAAGGAAGAAAGCCACCATTTGTGGAGCCTGGGTGAACAATGGGACAGAGCCAAACCAACAGATGTATTCCATCAGCTCAGGCATTCAGGGCATAACAGCCTACACATGCATCAGAGTACTTTGCTACCAGAAGCTCAGCAGGGCACTCCACTATGGTACCTACCAGTCATTGGCAATTTACATTTCTTTCAGGAAAAAATTGCTCAGAGGATCATTTGCAGTGTTGCAGCTATCAGCTTGAGTCTGGACTAGAAGTAAATTATTCTTACTGTCAAGGAGGGGGTAATCCAGAGTGACACAATTAACACTGTACAGCAGTAAAAAAAGACTATTACTGCTCAAGTGACTGTATCCCATACACCACAAATACATATATATATATATATATATAAATATGTATGTTTGTATGTATGTATGTATGTAGTGTGAAAATTATTAGCTGAATTTGTGTATATTGGCATTTGGATGCACATTTTCTTTTTAACACCATAAGCTTCTACTGCTGGAAATGAAGCACTCTGTAGAGCTGTTTTTCATTCTGCTCAGGTCAATGAACCAACTCATGTACTCATATGCCTTCACAGAGTCTACATGCAGTGCAAGAGAAGAGGCAGAGCCCATGGGTGGCATCTCTTTGGTGGCATCTCTTGGTGGTTCAGTCCATGCAGGACAATGAGGAGAATTCACTATAATTTTTAACTGTCTGCAATACATATCCTTGCAGAGCTGCCAAAAATAACAAACTTCTCACAAGGTCACCATTGCCTGTCAGAAATTCAGTTTCCTGATCCATCTGACCAGCTGTGGTTGTCTCTGGGACACACGATGAGGCCCTGAGTTCAGGTAGTTATTTGCTCATTGGTAAATCCTCCTTAGTCTGGCTCTGGAGTGGTTCCACCTACCTCAGACCATGACCTATGTGCAAAAGGCAGCAGTTCTGAGGAGGTGCTCTGGCAAGGCTTACTTAGTCCCAGCATGGGGATTGTCACCCCACTGCAGGGTGAGGCACCACTCAGGGCTTCTGACACAAATTCACCTCAACTTAAAAAATGTTCAATTAAAAAAAATGTGTTATAGGTCAACCCATTATCTAAATACATGACTGAGGCCAAAGCTTCATTCTTATCCACACTAAAAGTCTTTATTGCTGAACATAAGTTGTTTAGAGGAAAGTTTGGTCCTCTTTGTTTAAGCAAAATGCCATATCCTTTTTCAAATCACTTCATATGAAACAAAACATATATTGGGAAGAGGCTAATTATTTTGATATCAGTGGAGTGCTAAGAGGACACATTTTAAAAGAACATGTTTTTTATTACCTGTGAGCATACCAAAGCTCCCTGAAAGCAGCAGCACTACATCCTCAATTCACTGCTCAGGTGAAAGCAAACACACTGATTGCTCTTTTCTTGTGGATGTGCACTGTCCTATGCTCAGGGTACAAATTATTCTTAGTTAGGGAGATTGAAAACATGGTAAAAAGACTTTGAGCAATTTCAGCCTAGTCCAAATTTCAAGTGTAGTTTGAATGATAACAAAAGAACTTCAGATTGAATATGGTTCTGCCTGTATATAAACATTCTTCAGGCCCTATCTTTTTATTTCTGAGGATGCTCTAAAGAATATTTAAAATATGTATTACTAAACAGAGTCCCAATATTTTAATTCTGAACTAGTATCCTCTTTTTCCTCCCTGCTCCAAAACCTTCTTATTCTAAGGAAGGGTTTTTATTAAACATTTTTATTATCCTGATACAAACAGTTTAGTATTGCTTCCTTCTCCTTTGAGTACTAATCTTTCTTACACTGATAGTAAAAGCAATAGTCACTCTGGTGTTTTAAAGCATGTAATAACATCTTTCTTCTTGTGCCTGGTTGTGTTCATTGCAACACACAGAGATTGCATATCCCAGTCCATGATTTCCTAATCAAAAAGAGGTTGTGCAATAAGAAGGAGAATTAAATAAATAGAAGGATTAAGGTCTTGATATACTAACACCACAAGTGAAACGAAGTGATAAGATTGAGGATTTCATGTAAGCCGTGTAAAACTTATCTGGCACTGCAAGCTGGAATCTGTGCTTGTTGTGCTGTGAGAGAACAGAAGGATTTCTCTGGTGAGCAGGTCATGACTGCAACACTGCCCAAGAGAGGACTTTCTCTAGAGGGTCTGCCTGCTATTCCTGACCATGATAGCCACGATGACCTTAGATTGGATTGGACTAATCAAGTAACCTTGTGAGATACACATACTGTTAAGTGAGCTGGATTCCATCTCAAGTTTAAACCAACATGTTTGCTGTGTAAGGCTGCATTTATTTTTCTCAGTCACCTTGATATCTGAGGAAAGTAGGAATTCCTTTGGGGAAAGTATGAAACCTTCATGCAAACATACAATTCAGTATTCATGCTATAAATGGAAAACCAAAAAAAATCTGTGATCTGTGGGCTGCAGGACCCACACTGAAACAGAGGAAAAGGGTGAGAAGGAAGGAATGACAAGGGACCAACCTGTGCAACCTGACTGCAGCACTCTCTGGCCCCACACTGCTGGTGGCTGCAGGGAAGGGACTGAGTGTAACTTGTGGCTATAACAACGGGCAATCAATTAGCACTATTAATTTTCCCCAAGTTGAGTCTGCACTGCCCAATAACTGATAGTTTGTTTGCCTGTCCTTGTCTTGGATCATGAAGAATAGGAGCACTTCCCATTTTCTCTCCCATTCTCAGCTGGAGCCAATCCCCCTATAGAAACATGCATATGTTTATTTTCATAGAATTGTTCTTGGATAAATATGAGAACTCCTACAGAAGTAGGAAGTTCACACCATATTTTCAGACACCTTTTCTACAGATCACATGCTGGATATTGTACACTCCTCAATCCCTGTAGTGCAGCACAGGTCCAGGAAGACACAGAGTTTCACATTTTAGCAGAACTCACTGTGAGGCCAGACTGTATTGTCAGCTATATGTGTTCTTGTCAGCATGGCAGGAAATTTTCTTCTTTGTGTCTTAATAACTGTTGAGATTCTAGATTTTTTTTTAATATGTACTTGTTTTTTCACCTTTACTCTTGTTTTTCTTGTTTTTTACACCATTGCCTATATTTGCATGTTGCTATTATACAAAAAATATTACTAGTTGTGCCACGCTATCCTTGCTTTGCTTCCTGTGTTGTACTATATGCAAATTCTAGCTTTACTCAAAATGAAGCTGCTTTAAGCAATCAGGTTGCTTGGGCTTTTAGAGAAAGTCTTGCTGTCTTTACAAGACATAAAAGATATCACATTATAATCTTCACTTTTTGGTTTCATAACAGTGTCCATATTCATCAGTGTTCAATGTAAAAGATTTGTTTGATTTTCAAGTGATACTGGCACATGTAATCAAGTATAAAGTGATATTAACTTGAAGAGCAGGTTATCTTCTTCTACTAATTAATGGACAAAGAAAAACAACATTAAACACTTCCTGACTATTAACTATAATTGGTGTCATAATTAAATTTAACCTAGCCCACGTATTTGTGTTGTGTGTTTCCAAGCATAGCTCTAGTGCTCTCTGAGGGCTCAGGGCTCTAGAAGGCAGCTCAGTTAACTTTTGAGGTTTTTGCCATCTCTGTGATAGGAGAACATGGTCCCTCTCATAACAGTAGCAATTGAAGCAAAATAAGAAGAATATAAAGAATAAGAAGAATATCCCCAGAGCCATCTGCAAAAGATGCACCCTGTGTTTCCTATCACTGCACCAGCTGAGCTGCCTGCTGCACATCATGTGGTTTACTGCAAACAGCCAGCAATTAATCTGCTCACTATATTCCACTGGTATTATTACACACAGCAGCATACATATTCAATAATATAAAAAGAAGCTAGTCAAACCTATGCCTCAGTTTTGAGCCATAGGTACAAAAAAATATTTTCTGAAAGACAGAGAAACAAAGATATTTAGCATTTACAAAGCAATTTAGATACAGACTTCCTTAAACAGACTTTTTACAGGAGAGTTAGAGACAGGAAAATTTACATCTTGACTGCATTTGCTGAGTGACATAGTGCTTTAGCTGGGACTCAGCCTCAGTGTCCCAAACTCCCAGGATAGTTCCTTCCCTTCAAATCTCAAAAATAAGTCAAGAGTCACTTTGTATATTTGGCAAGATTACTAATAATCTGTAATGTAAGGAAATTATAGTTGAAAATGTTTCCATCCTATCTGACACTTCCTAATTGCTTTCTGATATAGGAAATAAAGTACTGTTTTGTTTTGGTTTGTGGTTTTTTTTTTGATCCTTGCAGTAGGTAATAATGTACAGGCAAGAAAAAAATGTATTTTTATGTATATGTGTATGTATCACTGATTTTAAACTTGACTACTTAAAAAAAAGGAAGAATGGAAGAATGTATTTTACCTCTTTCCACAGCTTCAGACAAGTGAGCTTTAAAACAAGTTGTTTAGGTTTCAGAAAGCCATTTCAAATAGTTGTTCCTACCTGCCTTCGAGAAGCAATAGTGCTATTGAAACTCCTGTTAGTCATCTTGGAATTCACAGGCTTGCTTTGGTGAGCCACATCATTCCTCCAGGTCTTAGAGTTTTCTTTTGGGTCTGAAGGGATGGGGTTCAGGAACAGTATTCTAGCAATCAGGCCATAGAGCACAGTCGCCAATACCATTGGCACAACATAAAATATACCAAAGTCCATCATGTAGATAGGAGAGTAATAGCTCCTGGAGACCTTGTAGCCACAGGACACAACAGTGGTCTCTTTGTAGGCTACTGTATTAAGGTCTAGCAAGAAAAACCAGAGCATACAGTATATGGAGGTGAAAGCCCAAACAAAAACAATGATCTTTTTGGCTCTTGAAAAAGTGCAGAGGAATTGAGCTTTGATTGGGTGGCAGATGGCTATGTACCTCTCAATGGTGAAGGCAGCGATGGAAAAAGAAGAAGCGTTGATTCCCAGGTACTGGAGATAAGTGATGCAGAGGCACCCAACGTAGCCGTACACCCAGGATCTGTACAGGCTCTCTGTGATATTGGGTAGTCCTGCAGCCACAAGCACCATGAGATCTGCCATGGCCAGGCTCACCAGATAGCAGTTAGTGGGAGTTCTCATGTGCTTCGTTCTGAGGACCACCAAAACCACCATGATGTTGCCCACGATGCCCAGCCCGCAGATGAGGAGGACCAAGAGGATGGTGACCACTTGGTATTCGGCTGTAATGATCTCCTGGCTCGATAGTGGCAGCCCAGTCTGGTTCTGCTCGTCTCCTGTGCCATTCTCCATCTTCACCAGCCCACTGCTGCTTCTGCCAAGCACTCGATCTCAGCACCTGCTCTCCATGGTCCCCTGCAAAAGGGTCACTGGAGCAGAGTGTGGGTGAGCTGGGTGCAGCCCCAGAACACGTTCTCCATGTAGGCACAGTCCCATTCCTGTGCCGTCCTCCACTCCCCCTACAGCATCTGAACTTTCAGTCTTTGTAAAGTCAACTATGGGACGGGTTAGTCCCTCTAAGGCCCCAGCTCACTTGCACAGGCTAAAAGGCTGTTTCCTCACAGCTGCTTTGAGGCATTCACGCACAGCCAGCCCGTGGAGGTGGAAGTCTCCTGCCTGCAGTGGCAGGGAAGCGCAGCCCCTGCTCTGCCAGCAGCTGAGCCGCCCCGCGCTCCGGCAGCGCCGCTGGCCAGGAGGAGCCGCCGCGCTCCGAGGGTGGAGACAGCAGCGGGAGGCGAAACCAGAGGATTCGTGAAGGTTTTCTGCTCCACGCCGCTCTCCCTCTCTGCTCTCAGGCAGCTATCATGACAGCATCGATCGCATTGATCCGCGCTGGCAAACAAAGGAGAGCTGGCTGGCAACAAAATTGCACTGATTTTTAAAATTCTGACTGCTGCCATACCCTTGTGAAAAGTAATGGCTATTTACATTTGCCTCCTGCTTTGCAAGGAGTCCCTTCAGGGTTTTACAGAAGCAAATGCATCCCAGCTCTTGAAAATAGCAGGAAAAAATGTAGGGGTCTTTTTTACTTAATAGAAAGTTCTGTTCAAAACCTCTACCACTACAGCTGTCATCACTCCTGAGTCCTTTCAACTCTTTTGAATCGCAGCAGAGCAACAATAAAATGATCACAACACAAATTGCTTCTTAACGAGATCAGTCACACAGGCACTCGTGTGCATGCACACAACACAATGTCACTAATCTACCACTCTTTGCCCAATGTACATTCTCCTCTGATTGAATAAACTCCTCCATGGTCAGTCAGGTTGTGTAAAACCACAGACAAATCAAAGACTGGTGGAAATAACTGTTTTGAGCAGTGCAGATGAAACCCTACCAATTCAGTAGCTCAGCTGCACCTGGAGACTGCACTTTCCTGTCTCACTTGCTATCTAAATGCATTAGTGAGAAAAACAATAGCAAACCCTTCTGTAAGGCTCTGTGAAAGTGCCCTTGTCAGCTCCCAAACACAGTCTCTCAGCCCACCACTTCTCCTTATGCTACTGTGTTAAAAGTTGGAAGAGCAAACTTGTCTTAAAATCCCTTATTTTTCTGCATTAAGGGCAATTGGTTTTGCTCTTTGCTCAGGAAGCAAAAGGTTCAGCAAAATAAAATGTTGCACAACTGAGGAAAGGCATCTTGGATTTCAGAACAGACTGTAGTGTTTAGCACTGGCACATGTTTGCAAAACTAGGACTTTAAGTAGACTTAAACAGGTGGTGACAAAAAGAGAGTATCACCTGAATGAGAGCTGAAAATCAGACTCAAATAATTCCAGAGGTTTGAAGCCACTCAGTTAATGTTTTCCAGCCATTTTTTCCATTTGCCTATGTTGTGATCACATACTTTTTATCTGTAGATCCAAGAATACTTAATGAAGTAAAGCAAATATAATTTTTCCTGTTTAATAGATTAATAAACAGGGGTGAAAAGAATTAGATAGTTTTGCCAGTGATCTTGGCCTGTGGGAAAATGCAGGTTGCTGATTACTTGACCAACAGTATATCAGCAGAAACATATAATCTTGATTGTCCTTCATACCATCTGCAGATCCTGTTATTTTGGACACAGCTGAAGGAGGAAGGTCAGTATTACTGTAATGCCTGGGTGTCATAAAGAATATTACTTCCAGCCCCTCTACACTCCACAACATTTTATCCTTCAAAATGGACAGCTTTCCCCTTCCATGCTTTTAAAGCTGTGTGACCATAGTGGGGGCAGCCCCTGATGTTCAAGCCTGCAGTATAAATAGCACCACAAGGGAGCCCAGGACTGAGAGATCACAGAGTTGGTGTCAGCACTCAGGGACCCAGCAAGGCACTGAATCAGAGATTCAAACCAGGAAACTGAGAGAGATGGCTCTGTGGATAAACTCCTCAGTCCTCAGGGACCTCAGCTGAATTAAAAGTTTTTGGCACCTCCATAGACTGATTCCTCCTTAAGGGGTGACTGATGCCCTTCTGCCACACCGTCACACAGTGAAGTCTTGCTGCTCCTGTTTCTGTATATCCTGCTGGCTTATGGAGGCAACCTGCAGGTTCTGATTTGGCCTGAGAATCAGCACATCTGAGAGCACGAAAGTGTTTGCAGTGCAGGAACTAATGGCTGAGGACATGGCATGCAGAGAAGCTGTGGAATATTTAAAAGACCAGGATTTTGAAGTAAATATTGGAGCTCTGGAAGATGTACAAGACATGTATTATCTGATGGTTGCCTCATTCTTCTGCATCTGCTTCTGGTCTGTGTCTATTATTCTAGAGAGACGATGGACGGTCTTGTCTCAGTCACTTTTTATGAGTTTTTATCAAGTGCTGCATTCTGGTCGTGAAAAAGGTATAGAGTTGTCACTGTATGGCTACAAGGAAATAAATCTACAGAAGGCATTCAGAGGATTTAATCAAAAGCAAAATTTTAAGTATTTTATCAAAAAGTAAGTATTTTATGAAAATACTATCAGTATTAACATACTAAAACATTAACATACTACCAGTATTAACACAAGCAAACATTTCCCTTTTCATAAAATACTTCCACAACCTACAATGTTTGTATAAAACCTGCAGTAATTGCAGAAGGAATTTCAAGACTGAAAATATAAATTCCATGTAATTAGAGCATCTGGTGCTGTGGATTTTGCTGAAACATCATTTGATTCACTTTGCCTGATACATTCAAATTATCCTTTCAACATGATTATCAGTCGGATTCAGATACTGAATCTGGGAATCAGTACAAGACCAATCTTTTCTCCCAGTTGATGCTGTGCTAATGCAATTCTCAAAATATGGTGGCTAGTTTCACAAGCAGCTCAGCATGAATACATGCAGGCCTGGCAGCTGTGCCAGGGAAATTTTGACAGAAGGTGGCCCAGAGACTGCTGTGAAACTTTTACTGCATATTTGTTACTCCATTTTATGGCTGTACCTGTTGGTCCAGCATCAGCTGACATTGCATGTAGAAATGAGGACAGACACAGTTTGCAAGTTGACAACAACAAGCAGAAAAACAAACCCTGGAAAAATGCTCACTTTTGCCAATGCATCTCTTTTAGTCCAACTGTTGGGGCAGGAGGGAGAGGGGAAGGCATGTTGACACCACCTGGTCTATGTACACTTAGCCAACAGTATCCTTGTCCAAATTGTTTTCCCATTTGTCTCAATTAAAATGTGTCTCTGCTCACTTGAGTCACAACTAACCCATAATAAATTGCCTGATAACATTAAGTGCACACTGAGGTGGAACAGTGAATCATTCTAAACAGTTTACTGCACTATATATAAATTATTCTTAATTATTTTTCTCTAACTCAGTTCACTTCCCCAGTGGGCCTTTTCTGTTTTGATAAACAACTCAAAAAAAAAAAAAAAAAGGCACTTTCACAGTCTATTCCCTCCTGTACTCAGGATTCATAAAAAATCACAGCTAAGTTGGATTCTTTACTCTGTGTCCACCTCTGATGGAGCACAGAGCACTTACTGCTGTACAAGTATTTCCAAGGCTGCATTTTTTGAGGACAGAAGCCATCATTGGTAATTGCTTTATTACTATCCAGAGGCTGGCTTTTAAAGTTTATAACTGGCTACTGGCATGATCAGCTCCAAATGTGTTTGGGAGATTTACACTTGACATGGTTAAATGCTGTAGGAACTGTGGTCAGCTAGAATTTATTGTCCTATACCTGCTGTGCCACCCAGCTGTGCTTTTGTGCTGATGTAGTGAACCCGTGGAAAAGTGTTTGGTTTGTGGGAGAAACCTGCACCTGGAAAAGCCTCTTGTAACTAAAGATTGTGAGGGAACCAAACATATCTTCTGTGAGATAAATCTCATTACCAAGGCAGGGATCCTTCTTTCTAACTCATTTTTTTGTTGCCTGCCAATGGAGAATGCTGAACTACTGCTGGGTGGGTTTTCCAGACATGTCCAAGTGGTTTAGGACTTATGATGAGGTGGAGATCATAACTGTGTCTGACAAATGCTGTTTGATTTAAAGGCTTTTAATCTTCATAAGAGTCTAAATCGTGTATCAAATGTGAGGGGTTTTGCATACTTCTTTTCTTTTAGTCTTCATCTTGGACTGGTATGGGCTCAAGGTAAGTGATAAGAAATCTTAATTTACTTGTTCTGAAAAAACAGCTGCCACAAAAAGTATGAAAAATGGATTTAAGCAATAAGCTGGCTCACATAGGAAATTTTGTTTATCTCTTGCCTGTCAACAAGGTCACTGGATACTGTGGTTTGTTGAGACAGATCTGGGATCACATGGCAAAGGAGGCTGGAAGAACTTTAAGAGGGCTGCTCTTTTTTTCCACTAATTTCTATCAGCTGGGGTGGAGATAAAGTGTATAAGACCCTTATGAAGGAGCAGGAAATTTGCCAGGATAAATATAGAAAAATCACCCAAAACAAAAATTAAAAATGGATGAGGAAGACTGCTTTTATGGATTTTTTTATCCCTTAATTATTTGCATTCCCTTCAACTTCTCCTCTTAAGGGACTATCAGCTAAGCCATAATTACCACTGAAAGGTGATCTGAAGAAAGAGGAGGTGCAGTTCAGTAGGAAAAAACACAAAGTGGTTCACTTTGGCAGGAGCAGGCAAGTACCCAGCTCTGTAGAAACTGCTCATCTGACCCCAAGCCATGCAACCATCAGTACGAAGGTTGATGAGAAGATGATGTGAAATCCAACTTTCATCCAAAGTGTATCAGTAGAAGCTGGGCATTCTCCTAGCTTACATGATGTCTTTCCATCCCTTTAGCACAACTATAATGCTATTTGATAATGCATCATTTCAGAGAAGAAAACGTATATGGTCAAAGTCTGCTTTGTGCATATATTTCATACACGTACTTTGGATTAAAATTGTTGGCCCTATTTTAAAAAAACACCATGGAAAGTCTTCTTGATTATGGACAAAATTTAGATTATAATTCCAAATTCTTAAAAAAAATTTTAAAAAAATTAATTATGCTGGAATCTCATTCTTTAAGGTTCAGATTCTCTGAGCAGACTGTGTTGTATGCATTAACACCAATTGCTTATACAAGAGATCCAATGTTTGAAACAAATGAAAAACATAACTGCCTAAAAGATCAAAGCAGAGATCTGGTATTTTTGGTGGTTATAAGTTTTAGATCTCACAGATCCCACAGTTTTACTTCAAGGACAGAACTTCCTAGTTCCTATGTAAAGCCAATTTTCTGTCATCTCTTTGTGTCTCTAGAGAGCCTCAAGAGAAGAGAATAAATACTAATTCTACCATGACCCTAAACAGAGTTTTTTCATAAAGATTATGGTTGCTTGTCTATTATTCTAGGGGATAAAGTAATGAATGATCAGACAGAATTTCATTACATTCATTTAAATTTGTAGTAGAAAGATTTGTCATAATTCAGCACAGTACCAGCTTTTTATGCTCAGAAGAAAAGCAACACAAGGATATTAATTCACTCATTAAGATACTATATTTTTGATATTGTTTAATGCAAATTCTTCCTAGCTGTGAAAATTACTCATCTCACCTTGATCACCAACAGGCAGTTTGGCATATCTGTAATGAAATTTTCAGTGGGTTTATCATGATAATCTGGGAGTTGGGAAGGAGGTTGGCTCACTTGGTATTGCAAAGCAATTGACAGCTAAGCACTTTTTTCCTTGATGAATTAATAATTAAAAAAAAATCTTAGAAAAAAGTAACAGAAAAGCAGTGTCAGGGACAGCAACTCTTAGCTCATGCATTATCAGGATGAGTCCAGACCAAGCACCGTCCAGTAGCTCTCCAAGTATGGAGGGGGAACATCAGATCAGTTTGAGTCTTCTGGGTCCAGATCCCTAATTGATGTACAGCTTGGTAACTTCTTCCTAACCAGCAATGAAAAGCTGAGTAATACCCAGCAGCATGTAACATCTGGTGTTTGACTGACACCAGGTGTGCTCAGCTGGGCTGTTGATCCCTGTATCCATGGCAGAAGGGGTGAGCTCCCCATGTGGAAGATGGGAGCTGTGATCCCAGCAGTGTCTTTGCTGCAGCATGGTAAAAAGCCTCAGGGAAGGTTTCTGTCAGTCTGAGGTGGTTGGTTATGGTGGCTGGTTGTTGGAGTACAACATGGGGCAGGCTGAAAGCTGTTTGTTCAAATATAAGAATACAATCTGATGTTGTACAGCCTCAGCTCCATGTTGTGTGATTTATTGTGTAAAAGGCAGTGGAAAATTGGTTTATACCCTGATTTCTTGCACCCACTTCCATCAGTAGATGGGAGCATTGCTGGAAGGACACAGAACTACTGCTATAGCTGATTAAAGTGATCTCTAGGAATGTTTCATGTAGAAACAAATACAACCAGGATGACTGAAACAACTTCCATTTCTTTTTTTTTTCAATCATAGTAAAGTACTTTTGTTGGGAAGAAAAAAAACCCCAGCAGTTGCATATTATCATTTCAAAATGTTGAAAAATTTTTAGTAATTCAGAAAAGAATCATGTTCCACAGTTGAAAATGTAAATCTGTTTGTTCATAACATCTGAGCTTCATAAAAGTTTTGAAAAGGGCTGCTTTTATTTCACTTCAGTGAATCTTTCTGGGCATGTTTGCTCTTTAATGCAAACAGTGAATCACAAAATCATTTACCCATTTAGATTTAGAAGTAGAACAAACAGTAGAATTGGAAATGCAGTAAAGTAGAGCCAGTGAGTGGTTGTTAGAGTTAGGGTGAGTCCATGGCAAATGATGCAGGAATGCCTTCTCTTGAGCCTGTACCAAATTCAAATCTAGCCAGCTGATTTTCATTCTGGTATGAGAAAGAGGCTTGTGCCTCTCCTGTTCCTCTGTTCAACCTCAGTAATTCTCAAAGGCTTTAATGAACATCTGACACATTTGACAGACAGGTTATCAATCTCGAGTAAATTAAGCCTGGCAAATATTACAAGTATGTACATGAAGGACAGAAGGTTACAGATGTGTCTGGAATGGAGTAAGTTGAGAACAAGGGCATCAGGAAAAAAATACAGGGAAGAACTATTACACACACCATAAAATAGAGGAGAAACTTGGATCAGAATTCATGCCTCATTAGATACCAGAGAATTTAACCAAAAGATGCATTTCTGCAAAGAGCTAGCTACTTTTTTCTGTTGCTCTGACAATTACTCCCTTGATTTTGTAAGTGTAGGTTTGATAAATTTGATGAGATGTGCAATCTTAAGGGCAAGGCAGTGACTTATCTGTGTGAAACAGCTAATTAAAACCACCACAATGATATCAGAGGATCAGAGGGAAAAATTACCGAAGTTATTAATTAGAGATGAGCAAATAGGTCTGAATCAAAACCTACTCAAGCAGTAACTCTGTGGGATAAAGCCAAAAAAATGCTGATTCCTTCCAGGAGATTTGATTTTGTTCACTTTTAATCTTTTATTGCTTAGAATGCAGCATTGCAAAAAATGGCAAGTTTGGTCCTTTTGGACTTCATTCACTTCTGCTGTAATTATATTGGGAATGAGCAGTGAACATGTAGCTAACATGAAAATAGCTTTACTTCATTGTATTACACCATGGTTATAATAATGTCCTTTATGCAAAGAAAATATCTTCATTAGGAGAATGCAAGACCAAAGTTTTTGGATGTATTGGATATATTTCTATAGATTATTATGGAATTAATAATTAAGAGTTGATGCATTAATTTACCAGACTGTAAAAACATGTTTTTGTTAATGGATAGCACAGTTTGAATGACAACTTCCTAGCACACACAGCTCTTTCCCTCTGCTCCCCCCTTCTCTCATCCTCCTTTCTCCATAATCCCCTTTATGACTGAGTGTGGTACAACACACAATTCCATGATGTTTTCCCCCTTGCCCTTATCTCCATAGGCCTGTCACATTTTGTGAACACTTTTCATCATCGCGTTAGCAGGGAGGATCAGAGGCTGCGCTGTCAGAGACAGGCTCACAGCTGCAGAGCTGCCCCTCTCCTGCAGCTGCTTTCAGCTCAGCAGGAGAAAAGGGAGAAGTCTGTCGTGGTTTCCCCCACACCCACTCCCTCAGCCCCCCAGTGTGACACGGTGGAGCTGTAACAGGCACACGGGGTTCTCACCTACTCGGCTGCAAAGCTGAAGATGGGTGAAAAGAGCCGGCAAAAAATCCTGCAGATTGACTTCAGCCTGGTCTCACCCCCTGGGGAGGCTTCACTGACTACAGAGCTCTATCTTTTATTTCCAAAGTGATCAGCTGCACAGTGGGGTGTTGGTGGCTCAGGTGTAGCTAAAACCCATCAACACAGAAGGTAAATACAAAGCAGCAAAACATTTCAAATGGGACAAAAAGTGAAGAAGGGCTGATCCAGAGCTCAGTCACTGGAACGAATGAGCATCAGTGCAATCCCCAGCAGCTATTCTGGTAATTTTACAGTATGGAGATTTAAGAGTTCAGTGGAGCTTCCCCTCATTCGACTCCTGTTATCTTTTGGTTTTATCTTCAAGGTGAACTGCCAGACTCAGCTGTTGTGTGTTAGTAATGAGCTGTTACCAGAAAAATTTCTGTTAGAACCACAGACTAAAATCAACTCTCCATAAATACAAACAGGATGGTAACAGGGAACATGGACTCTCTCCCTGATACAGCTTTGTACTTGCACACTATGCATATTTGATGAATGAGGTCATGAGAGCATGTAAACAGCACTTCCTAATATTTCCCAGTATCTAGGGAGAATAAATGGCTTTACTGAGAAAAAAAAAACCAAAACATCAAGAACAGGTTCAGAAGATATGACATATCACAGAAGGGATGCTTCACACTGCAGATTGATACTTCTTCACATGTGAAGTCTGAAAGGGTTAATACTGTTCCTGAGGACAGCGAGAAAAATGGGAGTGGAATGAAACAAGGAAGAAGGACACAAAAACCAGAGAGTGAGGACACTAGTAGCAGTGAAAATGGAAGTCATAGTCTGAAAGAAATGTTAATCCTGTGCCTGGCTGATCACTATCATCTAAATTGCTGGCAGAGCACCAGCACAGGCTTTTGCTGTAGAGACCCGTGTGGAGCGCAGCAGAAGCCCCTGGAGCCGGGCTGGGAAGGATCCTGATCTCCCCGTCATGGCACGGAGCCCTGTTCCCTTGTGCTTACATACAACCCAGCACTCCACCTCCCCTGCTTTTCCTCTCCAGGGCCCTGGAGGAAATCTGGAAATGTTTCACAGACGGGAAAGGACTGCAGGAGGAGGTGCTCAGCTCCACACGCTGCCCATGCCTGCCTGCTCCGGGCTGCACACTGGCAGCGCGGGACACAGCGAGGGACAGCGCGGGACACAGGGAAGGACAGTGCGGGACATAGCGAGGGACAGTGCGGGACACGGGGAAGGATATTGTGGGACACAGCGAGAGACACAGCGGAGAGTGCGGGACACAGCGAGGGACAGTGTGGGACACCGCGAGGGACATAGAGAAGGGGACAGGGCTGGCACAGCGAGGGACAGGGCGGGCACAGCGAGGGACAGGGCGGGACACAGCGAGGGACACATCGAGGGACACAGCGGACACAGCCGCTGCTGCCCCACGGGTGCAGGCCAGAGGAGCCCCCCTCGCCCGGCTCCCCACGGACGCCGTCAGTCCGACAGCAGCTGCTGAGGCTGTCAAGGATCAGCCCGGCTGCTCCGGGGGATCCCCGGTGCCTGCTGCAGAGGGCTTTGAGCCAGCAGAAGGAGGAGATGCTAAATAAGGAAAGGGATGCTAAGGAAAGCTGAGAGGACAAGATGTGGGGGATAAGCAGCAGGGAAGGAATTATAGCTGAAGGCTATTTTTTAAGAGACATAGGAGGGTTAAGAAAGCCACATAACTCAAAAAATAAACTGGGAAAAGAAAGAAACAAAAAAAACCCCTACCAACACCCTTGCCCCACACACATAAAAACAATTCCCCTCCCCCCCGCCCAAAAACCCCAAAAATGAAAACAAGCAAAGAAAACCAAGAAAAGGACCAAAGGCTAACTTGGCTTGAGACTGGGTTTTGACAGCAGCACTGGAAGGAGACCAAGCTGTGGGGGAACTGAAGGAGAGAGCACCTTCTTGCTGATTTGCTGTACAGAACAAAGCCAGCAAGATCTCCTATGGGGGAGATCTCCCCAGGGGCTGGGGACTTCTTCCTTCCCCCTGCTCACCCCATCCACATTTGCAGCCCCAGCCCCCTCACAGAGGATGATGGAGAAAGATCTGGAAGCCTGATCAGCCTCAAGAAACACAGCCCACTGCCATGGGGGTCAATGCCATATGGAGGTCAATCCTCAGCATTCCATCTGAAATGAAGGGATGGAAGTTCTGCTCCTCAAAACCAGTAGTGAGTCGGTGGTACTAGGTGAGGTTGGGCTGTTCAGCCACAGTAACACTGCACTTCAGCTTGGAAAACTGCTTGGATGACTGATTTGGAGACTCTAAACCTAGAGGTTTTCTGAATTTGCCTAGGAAAGGCCCTGAGCAGCCGGATCCACCTGTGAATGCTTTGTCCAAGAGGTTGGACTAGAAGATCTCCAGAGGTGGTTTCCATGGCTCTAAAGGGAGATGCTGTAAAAGACTCTGGTGTATTCCTGGCACTCAGGGACTGGGAGGCTGTGCCAGGACCTGTGTCTGGCTGCAGAGCAGGTTGGAACAGGGGAAAACCTGACTCCACTACATGTATAGTGGGAAGTCTGACACAGCAGAGCAGCACAAGCAGTGTGGCAAGGTTAAGTTTTTATAAATCTGGATGGATAAACTTCTGGGGTTTTGTCAGTCTCATTATTTTTCATGTAATTGCCAAGGAACAGTTAAGTCACAGCTTGGTGACAAGGCTTGGTCATTTTTTAAAACCACATTCTACCTTAGCTGGTCAGTTAAGTGATATCCCTGTTCACACCATGGAAAATTACATTCAACAAGAAAAACTACCTTTACCTAACACAAACCACATAATGTGGAATATAGTTCATATAAACAGGCAGTCAAGCAATTCAGAAGCTCAGAACTTAAACTAAACAAGGACAAAATACATCTCAGAATAAGCACTGCTAAGAGAAGGTGAGAATTTGTGATTCTTAGCCGCAACAGTCATTGCTTGCACAGCTAACCCTGAGATGAAGCAGCAGCAAGAATGTTGAGGTGGAATGTGAGTTGTATATATTTATACCTTCATTTAACACCCCAAGAAACAAAGCTCTTTTAGCCAATTTCAAACAGCTCTTGTGAATCTTATCATCACTTTCACACTCACAAAACTGGACACAACTCCTCAAATGTTTGGTTTTTTTTTTCTTTAGCTTGGATTAAAATAGTATTTTTTTCAAATTGCCACATATTCAGTTTTCAGCCAGCTTGTTAGTTGCCATGGCCATTTGCAATCACAGAAGCTGTTGGTCTTCCTTTGCATTTTATACCATTGCAAAGGCTATTAAGGAAAAATATATAGTCCTTTAATTCATTGTAATACTTTTTGATGGAATCAGCTCATGAAGGTGTTAGGAAACCTTGAAATGGCTTTGAAACAAGACCCAGCATTGCACTTGAGTTTGAGGTGAGGTGATATAAACACCATTTGTTGAAATGGTGTCCAGGGGAGGCTCTTTGGAGGGAACAGCACCAAAGCACACAGATCCCACCAATGTAAAACAGAGAATGAATTTGAATACAGCAAAAGCTGTATCAAATCAACTAAGGTCCTGAGGCCACAGATATTTAAAACTAAGTTTAAAAATTAGGATGGTTGAATATGTGCATTCACCTGGATCAGTACTTGGCTGCATGTAGCAATGAAGATACAGCAAGTCAGACTCAACATTCTAATGCTTGGAATTTTTATTTCAATGCTATGCACATCCCTTTGTGCGCTGAGGACAAGAGTCCTCATTTTTGAACTGCTGTTGAAAAACCAAAGAGGGAGGAAGCTTCCATCCTTACAAATACCTGAAAAAGGTACAGCTAGCCTAGCAACAGGCACTTTATGAACTGTTTTAAAGCAAATAAGCTATTTGTCTGGTACATATGCATCAGAAGATGCCTGGAAACATGATGAATTCAGAAAATAAGAATGAGCATTCATAATACATGCTGAACAAAGTGTTTCTGCATGTTTCCATGTCTGTGTCAGCACATACTGGGTGTCATTGGGATTCACTATTATTTGATGTCTTATCATTACAAATAGGTGTCCAAACTGCATAAAAGCAAAATATAACACAGACTATGTCAGATCAAATCGATCTCATTTTGCATCCATTTAGTGCTCACATTTTCCTGGGGCAATTACAGGCCCAAATCCTGTACAAAGAATTTTTAGTTGGAAAAAAATTAAAGCATTGGAAATTATTAACTGAAAATACCCTAGAATAGCAACACTTTAAAACAAAACCTGAGTTTTTAAAAAAAGCTTTTTTTTTACTGCCTTGCTGAAAGAAGGGTAGAAAACTAATTCAGTGATTAACCCTGATGCTTGAACACTGGGTATGCTCTGTGGATGGACAGCACATAAAAAAGATGACAGTTCATCTCAGCACCTATTCCCAACACAGCAGGTTGTACAGGTCCATTTCTTGTTGAGCATTCCAGCTCTGACACCACAGTTTTAAGTCATGATCCTCTATGGGATGGTAATTTTTATGTATACTGAGTAACTGGGGAAATGCATTTTGAATTGCATGTCCTGTCACAGTTTCATTACACAAGAGGGGAACATGCATCCACAGCCCTTTGTGGATGCAAGTGCCCATAGATCCCAATTCAGCTGGAAATGTTTAGCCTTGATAAAGTAACAAAATAGTGGCTTTGAAGTGTGACTGCTGGATGGTATCTGTTGCTTGGAGAGCTCTAATATAGTTTCTTATTATTTCAATTGGTTTTGTATATACATGGGGAAATTTTTTCTTTCAAAATGAAGACCTGGCTCTGCTCCAGAGGTTGTGGCTTCTTTCTCTAAGCCTTGTTTTCCTGTTTCACCTGTCTGCAATATCTGTTTGCAATCTGGATATATCAGTCCACAATTTCTGTGGGAAAACCAGTGTCTCAATCTGGTTTTGCATTTCCTTATACCTTAGGAGAAGCACAAAGTGGCTAACCATGTCAAAACAGTGGCTATTGCTGGGCAAAGGTGGGATACTTCCAGCCTCACTTTACCTGTCCTTTCCACCATTTTTTATAAAGCCTAAAATCAAACAAGTTATGCTGAGAGTGTACAGCCTGTTCTTTTTACAGATTTTAAAGACTTTTTTTTTTCTTGGATGGCTCTTCTTTATTATTCTTTTTGGTCATGATCCTGTTTCTACACAGACTGGACCCAAAATGAGGGAGCTTTCCTCATTGACTCAAGAAGACATCAAATCAGAGCCTGACTGTGCAAAACGACAAAAGAAAGACTTTCTATACTGTTATTCTTAGGCATGAGAACTTTCTAACTGGACTGCTCTTACAACACATCATTCTCATAAATTCTCATATGTTGCTACTGCAGTAATTTGCAGTCACAATTTTTTCCCCATCTTTTGCTCCCTGACAGCCATAAAAAACCTGGAAGACTTTGTCAGATATCTTCTCTAGGAGGTCAAACCCCATCCAGTTTGGGCACTGTAAAACTCCAACTAGGATAATTGGTTTTCATGGAGACAGAAAGAAGGAATTCATGTGTACTGTACTTTTTGTACAGCATCAGTGATTATGCATGGATGCTCTTTTAAAACGAATTGTTTGTGCTGAATTTTTTGCTTTCCACACAGTGAACTCCATCTGAAAGAGGTCAAATAATCTCCTTGACAACGCAGCATTAATGGCCAGATCATTTTATCACAGCTGAAATTATGTTAAATATTGAAATACATATAGCTAAGGCACATGGAGGCACTGTGGATTTTCTAAGTACCTGCAATACATTGAAACCTGCATCCTTTGCAGTTTATATAGGCTGAAGACAACAGTTTCCAGAAACTTTAATCTTGCTTCGCAAGGCATTTTCACAACAGCAGAACTGAAAAATCCAGCAGCATTGAGGCAGCTTATTCAAGGTTGAGACAGAAGTGGATGTGAACAGAGATATAAAATAGTTTTAGGCACCACATCTCTTATCTTTCAAAAATAAAAATGCAGCAGCTATCTGTTAGAATTCCCCTCTCTGTTCTGATGGTGATGCAGATCAAGGACATCCTATTTGGCCCTGCAGAGCTGGGAAGCTCTCCTCATTCACAGTGAATCAGTCTGTTTGAAAAAGGCATTGTGTCTTTACAGGAGTGCCACTCAGTTTTCTGAGCCCCCAGACAAAAGAAACAGCCAGTTTTCTTTACATCAAGATTTTATTATGATTGAAGTCATAGCAAGAACTGGAGGCATTCTTCTTTAAACATTGTTTGAACACCAGACAAACAGTAGCTAAAACCTATGGGAGTGACCAAAAGGATTCAAAATAAAGATGAACTCTGTGTGGATGTGTAACTGGGCACAGCGCTGCTGTGGCATGACTGTCCTAAAACTGCTCAGAGCTGGAGCAGAGCCAGCAACCTTCACACCACAACCTTCAGAATTTCTGAGACCCAGCCTTTGCTGGGAGTCTGTAGTGATGAAGTAAGCAAAGCACTTGGGCTTTTTCCCCTTGTCACATCTCCACAGAAGTTTGTCCAAATTATGATGAGCTTGTGGTGAATAGGAAGGCTGACCTCGTGAAGGCCCTAGCAAGCAGCACGTGTGCTGGTCCTTTTCTGCAAACTTACTCCTCCAAAAGTCCTTGTCCCAAAGCTATGGTGAGTGCCCCAAGATCAGTCTTGGTAGTAGAGACAAGAAACCTGAAGAGACCATTGATCCTGGCACAGGACTCCTCACTCTCTTCCCCTGCTCCAGCATGAAGTTCCTCAAACAGGAAATGGTCCACCACAAGCTTCTCCAACATGAATCCTTCTCACAGACCACAGTTCTCACCAAACTGCTCCAGCTTGGTCCCTTCTGTGGGGTGCAGTCCTTCAGGAGCAGGCTGCTCCAGCATGTGTCACCCACAGGGTCACAAGTCCTGCCAGCAAATCTGCTCCAGACTGGGCTTCTCTCTCCATGGGGCCACAGGAGCTTCCTTCAAGCATGAGCTTCTTCTCACAGGGTTGCAGTCTCCTTCAGGGATCCACCTGCTCCAGCACGGGGTCCTCCATGGACCAGAGGTGGATCTCTGCTCTGGCATGCCCCTCCATGGGCTGCAGGGGCACAGCTGCCTCACCATGGTCTGCACCACAGGCTGCAGGGGAATCTCTGCTCTGGTGCCTGGAGTCCGTCCCTCCTCCACCTCCTTCTCCCCTGAATCACTGTCTGCAGGTTTCTCTTGCATATCTTACTC
Source organism: Agelaius phoeniceus (assembly GCF_051311805.1). Lineage (NCBI taxonomy): Eukaryota > Metazoa > Chordata > Aves > Passeriformes > Icteridae > Agelaius > Agelaius phoeniceus. The sequence continues at coordinate 127,330,022 of NC_135265.1, forward strand.
CTCTCTTTCAGTTACTGTTGCACCATTTTCTGTCCCCCATTAAATGTGTTACCCCAGGGCTGCTACCACCAACACCCATGGGCTCAGCAGCAGCAGCAGCTCTGTCTTGGAGCTGGCTGGCATTGGCTCTGTCAGACATGGGGGAAGCTTCCAACACCTCCCACAGAAGCCAATCTTGTAACCCCCTCCATTGCCAAAGAGCACCCTTGCTACCAAACCATTGCCCCACAAAGCCAATACTCTGTCCTGGTTCCATCCAGTACAGAGGTGTTTATTTTGCAGTAGTCATGAGGGGGTGCAGCCCAGACCTGTGTGTGCGTGGCCAGGAGGTTATTCCACAGCTCTCACGTCATTTCCAGGGCAGGAGTTAAGGGACTCTCTGGCTTCTGAGAAGAAAGGTGTGGCTTCCAATAGAGAAAAAGGTGGTCAGAGGGGGAAAGTGTTTACCATTTGTCCTTGGGGGTTCACAGTCAGCATTTTTTCATGGGAATCACTCTCTCTTTTGTATACTTTTGTTATTAATATTGTTGCTGTTACTGTTTATTTTCTTGTCTCATTGCTGTTTCCAGTAAATTGTTCCTATTTACCCCTATTTCTGCTTTTTGAGCATCCCATTGGAGGGCATTTGTGAGCAGCAGTGTGTTTTTAGCAGGAGTACTAAACTGGAGAACATTCCTAAATCACAACATTCACTAACTTAGAACTGCAAATATCATCTCTTGCATGGGAAAAGGGATAAACCTAGATGAAGTTCTCTGACCAGGTCAGGACTGCACCAAAGAGCTTTCCAGAAGGCTCTAGAAATTTCTCCATGGCATGTCTGTCATATTTGCATAGGCTACAGCTTCATTCTGCTGACAAGAATAAGCACACTAATCATAGGGAACTCAACACTTATTTTACAAGCCAGTTATGGTAAACATATTACTTTCACAGAATAAATTATCTGAGAAGGATAATTTCAGACCGAAGTGATAAAATAGTTTCAGAGGAATTTAAATGGCTACTAAAATCATCAGCAAAGTCCATTTCATTATGCTTATCATGAAAAATAAGTGGATTAGGATAGTGCTTTGTCTGAGTACAAAAAGGAGGTATCAGAATCGATTGACAGTAACTCCAGAGAAGTCTCCAGAATATGATTTGGAGATTTACTCTCATCAGTCTGCATCAACATCTCATACCTAGG